>NC_090997.1:7065000-7690000 GCF_041146395.1 Eulemur rufifrons | reverse complement strand
AACAATAACCAGAGAGGCAAGCCTAAAGGTAGCAACACAATTGTTAAACTCTGTAATTGCCTGATATTAATACTTAGACTAAAAGAAAGGTATGAGAATGACTCAGGCCTACAGCCATAATTCGATTCTTTTGTGTGCAACTACTTTTTATTCCTAGGGACAAAGAAGTTATCTTTACTTTTATTCCTCTTTCTCCACAAAAGCTTGATGGGAGTTATGGGAATGCACAAATATGTGTTTATCCATTTTTTGAAAAAGGTTTTCCAAAACTAGATAAACATGACATGTCACCATACTAATTACATGATACAAATTTAGGATATTTACATAAGACCATGGGACAAATTAATGGCTGAAAAAGAACAAGTGCTAATATCAACTCTGCAATTTTATGGAGTAAAAAGTAATTCTGTACTTTGTAAAATCTAGAGCTCTGAACCTCTGGCCAAAAGCACACTAAAAGATAAGATTCTAATATGGTTTACGTTGCTCTGCTCTGTGAAAAAAATCCTAAGAACGGGCCAGACCCAGTGTCTCATGCCTATAATCCCAGCACTTTGGGAAGCTGAGGTGGGAGGATCACTTGAGACCAGGAGTTCAAGACAAGCCTGAACAAGAGTGAGACCTTGTCTCTACAAAAAATACAAAAAACTTAGCTGGGCGTGGTGGTGCTCGTTTGTAGTCCCAGCTACTAGGGAGGCTGAGGCAGGAAGATCCCCTGAGCCCAGGAGTTTCAGGCAGCAATGAGCTATGATGAAACTACTACACTCCATCCAGCCTGGGCGAGAAAGTGAGACTCTGTCTCAAAAAAACAAAACAAAACAAAAAGATAGAAAGAAAGATCCTAAGAACACAAAATAAATTGAGCAGGAAAGAACACCAGGATGGAGATCATTTATAACAGAATGCAAACTGCCTCACAAGATTTGCATCAGCCCTTCAAGTTCTCAGACCTAACTATAGTTTCAAGGGCACCTTGGACCTTCTAGAAGGTTGAACACTAGTAGAAATGGGCTTGTGAAGAGGGGAGCAGTGAACGAGTTTCATAAATAACTGAACTTTGTCTCTAAGGGATTAAGAATATTATTCAATTTGGAAATTGGTACTATCCTACTCCAGGTCAAAAGAGTATGATTTATTTAAGAAGAATGAATAAAAATCAGTCAGAATGCTTTGCACACTAAGGGTGAGAGTTATTTTGAAGATTAAAAAAAAAATGCCCCTGGCTAAAGGAAATACAAGCATTCTTGCATTTCTAAATTATCCTGTATTCTTCAACCTGTTCTTCCTTCAAGTGTAATTAGAGCAAACTCTGAGCTTTATCCAGTGCAACAGAGGAAGGTCAGTGCCTATAATCTTTTCCATTTATGAATGTTTCTACTTAAAAAAAGAAAGAAGCGTTATGTAAAACAGAAGGTAAGCACAAGACGCAGAGTCAGGATCTATGGACTTTTTCGCTATTTCATAAACTTGTTTGGAGGGCGTGGGAAAACCAGTTTCTATTTCTCAATTTCAGAATTAGATGAGAAGAATTTATAATTAGTTAGTGGAAGGTGCTTGGGTCTCAAAAGTTATAAATATGAGACTCAAGATGACTCTCGGCCAGGCGCGGTGGCTCACACCTGTAATCCTAGCACTCTGGGAGGCCAAGGCAGGAGGATGGCTCGAGGTCAAGAGTTCAAGAGCAGCCTGAGCAAAAGCGAGACCCCGTCTCTACTAAAAATAGAAAGAAATTATCTGGACAACTAAAAATATACATAGAAAAAATTAGCCAGGCATGGTGGCGCATGCCTATAGTCCCAGCTACTTGGGAGGCTGAGGCAGGAGGATTGCTTGAGCCCAGGAGTTTGAGGTTGCTGTGAGCTAGGCTGACGCCATGGCACTCTAGCCCAGGCAACAGAGCCAGACTCTGTCTCAAAAAAAAAAAAGAAAAAAAAAAAAAAAAAGATGACTCTCATGTTGAAATCTCTTAGGATGGTCAGAGGAAGCTTTTTGGTTTGGTATCTGAATTTGCTTTTATTTTTTAAAAACATTTTTAAATTTCATCAGAGAATAAGCAAAAGCAATTCTCTCTGCATCACACAGAAAAATTCTTTTTAAGTTAAGCAGCTTTAGATGTAGAATAGTTTTACAATAGTTTTAGATTTATAAAGTTTTAGATTTATACAATCAATAAATATTTATCCATTGAATGGTTAAACATGTTTTATTCCCATTGCAGAATTAAACTGTGTATCAGTATGGCTAAGAACCAATTATCATTACACATTTCTAATGCAATTTTCCAAAAGAGGATTCCTGTTTTATTCTAGAACCTTCAATTAACAGAAACACAAAAAGAATGTGCACAAAAAACCAACAGAATGGGCTCTCTAGACATATCTTGGGTTGCTAAATGCAAGTCAGGTTGAGAATTTAATGCTTGAAGACAGTAAGTTCTAAAATGCTTGCTCCTACAATTATGAATGGGAATGACACCCCAGATTAGCTTTCCTCAATGTAACAAAGAGGTTATCAAATTAAATTTCTAAGAAGATCACTTCAAAAGGAAAGATCTGCCAGGAGTCAAGAGCTGCCTTTCTGCCCTTGACACAGTATACTGCATCCCTGCGTACACAGAACTAATATTCTCACACAAGTGTCCCCAGCATTATGATGCTGCCACCTTCCTGCTTTCACCCTTGACTTCTACTCTCCCATTCGTGCACTGTCACATTCAAGGAGCTGTTCAACCATTTTATCACTGCCATGACAAAGGCAGTTAGAACCACTGGATCAGCTGGAGAGCACATTCTACAACATGACCATTAGAATCACTCCCCTCTTTGCACCTCCACCCAGGTAAGAAACATCAGGGCTGATGCGTACTGTACACCAGAAACCTGGAGGGAGCTGCCTGACGTCTAGCCACTAAACATGAACGCTTATGAGGCACAGAACAGCACCTGTAAAAACCTGGCCCTATATTCTTGGTAAATCTTCATTGTTTCAAATTACTCCAGTGAGTCACAAAATGTAACAAACTGCTTAATCTAGCCTGACTTGTAACTAAGCAGCTGTGCTTTATTGATGGAAATTGGAAGGTAAGCATTACAAATCACATATTTAATATTATAAAGGCATCTACATTGTATTTGATAAATATAGACACCCTGAAGAAGTAGAGAAATACCCTACACCCTGCCAAGCATACAATGTCAAAACAATGAAAAATGTTAAGACTTCAGCTCATAATTAGTCATTCTACTGCTAGGGAGGTGTTGGCAGGCAATTTCTGGGGGAAAAGTAATGTCTGAGCTTGGAATGAGCAGTCTCTCTCTCTATCGAAGAAGCGGACACTTAAGAACTGCTTCAGCCCGCTCATAAATATTCCCATTCACAGGCAGATACCAGGTGGTCTGCCTAATCCAATTGTGAGTAGAAGCCATTGTAAGAAAAATAAACCACAGAAAGGTTTTCTCAGTTCCCTCATCCACCACGGGAAAGGAAGTAAGCTACTTGCCCTCTGAAGACATGTCAGGATTTTTCTTCCAGTGACTCCCATCTTTGGGATCATAACATTATAATCATTATATAATCACAATTTTTTTTTCTAACAGAAGGAAAAACACACTCCATGAACTCGTTCTTTGAACCACAAGCACACAATTCTACTAAGTAAATGTAAAAATACAAAAAGTTAGAAATCTAATTCTCTTACTGGTTCTATGACATAACCTATTTGAATAGTAGTTCAATAATGATTTGTTTTTACTGGTGACCTTACTTTGTCAAGGAAGATTTAAGTGTCATTGCAAAAAAATGAAAACATCACAATGATGCAGAAGAATTCATTCAGTTACATGCTAAACAAAACAAAAATACTACCATACTGTGTTGTGTAAAATAAATGTTTAAACTAATCATTACTATGTGACAATTTTGATCTTAATAGAGTGAAGACAAACTATTAAATATTTCAGAAACTTTTTACTTTAAACTCTTGATTTTTTAAAGGAAACTTATAGATCTGCACCAGCACTTTACCGTTATTGATAACAATAAACAGTTCATGTTATCAATAATTTGGAAGAAGAAATAATCTTTTTAAAAATAAAATAATTTTTTAACAGATGTGAGCCAAGGCTGCATTTTTAGCTCTATGGCTTCATTATGTTTAGGGTCTCATAAAGGAGATCAAAAAGCATGTCTAAAGCTATTAAATAACCTGTTTTTTTCCTAGATTGGAAAAATATTCCTTAACCATATAAAATTTTAACCAAAAGTGAGCTTAGACTGCACAGATTACATAGTAATCATAGATGGAAAAAAACATATGTATACAATGAAATGACCCAGTGGTCACCAACTTAAGTATGTGATCAAAGCTGGCAATACCAAGAGAAGCACAATCTGACATTATGGAACTCCTGATGTAATAAGAAATACATGTCATCTAATAAAGTATTCTTGTCAAAAAATGTTTAGGCTAAATTTAACTGTGAAGAAACCAATTAGATGAATCTAGAATGTTGGACATTGTATAAAAAAGACTTAGACAAATGCTTACACTCTTCAAAAAAAAGTCAATGTTAGGAAAAACCAAAAATGTCAGAGGGACCATTGTAGACTAAAATAAAATAAAAAGACATAATTAAACGCTTGAATCTTGACTGGATCTTGGATTAAAACAAAATTTTTAAAACTGCAATAAAAGACAGTTTGGGGGCAATCAGGGAAATGTGAATAGTGACTGTATATTAGATGTTATGGGATTGTTGATATTTTTCTTAGGTATATAATGGTACTATGGTAAAATAATATTCTTAGGAAGTACATGCAGGATTTAAGGGTGAAGTGTCAGAATGTCTGCAACTGGTCACAAGGCAGCAAAAAAAAAAAAAGAGAGAGAGAGAAGAAGAAGAAGAAGAAGAAGAAGAAGAAGAAGAAGAAGAAGAAGAAGAAGAAGAAGAAGAAGAAGAAGAGGAAAACATGTATTAAAAAAATATTAGTCATTGGTCAATCTAAGTGAAGGGTATATAAGCATTCACTGTTGTGGTGTTATAACTTTTCTGTAGGTTTGAACCTTTTTAAATTTTAAAGTTGGGAAGGGAAGAAGAAGAATTGTGGGAGTTCCACTCTTTTCATCCATTTGTAGTACTTTGCTTTGATCCCTCAAACCATTCAATTTGTCATTACTTTTCTCTCAGCAGCAGAGGTGATAAATTAAATGGTGATGCATGATAAGCAGCAAAGATAAAAAATTCCTTTTTTTCTAAGCATAGGAAATACTGCCTAGAAATGCAATTCCAATTGCTTGATGACTTCGGATATGGGGGGAAAAAAAAGAGAGAGAGAGAGAGAGAGAGAGAGAGAAAGGAGGAGAGAGAGAGAGAAAGAGAAATACTAATTCATAAGAGAGCCCTTCGAGGGTGAGTGAATTTAAAAGCCTAGTGTAAGAAACAACATAGTTCCCAAACCTTATTAAAGAAGTTAAAAGAAAAGCCCCAATTTAAACAAAGCCAGTCAGCAGGAGTAGTAAAATATTTTCCAAAAATGCAAATCCTATTGCCCATTTATAAATTTAAAGGGGTTACCAAACATTATTTATCACCATGGGCAAGAAAATCTTAACATTTCAAATGTTTATCTTCAAATGGGTTAAGTGCAAAAAGAATGTGGAATATAAAAAATTTAATAACCAACAATCGTTTTTCTGGTGAGATTTCATTAAGTTGTTTATAATATGTAAAAGCTAAAAGATTAAAAACAATCTCTGAAAAATATGAAACTCCAAAAGAGTGTCTGTAAAGAATAAGAAAACTAGGCCGGGCACAATGCCTGTAATCCTAACTTTGGGAGGCCGAGGCGGGAGGATCACTTGAGATCAAGTTTGAGGCTGCAGTAAGCTATGATGACACCACTGTGCTCTAGCCTGGGCAACAGAATGACACCTCATCTGTACAAAAAATTTTTAAAAAATTAGTCAGGTGTGGTGACATGCACTGTAGTCCCGACTACTTGGGAGATTGAGGCAGGAGAATCGTGTGAGCCCAGGAGTTTGAGGTTGTACTCTAGCTTGGGCAACAGTGAGATCCTGTTTGGAAAAAAAACAAAAAACAAAACTGTGCTAGGCCAGGCACATAGTGGGTACTCAAGTATTTGCTAAATAAATACTTTTACTGAAGACAAAAGTATACAACATCCCTTTAAAATATGCTACTGTTGTCCAGCAAAATAGGGGCATGTGAAATTTTTTCCCTATTTAAAATGGCAACATTGCAATAATCAGACATATGTGTTATAACAAAGCAAAATTCTAGGGAAAAAAATTCGTACCAGTGGCTGTCTGAAGACACAATTTACTCTACAAAAAAAATCATCACAAATCCTAAGAGGATCCTCCTTCAGAACAGAGTCTCTACAGGCCCACAGAAGGAAAATGCCTCTCCAATGAGTTTAGAGTCTGAGTTCTGGAAACCAATGATATCACACAGGAATAGCTTTTAAGAATCAGGGCTACTCCTTACACTTCCAGGGGTTTCCAGAACCCCCCTTCCACTGGGAAATACTTAAGCCTGAAGAACTTACAAGAGCTCTTTCAAAGGACACTGGGTTATAAGTGGCATGATATCCTCGGTAAAAGTTGATTCTTAGGAATACTGTGCCTGACTGAACTTTTAAGAGACAGAAAAGTCTATAATCACCTCAAGGATGCTTGCCGTGCCTGGGGTCATTCTTTCCGCATTAAGTAAACAAGCTTACTTCCATGTCTGTAACTAACTGGACCAAGAACCAGCACCTGAAGCAAGGCTAGACATAATGGAGGTAGCCAAAAGGAAAAGGTGAGGAATGTTGGTTACACTGGCCATTTAAAATGGTGGTCACTGGCCACATGTGGCTTTTAAGCATTTGAAATTTGACTAGTCTGAATTGGGATGTGGTGTATGCATAAAATACACACTAAATTAAGATGTCGTATGAAGAAAAAATATACAAAAACCTTAATAATTTACACTGATTATATAATGAAATAGTGTTTCATACACGTTAGGTTAAAAATATTAAAGTTTATTTTCACCTTGCTTTGTTTTTACTTATGTGGCTACTAGAAATTTTTAAATTACATGTTGCTCATATTCTATTTTTATTGGACAGCACTAAGTTTGACAGTCTGACTAAAAAGAGAGCTCAATAAAAGCAGCAGCAACTTATATTCCTTAGAGGCACTTACCAGGTTTCAAGTATGTGCTAATAACTATGTCAAATACAGTATTTCTCTTAGTCCTCACAGTGGCTCTAAGAAATAAATACCCTGGGTTGAAGGAAAGGAAACTGTGGAGGGATGGATACACACAATAAAGTACTCCAAATCACAGAGCTAATAAATACCACAACAGGGATTTGAATTCAAACCTTCTGGTTCCAGAGCTTAAGCTCAGAACCCCTAAGCCAGTGGTTCTCAAAATGTTGTCCAAGGACTATCAGCATCACCTGTGAACCTGTTAAAAATGAAAATTCTCAGGCTCTTCCCTAGATCTAGAAAAATCAAATCCAGGAGGTGGGGCTTAGTTAACATTTTAACAAGCCTTCCGGATGAAGCTGATTCAATCCTAAAGTTTGAGGACCACTGCCCTTGGGCTTGGCTATACCAGTAACAGCCAATCAAATCTTCCCAAAATAGAGTATGAGAACCCTGAGAAAAGGCTAGACTTTGTTACTGTATCCTTTCCAGAAGCTCTTCAAGAGACCTGCTCTATGTCTCAGATCTGCTGAGCACTCAGGATCTGCAGCTGCATTGTGACTTTCTAGAATATCCCTTCAACAAGCCCATCATCTAGAGCAGCATTTCATCAAATTTAACATCCATATTACAGATTTAAATCACAAAGTACTCGCAAAAAAAAAAAAAAAAAAAGTAGTTTTTAAAATGATGACCATAGGGTGAAGGCCTAAGTATGAAACAAATTGTGTACTATAAAAGATCTATAAACTCAATAATGTATTTTTTTAAAAAATCCCGAATTGCACAAAAACATCACAAACAAGGTTTCAAAAACATTTTGAAAAAGAGGCAGGATGACATCTGCAACAAAAGAGCTCATTTCTTAATTTATAAAAATGATTCCTACAAATCAAAAGGAAAAAAATGCCTCCTCAAATTAATTAATTCAAACAGATGTGTCACATAAAGGAAACGTAAAATCTCAATGAAAATGAAAATGACATTTATTTATTTTTCACTTTTCAGACTGGCAAAGATCAAAGAGTTTGAAAACATGTCTAAAGGTAAGCTTCTGCTATTCTTGCCCCCACCCCTGTGCCTTCTGCAATTCAATTTATAGTAATTCCACCCGGAAATCGGTCAAGTCAAAAATCTTGATATACTTGATTTGAACTCTGTCTCTGTTTCTCTTCCCCTTTCCCTCTCCCCCACATCTATCTGTCAGCAAATCCTGCCAGCTCCAGCTTCAAAAAAGACTCAGAATTCAACTACTTTTCATCACCCTCAGTGTCATCACTCTGATCCAAGACATTGTGAAATCTCCCCTGGATTATTCTAGTAACCTCCTAACTGCCCTCCCTTGCCCTTGCCCCAAGTCATGTCTTAACATGAAAGAATCACTTTAACTGCTAAAATGTAAAGAAGCTCATATGACCATTCTGCTCAAAACTCTTCAATGGATTTTTATCTCATTCAGTACACGCTGAAGTCTTCACTTACCATGATCCACAACCCCTTACATGATCCATAAGCCACCTGACTCCCTGGCCTCATCTCCTACTGCTCACCCCTTGGCTCTCTCTGCAGACATACTGGCCCCCCTTGCTGTTCTTAAACATCAAGGACACTCTGGCCTCAGGATCTCTGCATCAGCTCTGCCTCAGATGTTCATCTGCCAGATGGCTACACGGTTAGCTCCCTCACATCCTACAGATTGTTATTTAAAGGACTTTAGATAGGCCACCCTGTATAAAATTTTACTCTCTGACCCTGGCACTTCATATACTGATTTGAAGGCAGTATATGCCTTCATTGATTCAATGTGCAAAGTCTGGCTATCTGATTCTCCTTATGTAGGGAACCTGGTGTGTAATTTCCTTTGGAAGCATTTTTTTTTAATCTACTGAGTTATGAAATTCTATCAGGTGGTATCTTGTATGGGGTCTTACCGTCATTTATCTTGCTTATTATTTTGGTATGGGTTCACTGACTTTGAAATTTTTAGTCTTTAACACTAAAATTTTTCTTTCATTATTACTTTTATCCCTTCCCATTTTTTTCTGCTTTCCCTTTTAAGAACTCCCGTTAGACAAAGTTTTTGAGGAAAAATAATTTTGAATTTAGACCTTTAGACCCCAATAGCATTCTTGCCAAAAGGCAAAGCACTGATATTTTCAAACTTAGAGGCTCTCAAATTTACCACTTAGATCTTTCTGATAACAATACCAGAAGATGTTCTCCAACAAAAAAGTGAACTTCAGCAATAGGAACATGTCAGCTATATAAAAAAAGAGTGGCAGGCCAGGCAAAAAGTTAAACTCATGGTTATGTCTAAATAATGGCTGCTGCCTAACATAAAAGAGAATGTACATAGGAAATGATCCCTGTAAGTATTGTAGAGGTCACTCTTTTTGTTTTTTAACCAAGCAAATACCGAACACCACAGAAACATGATTACCAAAGATTTTTAGGCAACTTTATCTCATCTAATAACATCTCAAACTTACGTCCAAACCCAAGTCCTCATTTTCCCATCAAAACTGCTTCTCTGATAGCCTTCTTCAGTTCAGTGAACTAAGGCAATTCTGTTCTTCTAGTTGCTTGGGCCAAAAATCTTGAAGTCATCCTTGATCCTTCCTTTTCATATCCCATCAATCAATAAATCCTGCCAGGTCTACCTTCGAAGTATCTCCAAAATCCTAACAAAATTCCTCCCAACTCCATAGCCTTGGTTGATACCACCATAATCTTAAACTTTAATTATTGCAATAATCTCCTAAATGGTCTTTATGCATCCTCCTTTGCCCCCACATAGCAGCCCAAGTAACCCATTTAAAATTAAGACTGATCACATCATTCCCTTGATGTGATCAAAGAAACCCAATACTGACTTCCCATCTTATCCAGAGTAAAAGCTAAAAGATTTCACTAAGGCCCACAAGGGCCTAAATGACCCAAGTCTCATGTTACTTCTGACCTCATCTCTTATTAGTCTCTTAGTCCTTTACTCTGTGCCTGTCGACACACTGCCTTCTTTGCTGTTCCTGGAACAAATCTTAGAACATTCTCCAGTCTCAGGACCTTTGCACCTGCTGTAACCTTTGTGTGACACTCTTTCCCCAGATATCCATATGGCTTGATCTTTATCTTTTGCTATGGACTAAATGATTGTCTCCCCAAAATTCATATGTTGAAGCCCTAATCCCCAATGTGATGGTAGGAAGTGGTGCCTTTGGGGGGTAGTTAGGTCATGAGTCCTCAAGGATGGGATAAGTGTTATAAAAAGAGACACTAGAGAGATGATCTCTTGCTCTCTCTCTCTCTCTGTCATGTGAGGATACGAGGCATCTGCAAACCAGGGAGAGGGCCCTCATCAGGAACCTAATTGGCCAGCACCTTGATCTTGGTTTTCCCAGCCTTCAATACTACAAGAAATAAATCTGCTTTTTAAGCCACCCAGTCTATGATATTTTTGTTATAGCAGCCTGAATTGACCCCTATTGAATTCCCTACATAAAATAGGAAACCTACATATTCAAACACCCCTTCCTCCTTTCTTAACACTCCCACTCTCTTTAACTATACTTTCTTTTTCCCCATACCACTCATCACCATCTGATGTATTACTTATTTATATATTACATATGTACTTGTTTCTCTCTCCTCCTACAAGAATATAAGGTCCTTGAAGATAGAGACTTTGCCAGTTTCATTTTCTGCTATATTCCCATGCTAGGATACTACCTGCTATACATTAAATGTTCAGCTAAATATTTGTGGAATTAAAAATTAGACACTTACAAATATGCAAACAAGCACACCACTCAAGAAGCTGCTCACTGTTTTATTTCTGGAGCCTAAAAGGGTCCCTGACACAGAGCAAATACTCAATAATGTTGGAGGATGAGAGGTAAGAAGGAACTTACAATCTAAGTTAAGGATATGAGTTCTTAAATAAGCAAGAGGAGTTAGAAGAACTATGAGGACAAATCAATGTTAAATGTTTGTTTTAACTCAGAATAAGGGCTGGACTATGCAATCAATGCATGTAACAAAACTGCACTTGTATCCCATCAATTTAAATAAATTTAAAAAAAAGAATAAGGGCTGGCTTCAAAGGAGACATGGAGCAAAGAAAAGCATTTAGGAAGTGTAGCATATTTTAATTTTACAAAACAACAACAAAAACCAGTAAGCTTATAGATAGAAATTATATTGAGAGAAAATGAACATCTTGAATTACATGGAGGAAAATGCAGACTGTCAGGAATGTAGAGACAAAATAAACATTTCAGAGCAGTGACATTTCTGGCAGAGGAGGGCGATGGGGAAAAGTTTGCAACACATGTAGCAAGATACCACAGCAAGGACAAAATTTGGCAGGAATAGAAAGCAAAAAGGTCAAACTGGAGATACATAGACCACATATTTACACAGCTTACTGGGAAAGCAGCATTAAAGTTCACACCCAGTGATACAGAAAGAATCCTATGTGCTTGTATGGTTACTAGAAAAAAGCACATATCACACAGTCCAATGGGGTAATAATGTAGCTGTGTAAGGGCAAAGATAACATTACTATGGGAACTTTCCAGTTTTTTCTGCTTATTGGCAAAATTCATATTTTCATTTAATGTAGCACTAAAAACTTTTACCAAAAAAAAAAACTTACACAATATTTTCTTGTAATTCCAATAACCTTAACTAGTAGTTTTCAAAACATGCTCTATAGGAGTAAGATTATGCAAATAATTAGAACAGTTCTAGACCTGCCTGAGAAACTCAGAATTTCTTTCCTGAAAATATTAAACCTATTTAAAAAAGATTATTTTAAAGAGGATGTTCCATTTTTTAAGGCATGTCTGATAGTAATAATACTTTTTTTTTTTTTTTTTTTTTTTGGAGACAGTCTCACTCTACTGCCGGGGCTAGAGTGCCGTGGCATCAGCCTAGCTCACAGCAACCTCAAACTCCTGGGCTCAAGCAATCCTTCTGCCTCACCTCTGGAGTAGCTGGTACTATAAGTACACACCACCGTGCCTGGCTAATTTTTTCTATTTTTAATAGAGACGGGGTCTTACTCTTGCTCAGGCTGGTCTTGAACTCCTGAACTCAAGCAATCCTCCCGCCTCGGCCTCCCAAAGTGCTAGGATTACAGGCGTGAGCCACTGTCCCCAGTGAGTAGTAATACTCTTTTTAAAAGAAAGAGCAGTTGAGACCAAACAAATCAAGACCGAGGGTATATATCCCCGTTTCCAGTGAGAAGAATGAGAATGTCACCCAATCTATCTGACTCTTGCTCCTCTCCTATCCCTCTCCTCTCCATCCTGATTAAACAAAATGCTAGCTAATGTTCTCAAAAGTTCTGTGTCAGAACAATAGTGCTCACACAGGTGTTAAGGTTTAGATTCAGCAAGTCTGGGACAGGGCCAAGATATTTGAAGTTTACAAAGATTCTGCAACTGAGTTTGAACTACCATTTGAAAGGGGACAATTACTTCATTGAGATGCTTACTATTTTTTTTATAGTCCCACTACCACACACAAATATAGGTGTCCTCATCTTCATCAGAAGAACTCACTCCAGGATATTATTTTTTAATTTCTATAAAATGAATTCTGTTACCATTCGACTGTAAACATTTTTGGCTATACTCACCAACTGAAGGAAACCCTAGATATTGACACCTGGAGGACTTCTAGAGCAAATTCAAAACTCTCAACTTATTCCACTGAACATCACCACCTGCGACCTCTGACTCATCATATTACAGAAATGAACTTCTCTCATGCTTGGAGATCCAGTGGCTACTCACTTCTGACTCCTCTCCTTTGTTCTGAGTATTGACAGTGTCTTCTAGAACTAGGGTTAAATTTCAAACTTTACAACAGGTACCACAATCTGATTCAAAGTCAAATCCCACTCCAGCTTAAGTGTTCTTGAGTGTTTTTATCTAAGAGATAAATCACTGCCCCATATGTAGGAAATGTAAGTTTTAGAACTAATAAATTGTGGGCTATCTAAATGAGACCATGACTCTCTTATCTTTGTATTCCCTGTGCCTGAAACATTTAGTAAACATTCTGAAATATTTTTTTTTGCTGACATAGTTATGACTTAGGCTTCTTAATAACCCCATGAGCATGAAATTAAGTTTGCTTTTAACCATTATATTAAAGAAATAAAGAACAATGAGGGGAGCAAATCCTCTTTCACTGTTAAGTATAGATGGTTAAATAATATACACCTCTGCTTTCTTCAGAGATGTGTACCTTGCTCTAATGATTAAACTTTCTTTATTCTTTTTTTTTTCGAGACAGAGTCTATTCTGTCTAAAGCTAGAGTACAGTGGCATCATCATAGCTCACTGCAACCTCAAACTCCTGGCTCAAGTGATCCTCCTGCCTTAGCCTCCAGGTAGCTGGGACTACAGGTGCACAACACCACATTCATTTTTTAAATTTTAGTAAAGAGCAGGGGTCTCACTCTTGCTCAGGCTAGTCCTGAACTCCTGGCCTCAAGTGATCCTCCTGCCTCAGCCTCCCAGAGTGCTAGGATTACAGGTGTAAGCCACTGCATTGGCCTCAGATTAAATTTTCTTAAAGAGAGAGGGGAGTAAATGAATTGCCAAAATAGAAAGAAAGGGGAGAGAGGGAGAGAGAGAGCGCGCGAGCTCGCAAGCCAGGTCAACATAAAGCTGGATAAACAGGGGACTCAGGGTTTTTTTTTAACTAGTGAAAATATTTATTTTTATCCACTAAAATACAACTGGTGACTAGCCATTACGTATATTTTTAAAATTGGTGGAATTATTTCTTCACTCCCCAAAGAAAGTATTTCTTATGCACCAGAGGTACTGGTAGTAGCTTACTAAACATAATTTCTGGTGCCCATAATGACATTCAACCACTGCCACTCCCCCAAAATCCATTTAAATCCTCACCTAGGTAGTAGTTGATGAATCACTTAAGGACACAGACCACAAAGTCAAATGTCTGTAAGAATTAAACAGATAACTTAAGGGAGTAAAGTAAGCTAGGTTCAAGACAACAGGAAGTAGTTTAGTCTGGCAAATTCCAGGATGTCTGCCAGTCTAAAGGGGCAATATCTACTAAACTCCAGCCAACGACAGCCACAAAGATATTTAAAAAGAAAAAAATACCACATTTTATAAAGACAAGATAAACATTCAGAATTTATGTGAAATTTCACCTAGTTTTAAAACACTGAAAGCCAAATGAAACATATCTGCAGATAATGTCTACTTTTGTGTTTTCTTGTTAAAATACAAATGTCCCTGAGAGGGATAGTTATCAATTTCAGTCTAGGGGTATCAACACAATGCTTTTAGCACAGTACCTGCTGGATAAAGACTAATTAATTCAGATGTTAAAAGAGATTGAAAGAATAAAAACCAAATTTCATAGTTTCACAATTTGACAAACATCTGCCTCTCCTGTCCCACTTACCTCTTTTCCTGTATCTTAATTCTCCTTTATTTGTTCCTCTTTTTTCTTTCACAATTGCTTAAGTTTTGTTGTTTTGGTGGCACTGAAAACCTTAGTAATATCAACCTTAACTTTACTTATCAGAGGTGACACTGCTTTGTTCAAATTATGTAATCAAATACAATTTAGAAGTTGTCAAAAAGTGCAATTTCTACACCCTACCATCAACTAAAGAGAAACCCATAAGGGAGTGATTGTTGTTCAAATTTTTAGTTTTCTCTCTAGGACCACCTGGGAGAATGTGGAAGTTAAGACTGCATAACTCCTGAGCCTCCATTCCAACCCCATGGTTTTGCCACTGATAATACACTCCTTCTTCTCATGTGTACAATGGGAGACCTGGATAGTTTTACTTAAAAGCTGTTAATCCTCAGTTTACCTGACCCAATCTCAGTTTTGAGTTTCTTTTCCAGCAACTCTAAGTGTAAGGATTGACATTTCATGACCTTTATTCTTTCTTAGAGTTACTGACAGAAATTTCATGCTCTATCTTGCAATTACCATATTGGTCCATTAGATACATTTTATAAATCCAAGACACATTACAGCAGCTTAGTGATCTTATTTTTCCTATATCTTGAAACACATTGCCATTTCATCATCCATGGAGTTATTTTATCATCACTCATCCATTATATTCAACTATGCTTACAAAAAGACTAGAATAACAACAAGAAAAAAAATTGAGGCTGGGTGCAGTAAGTGCAGCATCTCATGCCTATAATCCCAGCGCTCTGGGAAGCTGAGGTGGGAGGATCCCTGAGGCCAGGAGTTCCAGACCAGTCTGGACAACATAGTGAGACCTCAACTCTACAAACAAAAAAATTTAAAAAGATTAGCCTAGTATGGTGGCACATGCCTATAGTCTCAGCTATTAGAGAGTCTGAGGTGGGAGGCTTGAGCCCAGAAATTTGAGGTTACAGTGAGCTACAATCAGGCCACTGCACTCTGGCCTGGGCAACAGAGTGAGACTCTGTCTCACAAAAAGAAAAGAAAAAGGAAAATGAAGGAATCACTTACACTGAAGGACAATGCAACAGTGAAATAAATCATTATCCTTCAGTTTTCTTATTGCATTGCCCAAAGTACAGTCATGTGTAACTTAATGATGAGGATGTCTTCTGAGAAATGCATCATTAGGTGATTTCATCATTATGTGAACATCATAGAGTGTTCTTACACAAACCTAGATGATATAGCCTGCTACAAACCTAGACTATATGGTACAGCTTATTGTTCGCCACAAACCAGTACAGCATGTACAGTAGTGAATACTATAGGCAGTTATAACACAATGGTAAGTATTTGTATATCTAAACATAGAAAAGATACAATAAAAATACACTACAAAAGATCAAAAATGGTACATCTCTTTATGGCACTTACCACAAGTGGAGTTTGCACAACTGTAAGTTGCTCTAGGTGAGTGAGCGAGCGAGTGATTTGTGAGTGAATGTGAAGGCCTAGGACATTACTGTACACTACTATGAACTTTATAAACACTGTATACTTAGGGCTACACTAAATTTATAAAAAGATATTTTTCTTTCTTCAATAATAAATTAATCTTAGCTTAATGTAACTTTTTTACTTTTTTTATTCTTTTGTAGTAACACAGCTTAAAACACAAACACACTGACCAGCTATACAAAAATATTTTCTATCTTTATTCTACTATAAGTTTTTTTCATTTTTAAAATTTTTTATTTTATTTAAAACTAAGTTAGTTTTAGTTAAACTAAGTAAGTTTTAGATAAAACTAAGACACAAACACACACATTGGCCCAGGCACTGTCTTCCACCTTCACATCCTGTCCCACTGGAAGGTCTTCAGGGGCAATGACAGGAATGGAGCTGTCATCTACTATAACAACAATACCTTCTTCTGGAATACCTCCTAAAGGACCTGCCTGAGGCTGTTTTACAGTTGATTTTTTTTCAGTGAATAGTAAGAGTACACTCTAAAATAATGATCAAAAGTATAGTAAATACATAAACCAGTAACACAGTCATTTGTTATCATTATGATTATCAAGTATTATGTACTGTACGTACCTGCACATGCTAGACTTTTAAACTGGAAGTGTGGTAGGTATGTTTACAGCAACATTACAACAGATGTGTAAGTAATACATTCTGCTATGACATTACCAGGCGACAGAAATTTTTCAGTATGAAAACACTGTATGCAGCCCATGACTGTATTTGCATCATCTTTTATCCTTCTGAGGGCTGCTCCACTGCTTATGTCATTTACAAATATAAAAATATATATAATTGGCTAAATTTTTATTATACAACCCATGTTGATATTCTACAAAAAAAATTTAAAAAGTAAATTATTTCCCCACGTTCCACCACCCAGAGAGGAGAAGGTGAGGAAAGGAGCATATCATATCAAAAATATACATATATATATATTATATTTTTTATATATTTATACTTATTTTATAAAACAAATACTATGATAATCTATTTCAGCTTGCTTCTTTCACTCAAAAATATAAATATTTTAAAATTAAAATTTATAATTATAAACTTCTTGGGAAATCCACAATTCTTCCTAGAGTAACAGTTAGCATTCTAGAGCACCTACCTAACTATGACCAAAAACAAAAAACAAACAAACAAAAAACCCACAATACCCTGAGATCTCAGTTATCACAGAATCAGAGATTACAGTTATCACAGAAAAGAGAGGCTGTTATCTGGTGCCATATGGGTAAAAATGGTAACTTTAAAAAAAGAACATTCACAGAAAAGTATCATTTAGTCTGAATTCTGAAACAATAATGTTGTGGAAACCACAAGGGGATTGCCATCTAGGTCCAGATGCAGTTGCACAGAGATCCAATAATGAGACAAGGAGGATTGCCAAGGAAGAACTTTTTTTAATATGATAGATGTCGGGGCAGAACAACAGAAGCTGCTTCAAATCCTTCTCCCCAACTAAGGGAGATCATGGGCTTTTAAAGGATGGGCCACGTGCCTCGGGTGCAGCCCATGGTGTATCTCATAAGGGCTACAAGCACAAGGAGCAGGTTGTGGGGGATGGTGAACTTTGGCTGCAGGAAGCCTTCAGCATCTCAGCTCCCTTGTCTTGCAGAAAATCCACCATTTCTGGGAAACAACTCAAAAAGTCAAGTAGTTAGTTAAAGTGGAGGAATATAAAAACACACATATGGGTCACCAAAATTTGTTCAAAGAGCCAGTTACAACAACGGCTCTCTTCTTATCTCAGAGTCCTGATTAAGGCAGTACTCTGATTTATAAATGTTGACCTGATCATGTTGCAGTTTTTATTTAAGTGCCCCTAATTTCTCTGAATACAAAAAGCAAGTTATTCTTATGAATAAAATAGGATCCTAAATCAGCCCAAATTCTTCTGCCTATACATCTATCACCATCTGCATTTCTATCAGCCTCTTGGATGGAAGTACCAGCTAGGTCTAGTTCCCCTAGGCTCAGACTGCTCATTTTCTTATTTCCCTTTTAAGAAAATCTTGTATTTTAAATTTACCCCCTCCCGCTTGCTATGCTCTCCTGGTGCCCTTAGAAGTACATTCTAATTGTGCCTTTCTGTGCACAAGAACAAACAGAAAGCAGAGAAATAAATTCCCATTATAATTTTTCAGGGAAGATTCTACTTCACCAAGCAAGGTACTGCTTACCCTACAATTAATTTTAATATTGTAGCAGGGAAGTTTTTTTCCTTTATGTTTTAATCTGGGGACAAGAACAAATCCAGTAATAGAACGTCAACATTAATTTGAGGGGAGATGAAAAATGACTTAATAACACTGCAGCAGGATTAATATTGTACGATAGATCATGAAGCCATAAAACTCTTGACAAATTCATTTTTGTATCACTGTATATTCTTGCTAATAGGGCAGGGCATATCTGAAAGGCTGTTAATACCTTACTGCCCAAATGCCGATCAAATTGCACTGCAAGGGAATGTATTTTGCAGGAGGTGGGAGAAGAGAATAGTCCTCACTCATCTATAGTTTGCATTTATATGCAGCATGAAGAAGAATGAGGGCAGAGTGATTTCATGCAGGAAGTTAACACTTGCTTGAAATCAAGTGATACAATTCAAAAAATGAGTTGATGGTCACTAGGAAATCTGCTTCCACTTCAAGACTCTAGCCAAGGAATTAAGATTGGAAAATAGATACAGCTCTAAACAAATTGCCAAATCCATAGACCAAATAGAGGAATCCTAGCCTAGTCTGACATAACAGCACCTACCAGGTCCTCAGACAAAATGTACACTAAAAACAATTCCTACTTCTAAGCAAGATGGGCTAAGAGGGACTAGATTTATCTTCCTGCCTGAAACAACAAAAAAACTCAGACAAAAATACATGAAATAACACTTTTCAAGACTCTGGATATCTGAGTCCAACAAAAAAAAAGGACAGTGATCCCTGAGAGATGAGAAGCAAAAAAATCTAGCCGTACAGCCTTGAAGAGAGTTCCCAGGCCAGAAAACAGAAACAGAAGGAAATGGGAGGTCGGGCCCAGCAATAGCTCTGGCTCATGCAGCTGCAGCTCAGAAAGGCCCCGTGCTTAGTTTAATGCTCAGCTGTTGACATCTTAATATTCTAAATAATTTTGGAACAAAGGGCTCATGTTTTCATTTTACACTGGGCCCTGAAAATTATATAGTTGGTCCGGCCCAGCAGACGCCCTGAGTTAATGAAATGGGCTGAGAGTCTGATGAGAACAAAGCAGGTACAGTTCAAAGAAAAGAAAATCAAGAGGAGAAAGCTGTATATTGGTAGGGGATCCTGAGTATGCAGCAGAGTGCAAATCAGCACATGCCTAAGAAAAAAACTGAGGCCAGGGAAAGAACCATTAGAATGAATTGTTCTGACAGTGCTTGAACACACCTACATAAGGCTCACAACTAGTGCCTATTCCCTACAGTCACAGACTGGAAAAACTCATAATTTAGAGGCATTGGGTAGAGTACACAAGAAGGTCTTGACTCAGAAGTAGAGAACAATTAGCCCTAGACTGAGCACCACTCCAAATCCATCTTAAAAAAACAAAAAATCATAAATGCAAGACTCTAAAAGATCAAATTGTTCCTCAGTAACCTTAGTTACTTGGAAGCTCAAGAAAAAAGCTCAAAAGATTTGTATACAAAAACACTGAGCACCCAACAAGGCAAAATTCACAGTATCTGGCATCTAAACAATGATGATCAGGTATACAAAGAAGCAGGAAAATCTGACCCACAATGAAGAGAATAATCACAACCAACACAAAACTGACAAAGATGTTAAACAGAGGAGGATATTAAAACAACACAGCAGAATTTGTAGGCTGCCACTAAAGCAGTACTTATGTAAGTAAATTTTGGCATTAAATATCTTTACTAGAAAAGAGGATCTCAGGTCAACAAATTTAGTTTCCACCTTAAGAAACTAGAAAATGAGGACAAATTAAACTCAGAGTAAACAGAAGAAAGGAAATAATAAGGATTAAAGCGAAAAATCTATAAAATAGAAAACAGAAAAATGAGGGGGAAAAAAAGCAATGAAACGAAAAGATGGTTCTTTAAGAAGATTAACAAGTTGAAAAACCTCTAGCTAGACTGACTTGGGAACAAAAAGAGAAGACATAAATTATCAACACCAGAAATGAGAGGTGTCTTCACCACAGCTTTACAGATATTAAAAGCATAATGGAATATTATGAACAACTTTATACCACTGTAACAGAGTTAACAGGTTGGAAAAGGGGCAAAAAAATGTTTTGTGAGTTGTCTCTCTAAAACCCCCACCCTTTGGGGGGAATAAAACCTGAATTCTCATTCCCTAGTTCCAGAAACTAATAATCAAAGGGGCAGGAAAATGTTCTTTGCTGTTTGTTTTCTAGTATCAGTATCTTAAGCCACAGGAGATGGCTGAACAGAATTGTCCTCAGGGAGATAAGGTCCACCCAAACCACCAATTATAGTTAAAATGACAATAGCCTGAAGCCATGACATGTGACACTGGTCATGTAGACCCAAGCCCAACTGCTGAAAAACTCCCTTTTAAAAAGCCCTGCATTTCTGCTTAAAGCTAAGATAGCAGTCTTTGAGACCCTATTCCACTGTCCTCTTCATTTGCTGGCAAATTAATAAACTTCTCTTTCCTTTTCCTGAAACCACTTGTCCTCCTTCATTTTTAGTGATTCAGCCTTTGGGACAAATACCGAACTTTCAGTAACACCGTAAGTACAAGTTAGAGGAAATGGGACAAATTCACCGAAAGACAAGCTCATTCAGAAGAAACTGATAATCTGAATAGTCCTGTATCTTTATCAAAGTAATTACATTTGTAGTTAAAAACCCTCCCACAAAGAAAACTCCAAGTGTAGATGGCTGCATTGGTAAATGTTACCAAACAATTAAAGAAGAAATAATAGCAATTCTAAACAAACTCATATTTTGTTTGAATTAAAGAGAAGGGACTATTTTCCAACTCATTCTATGAAGTCAGAATTACTCTAACAACAAAACCAGACAAAGACATTATAAAATAAGAAAACCAGACTAACATCCACAATAAAATATAGATGCAAAAATTCTAAACATTTTATCCAACAATGTAATGAATCACTACCAAATGGAGTTAAACCCAAAAATGCAGTACTGGTTTAACATTTGAAAACCAATCGGTGTATAATTAATTCACTATGTTAATGAACTAAAAGAAAACAAACCATATGATCATCTCATTAGACAAAGAAAAATCATTTTACAAAACCCAACATTCGTTCTTGACTTTAAAAAAAAACTCTCAGCAAACTAGAAATAAAAGGGTACTTCCTCAACCTAATGAAAAGCATCTATGAAAAACCTACAGCTAAGTTCAATGATGAAGACTGAAAGTTTGCCTTCTTAAATCAGAAACAAAACAGGGATGTCTGCTCTGGCGATGTCTATTCAACATTTGTACTAGGGAGTCTAGCCAGTGCAATCAGGCAAGAAAAAGAAATACAGTCACAAATCACATAACACCGTTTCGGTCAATGACAGACCCCGTATACAATGGTGGTCCCATAAGATTTTACTATACCTTTTTTATGTTTAGATATGTGTAGATACATGAATACTTACCATTGTGTTACAGCTGTCTACAGTGCTCAGTATAATATTGGTTTGTATCCTAGGAGCAACAGGCTATACCATATAGCCTAGGTGTATAGCAGGCTATATACCATGTAGGTAGTGTTAAGTATATGCTATGATATTCATACAATAATGAAATCACCTGACACATTTTTCAAAATGTATCCCCACAGTTAAGGGATGCATGACTATAAAAAGCATCTAGACTGGAGAGGAAGAGGTAAAACTGTCTTTATTTGCAGACACCATGATCGTCTGTACAGAAAACCTAATGAATAAAGTTACTAGAACTAATATGTTAAGTTTACCAAGGTTACAAAATATAAAATCAATATACTAGCAATAAGAAAGTTTTAAAAAATGTTAAATACCCTTTATACTAGCATTGAAAGTATTAATTTTTTAGGGATAAATTTGATAAAAGATGTGAAAGACCTATACAACAAATATGAAATACTGCTGAGAGAAATTAAAGAAGGCCTAAATAAATTAAGAAAGCTGTAAATGTTAAGATGTCAGTTCTCCCCAAACTGATCTACACATTCACAGCATTCCCAATCACAAACCCAGCAGTCTTTTTTGCAGAAATTGACAAACTGATTCTAAAATTCATATTGAAATGAAAAGGACCTAGAATAGCCAAAACAATTCTGAAAAAGAAGAAGAAAGTTGAAGGATTAGCACTACCTGATTTAAATAAGTACTATAAAGTTTTAGTAATCAAAAGAGTGTGATATTTGTATAAAGACAAACAGATCAATGGAACAGAATATAGAGTCTGGAAAAAAAAAACTCCACATATATATAAACAACTGGTTTTTGACAAAGGACCAAAGGCAATGCAGTGAAGAATGGGGAGCCTTTTCAACTACTGGTGCTAGAAAAAATAAACTCAGATCTATACCTCACACCGTATATAACAATCAACATAAAATAACTCATACATTTACATGTAAAACATAAAACTTCCTGAAGAAAATGTAGGGAAAAAAATATCTTTAAAAGTATAATCTATAAAAGAACAAATGGATAAACTGAACTACAGCAGCTACTGTAGGTAAGACCCTATTTATGAAAAGACCAAATTAGCCTTCACTTCATAGCATCTGCTGAAAACCACTTTTCTGAGTCACAGAATGAACTTGAGTGAAATAGTTATTTTTCTTTGTTATTCATATTTAACTTCACAAAAATATATTTGTGCTGTGATAGTACAAGTAAGGCAACTGAGGCACCTACAAAGAATGAGATGGAAATGTGAGGAGATAGTTCACCAGTTCATGACTAACTGGCCAGTTTCTTGAGTCAAGCATGCTTCATTTCACACAATATGTGATCAAAAATGATTTTTTTTTTTTGGCACACTGACCTATTTCCCCATTGATTCACATAGCTTCACTTCTGACTAATCTTCAGTTGACCAGTTGAGTAACCTGAGGTTAATGACAAACTTTAGAGGTACCAGTAGTTAGAGGAACCTAAAACTTGAAAAGCAAGATTAAAACATTGTTGTAATGTCAACAATCACTCCCAAATTCACCTACATATGAAGTTTTCTTAAAGCACAGATTTCCTGTGGGCAGAAAATTTTTCAGGAAAAAAGTAATGAAGGTAAAGGCATGGGAAGTAGACAAAAGAATTATTTGTTGTGAAAAGGCAAAAGCTGCTACTTCATACTTCCAAGTTCAGCAATTTGATTAAAGCAAAAGTTGACTGTTTTCCTGCAGACAGAAAGCAATAAACTCTCAAGTCACTAAAACTGTCTCTATGAGATAGAGAATGAATCCAACCTATAACACAATATACTGCCCACTGTATTGCTCACCTAAGGTAAATGCTTTCTAAGTAGATGAGAAAGAATATTTCAGAATTCTCCTAAATAAAAAAATTGGGAAGAGTGGAAGACAGTCCTTAAATCATTTCATGGAAAAATCAAGAAGAGTCACACAATGTTTAGGCCTTCAGCTTCAAGAAAACCACAAACAGATCACTTTCAGAACCTCTAGCTTAGGTACTGTTTAATGCTTCAGAGCTGTGCTAATACAGAAACCAACAGTCACGTGTGGATATTTAAATTAACTAAAATGAAACAAAATGGAAAATTCAGTTCCTCAGTCACGCTAGCCACATTTGAAGTGCTCAATAACCACATGTGGCTCTTGGCTACCATATTGGATGACATAGATATAGAACATTCCCATCAATACAAAAATTTTTATTAGCGCTACTCCAGAGTGACCAAGTTAGAGCAAGATGGCAGCTCTTATACAACTCTATTAGTCCTTTAGGTATTTTCATAAATGGGATTTTAACACAGCTTTATAAATCCATGCTTTTTAAAGTTTAGGTACTGAGGCCACCAACGAAATGAAATTAGTTTCAAATACCATAAACTTAGAATGGAGCACAGAATTTTTTTTAATCCCATAAAATTTCCTTTACCTTGGGTGTATTTAACTACTTGCAAAGTGCCATCAATAATCTACGGCACTCAAAGTTGTTCTGCCCCTTTGGAACACTTGAAAACTGACAAGAGAAGAAAATCGTGACAGTTTTACCAAATCAGCAAATCAGGAAGTAAGAAAAAGCAGTCAAACAATTCACACAAAGTCATGAACATAGTGACAGAATATCTGATGACTTTGACAAATGAACTTGAGGGAGGGAAATGCCAACAAAACTCAGTTAAGTGCAAAGTTTTTTACAAAATAAACTATCACTTTATTAATGGATATAAATGTTGGCAAATTGCATGAATAATTCAGGTCCATTTCAGTTAAGTGGAATCTTCACTAAAGCCATATATTATTGACTTCACAGCACTTGTCTCTATTTGACTGCTAACAAAACTACTCTAATTCCAGTTTACAGCCAATAGTAAAGACAAATATTATCTATCACTCACCTAACTCTTTTACTTAAGTACCTTCTGCCAGAAAAAAATCTCACCCCAATGTCATATAAAATTCAATAGGGCTGAAAACCTTACAAAGGGAAGGGAGGGCATAAAGTATAGCACCTGGCCCAACTATCAATCTGCTAGTAACATAATCCCATTCAAATAAGATAACAGCTATTGTGACCCTAAGAGTTATTTTGGATGTTTCAAATAATACTTCATAAGTCCTAACTATAGATCCTCAAAACAAACGTTCTCACATAATTACATATATCTGCAAGGGTCCAAAAAATTCTGAGTTGACATATCTGTTATCTTAACACCATATTTAACATGTATCAGACATCTGGGGACGTATTTTCATTAACAGAAGAATCATCAATTATTTCTGAAGCCTCACAGGGGCAAATATAGATTTTGAATGAATGACAAAATATAAAGACGGGTTTGATGAGCTGATACTCTTAGAGTTGGGGGTTTATGTGCTAAATCCAGTTTTATGCTGGTCCTGTGTGTGCAGCCAGAAGCACCACTGATGCCTCAGTCACTGGGGGAAAAAACAAGAGGTAATGCACTGAGTGAGGTATAACAACTAGGTCCTATAAAGCCTAACATTATAAATTGCTAACAGGTTAAAAAATAGGAGGGAAGTTGTTTAATCCAGAAGAAAGAAGCAGAACAACTCAATGCACATCTAACTTTGTTTGGTCTTCCATATTTTTCCCCCTCCTATGCACCCAAAAATCATTTGAGGAAGCAACTATTTAATGAGCATAAGATATATCAACTAGAAGAATTTGGAAAAAATGCAATATGAAATCCTCGTTTCTGCTATTAAGGCAGAAGGGAACTAGTACAAATATGGAAAGCAAGCACTGCTACTTCAGAAAAAAAGACTTTAAGTAAATCTTAGAAATAAGGGTGAGACTGCTGACTAGAATGAATGAAGAGTAGATTTAGTCATTTTAGAAGAACTTGGCAACACGAGGAAGTGTGACCCAAAACTTTACCCACCGTCAGCAACAAATTTAGAAAGTGTTCACCGTGCTGCTCAGAAGGCAGTCAAGTCAACACATATCAAAAGCAAAAATTTAATCTCAACTAGTGAGACAACAGTCAACCCAGGACTCATTCCCTCACACAGCTACACAGAACAGCACCTCTTTCATTTACAAAATGTGCCTGAGTATATTCAGTAAGAGGGCTGTGTTTCAAAGGACAGTAAGTAAAGGTTGGGGAACTAGATGATTTTGAAAAAAAAAATCATATAACCTAAAATCTAGATTATGGGTTCAACAACAGGAACTGCAAAAGTACTTTGCTTAATGTAAAGTACTTGACAGTGAGAAAAGTAGAGACAAAAAATTATACTCAAATAAAAGCTAAAATACATTCCTGATGCTGTATGGCATCACTCAGATCTCTGTGAACAAACATACCTATACCAAAATCACAAACCACATCATCAATCCAAATTTTCAATGTGGATTGCCATAGAAAGATCGAGGAGGAATAAATCAGAGTCCCAGACCAAGGCATATTTAGTTGTGGGGCTTTTTTTTTTTTTTTTTTGAGACAGAGTCTCACTCTGTTGCCCAGGCTAGAGTGAGTGCCGTGGCGTCAGCCTAGCTCACAGCAACCTCCAACTCCTAGGCTCAAGCGATCCTCCTGTCTCAGCCTCCCGAGTAGCTGGGACTACAGGCATGCACCACCATGCCCGGCTAATTTTTTCTATATATATTTTAGCTGTCCATATAATTTCTTTCTATTTTTAGTAGAGATGGGGTCTCGCTCTTGCTCAGGCTGGTCTCGAACTCCTGAGCTCAAACGATCCGCCCACCTCGGCCTCCCAGAGTGCTAGGATTACAGGCGTGAGCCACCGCGCCCGGCCTGTGGGGCTTTTTTGTTTGTTTTAAGGCAGGGTCTTGCTCTGTAGCCCAGGCTAGAATGCAGTGGCATGATCATAGCTCACTGTAAGCTTGAATTCCTGGGCTCAAGCGATCCTCCTGTGTCTGCTTCCAGAGTAGCTGGGACTACAGGTACGTACTACCATGCTTGGCTAATTTTTAATTTTTTTGTAGAGATGGAATCTTGCTATGTTGCCCAGGCTGGTCTCAAACTCCTGGGTTCAAGTCCCAAAGTGCTGGGATTACAAGCATGAGCCACTGTGCCAGGCTATATTTAGTCTTTTTTTTAAATCACTGAGAGCTTCCATTCCAATCTTATTCCAATCCTATTTCCTATCCTGAAATTTGAGTTAAGAGCTCTGACCTCTGGGTTCTGATCCTTAGTGCTAGGGCACTAGGTAATTATTGCCAAAGAACCAAATTCTGTTGATAGTTACTAAAATGGGTTCCTCCGGCCTCTCAGTATACCAGAAAAAATACGCTAGAACCTTGGCATGCAAAATCCTTTCTGACTTTTAATTTTTACATAATTTTAAACTTTAAAAAACTGCAAGCATAATTCAAGGAACTGACATAGACCATTTACCCAGATTTACCAACTGTTCACATTTTCTTGTCATGGAAAATCTGATGCATTTTTGATCCTTGACCTATATATGTTTTTCTTCTGGAAATGACTTTATATCCTAACAAGCCCTCTAACTTCTCTAGCTTTAATGATATAAAATTAATTCAATAATCACAAAGGGATTTGATTATTTCCTAAAGATAAACACTGAGCAAGAACTTACTAAGCAAGGTGCCCCGTAAAAGCAGCAGTTTCCTTCAGGTAGTCATCAGGGAGTAAATTACTCCTGAATAACTGAATTTAGGTATGGGAGGGACAGAAAAAAAAATTATGAATTAATAAGAAGAAATTTCAATAACTATTGGACCAATCTCCCCCACCAATATCTTATGTTCTTCTGAGTAACTCATTACTCTGACTCTGTATACAGTATACTACTGTATACAGACAGTCCCTGACCTACAATGATTCAATTTAGCATTTTTCAACTTCATGATGGTGCAAAAGCAATACGCATTCAGTAGAAACCCATACTTAAAGTAACCACAACAACCACTGTGTTTTTCGATTTACTACAGTATATAATAAATTACAGGAGATAGCCAACAATTTATTATAAAATACACTTTGTGTTGGGCAATTTTTGTCCAACTATAGACTAATGTAAGTGCTCCGAGCATGTTTAAGGTAGGCTAGGCTAAGCTATGACCATTGGTAGCCAAGGTGTATTTTTGACTTATGATATTTTCAACTTAAGATGGGTTTATTGGGATGTAACCCCAATGTAAGTAAAGGAGTATCTATTAATATATGTGATCCCTTAATATACCTTTCTCTTGCTTTAAAAAAAACTCCGAATAGCATACATAGTAACATGCTTCATAATAATGTTTCTTTGAATGACGGACCACATATATGATGGTGGTTCCATAATATTATAATGCTGTATTTTTCACTGTACCTTTTCTATGTTTAGATATGCAGATATCACTGTGCTACAATTGCCTACAGTATTCAGTATGGTAACATGCTGTACGGGGTTGTAGCTTAGAAGCAACAGGCTATAACATATAGCCTGGGTGTATAGTAGGTAACATGCTGTACAGGTTTATAGCCTAGAAGCAACAGGCTATAGCATACAGCCTAGGTGTATAGTAGGCTACACCATCTAGGTTTAAACCATACTCTATGATTTTCACATGATGACAAAATCTCCTAACAATGCATTTCTCAAAATGTATCCCCATTGTTAAATGATGCATGACTGTAGTTTGTTTAACTGTGCTCAATTATATCTTTAAGAATTTTAGGAACAGGATTTTATGATAGTCCCAGATTACTGAATACACTCTGGGGTATTTAAAAAATGCAGGATTAGAATAAATTTTCCTATCAGTTTGGTCTCATGAGAAAGTATGTCATCTTGGGAATGAGTGTACTCTAGGGCAGAGTGCCACCTTACTCACTTACTGTCCCATTTCTCACTGTGAAGAGATTTAAAGGCTCCCTGTTAGTAAATGCTAGTCATCCTTCCTGCTTATTTTCCTCATGGAGCAGCACACACCAAATGTAACCGACCGCCCACCTACATATTAACATTCAGTCTCAGGCCTCCTAGTGGTCCTCTGTCACATGGGCTGTTTTTTCACCTTTCCAAGGAGGAGTTACTGCAGCTAGTATGTCCCAACCCAACTCTTCAATCCTGTTTAGCTTGCTGAATGCATGAATATTCTATCAATCATTAGGTTAGTCCTTTCAGTGATGATTCTTTTTTTCCCCACCCATTCTAAGCCCTCCTGCCTACCCAGGAACATATCTTATTCTACATCCTCTATAGAATAGTATAACTTGTTTTCCTTCTAAATCTCTAATGAGACTTCTAGAGACAGCCCATTAAGTGCAATTTTTTGTCAAAGGAACCATCCTAGTTCTTAGATCATTTGACCCAGTATGATCCTAGGAAATGTTCTTTTTCAGCTCTAATGTTCAATTCCTCCCATGTAGATAGTCTAGCTGGTCCTCTCCTACTAGGAGGACAATCATTTTACAAAACTCTTAATGTTACAGTTTATACATAGCAGCAAAAACATCAAAATAAGAAGATGGAATTAGTATAATGTGGTCATCAAGAAAATACACTTGGGAGCCCATGTGGGGAGAGGAGGGTGTCTACATCTAGAGAAGAATGAAAATATCTGGAATGGAGAGTCAGAACCCAAAAAGGAAAAACGGGACATCCAGGTAGTGGAGGAGGTAGTGACAGAGATGGGAGATTGGTAACATATAAGGGTGCCAATCAGCTGGCAAGCGTACTAAGGATAGTGGAAACCAAGTTTCTCACTGTAAGAGAAGATTATAAATAAAAAGAAAGGGAGAAAACTAAAACTGGAAAACACATGAATCCTAAGGTATCTGACTGCAAGTGGAGTTATCAATATCAATTCACAATTTTCAGTACACTTAAACATAGATATATTAATAAATATAGCGATAAATGTGAATATACCCACTAAGGAGGTCTGGGAACAGCAACACTCCAACCATAATGAACACACTAAATAACCAACATCTTGGCTTGTAAATACTTTTTTCCACTAAAAAGAACCAGGGCTCACTGGAGAAATGATTGATTGTCCAGGGCTGGAGTAGGGAAAGCACCAGGTGAGCCTGGAATACCTTCTTATGCCAGAAAGCAAGAAAATACTCAAGGGTGGTGGGGACATGTCAAAACAGACACAGAAATCAGCCTGAAGAAGCTCTCACTGGCCAAATCTGGGACAATCTGAGCATCAAAACAGATAATGGTAATAGAAGATTATAATCCACTGAATAAAATAGGAAACGATGAGTCTATATAGACATAAATTATGTAAATATTCCATCTTTATGGAATATTTTTACTTTTCCATGAAATATTCAGTAATTACAAACACAAGAAGGGTAACTGTGCAGTAATGAAGCCAAGAAGATAACACCTTAATTAAGCAGTCAGGAGTCCTCATTAGTAATGTATGAAACTGAAAATGTATGCCATGTGACAGGGTGCAATGACAGGAACACCATTTATGTGACATTCCTCCAAAGATACATAACTTGAATCAGGAGGAAATAACAGATAAAACCAAATCAAAAAAATTTACAAAATAACTGGCTTGTAATTTCGAAAAGTGCCAAATTCATGAAAGCCAAGAAAAGACTAAGGAACTGTTCCAGAAGGAAATAAAGAGACGTTATGGGGACACATGCTATAAAAGGCATTATTGGGACAACTGGTAAACTTGAATGATGGTAGCAACCTGATTTTGGTCATTGTATTTTACTTACACAGAAAAATGTTCTTGCTGAAAAAAAACACTAAAGTTATTTGGGAGTGATGGAGCATCAAGTTGGCAACTTCCTCTCAAATCGCTCCAGAAAAAAGTTATTTGTGATTTTTTTATGGTGAAAAAGAAAATCTAAGCAGTTTGGCAAATCTAAGCAAGTTCAAAATCAGGTTCACTTATTAACTACAAGGTTTGGACAAATTGCTTAATCTCTCTAAGCCTTATTTGTGCAGTAAATAATAGGGATCAATCTGTGGTGAGAATTAAGTGATGTACGTTTATAGGACACTTTAGCACAATGCCTGGCACTTCATATGTGCTTTTTAAAGTTGTAATTTCTCTAAAGATAAAATCTGACACTGTAGTGCATAGTTTCCCCTAAAATACTTGGAAAGAATACACAACCTTGACCACCTTCTAGCATTTTACAGACTTTATTGTCAACCACAGCTGCTAATTCTAGAACCTGCTGTTTGCAGTTCTACAGGTTCATGGGCTGTCACTGCCTTTGTGTAGAAGGAAAATGCAAATGCCAAGCTCCTCTGTCTGTCCTTCCCTCTTTGTCTACAGCCACACTGGCAGCAATTGCTTCATCTAAGTCCACAAGGCAATAGTACTCAGCACCCTACTCTGAACCACTCAGCAGAGCTCATTTGTCCAAGACAATGCATGCTTATCTGGCCTTCGGAAAGTAGAATTTTCTTATTTATAAACTGAAGAGCAACCAAGGGATAACTACACAACTCAAAGGAAAAGAACGACAACTCTAACACCTGGGAAGCAGTGGAACAGCAATCATATAAGGAAAGAATTTCAGAGGCCTCCGATGTCCCTCAGATGTTTACACTGTCCAGGTAAAGAAATGGATTTGAACTTCTGGCTACTTACTATAAATGTTATAGAAATGGTTGTGTTTTTTTCTCCAATTACATGTGAGTTCACATCTGCCTTCTGTGTAATTTTCTATACACACTATGACAGTGCTAGTCAAAGTACAGTCCACATAGATCAATGCTAGTCTGCAAATTGTTACTGTCTACGAGGTAAGTAGAGAAATTAAGAAGAAGAATTTAGAAAATTTTATAATAACATGACAGAGTGACTGTTGTATACAATAAAAAATCAGGATTTATATTTTATGTCTTTATAATTGGTGATTTTTAAAATCTAGTTATTCATTTTTATTGTACTTTACAAAAGTATTGGATAGCGACAGGTTGAAGGGGAAAAAAGAACTGGTGTTTTGCCATAGATAGTTTGGAAAGCAATGCACTAAGATTTTCATAGCCTACATTTGCATACGGTAGGCTAACATTTATAGATCACTTACTACATGCCAGGTATTATTTGCTTTATATACAATACCTTATTAAATCCTCATAGCAAGCTAAGTCCTAATACTACCCTCATTTTCCAGATGAGAAAACTAAGGCTCAGAATGGTCATACAACTTGTCCAAGTTCCAGAGTAAATGATATGTCTGACTTCTGAGCTTAAACCATAGGGTCTTGAAAACCATATAAAGCAGGAAAAGAAAACTGTCAACTCGCTTAGAAATGATGGGAGAGGAATTCTTGAATATATAGTGAACTACTTGGCGTTCTTTGAACATGGGTATTTTGGCTTGGCTCTGTGGTATATAAGAGAGAAAGTAATCCACTTACTTTGCCTCAAGTAAAGATAAAGTAGGCGGTCACAATAATACATACATCTCATAGGGATCCAATGGCAGGAACTGGGTCACTGGCAGAAACCAAAGATGGATACCTGTCTCCAGGGAGCTGTGCAGTCACTGACAATATCAATGCTTCTTCTTTGTTCTCTCTGCCAAAGTCTTCATCTACTTCAACCTACATACAACCAAAGATGTCCCAGCCCATGTATAGCTTGATATCATCAGTCTAAATTTCCCTCTGCCTCTCCCAGAAGTCTACATTTCCCCCAAGAGCCACACAGGTCAGAGGTTAAGGGCCAGCTATTTCATAAATCAGGCACCCCTTCTGGTCCAGTAGCATGGCAGGATGGTTGACTGACAAAGAATCTGAGTAAATCCACCTACTATAACTAGGGGTCAGAGCAGGACTTCAAAGTCCCATATTTATTCTACTATATTACCTGCTCTTTGAGAAGATGGGATTAATAATTGCCTATAAGGCCTGAGAAAAGACTTAGACTCAAGGGTTTATTTTATTTAGCAGGAGTTAGGAGAGAGGAGGATGGAGGGAAAAACTGAGGGAAAAAAGAATGGAACAGAAGGAAAAACAGAATTACAACAGAACAAACAATAAAGGGAAAGGATCTGAATATATGGAACGCTGGCCCAAGCCTAAAACAGTTGACAGTTGTAGAGAAGTAGGATTGGGAAGATAATAGACCTCATAATTACAATTCTGGGAACAGTACAGGAAAACATGGTTATATATCTGTCTTATATAACTTGTATTATTGACTTATCCTATTATAGTATGGTACAGTACTTAACATCCTGTAGAGAGATCTGAGAAAGGTTTAACACCTAGATCAATAGAACAATGCTATTAAATTCTGAGTTCAGAGGGAAAAGAGCAGAAAGTCAAAAAAAGAAAAGGAGGGAAGGAGGCTTTCACATGCAGAAGCAGACTGGAAACCATCACAGGAAAAGCTTTTAGAATTGATGGTAAAGCAAGAGGGAAGCCTAAGAACTAGAAACTAGCCATAACCTTATTTATTTTTTTAAAGGGGTGGGAGAAGAAGCGGGGAAGAACTCTCAGGGCAGATGATTGTCGTTTAACTTGAAGATCAGTAAAAAACTTTGATTGGAGAAGTTTCTGTACCTAGGATGAATCAACAAGTAAGTAAATATGGCTGTCACTTCTAAACTAAATAAAGGGAAGGTATGCACATGGGAATGTATCTACAAGATTCCGAGATGGTCGTTGTCAGCACAGTGCATACATAAGAGGATGTAATTCATGGAGAGTGAGCAGTTCTGTAAAAGGAAGAAAGTTGTCATGCTCAGGCAAACATCACTGATGGTGCTCCCTCCTGCCTTATGTCCAGAGTGGAAGGTGTGTGTGAATGTGTGCTGGCAACAGACACATCTGTCACAGTAAATATTTGACATTCGAGGATTTGACATTTGGGGTTTCAAGGTTCATTGCACGTAATAAATGATTTTGCTAAGCATGAATTTGAATTCCCTGTGTTGCAGGGCTGCTTTGTAGGCCTGAGTTACTTGGCTGGTCAATGAGCCTAAAGCAAACCAGCTCAGTGTGGTTTTACTATTTTTATTTAACACAGGATCTGATTTCTCAGAACAATTTTGAAAGGTAGGATATTATCATCCCCATTTTATAGCTAAGAAAACTAAGAAAAATATATGCTACATTGGTATCCTGAAGATTTAAGAACACATCTCCCACAAATTTCAAGAGTCCACTGTATTACTATTTCAACATTTACACCTATCTCCCCAATGAAACTTTGAGGTCTTTGAGAGGTAGGGACCATACATTTATTTCTCCCTAAAGTGCTTACGGTAACGCAATAAGCACAGCATATACTCAAGAAAATTATCTTCTAAACAAATGTAATTTACTTCCATATAGCACCCTCTCAAGTTATAGCAGCCCAGGTGGTAAGTGTTCTCAAAAAGAAAACAGTTTCAGTTTAAATTGGAAGCCTAAAGAACTTGCTTCTATTTAATCTTTTTCTTTTTGGGATTTTTTATTTTTATTTTTTTTCTTTATCATTTCAGCATATTATGGGGGTACAAATGTTTAGGTTACGTATATTGCCCTTGCCCCACCCAAGTCAGAGCTTCAATTGTGTCCATCTCCCAGATGGTGCGCACCACACCCATTACATATGTATATACTCATCCCCTCCTCCTGCCTCCCATTTGTCCGACATTTGAATGTTATATACTGTATGTGCACTTAAGTATTGATCAGTTAAAACCAATTTGATGGTTGAGTATATATGGTGCTTGTTTTTCCATTCTTGGGATACCATTTAGTCTTAATTTAATTCTGGATCTGGAAGATGAAAGTTACCCAAATTTAATGGAAAGGCTTTCAAAGCACACATATAAGCAGAAATTAGCTCCAGAAAATGCTCATTTTTATGAAGCAAGGATCACAAGTACTAAGGCCTTTTAGTAAGGTCCAATAGTGTTCACATCAAATTATTAAATATTTAACTATTTTATTTATGTATTTGACAATTTACGTGAAGTCATTACCATTTCTACCCATAACATACATCCATATTATTCAAACTGACCTTATTTGAATGGTGAAACAATACAGATGAAATACCAACACAACCAATAGAAAAATACATGGTTACGTTAACAACTTGAAGCGCTAAATTTTTTCAGAAGTAAAAATTCATTTTTAACACTGTTCACAATGATAGCAGGACAGAATTCCTGGATATGGAGCCACCTATATGATTCCAATGCTAATATGTATACTTTGACTAAGTGAGGCTAAGTGCATTTGCAGGAAACCATAACTACTGTGGAGAAACTGCATTGATAACACCGAAACATTTTCTGTTGTACATTAATGTCCGAGAACTACACCATAGCTTGATTTATGAACCACTGTTTTGTGTTAGGCTACGTTGCATCATGTTGGTTAGAACTGCAGCACAAAAATAAAGCCCTGCCTTTAAGAAAATTCTGAAAGTAAAATGGGAGCTACTCAGAATACCACATCTCAGTAAACTCACTATTCCATTTCTACTCCTCACGAACTTAGTAAGCTCTTTTGTTCTTCACCAAGTAATACTTTCACTGAAGCCAACAAATGGGTACTGAACCACAGGAAAGATGTTGTTGATAGAATCTGTAGCAAGATTTTGGTTCCTTTAGTCCTTTAACCATTTTTTATACTTTCAGCTAAGGTGCAGACTTCCCTTTGCATATACAATTAATGGAGGCCAGCCATCTTAAAGCTTAGAAAATACAAGAAGCGAGCTTTGGAGAGAAATGTTAGCAGAATTCACACCTACTGCTATAGAAACTTACCTCTGTAAAATACAAGTAACATAAACTTAAGGTACATGTACCCACGTGGGGATCCTGAAAAGCCAAGCAAGGCTCCTTAGAAATCTAAGTGTGGGAGAGAAGCTGTTCTATATTCATTCCAAACTTTATTGTTAGAACCATGGCAGTTCAATTTTGTTTTCCTAAGTAAAAATCAATTCAAGTGCTCAGTATCTTAGGCCAAATATTTAGCTTCTGGAATTACTAATTAGAATCATGATAGTAGTATGATATTATAATAAATAATCTCATTTACATATAATGATTTAGAGTAGATCTAAATGAGCAAATTTTTTAAAATCGTATTTTTATATGGATCTAAAAAGACACCACTAAAGAACCAAGAAAAACATTTGAAATTTTTATGAATACTTTTTTCTGTCCACAGTCTGATAGTATAAATTCTTTCCTCCAGGAAAAAAAGAAAAAAAATCAAAATTTAATTTTGTCTTCTCTTGCATTGATCTGTTCCAGTCTCCCTATTTGATTTGTGTATAAGATTTTTGGACTAAATACAGTGAAACAAATCACAGAACATAATACCCCATGTGTCACATACACAGCACATTTGAGTTTTCTCCAAAGGCATATGCATAAATTATTCCACTAGGAATATTTACCAGGGTCTTGCTGTTTCTCCTTATAATTTCCAGGTCTGTATGCAACCAGCATAAGAAAACACTGACAAGTTTCCTAGAGTAGATCACATCTCCTTGAAGGTAGAAAGTAGCTGGCATATCTATTTTCATTCTGTTCGTTCATTTTAAACCTGTGCAACAATTTTTCCACACCAGCTTCTAGTTTCAAGATACTATAGCCAAATTTTCTGCTTGAGTAAAAAATAAATCTAGACCACCCTAGCATTGCTTACCAATATGTTTTATCACATGGAGCCTAGTAAGAAACAACTTACATATGTATATGTTTACAGTTTACTAAGTGCCTTACCAAAATATTTGTCCCTTACAAATTCCTGGTAAACCAGGTATCATCATACTCACCAAGCAAAAATACAAACTGAGACTCAGAGAAATTTAAGTCATTTGTCCAAGGTTATACAATGAGCAAAAGGAGAGCTGGAATTCAATGGAAAAAAAAAACTGATGCCAAGTCCAGAGGATTAGATCAAGGACACAACATACGGTAAAATGTTTCCACTAGAATTGGGAAGTGATAGAAAAATTATTAGTTCTTCTAGAAAAAATAATTTTTATATTCTGAAAGAGGGGAAACTTGCTTAACACATGACAAAAGACTTTACGACAAAATCATCCCAAACACAGTCAACAGTTCTGACCACACCAGAGCTGAACAGCAGCACAGGAACAAGTGGCCAGGAAAAGAAGTCAGGAAAGCCATGGATCATTTCAGTTTTCTAAAATGAGTACACTTTTTTCCATAGTGTCCCTAAGAACTCAGGGATATGTGCAGACTTCCACGGGCTTATTTTAAGGACTCCAGGGTAAGGAAATTCCACAATCATCAGTCCACTCCTCAAAATCTTTACAATCTTGAAGAATTGTCTGTTCATATCCACAATTACTTCCTTCTTCCCCATGTTTTCCGGCTTCCACACTATCACTCTTAATGAGACTACCCTAAAGCACAGTTCTTGACCTCAGGTGCAAGTGCCTTAATAAAATTCAGTAATTCCCTTAAAAATGTGTATGCAAAACAAGCTGAGCACAGCAGCACATGCCTGTAATCCCAGCTACTCAGAAGGTTGAGGCAGGAGGATCACGTGAGCCCAGGAGTTCAAGGCTGTAGTGAGCTATGAATCTAGCCACTGCACTCCAGCGTGGGTGACAGAAAGAGACCTTCTTAAAAAAAGAAAAAGTTTGAAAAGCTATGAAAATTTGCACATTATTCTGAGAGAATCCACAGCTTTCCTCAAATTTTCAAAGGTTTGTGGCTCCAAAAAGATAAACACTGCTCTCTAAGGTCACAAATGACGATAGTATTCATTAAATCTGATAACCATTACTTGGTCATTTTTACCTACCTCACTTGATACCACTTATTACCAAAGCTTGAAATACTAAAATAACTCCTTTCCAGAATCTATGTCACCAGTATCATCTAGCGATGATCTAGTGTCATCTAGATGGTCACTACCTCTGACACTTCGTCTCCTTTTCTTCTTCCTCTCCCCAGAATCTTTTGTGCTCCTTTGAGCTCTCTATATTCACTTTCTTAAAGTCAGAGGTTCTCAAAGTGCGAATTCCAGATCACTGCAGCCCTGACCCCAGCTCATGCCTACTAAATCAGGAACTCTGTGGAGTAGGGCCCAGCAATACATGTTTTAACAAGGTCTTCCAGGTACGTGCTGCTCAAGCTGTAGAATTACTGCCCTGAGCAGAATAAGCTTCAACTCCATTGGTTTATTTTGTCTTTTAAACACTTAATGAACCTAGCTGTGTGCGAGGACTTCATTTTAATGTGGCAACTTTTCAAAATTGATTTCAGACACTTAACAGAGGCCCAAATTCTGAGTACCCTACAGCGCATATGCAGTTCCTGAAATTACCTCAAATTGAGTCCCAAACCAAATTCATCAACACCCCCACCCCCAACCTCCAAACCATCCCTCCTAACACACAACCCAACCTACACACACACACACACACACACACACACACACACACAATTTTCTTATTCTGTTCAGCAGCTGAAAACTTTACAGTCACATTTATTTATTCTTCTTTTCCTACATATGAATCCCATCCAGAACCCATGGATTATTTCATCCCAATGTAATTCAGATTCATCTCTTGCTCCCCTCTCATTTCCAGAATACCACTTTTATTTGGGACTTTATCATATCTGTTGCACAATTGATAATCTGCCTAGAGGGAAATGAACCCAGAGGCTATCTGACTCCAGAGTTTTAAGCTTTCAGTCATTAAGCTACACTGCCTCCTTGGAGTACACCAAATCACTGACATCATTTAACTTCCTATTTAAGATCCTAAATGGCTTATAATAGTTCTTGGGTCACAGAACTTCTTATTACTTTAGCACTTACAGTCAAAACACCTATTCCTCTGATTCATCCACAGTTCTCATGATCCAACACTGAGTGCTTTCTATTCTGGGGTGCTGCATTTCCTTAAAAGCCTAAATACAACGCATTATTGCCTGGTACAGTAGGAATGAATGGCATACATATCACTAAAGAGAAGGCCCATGTAAATTGACAGGACAGCACAAAGTCCCTAAAAAGCAACCAATCTTTGGTTCACTTGATATTTCCTATTTCTCAGAACTAAACAGTGTATCTTTTAGCCTTCCTACTAATTTTATAAAGATTATCTAGAGGACTTCCACTTCTAGCTAAGAATCAGAAAAAAGACTAAATTTATCTTCCTTCCTTAACGAAAAGACTAGCAAAATATATGAAACAGTTTTCAAGGTATTAGATACAAGACACAAAGGACAGTGACACCCTTAGAGATAGGAAATTGTTAAGGTGAATGAATTCAGGCAAAACCAGCAAACTCCTGGAGTTGAAGAGGCAGAGCTGAGAGTCCAGAGAGACCAAAGCAGCTAGAATTTACAGGACAAAGTACTGGGAAGAAAAATCAGACCTGCAGAGGGTCTCCCTTAGAATATTTAGCTCAGTATCGATAAGAGCAAAGTGTATGAGGAAAGAGCCAGAGGCTAAGAACCACTTGAAAGGATTAGAGGGAAAGATGCCTGGTGTTTACACAGGGCCAGGAAAAGTACCTGTTCCAACTAGGCAGAGCTGAAAGTCTAATTCATGGGATACCGGCTTGAGTACACAGGAAAATCTTACCTCAATAGTACGGAATAATTAGCCCTAGGCTGTGTACTGCTCAAGGGCTGCCTAACAAATAAATCATAAAATCAAGACCACCCACAATCAAACTGTTTCCAAGTAACTTCACTGCATACCAGAATAAAGCACAGGAATTGTTTTAGGAATACAAAACTATACAACACCCAAAAAGATAAAATACAACATGGGACATCAAATCAAAACCAACACAGCATATAAAGAAGCAGGAAAAATATGATCCAAAATAAGGGAGAAAAGAAATCAATCAAAATTGATCCAGAATTGACAAGAGATATTAGAATTGGTAGACACATACATTAAAACATATGGAATAATTACATTCTGCATGTACAAAAAGTTAGACAGGAAACAGACAATATATAAGACTCAAATTGAACTTCTAGAGGTGAAAACTGTAGCATTTGAGATGAAAAATACACCGGATGGGATTAGCAAGAGATTAGAAATTGGAGATGATCAGTGAACATAAAGGTACAACAATGGAAATGATCCAAAGTGAAACACAGAAACAAAAGGAAAAAAAAAAAAAAAAAAAAAAAAAAGAGCATCAGTTAGCTATAGGATAACTTCAAGTGACCTAATAGATGTATAAATGGAATCCTCAAAAGCAGTGGGGGGTGCAGTGAAAACATTTTGATGAAATAATGACTGAAAGACTTTCATATCTAATGAAATGTGTAAGTGTGTAGTCCAAGAATCTCAAAGAACACCGTGCGTAAGAAACATGTAAAAGTTACACCAAGGCACATTATAATCAAATTACTTAAAACCAGCCATAAAAAGAAAAATCTTAAAACCACCCAGAGGAAAAAAGACATGTTAAACTAAATATGGAAGAACAAAAAGAAAGAAAACAAAGTTCTCATCACAAACAATTCCAACTACAAGACAGTGTAGCACTACCTTTAAAATACTGAAGAAAGAAGCCAACTTAGAATTCTACACCCAGTGAAAATATCTTAAAAACAAAGACTAAATACTTTTTCAAAGTTACAAAAACTGAATGAATTAATCACCAATAATCTCTTTCCATAAGAACTATGTTAAAGGAAGTTCCTCAGACACAATGAAAATCACCACACACAGAAATGTGGATCTATACAAAAGAATGTCAAGAGCAACAGAAACAGCTATTACATAGGCAACTATTTAAGATTTTTTCTTAATTCTCTTTAAAAGATAATTAACCAGGCTGGGCCAGGTGACTTACCCCTGTAATTCTAGCACTCTGGGAGACAGGAGCAAGAGAGTTGCTTGAGCTCAGGAGTTCGAGAACAGCCTGATCAAGAGACCCCATCTCTACTAAAATTATAAAAAAAAAATAGAGAGGTGTGGTGGTTCGTGCCTATAGTTCCTGGAGGTTGAGGCTGCAGTGAGCTATGATGATGCCATTGCATTCTAGATGGGGTGACAGAGCAAGACTTTGTCTCCAAAAAAACAAACAAGCAAACAGACGACAATCAAAACTAAACTGTAACCATGTAGTAAAAGTTTTATAACAGTTGCAAAAGTATAATGTATTACAACAGCAACACAAAGGTCAGGAGGGAAGAAATGCAAGTATACTATTATAAAGTTTTTATACTATATGTGAAGTAATAAAATACTGCTTGAAGACAAACTCTGAGAAATTAAAGATGCATATGATATACCCTAATGTAAGCACGAATATGTCAACAAAGGAGCTGTTCAATTAACTCAAAAGAAAACAGGGAAAGAAAAAAAGAGAATAAAAGGTGAGACAAATAGAAAATAAATATCAAACTGAGAGAATTAAACCTAATCATAAATAATAACCATATTTAAATATAAATGATCTAAATACCCCAGCTAAAAGGCAGAGAGACAACTGGATAAAAAAACCAGACTCAACTACATGCTTCCCACAAGAAATGCATTTTAAATATAAAGGCACAAACAGGTTAAAAGTAAAGAATAGGAAAAAATATACCATGTTAATACTAATCAAAAGAAAGCTAGTGTGGCTAAATTAATCTCAAAGTAGATTTCACAGCAAATAACATTACCTGCAATAAAAATGGTCATTTCATAATGATAAAGAGATCAATTCATAAAGATGTAAAAATCCTAAACATTTCTGTACTAACAGAGCTTCAAAACACATGAGGAAGAATATGATAGAAATATAAGAAAAAATAGAAAAATCCACAATTGTATTCAGATATTTTACTATCCCTCTCTCAATAACTGATAGAATAAGTAGGCAGAGAATCAACAAAGAAATAGTAACTTGAGTGACACATCAACCAAGTTTACCTAATTGACATTTAAAGAACACATTACCCAAAGACAACAAAATGCACATTCTTTTCAACTGCACAAAATATATTTTCCAAGACAGATATTTTGGGCCATAAACCAAGTCTCAATAAATAAACTGAGATAATACAAAATATGGTTTTTGAACACAATGGAATAAAAATAGAAGTAACAGAAAGATCTTCAGAAAATCCCCAGGGAGGAAAAAAAAGAAAAGGAAATGCCATAGTACTAAAATGTCCCATAAGTAATAATATTTATGTGCCCATAAAAATGTAAATACCAAAGAATTATTTAACCAAAAATTTCATCATAAATATGCTGAGGAGAATAAGAGAGGATGGTGTAAGAAAGAAAAGGCTTTATATTGAAAGAGCTCAGGAAATTTCACCCCTAAATGACTCCTCAGTATAAAAAATATTTTCAATTAAAGGCCCTTAGAGATCAACAAGTGTCGGAAGGAGCTTTCCCTCTTCTTAAAACCAGATCCAGCAAAAAGAACAATTGACTTCCCTTCTCTTCCCTGTTAACTCAATATATTGCAGGAAAGAAGATCAATAATGCAAGCAGACCTGGCCCAAATCATTTTAAATATAACATTGATACCTGTCTCTCAGGGTTATTTAATTTCCAAAGAGAATCATTTATAAGTTAATCTGTTTCCCCTCATCCATTCATTCTCCCAAATACCTATTCATCCCCCTAGTAACCATTTATTGCCATTAAACAGAATTACCTATATTCCTCATCTCCCCCACCCCTTAAAAAGAGGGGATATAAATTTCTAGACCCCACTGGAATACTGGGTAATCAGTCTGTGATTCTCCCAAAGTGCATCATAAATAAATCTCTTTCTCTTATTAACCTGACTTATTGTGAGTTCATCTTTCAGCGAACCTTCTGGGATGAAGGGGGAAGTTCACCCTCACCCCCACAATGTATAACAACAAAAAGTGTAAAAAAAAAAAAAAATGTGTACAAGTGATAAATCAAAAAGCAGCAATGTATGTACATTAACCATAAATACAAAGAAGTATTAATTTAGAAGAAACAGTAGAACAACTGAAAGTCACTGCTTCTGGGGAAACTAGAAGGAGTAGGAAGGGGTAAGGCATTTAGTAACATGTAATATTTTGACTTTTTAAACTACATTCATGTTGGCCAGGAGTGATGGCTCACACCTGTAATCCCAGCACTTTGGGAAGCTGAGGCAGGAGGACTGCTTGAGGGAAGGGAGTTCAAGGCCAGCCTGGGCAACATAGCAAGACCTTATCTCTACAAACAAATAAAAATTAAACTACATGCCTGTAGTGCTTTAATAAAATGTTTTAAAAGATATTTCATCTACATTATCTAATTTTGTTCCCAGTGAAGGAGGTATAATGACCCATTTGACAAATGAGGAAACTGATACTGCAGGTTAAGTAGTTTGTCCAAAGTCAAAGCCACTACACCTTCATTGATTTAATTATGTACATCTATTATGGCATTATCTACACAGATAAATAAAAGAGGAGAAAAAACATTAAAACTTGCTTTTAATTCTCAATTTTGCTTATTTCTGGAAACATTTTTATTTTTCGCTCTCTACCTAAAATGACTAATTTACTATCATAGCATATACTATCATAAAACAAGGCATATTCACACTTACCCTCCTGCTAATGGATTTTTAAAATAAATTTAAACAAAGATTTTAGCAAATGTGAAGAACAAAATTGTACACAAAATACAAAATTAAACACAATTTTTTTTCTTAAATTTCAGAATATTAAGGGGGTACAAATGGTTTTGTTACATGGATCACTTTTGTAATGCTTAAGTCACGGTATAAGTGTGCCCATCACTGGAATAGTGTTCATTGTATGTGTTAGGTAGGTTTTTGCCCCTCCCCTCCTACCCCCAAACACTATTTTAATCATTATTTATAACTGTGGTAAAATACATGTAACATAAAATTTACCATCTTAACCATTTTTAAGTGTATTGTCCCAGTGTCATTAACTACATTCATTTTGCTATGCAACTACCACCACATACATGTCCAGATGTTTTTTTCACCTTCCCACTGAAATTTTCTATCTATTAAACAACTACTTCCCATTCCCCCATCCCCTAACAACCACCACTCTATTTGTCGCTATGAATTTGACTACTCTAGGTTCCTCGCATAAGTGGAATCATACAGTATTTGTCCTTTTGTGACTGGCTTATTTCACTTATAATAGTCTCAAAGTTCATCCATGTGGTAGCAAAACACTTTTTAAAGCTAGTTTCCAAAACAGTATCAAAACCAATTCCTTGATGATGCTGTGAGAAAATAAAGCACTGGTGAATTCAAGAGATATTAGTTAAGAAAAATTAATGATTCCCTCTCCCCCAACCACAATCAGAACACAAAAGAATAAAAAAGAAACTATCAAGAAAGGGTAACTTGGTAACTTAATAATGTGCATGAAGGAATGGAGGAGGGGGCTAATTTTGTTTTTTGGAAAATCCCAACAATTACTTCTCTGAAGTTGCTGCTCTTTTGAGTTGTACAACAAAGGTCTATAAGGAAGGGCTTCCGTCAATGTAGTCTGGGTCTTTGTTTCTATCTTAAGGGTGGGGCCACACAAAAGACAAAAGTGCTAACAATGTCAGGTGTTCACAAAATCCTGAGTCCTGGGAAGTAAATTAGAAATGAAATAGCCTCCATTCAGTCACTCAGAGCTCATGCAGGAAATACAAGAAATCTGACCTTTACAATATACTTTGAAAAGGTTCCCCTGGTTGCAGTTTCAAAAAACAAACTTGCTGTTTGACTTCATTCCCCATTACTCTCACACTATGAATCTCCACACTGAATACCCTGTATTTATTTCCATTTAAAATTCACAATAAGGTCCCAGGCAGCCTTTCAATGAAGCCACTAACCAGCAGTCCCCAAACTTTTTGGCATCAGGGACCATTTTCATGGAAGACGATTTTTCCATGGATTTGCGGAGGGGTGGAGGTGGTTTCGGGATGATTTAAGCTCACTACATTTGTTGTACACTTTATTTGTATTGTCATTACATTGTAATATATAATGAAATAATTATACAACTCACCATAGGTTGGGGACCCGTGTCATGGAAGATAATTTTTCTACAGACAGGGGGTGGTGGTGGAGGCAGAGCCCAGGCGGTGATGTGAGTGATGGGGAGCAGTTGCAAATATAGCTTACCTCCTGCTGTGTGCCCCCCTTCCTAATATTTCGGCGGTGGGAGGGCAGGTGCTGGTCCCTAACAGGCCAGATTGGGGGTTGGGGACTGCAGGACTAAACAAAGCAGAGTGTTAGCAGTCCAACCCTTTAAGATACCAAAAACACCATTTTGATACTAGGATGGAGTGGTTTCTCTGAATTTCAATTTATGATGCAACTAGAGACACCAGCATAATTTTAACAAGAACGGGAAACCAGCAGTGCCTCAGGTGTGTAGGTGTCTGACAAGCACTCAAGCAAAAGCTGTTGAAGGAGCTCAGGAAATTTCACCCAAAAATATAATGGTAAATAAACCTCTTTCTCTTATTCATCTGCCTTAATTGTGAGTTGATCTTTAAGGGAACTTTCGGGGAAAGCGGAAGTTTCCCCTTGCCCCCTACACTGTGCTTTTCCTAAGCTCAGAATATCAACACCAAAAAAGGAAAAAGTGGCTTAAAACAAAGTCAGATATTTCATAAGACAACTATATAAAATAGTGTTTTAGACAAGACTTCATTTTTGTTTTATAAAGGTACCATATGGTATGTCCAAAAATAAGTGATTACCACTGATTACTAAGACTATGTCAATGATGCTCCAAAGTAAAATTTCCCATTGTCCAAAATTATCCACTTCTTGTTATTTTTCTAGATACTATACAGTTTCCCCTACCCACCAAAAGACGAAATATTAAATATTCAGCACTGTCATTATCTAAGTTCTCAAGCTGCTACCCAAGCTATAAACAGCACCATCTCCATGTGATATACACTGTAGGTCAAAACACAAGACCTCGTTCATCACAAAAGAAAAATGGATTTATTGCTTTTGACTCTCCTTCCAATAAAGACAAATTTTGGTCTGAGGGAAGCCATACAAAGTTTTTCTCTTCTCTTTTTTTAGGCTCCTCCTCCTGTAGAGACTTTTAAGGATTTTAAGGAAAGAATTTTATCTGATTTGTGATATTTTACAAACAGGCTACTTGACAGAGGTGTTATCAAAAGCCCGGCACTTGTCCCTAAGACCACATCAGAAGAACAAGGACAAGTGGTTTGAGGAGAAGGAAAGATGACAGCCGGCAAATGAGGAGAATGGAGACTCCTGTCTAAAATGCTATCATCTTACATGTAAGTTTCCAGAATGTCCTTGTATATTCTATCCTGTTACAGTGAATTAAACCTGGAGTACAGGAAAACCAGGACTTCTAGTTTACCACAAGGGAAAACAGTGGTTTTCTTAAAACCATGTAGTATTTTCTGATTTTCTTTTTTCCATGAGGGAAAATATCTAATTTTAGTAAAACTAACTTCAGTTTTGTGTATTTCAGATTTTTAGTTAAGTTGCAATTCTTGGTCCATGTTTTGGAAATCAGAGATTACCTGGCAATAGTATGTCTGTGTTAAAACAATAAAAGCATTAGATAAAATAAAATGCCATCATCCTAATCATAAGCAGAAATACAGAGCTTTGAAAGTGAAGGTTTTCAGTTCTAGGCTATTACTGTTCAACAACAGTTGACGATTCTCCCCTGAAGACAATCCCTTGACCTCCGACCCCATGACCTCCCCCCCAGGACCTCCATGGGATAGTTCTGTTGAGCCATGTCCAGTAGCACAAAGAACAAAGGACATTCCCCTGCCCCGCCCAGCCATTGGGCAGGGATGCAAGTCCTAGGTCTCATCTTCAAGATTAGTAACATAGTATAGTAACATGGAAAGGAGAAATAAACAAATAAAAGATAAAAAAAATAAGCCACTTTACCCTCACCCCCTCAGTTCACTTTGAAACTCATTAATTCAGTAGACATTTGGAATGAGCACCAGTGTTTTGGACAGGAAAGTCTCTAAGATTCTTCCCACTCAACTATTCTATGATCATTATTTTCTAGTATCACTTGATCAATGATACTCACACTTTTAGACTTCCTAAAACAAAAACAGCGTTACAGAACACTTATGATGTACACTGAGTAACTGAATGGGCACAGGAGAAATGAACAATCCAGCTCTCAGTCGCCATTAGAAGTAGTCTAGGACCCGTGTTAAAAGAATTTTTTTTTTTCTTAGATCCAGGTTCTCTGCTCTGTTACCTAGGCTGGAGTGCTGTGGCTATTTACAGGCAGGTGCAATCATAACTCTATGCAGCCTCAAACTCCTGAGTTCATGCAATTCTCTCCTCCTGCCCCCAAACTCCAGAGTACTGGGACCACAGGTGCATTCCACAGCATCCAGCTACTGGGGGAGTGGGGGGTGGGAGAAAGATTTTTTGACATTAATTTGTGCTTTAGACATGGAAATTAACAGCTCCTGGATCCTAAACCATATGGGTCAAAGAAAACACCATTGTCACTTTATATAAAGCTGGCAAATTCAATGATGTTGATTATTTTTTTTAAAAATTATTTATCGTGGTCTGTCAGCTTAGCAACAGGTTATAACAGTGTTAAGAAGAAGATGGCAACAGATTTAAAGCCTTAATACCTTCACTGAGAAAACTGGACAATTTAAAGTGCTACCCAGATGGGTGTTAATCTTCAGAAATGAAGTATAGGGCTAAACAATAGTTATAACAATTATCTCTTCATGCCATCAGTAGGGGTTTCAAGACTTTCATAGGACAGTGTTAGAAATGTATGTTTAGTTTAATTTAATCCAACTAACTAGCCTCCTCTTGTATAGAGCTCATTTTTGCAGAAACATTTTTTTGTTCAACAGGGGTACTCCTACATACTTCTTAATTAAACTATCCCATAGAAATGTATTCCTCTTGTTCTCTCTTGTTAATAAATGCTAAGATATTGTCTAAACCTATCAATAAGTCTTTATATGTCTAATTTTCCCCTTGATGTCTTTATTTCAAAGTTTTTGATATAATCCTAGTTTTTCTTCAAAATAAGTCCTATGGGAAATAGAAAAACACAAGCAACTTCATGCTTTCCTTATGCCAGTGCTGAATTCTCGAGTTTATCTGATGTATCAGCTAACAAGAGAAATCTATTATTTTTAAGGTAGATGCAAATACAATACCAGAACCAACTGATGAAGGTCTCTCTATGGAGTGAATTAGTAAACTAGTAACCTATGAAGGTCTACTATTCAAAACATCTGTGCTTTTAATGTTTGATGAAAGTGCCACTAAACTTTCAAATAGTCTTAAGTCATTGATGACTTAAAATTCCATTATTACCTGAAGATAATATCCACAAAAGATTGTAAAACCTGACATTCATCTTTATGATTTTCAACTATCTTTGGGGGGGAGTGTCTCTATTACCTTGATAACCTGGCTTCCTATATTAAAAACATAAAAAGAAGCTAACATAATTATTGGTTTTAAAACCTCACCTTGCTGAACACGGATAAGTTCAAAATTAAGAAACTGCAGCAGCCATTGGTTAAACACTCAGGAATTTAGAGAATTTTGCAAACACAACTCTCAAATGATCATGAAGAAAAAAGTGGATCTGACAGTACAAACTTTTAAATTTATTTTGTCACGTGAGAAATTTTAAAAAACATATTTTATGTAGGTAAACCTTTTGCCCTTTTTTCCCCCAAAAAGTGCTGATCTTTAGAAATGGCTCTTCTTTGTGAGTCAAAGAGTTAAAATCATCTCTTTTGTTCCCAAATGAATGTCAATACCACTCAGAGGTGCCATGTTTTATTTAAAACATACTCTTACTCAGTAACCACTTTGTTCTAATTGGCAAGGCAAAGCCAGGTCCCCAAAGCACACAGCTCGTTACATTCAGCTTGGATTACAAAAACACAGGATGAAACAAACTGCATCGAAATGTACAAATTAACGGCTCAGGAGTATGGGACAGGGTGGTAGAATTAGACTGTAATATGGTACAAAATCCACAGGGAGGCTGGGGAATAAATCACTACTGTCTTTATAAACTATGCAAGGTTTCCAAATGAACAAATATACAAAGCAGAGGACAGGCTTTTCCATAACTCAACCAAACTGCTAAATATGGATACAATAAAACAAGAGTTTTTCCCACACTATTATGCACACATGTGTAAGAGTGGGAGGACCAACAAGAAGGTTTAACAAATGAAACCTGCAGGTTGCACTGTCTAAATATGAAACTCATCATTGCCTTCACACTGACAATGTGCAAAAAGCCTTGCAATTAAATCACACTTTCAAACATTTTTTCAAAAAATCTTCTGAGAAGCTAAACACAGGAGACTAAATTAGAAGTGGTGCTTCACTATGCAGTGCAGAGAGCAAGGTTAATGAGCTAAAAGTTATATGAACAAGAATAAGATGTTAAGAAATGAAGATCTCACCACCAAAATAGAAAATGCATTAAATAAAAACATGCCCGTCCACCACACATGCACACCTTTCCCTAAATTAGCTACTGTGTGAAGCTTTCGGCACTGCTTCTCTGATTTTGATTGGAGATCTACAGACAAACTGCAACTAAACTAAAAGAAAAGAGCACAGGAAAAGCGTATACTCCAAACCTACACACAAATGCAAAACAATACTACTGTTATATTCTCAAAGTACAATCCTAACTAAATCTACTACCTTCACTCCTAACATCAAACAGTAGAAAAGATTAAGATCAGAGTCTAAACACCTAAGATCAAATCCCAGTTCTTCACCTTAAAATTTATTTAATCTTGGGAACATGACTTAATATAATCCATTTGAACCACAGTTTCCTTATCTGTAAAACAGTGATATAAAAATCACCAACATTGTAAAGATCAAATAAGATAATATTGCATAAAAGGGCTTCATGATATTAAAAGGGCTGCAGCAATCTTGGTTATTATTGCAATTATTGCCTTTTTAAAAACAGATATAATTGTCCATAGTCTTCTTCCATCTTTTTTCACAAATAATTCTTATTCTACTTCGAAGTATCCCTCTTTTGGCATTCACCATGTAAGATTATGTGCTATTTTTTCCTCTAAACCAGATGTCTTACGGCATTTTTTCTTCTTTATATACAATACTTAGTCTAAAAGTAAATTAAGAAATTTAAAACAAATCTTTGATAATAGTGAAGACCGTTAACAAACAGATCTACTTTACACTGTAAGAGCCAACTAAGTACTAGGGCTTTCAAATGATATAAAATTTTATAGCATGAAACATCATGTTTTAGTCATACATTAATGGCCCCAAAATAATGTCCTGTTTATATATCATCCCTACTAGGGGCTAACAATTAAACACAAGGGGCTTATATTCAGGAAAAGTGCCAGAAAGAAACCTCATCATAATCTTATAATTCATGCACAAAGTAAACAGCCAGAACAAGAATTACTGTAAGTATTATCTGTAGCTTGGTGGAGCCAAGGCCACTGAAGCACAAAAAGTCTCGTGGTACTTTCCTGAGTCTACCTGACAGTTATCCATATTCCTGCCAAGCCTAAAAGGGAGCCCATAAACCTAAGCCTGATCATTCTGACATGGAAGTTTGCATTACTATACTGAGAATATGAAGCACAGGAAGTATTACCATGTAACTCAGACTGCTTTTCATGTCATAGAGCATTGTCTAATTATATGAAAAGAAGACAACCATGTTCAAGCCTTAGTTGTCAGAACTAGGGGTCTCCAAGATTCTTTGATAGAACTGTACCATCAGTACAAAATCTGAGCATATACTTCTTACTTGTCTGTTTTTAAAGTAGTTATATATTTCTGCAATGTATTAAATGATGCACCTTGTCCCTGCCCTCACCTCCCAAAATATGTCCACCCAGAACCTGTGAATGTGATCTTATTTGGAAAAAGGATTTTGAAGATATAATTAAGAATTTCTAGATGGGATAAGCCTGGATAATGGTGGGCCCTAAATCCAGTGACACTTGTCCTTAGAGGAGACAGAAGAGAAAAAGACAGACACACACAGGGGAGAAGGCCATGTGAAGATGAAGGCAGAGACTGCAGGGATGTGTCTGTAAGCCAAGGAATGCCAAGGACAGCTAGCAAAAGAGAAAACAAAGGGAAACAAAGGAAAACAAAAGAAAACAAAGGAAAGCATGGAATGAATTCTCCCTCAAAGGCTCTAGAAGAAACCATCCCTACCAATACCTTGACTTCAGACTTCCGGCCTCTGTCAGGGATATAAACTTTTGTTATTTAAAGCCATCAAGTATGTGGCACTATGTTATGGAAACCCTAGGAAACTAATACAGATACCAATAAGATTATATACATTGTAAAAATCAATGATAATATTTAAAGGATAAAAATAAATGTAAGTAAAAATTCTAACATTTTCTCTATGCCACAATGGACAATCCTGTGCACCACCTATGGAAACCACAGCTTTAGACCAACATGTGGGCAGAAATAAAGCCAAGTGATAGACAATATTATCTTAAAAGACCCAGTAATTACCAAATTTCTTTCACTTTGCCTATAATACTCTGACACATGGTCACAATTTTTCCACGTAAGGCCAAAAAGAAGCTATCTTTCTCCTACTTACCACAATGAGCATTTTGTTTCCCATTAGAAATGCAACAATTATTTTTTACCTAATTTCTATAACATTATCAACACACTGCTTCATTTATCTTGACTAGTATAATAATTAACCATACAACTTAAGAATGCTTATTACTAAGACATGAAACTGCTATAGAATAAGAGATAAGAAAGGGCTGCCACGGTCCAGCACTGCTAATCAGTTAAGGACCTGCTGCCCAGTCTTCCTTTCATTTGAGTAAGGAAGCTACACCACAAAGAAGAGGGTTTCTAATACAAAAATAGTCTTTAACAATATTCAAGCAAGCATTAAAAAAAAATAGAGAATACATAGCGTTGCAACTGTGGTATAAAACAGTAGTTGAAAACAACTTCCCCATAATACTCTGAAATAAAATAAAATCATAAAATAAAATAAAATACAGATTAATTGAAAAAAGAAAACTTAAATATACATTAATGGGGATTAGATAAATAAATTGGGACATATTATAATATAATGAGGGTGACCAATTAATTTATCAAGCAAACTGAGACACTTCAAAGAGTACAAAGAGATGCTATTAATATTTTTACTGGCACAAAAAGCATAAACTAAGACTGGACATTAATTATAACGGAATATTATAGTTAAAATGAACTAGAACAAGGTGTCAACATTAGTTTCTAAAAGCATTATTTAAAAGAACACCAGTTGTAGATTGACTGGCGCAACATATTGCTTATATATTTTTGAAATAGTATCATATACAGTATTTATATAAATACCCATTCATAATAAAAAGCATAAATACAAGGATAAGAAGGACAGTAGTTTCTGTGAATTGGGAAGATAATGATTGGGGTAAAAGAAGACTTTATCTTGGAGACGTTCGTGCCCTTTTTAATGTTATAAAGAAAAAGGCAAAACATTAATTACTTCCAGGTGGGTTCGTATATAATATTCTGAATTTCAGACACCCATCTGCCAGACAGATATCCACCAACAAGCACACATAATGGTCAAGGAGAGCCCAATGAGTTGAACCGTCTCCTTTTAACAAACGCATAAGCAATGTGTGTGTTATACCTGAGAAATGTTTCTTGGGCTTTCAGCTTTAAAGAAATTAAAGAGTATATAACAGTAATCAAGTTAACAGAATTACAAAAACAGAATACCCTACTCAAACACTTCATCTTCAGAGGAGCAGCTGCCTTTCTTTTGGGAAAAGGTGATTTGGAAAATCAAGGTATGACACACTTACAGATTCTACTATCCTGCTAAAATCTCATTCATAGGAGTATTTGTTTTTATACTATTTCTGTTGGGTTCCTGCAATTTCTAAAAGGAAACATGCATAACAAGAAGAGATTGAATTTTTCAGACTCACTGTGTCCCTTTTACTGTAGATCCTCAAAAGTCAGCTGTAACCTAACATTTTTCCCTTTCAAAAGTGACTGGAATCAGACTACTTCTACTCTGGCCTTCCAACAGGGAATGGAAGCAGAAAAGAAATTAGTGTGTAATCCTAAGCACTAAATTGCAAATTCATAAGGAAATGTTTCAACTTACTTGCTATGAAATGAGAATTTGTTATCCTCTTCTGGAAATTACCATGAAACTCAAGTTACTTTGAAAAATGTTAGCATTTTGGTTTATCTATCATTTCACCCTATGCCCAGCATTTGTTGTATCGCTTACCTGGAATGTCAACATTTAGATTCCCTATGCCGTAAACTACAGCTAATTTGATTTTGCTCATTCCAGAAAGGAACTAACCACTTCTGGAATGTGTAAATATATTTTACTTTTTAAAAATGTATAATTTGTGCAATTACATTAATACTTAAATCTGAAAATATAGGCAAACAAAATTAAAATTTAAATCTCTCCAACTGCTCCTACCCTGAGACTACCAAAATTAATTTTTTCATGTATCATCTTCCAGCTTTGTCCCATGCAACTATGTACATATATATGTAGCCTAATTAAAAACATGTGATTACACATACTGCTTTGTAGTCTTGTCTTCTCAATCAGTCTTTAGTTCATGTCCCTATTTTTAAAAAGAAAAAAAAAATCCCAAACTAATGACATGTTAAGAGCATAAATTACGGAAATCTGTTATTCAATAATCACTTTGGATTTAGACAGAAAATTTGACAGCAGTGAACAAGCTTGGTAATTTTCAGATTGGAAACGAAGTATGCAGCATCAAGGAAAATGAAACCTTGCTTTAATACTCTCTATTGCATCCCTATGCCCTCCCCAAAGTCCATTTTGAATTTAAAATAGTAACTATACAACAATATTAAGAAATAACAAGTGAAACTGAAATGGCTATACAGAAGTAACAGTTCTGGTCCACCTGACAGATACTAGTAGCAGAAATATATGAATCATAACTTAATATTTTCTCCAAAGTTAAATATCAGCACCCCATGTCTACGACTGCTCATTTGAATAGGTACCTGAAAACAGATTATCTACAAAAATAAGTACACAGTTGGCTCTAGAGTCAGAATGGAATATGCTTCCTTATGACACATAATTATGGCAATGTGCTTCACTAATAATGAGGTACAAGGCACAACTAACCACGAGACAAAGATAAGTTTAACTATCTTTCACTAAGAAATATAAACATCTGAAAAGTTACACTGAAACAAATTTTCAGAAAATGAAATAACTTCACTATTACCTTATAACCTAGGAGATGGTTTACCTAGATTTTGAATTAATCTTCAACTGACAAGGGCTATCTTACACTTTAGTTCTTCTAGTCTTACTCTTTTCTATAAATCAACACAGTAAAGCATTAAAAGAATTCCTTTTTAAAGGAACTATGCTGTAAAAGGAAAAAAAAGCTTCTTATACTCTGAATAATTAGCTCTCCTTTATTTATCCAATTTTATGTGAATCATGGAATAGCAAGTTTCTTAAAAGTCTTAAATGGAACAGTATGTTTAAATAAGTCATGTCTACGGTTTAACGAAATTACCTACTTTGATTTTTCAATAAAGTACTTTTTTGTCTTAGTGTATAAATCATACACCTATTAGTTTTTAAAAGATACTATTGAAGATTATTAAAAATACATACAGATGTCTAAAAGTCCACAGGAGCAACTGGTACTTTGTACACTAAGAATATATTAAGTTTGTCTCCTGATAAGCATCTGCTATCAGTGCTACTCAAAGAATCGCCCATCCTTTGCAGTATACCTTCTGCTTACTGCCTTATAAAATGATCTACAGATTACAGCTACTTCCTAGCCACCATACTCCTGTTCTCCAAAGCTAGCATTTCCAAAGTTTGTGGGTGATGGAGATGATACAACATGAGTGGAGGAGTTAATTCAGTCCCCACTTGTGATCATCCTCTTCGGTGTTTCTGCCATCCATACTTTCATTTAGGAGGTCAACAAAATCATTCCATGAAAAACGCTGCCAATATTGATAGCTGGGCTTCGAATTGGGTTTGCACTCAGAAAGTAATACCACAGGCAGTATCATTTCTACTTCATTAAGAGGCAGGACTGCTCAATAAATGCTGTACTTAACTTTTTGTATGTGTTTTAACATAGTAACAGGCTATCAGGTTGAGTTTATGCTTTCACACAGAAAATCATGAATCCAAACTAGTCTACAGCTCGGAACTGACAAAGATCACAAGAAATCAACTGGTTAACTCCTTGAGTGAAGACAGAAAGTAAGCATCCCCTATTTTACAAACAAAATGAGATTCTAAGATTTTCCAAAGCCATACTTCAGTAATACATTAGTTTTCAATTTTTTTCCCTAAATTTACACACAGAAATACAAAGAGACAAACTTTTAAATCATACTCCACAGTAATATATATATAATTTATATCACAACCCAATACACATTATTTTCATTTTTATATGTAACTCGAATAAAGGTTTCACAAAATAGTAACCTTACTATCTGCAATGTACTGATATTTTTTATTCTACTCAATTTTTTAAATGCTGATTATGAGCCATTAAATTGAATCTCTACCCAATAATAACAACACCCATAGTTTGAAAAACTGCATTAGAAGGTAGTGTTTCAACCAATAAACGTTTATTTGTCATAACAAGTAACATGTCATGAAATTTTGTTGCTTTCCATTGCAGACATCTGATTCTTTTAGTAAAGTCATACACAAAACAATATAAAAATGTTTAATGAAAGAGAAGGATAGTATGACAGGTATAAATAATATTATCAAGGGGATAGAAAAGCCAAAATTAGGCCAAAAGAGATCCTCAGACTAGCTTTAATAAGTGGAAAGATCTGTGACAAGATCAATTGATAACACATGTTCAAAGGTGCTTACATGCCATTCCTTCCATAACTTCAAATAAACAGCAAATCTGTTAAGCAAATCCTTTCTTCAGTGATAATAAAAAACAACGCTCTTGACTGGGAAGACTAATATATCAACTCAAAAGTGGGAGAATCCTTACCCAAACTTTAGGAGTTATAGGCTTCTGCTCACAGAATAGTCTTAGACTTTAGACAGAGATATCCGCATTTCCAAACAAAGGTACAGAGTTATGATTTGAAGAAGGAAAATACAGAACATTTGAAATGAGGATCAATGGGGAAGGTAGAAAAATAGCAAATAGAAAATGTTACAGGAATGGAGAAAATATAACATGGTAAAATTAACTCTTGCCTGTTTTTTTTTTTTTAACAACTAAATAATAATCTCAGATAAAGAAAATCCAGATGAGCATTTTAAGTCCATTCTACCTCCAATCCTAATACTTGAGTCAAATACTTCCTGGTGCTCCTCCATTAAATGATCTAGTGATCCTGGCTGGCATAAAAAATCTTAGATGATAAAAGATCTTTAGGTCATACTACACAATTATGAAGAAAATACTGAAGGGACTTAAATGAGTTCAGCCTTTAAAGGGAACAGAGGCCAAACAAGTGTTCAAGATAAGAGAGTTGTCAAAAAATATAAAATAAAACTAATACTCTAACATTTCAAAGAGAGGAACATTTTAGTTGAGCTTTAATGCCTCTAGCACTGTGGTTCCCATTCCCCCCCTCCCCCCAGTACCCGTCCATGGCCTGTTAGGAACCTCAGCCCCACCCTAGAAAAAACTTAGGAACCAAGGGCCTCATAGCAGGAAGCTTCATCTGTACAGCCACGCCCCACAACTAGTATCACCACCTGAGCTCTGTACCCGCCTACCTGCTCCCATCCATGGAATAACTGTCTTCCATGAAAGTGGTCCCTGGTGCCAAAAAGGTTGGGGACTGCTGCTAGCAAATCCAGCCAGGTTGGACCCTCTTCTACATACACACAAAGGTCTGACACAGACATTTCTCATTCTAACAATATAGAAAAACACTATTATTTGGTATATAATTTACCAGTAACTAACATTTCAATGGCTTTTTAGTTAACTCTCACTCTTCATATACTCATTTCCCTTCACTTCTTATTCCCTTCCTCTAAACTGAAACAGCCCAGGAATATTTTATAAAAAAAAAAAAAAAAGAGAGAGAGAGAGAGAGAGAGAGAGAAAGAATATCTGAAGTGATGATGGTTGTGGGGGAGAGGAGGGGCATGTGCTACCATTTAGCAAAATATTTCATCAGCAGCAAAAGTTACTGAAGTTAACATTTAACCAGCACCTACAGTTAGTTCCTAACCTACAACTTACTATCTCAACAAGATTTTAAACATGTTTTTTCCTCATTTCATTCAATTTTATATAACAAGTTAACAACAAATTCATTTTTTCATACCATACATTTATTCTGAAAAAGAATCCTGAAAAATCTCTTTAACCTACTGATACACAATAACTATTTTTAAAGTTATTTTAAAATACATTGTACATTGTATAATGTACTTTAAAAAAGAGTATTTAAAATCACAGTGACATTGGCCAAAGTAATCTTCATGTTGTCTTGTACAAGTCATGCGCCTCTCCTGCAATAATACATTCACTATACTCTCCCTATCTTCATATGACATTCACAAATGTATTTTTAAAGTTCAATGGCCTCTTTTCTTTTGAATTTCAGAAAGAACACAAAATTCTGCTTCAGCAAGCAAAATGTTACTAGTCATTCCAGGCAAATGCTACTAGGGATAGCAGGAGTGTGAGGGTAAAGATAAAAAGGAAAGAATATTTTCTTTACGAACTTGAAAATATCCTTTTAATATCTTTAAAGGCAAAAGTAGCAAAGCTGTATAAAAAGTAAACAGGCACAGATCACCAGAAATAAACAATTACCACCACAGAAAGTAAAACCATAACTAAACCAAAGAAACACAAAGACCACGGCTGAACTTTCATGTCAAAGGTAATTTTTTAAACTTTATTGTCCTTTAGGGACATGAGAGAGTTCTTCATGAGTATTTGATGTGAGCCACCTTATTGAAAGGTTTCTGACCTTCTCCCAAAGCTAAGCTTTACTAAATTACAAGGGAGATCTCTCTACAAGGAGACAGATATACAATCTAATACAAGTTGAGTACCCCTTAGAAAAAAATGCTTGGAACCAGAAGTGTTTTGGATTTCTGATTTGTTTGGGTTTTAGAACATTTGCATTTTGGAGCATTTTGAATTTTCAGATTTAGGATTCTCAACCTGTACACATTTTGTCTCTGCCACTTTCATCTTTACTATAAAGTTAACTGCTCATCGGTGAGGAAGTATTTCTTCATATCCGTAACAGAACATATGCAAAGTAAGAGAAGCGGAGTATAGTCCTTTAACACAGAACAAATACTGTTAAAAATGGAGGTGGGGGGACACACCAGTATTTCTTTCCTTTAAAAACCTAAACTATTTGACAATTTCTACATTTTGAACAGACATAAGCTGCCAGCTTCCCCAACTCTCCCAATTCCTTTCCTCCTACCTTACAGATGAATGTAAAGGTCTAAAGCTTATACCATGATGACCATTTCCTTGTCCAAACAGCATAATGAATAGAAGAAGAAAATCAACAAAAATCTTTGGTAAAACTCTAGCCAGGTTCCTCTAAGCCCAACATAGTTTCTAACAGCGCAAGGCAACATCCCTAGAATGATCCTAGCCACCCCTAACCAAAGTGTTAGCCTCTTAAAGCCCAAGCCTGCCAAAGAATTTACAGTTTGTTCTAGCCAACACCTGAAGATAGGCCCTGACCACCCACTTAGAGCTTTTACTAAAAAGGGCTTATAACAGTGAATCCTTTCCCCTGTCCCTTTGAGATATACATGTACCTCCTACAACTTGGAATTGTCTTTCTCAAGGGCCTGAAAGCCATTCCTTTAAAATGTAATCATCTGGAAGAATGGGGTCTCTATTTCCCTCAGAGGTAGCTAATGGACATAGCTGACCTAATCAGCATACTCTGTAATTTTTCACTTCTCTGGCTCTACTGCATCCCTGTGTTCACACTGCAGTAGGCCCCTTCCTCCTCCCTTTAAAACTCCCAGTCATCTCTGTGCAAACTGAAGTTGACTTCAGTTCATGCTGGACCCTCTTCCCTATTAAATAGTGTATTACTGACTAAAATCTGTCTTTACCACTTTAACTAATGTCCAGCTTTATCTTTGACAGAATGTATAAAGACAGTTAAATCCTAATTAGTAAAGACTTAGTGATTTTATATATAAGATCACTAGATATAAAGTTTTTTCTTTGGGGGAGCGGGAGGGGGGCGGGGAGACAGAGTCTTGCTCTGCCTGGCTGGAGTACAGCGGCCTCATCACAGCTCGCTATAACCTCAAACTCCTGGGCTCAAGCGACTACTCTCTTGCGTCAGCCTCTCAAGCAGCTAGGACTATCAGCATGTGCCACCACAACCAGCTAATTTTTCTCTTTTTTGTAGAGACAGGGTCTCACTCTTGCTCAGGCAGCTTAGAACTCCTGGCCTCAAGTGATCCTCCCACCTCAGTCTCCCAGAGTGCTAGGATTACAGCTGCCTGCCCATAAAGTACTTTAAAAATATATATATATATATATAAAGTTTCAGCTTCATGAAGGAGTCATAATTCAAGAAGTTGACCAATCAGTATTTTGGGGCTAGAAAAGGTCCTTGGCAAACATCAAACCCAAATCCTTCCTTTTACAAATGATGAACCTAAGGTCCAAAGAGATTAAGTGACTTACCCAAGGTGACTTCAATAAGGAATTTGATTAGAAGGGGGTTAACTCAGCATGATTCTCTGACTCCAACATTTAAATATTCTTTCCATTATATTCTCATTGATAAAGCAACATTCACCATTAATCATTCAAGTCAAGATGAGCAATGAATATAAACTCCCTGACTGAAAACATGTTTTTACAATTCCACTGTACACCAACAACAGTAAATCAAGGAAAGTTTGGTGCAAGTGTACATGAGATAGGATTTCACTCATGGAAGACTGTATGGTCTTACACACATATATGAAGCACCTTGGTGAAGAGAAACTGTTTTTACATACAAGCTAAGAAAACAAAACCCCATGCATAGGTCCAAAGGAAGGTCAAGTGATTTAGATAGTCTTCAACCAAAAGAAGAAAAATGAAAATAAATAAAAAACCCTTTTTCTGCACTTACCAGCAAAGCATTTGGAACAGAGATTCATAGTCTTGCTGGACCTGGGGCAAAAAAAAAGAAAAGAAAGAAAGAAGAGCTAAAAATTCTGTATCACTCTAATCAAAACATAAGATGTCTAAAATGTAGGCAAAGAATTTCTTGGCCAGGCAACTGAACTAAGAAACTAATAAATTAATAAGAAGTCCCTAGCTAGCTAACCCCCCATAGAAACAAAAACAACAAAAATAAAAACACTTTTTTTTAAACCTATGAGTTAGCCAATGCTTTATTTATTGTGGTTAGCAGCTCAGGGAGCAACAAGTTCAGAAATATCATAACATGCCCAGAAGATGCACAGGAGTCAATTTATCCCATATGATTACCACATTCCCCCTGTTCAAATTGGAATGTATGCCACAAAGTTATCACTATAAACAATGAAAATTTTGTTTGTAAAGGGGTAAAACTTTCTCCTCATGTACACACTCATTTATCTCTATAACATCACTCAAACTTTTATCTGGTCTTTCCTATCATTCTTGTCCTATTTCAGATCCTGGTCACATTATAACTTTGTTGTTTAAAATTTTTTCTTCAGATGCTCTCAATCAAATTATTTTTCATGTCCTTTCATCCATTAATTATTGCTACAATTCACTGAATACTAACTTAGATGGGCATTTAACACACATCCTTATTAATTTTCCCGACACCACTAAGAAGGCTACTACCATATTGCTTTGCACCTAGAATGTACTTTTTAAAAAATCACATTAGCATTTCAGTAACCAGGAAACACCTTATAATTGGCTACAAGTGATGAATAGTTTAATGAGGAAATGTTCCCCCCACCTCCTCTGATGTTACTAAATTCAGAGGATCTTAGAAGTCAAAGACATAGAGTCTCATCCCCATTAGATAAGTGAGCAGCTTGCGCCAGGTCACAAACCTAGGAACTGTAGAGTAATACCTGACCTTGGGTCTGAGCTAACTCCAAAGGCCAACCACCATCCTTTGTTCACAACACAGCACCTGGCACCACACAGCAGCCCAGGGACTGCATAGCAGGTAATCAGTAATGACCTCTCTGTTAAAGTCATGTCATTGCTGCTTCCCTTACTGATCCTCTCCCAAGTGGACTCATTCTTACGGCTCCTTCTTCCAAAAACCTCCTAGAATACTCTATGTTGGACAAGCTAACCTATTTACCACTCATTCCTCAGCAACACCCCACTCCCAACATCTGAGCCTTTGACCAGAATTTCACCTACAAAGAGAATAGTCCAATTTTATTTTGCCTTCTTTACTAAATTTTATAATTAAAGAAAGTCTCCCTCAGAAAATATACCCTGACAACTATGATAGTTTTGCCACGTGCTAGAATCCAAGACCTAACAGTAATTGTCACAGAGTGACAAGAGTGGGGGAAGAGGGTCATTATCTCTCTTTCCCAAAAGAGATGCTATATCAACAAGTGGATATTCCTTCAGAATTCTGCTTAATATGAGGAAAATTACATATCAGTAAATAAAAATGAATGAAGAGATGTGTTAATGGTGGCATCTAACAGCATATTGCTTTACAGTTGCATTCAACCAGATCCATACTTCTGTCTGGAAAACTCTATTCTTTCACCTTCATGTCACTCAGGTTGTAGAACAAATCAACCCTTCTCTACCCCGGTTTTCCTCCCTAACTGCTCCCCTAAAAGGGACCTAACTGCTCCCTTTTAGCCACCTTTGCTGCTGCTCCTCCTCTGCCAAGACCTTTATTTGGAGTCCCCAAGACTCATTCCTCGTTATCTCTATTTCTCACTTAGTGATCTCATGTAGTCCCATAGCTTTAAGTACTGTATCGATGGGTATGCATGGTCATGCAGAGTGCTATAAAAAGGACACTGGAGACTCAGAAGCGGGGAGGGATGGGGAGGGAGGGATGAATAATTATTTACTGGGTACAATGTACACTACTCGGGTGATGGGTACACTAGAAGCTCAGACTTCACCACTGTATAATAATACATCCATGTAACAAAAAACCCTTGTACTCCTTAAATCTATTGAAATTTAAAAAAAAAAATGTGTATCTATACACTAAAGACTCACAAATGTTTACCTTCTTCAATCCCCAAACTCTTCACCTTGCTCCAAACTCATATATGTCTATTCAACATCTTCAACAATCAGCCCAAACTCATTATTTCAAATTATAATTCTCAGTATTTCCACTAAACTTGCCTGACCCATATCGTCATCTTGTCCATCTTTATAAATGGCAACACCCTCTTCCCAGTTGCGCTCAAATACCTAAAACCCATCTTTGGTTCTCCTCTTTCCTGCAGTCCCCCATACACAGTACTCAGCAAGAGCCACTGGGTCTACTTCTAAATAGACCTCAAATCTATATATTATACTTCTCTCCTTCATCAATGCTTCTACAATGGCCACCATTAACTCTCACCTGGACCACTGTAAATGACTTTTTACTGGTCTCCCCCTATTCCCATTCTTGCCTTCTTACAATGATTTTCCACATAGCAGTTAGATCATGCTATTTTCCTGCTTAACATCATCCAACAATTTCCTATTACACTGAGTATAAAATCCAAATTTTTACCAAAGCCTGGAAATCTCCTTATGATCTGACTCCACCTACCTCCCCTCTTCCTCTCTTACATTTTGCCCCTCATTCACCATATTCCAACCATGCTCACCTTTTTTCTGTTCCTACAATATACTGCAGACCTCTTGCCCATGTTGCTCCCTCTGTCCCCCAATCATTGTAAGCCTATCTCTTTCTTGTCACTTAGGTCCTAGTTCAAACCCCTCGGTAGCTTTCCCTTGATCACTCAATTTAAATCAGTTCCTCTTCCTGTTTTCTTTTCTTTCACAACACATCATTCTCTGATATCTCACCATGTGCCTGCCTGCTTGTTGACTATCTTTCACCACTACAAGGTACATGGTATAAGAGCAAAGATACTCTTGGTCACTCTCTTTGGTGTTTAAAAGACAAGTAATAAATATAATAAATACTTGTTAAATGAAGAAATGAATTAATTCTCTCCTGAAGGCATGAACCATAAAATATCTAAGTAGATTTCTAAAATACATTTTGTAGAGGTCAAACACCAGCTAGAAGACAAGGTCTCCACAATTCCTATAGCTGTCAGCCTGTCATCTCTCTAGAGCTCTGTCACAATGCACTACCTACAACTGGTAGATAATGCCACCCTATGTATCTGGCCATGATTTGTCACTCAGGAGATAACAGGTGGCAGACACTTTCAGAAGGTACTTTCCAATGAGATGGGAGTTAGAAAGCAGCTTAAATTTTTTTCTTCTTTCAATAAATAATGTTTAATAATATTTTCCAATTTTGAAAGTACATACCCCTTGTATGAATTTTAGAAAAACATAAATATATAAGCAAAAACTAAAAATCATTTATAATTCTACCTCCTCCAAATAAGAATTATTTTGGAATACTTATCTTTATATGCATACTTCATAATTTATTATATTTAACAATACCAGTAAAGTTGTATGGTATGCTCACAGGTATTCATTTTATTTGGCTTTGTACCATATATACACATTACATACAGCCACATACCACGTGACAAGTTCTCACCTCCATCAAAAACAGACCACATACACAACTGTGTTCCAATAATATTATGATGGAGCTAAAAACTTCCTATCACCTAGTGACATCATAGCTGTCACGTAATGTCCATAGAGTAATGCATTACTCACATGTTTGTGGTGATGCTGGTGTAAACAAACCCGATGATGTGCTGCCAGTCACATAAAAGTAGCACATACAATTATGTACAGCACATAAAACTTGATAATAAGTGATTATGTACTGGTTTATGTATTTATTATACTATACTTTTTTGGAAGGTGGGGAGGGTCTCACCCTATTACCTAGGCTGGAGTGCAGTGGTCTGATCATAGCTCACTGCAGCCTTAAACTCTTGGGTCTCCCTATGTTGCCCAGGCTGGTCTCAAACTCCTGGCCTGAAGTGATCTATGATCCTCTCACCTCGGCATCCCAAAGTGGTAGGACCACAGGCGTGAGCCACTGCACCTGGTCTATACTATACTTTTTACCATTATTTTAGTGTGCTCCTATTTATTTAAAAAAAAGTTAATAGTAAAACAGCCTCAGGCAGGTCCTTCAAGAGGTATTCCAGAAGACATTATTATCATAGGAGATGACAGCTGCATGACTGAAGATCTACCAGTGAGAAAAGATGGGAAAGTGAAACATAGTGATATTAATGATACTTACCCTGTATAGGCCTAGGTTAATGTGTGCCTTCGTGTCTTAGTTTTTAACAAATAAGCTTAAAAGGTAAAAAATAAAATTAAAAAATTTTTAAATAGAAAAAAGCTTGCAGAATAAGGATATAAAGAAAATGTTTTTGTATAGTTATGCATTTGTGTTTGGTTTTTTTGGTTTTTTTTTGAGGCAGAGTGTCACTCTATTGCCCGGGCTAGAGTGCCGTGGCATCAGCCTAGCTCACAGCAACCTCAAACTCCTGGGCTCAAACGATCCTACTGCCTCAGCCTCCCAAGTAGCTGGGACTACAGGCATGTGTCACCATGCCCGGCTAATTTTTTTCTATATATATTTTTAGTTGGCCAGATAATTTCTTTCTATTTTTAGTAGAGACGGGGTCTCGCTCTTGCTCAGGCTGCTCTTGAACTCCTGACCTCGGGCAATCCTTGCGCCTCGGCCTCCCAGAGTGCTAGGATTACAGGAATGAGCCACCGCGCCCGGCCATATATTTGCGTTTTAAGCTAAGTATTATTTCAAAAGAGTCAAAAGTTTAAAAAAATCTTTAAAGTTTCTAAAGTAAAAAGGCTAAGGTAAATTTATTATCAAACAAAAAAATTTTTTTATAAATTTAGCATAGCCTAAGTGTACAGTGTTTATAAAGTCTACATTAGTGTAATGTCCTAGGTCTTCACATTTACTCACCACCCACTCACTCACTCACTCAGTCCTGCAAGCTCTATTCATGGTCAGTGCACTACACAGGTGTACCATTTTTTCTCTTTTATACGGTATTTTTACTGTGCCTTTTCTATGTTTAGATATACAAATACTTACCTTTGTGTTATAATTGCCTACAGTATCCAGTATAGCGACAAGCTGTACAAGTTTGTAGCCCAGGAGCAACAGGCTACATTTATAGCCTAAATGTGCAGTGGGCTATACCACCTAGGTTTGTGTAAGTATACTTTATGATGTTCAACATTGTTTGCAAAATGACAAAATCCCTCATATTTCTCACAATATGTCCCATCATTGAGCAACACGTAACTGTATTTTCTTTTGTATATATCAAAAACTTCATAAAGAAATGTAAAATGAAAGCATATAGATTTCATTTTATATTAACATTTAATATTTCTCCTATCATTAAATATTCTTCAAAAACATTTTTGTTTTTCTGTAATAATCCATTATATACTAATACTATAATTTATTTAGTCACACTCTTACTTTTGGATGTATAATCTTTTATCCCAGGTTTTTTCCTATTATAAATATTGCAATAATGAACATTTTGGGACTTAAATCTTTGATCATAAATCTGTGTCTGAATGACTTTCTTTAAAACTGATTCTGGAAAGGAGAATTTGTTAGATGAAAAAGTATGATTTTCGCAAATATTACAAAATTACTTTCCAGATAAGTTCTATATACTTTTTTCAATGCACCCTTACCAACACTGAGTATTTTTACTCTTGTATCTTTGCTTGATGGGAGAAATGATTATCTCAGTAAATATGTTTTCTTCTTAAAAATGTTTTTCAATTTTGAAGGAAATTAATTTTTTGAAGAAGAATAAATTAGCCTTCAGGCTAATTCATCTTGGCAAATTAAGTAACATTACTAATTTCTGGGAATTCTAGAAACATCTTATTTATAATATTTTCCCAACACACACAAGCTACTATCTCTCCCCTCCCAGGGAAACACATACATGGCAGGCCCCTAAAAAACTATTTTGATATAAATATGGAAATACAAACAACCCTGTCACCATATCAACATTCCTCAACAACCACTTGTTCCCTCCATCCCATCCCCCCCACCATCAACAGTAAGGAAGAACCTGGGACACAAGAAAAATAAAAAAGAGTAAAAAGAAAATCAGCACCAGCACATAAATATGCCAAGCCCTTCTAGTCTTAACTATCCCTAAACTTCTCTAGATTCGACACTATCATAAAACCAAAAAAAAAAAAAAAAAAAAAAACTAGACTACAAAGAAATTTCCTTCTTAAATGAAGGGAACCAATCTGTAAAAACTGTCACATCTGTAAATAACAGTCTGTAAAAACACAATCTGTAAAAGTTACTCACATTTCCTAATTCAATCTACTTTAACAATCCAGAAGGAGGGAAGGGGAGGGAAGGGTAAGAGAACAGAGGGAAGGAGAAAGGGGAGGGGAAGAGGGGGTAAAAGAGGGAAGGAAAAAACAAACCACAGTATCTATTCCACTCTAAAAATCATTCCACTTGCCTTAGAGGTAAGATTAGATGATTAAAGACTAGTAACATCTGCCTGCCACCTCCTACACTTAGAGCCACAAAGACTAACTTCCTAAAACAGCTAGGAAGCAGCAAACAGCTCTACTAAATCATCACTCTCTGCTCACCCCAGGCAAACAAGAAAAAGGCCAGTTCAAATACATGACTTCCTAGCTGGCAATGACAAAGGAGGCTTTCAGTGGTTCAACCAGCCTGTCAGAACTGTTGCACATCATTCTAAACCATTCAAACAATGTCTGCAAAGTTTTCTTTTTAAGGAAATATTACAAAGGAAAAGACAGGAGTTGTTAATAAGGGGAATTAGTTTCTAGAATGTAGCCATATGGCTCCTGCTTACTTTAAAAACTAATTTCAATGTAACAATTTAGATTCTAGGTGGGTTATTATAATTACCAGCATTGGGGTTATTGTAATTACCAGTGTTTTAACATCTTATACCCAAATTCAAGGACAGCAGATCGTAGGCCCCTGATTTTGTGTGTTTAAGTCCTCGCACTAAAAGATACACTGTAGCGATAGATGTAAAATAAGTCACATTATCATTGTGGCCCTGTATGCATTACTAAAAATTTGCTCCAGGCAGGGCGCAGTTGCTCACACCTGTAATCCTAAGCACTTCGAGAGGCCGAGGCAGGAGGATCACTTGAGGCCAGGAATTCGAGACCAGCCTGAACAACATGGCAAGACCCTGTCTCTATAAGAAATAGAAAAATTAGCTGGATGTGATGGGACTTGGCTGTAAGTCCCAGCTATTCAGGAGGTTGAAACAGGAGGATCAGTTGACTCAGGCATTTGAGGTTGCAGTGAGCTATGATAATGCCACTGCACTCTACCCAGGGCAACAGAGTGAAACCCTGTCTCAAACAACAGCAACAAAAACACACAAACAAAAACCTTAGTCCAACATCACCTAACAATTATAAACAAGATGAGGCATAGCCATCAAAATAAACTAGTCAAAAGGAGAATAAAAATTAAACATGTGAAAGCCCTTGTAAAAAGTAGAAAAATACAATGAACTGAATAAAAATGCCAAATAATTTTTCCACATAAGAGAAAGTTAATGAGACTATCAACTCTAATACACCTTGTATATACAGTGGTTGCGGTTAAAGGGAGGGAGAGGGGGAGGGACGGAGGGAAGAAAAAGCTTCAAAAATTTCTGGAAGTGAGAAATCCAAGCCTGCAGTCATGTCCAGATAAATGGTGCTTGGGATTTCAAAAGAGGAAGACCTCATCAGTGAAATCACAGTCCCAGAGGTATCTATCCAGTCAGAGTCTGTGAAATGGCTGAGACAGTAAAGTTCTCATCACTAGGCAGAGACACTGAGGTATGGAAAGATAACAAGCAACACTAGTGCTGGATGCTTTGTCAAGATTATTATACCTGGCAAGTTTTTTTTGGGGGGGGGGGGTGGGTAACAACTTAAAATACAGATTTAATTTTAAATACAGGTTTAATATTTATTTCTGGAGAGTGCTCTCACGATTAAAAGAAGTAGCTGCTATTGAAGAAGGCCTTTGAAGATCATCTAGAATGCAATGCAGTAAAAGGCTTGAAAAGTGAGGAAGATCAGAAAGGACATCAAAATGACGGCAACCCTCCTAATGTCACATAAATGGATTCTGTAGTTTGGGGTAAATAGTCCAGTGATAGCAATATTTACAGATTCTTAAAGTGTTCTATCTCAAATAACTCGGAAGTTGAAAAAGAAAGTGAACATGGTATCCGCCAAAAAACCACAGTCAATAACTTTAGAAGTAGTTTTCATAAATATTAACATTATGTCTGTGAAGAGATGGAGAACTTGAATAAATTTGTTCATAAAACAAGTGTGAAAAAAGTAATATTTTAAAATTTATTTAGGGTAAAATGGATGAATGAATATATGAGATTTCTCTTTTTTTTTTTACAACTGCATGTGAATCTATAATTATCTCAAAGTTTTTAAAGATTTTAAAAGTATATATGTGCAATTAATAAATATTTTAATTAGACACTTAATTATTTCATCTATACTCCCTAAAAGTTTCTGCATTCAAGTTAACCAAAACATTTTCCTTTTTCTTACTGAGAAAAAGAAGGGGTACTTTATATCTGGGTCTCTTCATATGCAAATATATATTACACTTTAGGAAAATTCAAACCCTATATAGAGTAAAAATAATGCTCAGAATTCACTGTTGTAGTAGAGAAAATAGGAAAAAAAGATTAAGTTCACTGCTGTCTTGCTACCTAAAGAAATCATATACAAGCTGATAATTAATTAAATATTTGGTTTAATCTATTCCCAACCATCTTACAAATTTTTTAGAATTCTCTATTGGGGTGGGGGGAAAAAGAAAAAAAAAAAGAATTTTCTATCAATCCAGGGTACTTTCTGGACTGATAAAAATGCTCTATCTCTTGATCTGGGTGATAATTACATGGGTGTATACATTCGTCAAAATTAAGTTAAACTATAAGATTGTGCATTTTACGATGTATAAGTTACAGCTGAATCAAGTACTTTCGTTAAACAAAATAAATTGAAAATTCTACGCTACTGGTCTATAGTTCTGATCTATCACTAAGGCATTCTTCACAATGCTATGAAAACAACACACAAAAGACTTCCCAACCACTTAGTATGAGAACAAAAATCTGAGAATTAAACAAAGAATAAAAAAATTAAGAGAGATAACAATGAGGTACTCCTTGACATCATTTTTCTCCTGGCTAGCCATGCTGCCTCTGAGAATGGGTGGAGGTGGGGGACTACTACATTTATGGAGGTCAAAGTGCTTGTTCCCAAACAGTGGTCAACATAATTAAATAGCTATGGAACTTTTGCAGTGGGCTAATAATTATATTAAAGAATCACTTCTTCTAAAGCAAAATACTAAGCTCAGCATTTTCTATCATCTTTAAGACCATTACTACATAAAAACTGTTCAGAAATTACATATGCACCTGTCCTACCCAAGTGGCAAATATTTCTGCTTCATCCTGACAAAGTGTGCATTTACCTGCTCTCATTGTTAAGATAATTCAGGATTGCAGAGAGGCATTCACTCATCCATATTTATGGACAATTATTAAAATAGATCAAAGGCAGGATAATTTTAATGAAAGATGAAAAATAAACCTAAAGTATCATTATTAGATCTTTTTTTGTGAGAAAATGAGACACAAGCCTGGGCAATGACAGAAGTGCAAGGGTTCAAACTATTAATACAAGGTTAAACGGGCTAGGAAGGGAGGCTGTGTGGCTAAGAAAGAAAAGCACAAGGTACTTTTAGCAGTTGGAAAATATCCAAGTAAGTTCACACCATTCAGGTAAGATACAAGTACCAACAGAACATCTACTAAATAGAAAATATCTAGGAATACATATACACAAAAAAATTGAAATGTACAGGTAATGTCATTGACATTTCCAAAAAATGTCATTTGTACTCCAACAGCACCTTTCATTTGCTCATTCCAACCATTATACCTTATATCAATTCTCCTAGGACATTCTCAAGGAGTACATGAAAGGGTCAGGAGGATACCACACCTACCCTTGAAGCTAGATGAGGAATGGTTGAAAGGTGACAGCAGAAGAAACTGCTTTCCTTATTCCTAGTCCAATGCTCGTTGAGAAATGAGTAAAGTTCAAAATATTCATTTCCTATTTTAATCATTCATCACAAATACAAGATGGACTAAACTCTGTAAAAGAAAATTCTCCACGTGATCAACCTGACCAGTTATAACCTCCAGTAGAGAGAAACAGAAGAAAACTTGAGTACATTTTTTCTATCTCTGCCTCAACAAGTCTTAAAATATTCCTATTCTACAATTTTGAAAGATTCTATTGCTTCTTTTTGTATCATATTTCATTGCCTCCCAACCCTCATAATCATAAACTTCTAATGTCTAACTCTTATATCCCTTCCACTGTTGCAAACTCCTTTATAATTTTGTCATCAGTGTAAAAACACAAGCTGCTACAAGGCAAGTGGTAAGAGCAGTGACCTGGGAGGAAACGGTTTGGCCCAAATGCATGACTCTGTATGTGGCTTTTTTACCCATTAAAATAAAGTGAGTTACTTAGACCAGTGACCACTGACATTCTATGAATCTATGATCACACAATGATATACAGTAGTCCCCTCTTATCAGACAGGGATACATTCTGAGATTCCCCAAGTGGGTGCCTGAAACCACAAATGGTACCAAACCCTACACATACTATGTTTTTTCCTATATATAAAAATTTCCTAATTTAATTTACAAATAGGCACAGTAAAAGATTAACAATAACTAACAGAACAGTTATAATAATATGTTAGCATCACCACTCTTGCACTTTGGGGTCATTATTAAGTAAAATAAGGCTTACTTGACCACAGCACTGAGATACCATAACAGTCTACCTGACGTCTAAGTGACTAACAGGCCAGAAGCACGTATAGAGTGTGGATATGCTGGACAAGGGGATGATTCATGACACAGGCATAAGAGAATAGGATGGCATGAGATTTCATCACACTACTCAGAACAATGTGAATTTAAAACTTAAAAATTTTTACTTTGGGAGTTTCTATTTAGTATTTTCAGACTGTGGTTCACTGCGGGTAACTGACACTACAGGATGTGAAACCATGCGTAAGTGAGGGACTACTGTAATCACATACAGGCAGGCATATCTCATTTTATAGCACTTTGAGTTACTGCACTTTGCAGATACTACATTTTTTACAGATTGAAGGTTTGTGTCAATTCTGCGTGGAGTAAGTCTCCCAGCGCCATTTTTCCAAGAGCATGTGCTCACTCTGTGTCCCTGTGTCACATTTTGGTTGTTCTCACAATATTTCAAACTTTTTCATTATGTCTGTAATGGTGATCTATGATCACAGTGTGATCTTTAAAGTTACTATTGTCATTGTTTGGGAATACCACAAACTACACCCATATAAGACAGGAAACTTAGTCAATAAATATTGTGTGTGTTCTGACTGCTCACCCTGCCAACAGGCTGTTCCCCAAGTATCCCCCCCTCCCTGAGCCTCCCTATTCCATGAGACACAACAATAGTAAAATTAGGCCAATTATGCTACAATGGCCTGTAAGTGGAAGGAAGAGTCATACATCTCTCACTTTAAATCAATAGCTAGAAATACTTAAGCTTGGTGAGGAAGGTATGTTGAAAGCTGAGATAGGCGGAAAACTAGGCCTCTTGAGCCAGTTAACCAAATTTTGAATGCAAAGGAAAAGTTCTTGAAGAAAATTAAAAGTGCTACTCCAATGAACACACAAATGATAAGAAAGCCAAACAGCCTTATTGCTAATGTAGACAAAGTTTTAGTGGTCTGGATAGAAAATGAAACAGCCACAATATTCTGCCAAAGTCTAATCCAGAGCAAGGCCCCAACTCTCTTCACTTCTATGAAGGGTAAGAGAAATGAGGAAGCTGCAAAAGAAAAGTTTGAAGCTGGCAGAGGTTGGTTCATGCGATTTAAGGAAAGAAGCCATCTCCAAAATATAAAAGTACAAACTGAAGCAGCAAGTGCTGATGGAGAAGGTGCAACAAGTTATCTAGAAGATCTAGCTGAAGATCTAGTTACACTAAATAATAGATTTTCAATGTATACAAAGAAAACTTATATTGGAGGAAGATGCCATCAAGGACTTTCATAGCTAGAGGGGAGAAGTCAATGCCTAGCTTGAAAGATTCAAATGACAGGCTGACTCTCGTTAGGGGTTAATGCAGCTGGTAACTTTAAGTTACCATTTTGAAAATCCTAGAGCCCTTTAAGAATTATGCTAAATCTACTCTGCCTGAGCTCTACAAAGTACAACAAAGCCTGGATGACAGCACATCTGTTTACAGCTTGATTTACTGGATATTTTAACCTCACTGTTGAGACCTATTGCTGAGGAAAAAAAAAGATTCCTTTCAAAATATTATTGCTCACTGACAACGCACCTGGTCACCGAAGAGCTCTGACAGTGATGTACAAGGAGATGAATGCTGTTTTTGTGCCTGCTAACACAACAATTATTCTGCAGCCTATGAATCAAGAAGTAATTTCAACTTTCAAGTCTTATTATTTAAGAACAGATTTCATAAGCCTATAGCTGCCACAGATAGTGATTCTTGTGATGGATCTGGGCAAAGTCTTCTGGAAAGAATTTACCATTCCAGATGCCATTAAGGACATTTGTGATTCATGGGAGGAGGTCAAAATATTAACAGAAGTTTGTTGATTCCAATCGTCATGGATGACTTTGAGGGGTTCAAGACTTCATTGGAGGAAGTCACTACAGCTGTGGTAAAAACAGCAAGAGAATTAGAATTAGAAGGGGAGCCTAGGCCAGGCGTGGTGGCTCACGCCTGTAATCCTAGCATTCTGGGAGGCCAAGGAGGGAGGATTGCTTGAGCTCAGGAGTTCGAGACCAGCCTGAGCAAGAACAAGATCCTGTCTCTACTATAAACAGAAAGAAATTAGCCAAAACAACTAAAAATAGAAAAAATTAGCCGGGTACGGTGGCACGGAGGCTGAGGCAGGAGGATCACTTGAGCCCAGGAGTTTGAGGTTGCTGTGAGCTAGGCTAACGCCACCGCACTGTAGCCCAAGCAAGAGAGTGAGACTCTGTCTCAAAAATAAATAAATAAATAAAAAGAAGGGGAGCCTAAAGATGTGACTGAATTGCTGCCATCTCATGATAAAACTTGCACGGATGAGGAGTTGCTTCTTATGGATAAGCAAAGAAAGTGGTTTCTTAAGGTGGAATCTACTCCTGGTAAAAATACTATGAACACTGTTGAAATGACTACAAAGGATTTAGAATATTCCATAAACTTAGCTGATAAAGTAGGGGCAGGGTTTGAGAGGACTGAGTCCAATTTTGAAAGAAGTTCTACTGTGGGTAAAAACACTATCAAACAGCATCACATACTACAGAGAAATCTTTTGTGAAAGGAAGATGCAAAGGCAGCACTGACCCTTATTTAACTAATTTTCTTAGCACTTTAGGATATTTTTGTACTATCACTTGTGTAATACAAAAACTCTAGTTCCATAATGAATTTCCACAGCTATTTACTTTCCTTAAAGAAAACTATCTTGCCCTGATCCAGCTAAATGTCATACTGTGTATGTTCACCTTTTCTAAACCATCAGATAGTCTGAATTTTAATCAAGTTTTCTACTGAGCCACCTATCCCACCCAATTTGATGCCATTCACAAACTTAATGAGCATACTCTGCCCCCATCTAAAACTGTGATGGAAATATTGTAATAAAAAGCACTGTGCTCAAGATCTAGCAGACAGAATTCAACTTAGATTGCAGAGTCTCCCTCCCCAATGCTGAGGATTGGCTAATAGTTCTCAGAGGACTTTGATAGTCCTAGGTCAGCCTACCATCTTAGCCATAAAACTTGCCACCTCTCACAAACATCTGTCTAAACCATTCACCAAAAAAATAAGATGAAGGGCTGTAAAGTGGCAGAAAAAAAGAGCCATAATAAACAACCTACAGTAGATAGTTGCCCTTAGTGCCCCAAGATGGTGAATCTGCAGCACCATCCTCTTCTGCAAAGAATACAGCAGAAATTTTCTTGGCAAGACTCTACTCAACTGGCTGTATTAACCTATGCTATTGATTGAGACCCCCATAAAACACATGACATAACCACAGCTTGCCAAGTGCTCTTTCAAGCTGAATGTCTATCAAGATCCAGGTTTTTGTTCACAGGTGTCTGTGTGTTATAAAATTATGCCTGTTTTACTTGTTACTGCAATTACATAATTTAATTAATTATGACCTAAACCGGTAAGTGCAAAAGAAAGCATTATTTCTACAAAACTTATGTTGACTATTTTGAATAGATTAAAAGACATTGTTGCTATTCGGAGGGAAAAAAAGACGCTGGCATATTAAGTATGGCCAAGACAACTTAAGGACTGAGGAACAAATCATAAAACTCTAGAAAGATTATACAAAGCAAACGATCAACACAGTGAAGAGACAACCTACAGACTGGGAGGAAATATTGCAAACCATACTTTTTTTTTTTCTTTTGAGACAGGGTCTCACTCTGTCACCCAGGCCAGTGGCATCATCATAGCTCACTGCAACCTCAAACTCCTGGGCTCAAGTGATCCTCTTGCCTCAGCCTCCTGCCACCTCCCCCCTCTCCCTAGTAGCTGGTACTACAGGCCTGCAGCTGAGAACCATACTTCTGATAAGGGGTTCATATCCAAAATATATAAGGAACTCAAAACAACTCAATAGCAAGAAAACAACTCAGTATTTTAAATGGGCAAGAGACCTGAATAAACATCTCTCAAAAGAAGACAGGCAAATACCCAACAGGTATATGAAAAAATGTTCAACATCACTAATCATCAGAGAAATGCAAATTAAAACTACAATCAGTTATCATCTCACTCCTATAAAAATTACTATTATCAAAAAGACAAGAGGTAAGTGTTAGCAAGGATGTGGGGAAAAAAGGGAACCCTTGTACACCATCGGTAAGAATGAGTACTCCCAGTATGAGAAACAGCAAATTAAAATTAAAAATAGAGCTACCATATATGATTCTGCAATTACACTTCTGGGTATACACCCAAAGGAAATAAAATCACTATGCTACTCTTGTTAGAGTAGAAGATTAGGAGACAGGCCTGAGACCAGATGCAGGAGCTTGCAGAGTAGGTGCAGGTGTAAAAGTAAACAACCCTCAGGCAGAAGCTAAGGGGGGGGCGGCTGATAACCACAGGCAAGAATGGGCTTCAACCCAGCTTGTCAGCTGTCTCTGTCATCTTGCATGAACTATGGCTAATATCATTTACACTGTAGTTTTAAAATTTCTCAGCCCTTGAAATCACCATGACAATTCCAAAACAGCTATATAAATATAAAAATGGGAGGGATCCCAATTCTAGGAATTACTACCCAAATTCTTAGTAAAAGCCAATCTTTGAATATTCCTCCCCTCAATTAGTAAGACTTCAAAAGACCAAAAACCACTGCTTCCCATGCAGCTCCTCTTTTTGAGCCTGCCCATGCGCGTTCTCTCTCTTAGCGTTCTCTCTTAAGAAGGTACTTTCGCTTTCAACCTTTCAATAAAAAGCTGCTTGCTTGGCTTACATAGTGCACTTTGAAATTCTTTTTTCCCAAGGATCACCAACAACCTGGAAAAACCTACACTCAGAAGCTGCTAACACTTTATTTTTCAAAATAAAAAGTTGGAGGATGTTCACACAAACACTTGTACATGAATGTTCATTAATGCATAATAGCTAAACACTAGAAACAATCCAAATGCCCATCAACTGGTGAATGGATAAATAAAATGTGATATTATCCAAGGAATGGATTAAAAAAAAAAAAAAGAACTATGGATGCACACTACAACATGGATAGAACCTCAAAAACATGTTCAGGGCCGGGCGCGGTGGCTCACGCCTGTAATCCTAGCACCCTGGGAGGCCGAGGCAGGTGGATCGCTCGAGGTCAGGAGTTCGAGACCAGCCTGAGCAAGAGTGAGACCCCGTCTCTACTAAAAATAGAAAGAAATTATATGGACAACTAAAATATATATATACAAAAAATTAGCTGGACATGGTGGCGCATGTCTGTAGTCCCAGCTACTCGGGGGCTGAGGCAGTAGGATCGCTTAAGCCCAGGAGTTTGAGGTTGCTGTGAGCTAGGCTGACGCCACGGCACTCACTCTAGCCCGGGCAACAGAGTGAGACTCTGTCTCAAAAAAAAAAAAAAAAACATGTTCAGTGAGAGAAGCTAGTCATAAAAGACTACATATTGTGATTCCACTTACATAAAATATTCAAAAAGGCAAATCAAGGGATACAGAAAGCCTATCATGGTCACCTGGGGGTAGAAGCAGGAACTATCAACAGGCCCAAGGAAACTTTTCAGGGTGATCAAAATGTCCTAAAACTAGATTATGGTAACTGTAGTACAAATGTATAAATTTACTAAAAATCATCGAACTATATAGTTATAATGGGTGAATTTTATGGTATATAAATTATACCTCAATAAAGCTGTCAACAAAAAAGTTTGGAGAACAAATGTAAAACAATGATAATTTGGAAAGGAATAAATTTGATGATCTGCTAGTGAAGACTAAAGACAGAAGTCAGACATAAGGCTAAGCTATAAGATTAAAGAGAATTACATTTCTACAAAAAATGATAAAAATGAAATATTCAATAACACTTTCCTTAAAAACTAAAGAACTCCAATTCCCAATCCCTTATTTTATATCCCAAAATATACTTTGTATTTCCAAATAAGGCCCCCAGAGAATACATAAATTTTCATAATCAAAATACTGCCTTTAATAACAAAAAGACAAACAACCCAATTAAATAATAAGCAAAGGATTCAAACAGCCATTTTTCCAAAGGTGTCCAAAAGGCCAAAAATCAGAGGAAAAGATGCTGAAATGCAAACCAAAACCACAATGAGATACACTTCACACCTACCAGAACAGCTATTTTAAAAGAAAAGAAAAGAAAAAAAAAGCATTGGCCAGGATGTGGAGAAATTGGAATATTCTTGCATTGTTTATGGAATATAAAATGGTACAGCCACTGTGGAAAATACTTTGGCAATTCCTCGTAAGTTAAACATGGAATTACCACATGATGCAGCAATTCCATTCCTACCTATATAACCCAAAAGAATTGAAAACAGGTGTTCAAACAAAAACTTATACATGCACAGTCGTGGCAGCTCTACTCACACAGTCAAAAAGTGGAAAGAACCTAAATGTCCATTAACTGATGAACAGATAAACAAACCTGGTGTGTCCATACAATGGAATATTATTCAATCATTAAAAAGAATGAACTAATGCAGTAATGATACCCACTACCACATGGATGAACCTTGAAAACGTTGTGCAAAGTGAAAATAGTCACATCTTTTGATTCCAGTCATATGAAATATACATAATAGGCAAATCCACAGAGACAGAAAACAGATTGGTGGGTGCAAGGGGTAAACAGGAAGCGACTGTTCAAGGTGTAAGGGTTTCCTTTTGGGGTGATAAAAATGTGGAACTAGATAGTGATGACTGCACAATACTGTACTAAATGCCACTGAATTGTTTACTTTAAAATGGTTTAAATGGTATGTTTTATATTATACCACAATTTTAAAGCAAACAAAACTCTGCCTGTGGGTGTATAGCACTTTTAACCTGAACTTACTATAACTGTTTCTACTTCTTTTAGCTTTTATATATACCACAAACATCATAGGTGTGTCATAATAGTTAACATCTATGGAACACTTGCTACATTGTTACAAGCAAAATATGCATCAGGTATTTTTTGTGCATTTTAATCCTAAAAAACCTGTAAGGTAAATAAGTATTAACATCCCCATTTTATGTATATGAAACTGAAGCTCAGAGAAACGAGGCAACTTAACTAATAAAAAGTGTAACTGGGATTCAAACCCTAACATTTTTAAGATTAACTCAAATATAAAAGGAAGGAAATAAACTAAGACACCGTCCAGTAACACAACTCTATGAATATGCCACATGAAAAAAATAAAAACATATCCTTCCCCAAACTGTCCTGACAATAGCTTTCCAGGAAAATATATGGACAGAAAGTCAACACTAGTCCTAGAAGACCTTTAGTATGACACGTGCTAGCATTTCTTTCCTTCAACCAGGATAAGACATTAATTATTAATACTGTGCTGGTTACCACTTCCAGAGAATCCAAGAAGTCCAAGGTAACTGTCATAACTTATTTCAAAGTAAATCATGAAAGATGTGGAGGGGAGAAACTGGCTATAAATAAGCATCTACGGAAAGGAAATTTTAAAAAAATACAGATTCCTAGGCCCCACCTCAGGACCTAATGAATCAAAATGTCTGGGCTAATGTCCAATAATCCTTATATTTTCTTAAAAGCCGAGGTGGACAGCCAAGTTTGGGAACTGCCAGAGGGAAGTTAAAAAAAAAAAAAAAGAGAGAGAGAGAGAGAAAAGAAAAGATTTTTTTGAGTCAAACAAAGAGAACACATAAGCCCAGTGCAACTAGCATTGATCTTGGAGTACAAGATTACAGGACTTACTTATAATCTAATTAGGACATTGGACCCTTTTACTGTACACTTACTTTTCAAAGGACATGATTCTACCCAAAATATACTTGAATGTTTGCATTAACTCATGATACTCAACATATAAAATTGTACCTATATTGCCTGTAAGAACTCTTTTATTAATTCTAGCTGCTCATGTACGACATAGATGTATTATATGAGATACATACACACACTAGTAACCTTACACAACATTTAGCATGGTGCCTGACAATCCAGCTAGTTTTCAAATAAACAAGCACAAGTAAATCTAATAACTATTTACTGACACCACATTATGTGCCAGGCACCGTTCTGGATGCTGTGAATAAGCCAAGAACAAGACTTATTCTCACAACACATATTAGCTGTGATATCAGTCACTAAGCAGGTTGCTATGGAAGTACCTACCCCTTTACATCATTTTCCTTATTTTACTTTTAGATGTGAACATTCTGCTTCATCCTTCCCTGGGGCATTATAGGATTCTCACTTTGTCGTATCAATCCCTTTAAATTCCAGTTTTTATTTTACATGGAGAAAATGTACAACCAAGCAGCCTCTGTTACTATTTCAAAGCAATTGGAAAATCCCAGAATCCACATTTCCATTGGGCTGAGACTTTCCAATATGCCTAATAATGATACTTTATGACCTAGAAGTTCCAATGAATTGGTAGTAAGAAAACATTGATCTGCTTCAGTGGCACTGTAATTGGAATGGTGATTAAATGCATCATGTTAAATTTACCCTGGGCCTTTTCCAGTGTGGCAAATATAAAATGAGCTATCAGTATCAGCAGAGCCTAAACCACTATTTCCTTCTAAAATGATACTTCTCCTGCATGTCAAAGGTGATATGTTTGAGCTTCCCCATTAATCATTAGATGGCATAACTTAACAAACTATATACACCCATATAGGCTTACACAGGATGTACACTGCCCAACATGGCTTATTCTATTTAGCAACTTGGGACAAACTTATGTATGTCAGAGCAGCACATTTGCACCACTGTAGTTAATGGTCTGTCAGCATTTCCATTATAAAGCAATTTTCAAAGGTTTATTGCTCTGCTGAAGAATTTGCTCTGAGCTAAAATTTGGCATTGCAGAAAAGCAAAAACTGTAGCCTGTAGTTGTTTATCCCTTTCCAAGTAGGCCAAGTAGTTTGTTTTTTTAAAGTTAATCTGGTCCTTTACTTCAGAATTTCCTCATATAGCCCTTTGGGACTATCCACAGAACAAAAACCTCACACTTCACAAAGGGACTATTGTTTGGTAATAGCAGCTAGCAACTTGCAAGGTACAAAGCATAGATTGCTACTTATTTATGGAAAAGAATTTTTAAAAAGCAAGCATATTTTTTATGAACTGCAAGTTTAAAAACTTTTCATCAGTTCTACCTTAGTGGTGATTAAATTATTTGTGATATTAGAATACATACTCTGCCACTGATATTAAAATCAGTGGATGACTTAAGAATTCTCATCAATGATTAACTCTCCTTTTATTTATCCTTCCCACCCAAAAACCACAGACTACTGATCTAATATAAATGTCCTCTATTCTCAACTCCATCTTACTCCACTAGTTAAAGGGAGTAAATGCTATAAATAAAAGCTAAGTAGCAAGAAAGGTTATACAGCAGGTAAGAGAAGCTTTGAAAATGGAAAGTTCAGAAAATAAATGATCTACCCCTGAATGACAGGTTCACAGAAAACAAATGTGGTAATCTAAAAGACTGGTATATTAGTGATAAACTAATAATTTTATTCAATCTCTGGAAACCATTCTAATCTGAAGGCTTGCCAGAATATCTCATGTATCAAACAAATTAGAAATCAACTATTTCAGTATTTTGTTTTCTTATTATTGAACCTAACTTGAAAGCTTAAATATTTAAACTTCAAATTACAGGGTTTTTCTATTATACAGCTAATTATAATTCTGCTACAACTCTACCCAATGAATAAACAAGATGTAACATAAGAACAGTTTTCTAAGCCAAAAAATTCTCATTATGTACAAATTAAGACCCTCTAAAAGTGTGGAGACTGGTGATCAAAGTAATCTTGTTTAAATGAATACTTTTTATAGAAGTGCAAAGATCCATCCTGAATTAATGCATAGATACAGCTTGATATGCTTTGCCAATTTTCCAACTTTATATTGGTTTAAAATATTAATATTTAAAACCATCTATGAAACTACTCCCAAACTAAGTAACAACACAGAATAATGTTTGTAAAATGATAAGTATACAGCATCTAAGCCAGGCAGAGGTTCAAACCTGTACTCCCAGCTACTTGTGAGGCTGAGGTAAGAGGGAGGGTCTCTTGAGCCCAGGAGCTCAAAGCCAGCCTGGGCATTATAGCAAGACCAAATCTCTTTTAAAAAAAAAAAAAAGAGAGAGAGAGAAGAAGAAGAAGAAAGAAGAAGGAAAAAAAAGGAAAGAAAAAAAAAGAAAGGAAGGGAGGGAGGGAAACTTGCTACTAGAACTCTACCTAAAAAGGGAAAGTCTATATTCAATTAAAATTATTTTTTTAAAAAGGAATCTAATTCATGATTATAGCTCTTTGAAATACGGAGATGAATGCACCACACAAGGACTAGAATGGTCCAACAAATATTAAAAGATATGGACAGGGGCCGGGTGTGGTGGCTCACACCTGTAATCCTAGCACTTTGGGAGTCCAAGGTGGGAGGAGTGCTTGAGGCCAGGAATTCAGGACCAGCCTGAGCAAGAGCGAGACCCTCTCTCTGCAAAAAATAGAAAACTTAGTCAGGCATGGTGGTGCCTGCCTGTAGTCCCACCTACTAGGGAGGCTAAGACAGGATCACTTGAGCCCAGGAGTTTGAGGTTGCAATGAGTTACAAGGATGCCACTGCACTCCAGCCTGGGTGACAGAGTAAGACCATGTCTCTTAAAAAAAAAAAAAAAAGATGTGAACAAAATTTTGTTTTATGATTTTTATTAATGTTATTATATAACAAATATTTTATATTCAGATTCCAATTTAACCCCAGCTTTACCTTTGGCAGGAATTAGCTACACCTTCCAAATTTACAAATATAAAAGCTGAGTAAAGCTGAATTCAAAAACAGATTTACCAGAGGATACTCAACAAACTAGTAGAATATTAAGATTAACCCTAATAGCTACAACTGTTAAAAGCTAATTGGTTTGATGTACAGTATGAGAGATCCAGGTAAGGAATTAAATTACTTTTATCTTTTGCAATTTTCTTAAAGGCCCTAGCTAGAAGGTCCCTACAGTACTTAACCTAAGGACCTATGAATCCTTTTGGCTTCTGTGATGGAAACCTCAAATCTCCGAACTAGTGGTTCAGATGCAGGTAAGAAGAGATGTAGCAACCTAGCAAGACAGTGAGCATTAAACCTTCACTCAGCCCCACTGCTTGTATTCAAAAGGTTTAAGCTTCTCTAAAAGGTTTGACTGATACATTGGAAGTTAGTTATAGATGATTTCATTTTGATGTTAGAAAGACAAATAGAGCCTTGTTAAATGATTTAAAATACTAGCAAAGAGTTTTACCAGATTTTATAGTAACTTTTTATCTCCTATCCATTTGCCATTCAAACTCCCCTGTTTTCTCAGGATGACCTTTTCCTTAATATGCCATTAATAAGAAAATACAATTATAGAACCACTTACCATTTTAGAGTAAGAAGGCCCTGGCCACAGCGATAGGACCAGAATGAACTGCTGGATAGTGGGGCAGCTGGTTACCTGCTCCCTCACCTCTAACACCACATTAACCATTCTTTCAATAAAATTTAATTTATCCTAATAAATATATCATATGTTAAACATTCAATAGGCATAAAAGTGTGAAAAGTATGCTTCATTGTCACCCCTGTCTGCCAGACACCAGTTCCCCCCATTAGAAGCAACTACTAGTTTCTTTTAGATCCTTCCCTGTGGCACATCTCGTTTTAAACCATATTCCCATCCTCTAAATCTCAGCACTCCCAAGCCTGCCTGTGTGCTTTATTTTTCTCACTAGCATTGATCACTAACAGACTTACCAATATATTTTCATTATTTACACTTATTACACATTATTTCACTATTTACATATAGATCAATTATTTCACTCTTGTCCTACCCCCATCTGCAATTAGAATAAAAGCTCCATGAAGAACTCTTGTTCACTGCTGTATTTCCAGAGCATGGAACACTGCCTGGAACATAATGGACATTTGACAATTATTTGCTCAATGAGTTAATAACCACTTATCACAAATACTGGTAACAAGTAAGTTATCTATTCTTTACAAAATACTAATGCTAGGCTGGACTTGGTGTCTCACGCCTATAATCCTAGAATTTTGGAAGGCCAAGGAAGAGGGGGAGGAACACTTGATGCAAGGAGTTCCAGATCAGCCTGAGGAAAAGCGAGACCCTGTCTCTACAAAAAACGGAAAACTTAGCCAGGCGTGGTGGCACGCGCCTGTAGTCCCAGCTACTCCGGAGGCTAAGGCAGGAGGATCTCTTGAGCCCAGGAGTTTGAGGTTGCTGTGAGCTACGATGACGTCACTGCACTCTAGCCTGGGTGACAGAATGACCTCAAAAAATAATAATAATTAAAAATTAAAAACCACGCTAATGCTTTTCCAAAAAAGCTGGGCAGGGGGTGAGGGATCCTACAGAATTAGCATACTCTACTTAGGGAGCTAAGTCATTTTAAAAGTAACAAAAATTGTAACCATTCAATATTACCCATTATTTGAGACTGTAAAGTTTACACTGAATTTCTACACAAAAAGAAGTCTGCTCAAACTCACTTGTAAAATTACTTCCCCCTGGCATTTTCTTGAAAATCAGATGCCTTCTGCAAGTCTATTCCAAGAGAGTAAAAACAAACATTTTTAAAAATTCTTTTGGAGATAAGGTCTTGCTCTGTTGCCTACGCTGGAGTGCAGTGGCACAATCATAGCTTACTGCAGCCTTAAACTCCTGGCCACAAGCAATTCTCCTGCCTCAGCCTCCCAAAGTGCTGGGATCATAGCCGTAAGCCACTGTGCCCAGCCCAAGGGGGTAAAATTTTGAATGGTAATTTGTAATCTCAGGAGTCCTGAAAAGGTAGCTTGCTATGTAATTTTTTCAGAGCAAAGTATAAAGATGTTATAAATGAAAACATTAAGAATACGTATGGGAGGAAATCCCCACACATATGCAGAAAGACATAGATTACAAGGATTTCTGCAGCACTGTTTAAAATAGTTACATAATCAAATAAATAATAGTTAAAACAAGATTGGCAACAGCTTGAATGTCCATAAAAAGAGACTAATTAAAGTATGATGAACCTATTAAGTATAATATAAAGCTAGCCAAAAGAATGCTATAATTCTATACATGCTGATATGGAACAATCTATAAAACATATCACGAAGCTCTATGAACAGTATGTATAGTGCCTACCAAACATGTATTGTTTAAATGTGTAACTGTTAAACAAAGTATAATATGGAAGGATACCCCCCATCAAAAACACCCTGGTAAAAGAAGTTGCCTCGGGATAAATGAACTGTGAACTGTAGAAAAATTTACTTTTCATTGTGAACCATTTAGAATTGTTTAAATTTTTAACATGTGCATGTATTATGTTTTCAAAACAGAAGGGGAAATTACAGAATGGTAAAGAAATTTTATTTGAAATATGCAAGCAATAGGCATCTCTAGTGTCTAAGACATACGGGTTAAAATGAGATCAATCTCATTTAAAGAGTGCTTATTTCAAATATTAATTTACATATTCAATTTAAATCCGAATATGTATCTAAACTGGACAGATGAGCAATAGCTTTGGATCGTTAAAGTATTCATGCCACCTCAGAAAAATCACAACACAAATATAAATAGTAACACAATGAGCTACTACTCTAACCCTCATCAGAATAGCTAAATTTAAAAAACTAACAATGGCAAGCTAACATTACATTTAGTGGCAAAATATTGTACACTTTTCCTTTAATGCCAGGAAAAAGGGAATAACGTACACTATCATCACATTTACTCAACATTATATCAGAGATCCTAGCAGATGAAATTAAGCAAGAAAAATCAAGTTAAGAATCATAAAGTTTAGAAATGAAGAAATAAACCTGTCATTATTCTTACATGACATGATTGGACACCATGTAAAGGAATCTATAAATTATTAGAATTTAGCAAGCTCAATAACCATAAGATCAACATACAAAAATTATTATTATTTTTTTTTTTTTAGTGATAGGTTCTTGCTCTGTCACCCAGGCTGGATTGCAGTGGAGCAATCATAACTCACTGCAGCCCTGAACTCCTGGGCTCAGGTGATCCTCCCACCTCAGGGTCCCGAGCAGCTGGGACTACAGGCACATGCTACCATGCCCCACTAATTTTCCTTTCTTTTTTTTTTTTTTTAGAGACAGGGTCTCACTGTGTTGCCCAGGCTGGTCTTGAACTCCTGGCCTCAAGTGATCCTCCCACCTTAGGCTCCCAAGTTGCTGGGATTACAGGAATGAACAACCACACCCAGCTCAAAAATTAATTTTATTTCTACATTCAAAGCAACAAACAAGTAAAAAATGGAATTTAAATCACAGTATTTACCACAGCACTAAAAACATCAAATACCAAGAAATAAATCTAAAAGATATACAGGGCTGCAACACTGAAAACTATAAAACATTACTGAGAGAAATTAAAGAAGATTACATAAATGAAAGTACTTACATTATGCTCACAGTTGGAAGGCTCAATATTATACAATGACAGTTCTCCCCAAATTAATATAAAGATACAATAGAATTTTGATCAAAACCCCAAAGCAGTTTCTTTTTAACTTAAATTGACAGGCTGACTCTAAAATTTATATGGAAATGCAAAGGATGCAGATTAGCTAAGGCAGTGAAGAACAATAATTAAGCTGGAGGACCTACGCTACCAAATACTAAGAGTTACCTGAAAAGTTATAGCAATAAAGACGGTATATCATTGGTGCAGAAATGGGCAAACAGACCAATGGAACAGAATAAAGAGCCCATAAACAGACCCACACGTGACTTAAGGCAAACACCACTACAGCAGATCACTGGGGGAAATGGTCTTTTCAATAAATAATGTGCTGGGTCAACCTGATATTCACATAAAAAAATGAACTGTCACTATTACTTCACATCACATGTAAATGTATATGGTAGACCCAGATTTGAATATAAAACAATAAAGCTAGAAAAATAAAAAGATACAATGTCTTTATAACTTTAGAATAGGCAAAGGTTTCTTGAATACAAAAAGCACTGATCACATAGAACATTGATAAATTGATCTTCATTAAAATAGAGAACTTCTGTTCATCAAAAGATAACATTAAGGGAATAAAAAAGTCAAACACAGATTAGGAGAAGATAGCTGTAATACATATATATGGCAAGAGAGAGAGTGAGTGTGTGTGTGTGTGTGTGTGTGTGTAAAATATAAAGAACTATAAATCATAAGAAGACTGACATCCCAATTTAAACTGGACAAAAGACTTGAACAGGCACTTCAAAAATAAGGGCATCTATGCGGTTAAAAAAGCAAATGGAAAACATTTCAACATCGTTAGGTATCAGACAATGCAAACGAAAATCAAAATGTCATGCCAATATACCTCCACCAATGGCTAAATTTTAAAAGACTGAAAATATCCAAATGTTGGCAAAGGTGTGGGATGCTGAAATACTAATATACGGATTCTGGGAGAGTAAGCTGGTATAGGTACTACACCAAAAGCTAAGCATTCATAATCTATGACTCATCAATTCTTTTCTATGGATATACCCATGAGAAATGAGATTGTAATTCTTCCAAGAGATATGTAAAGCAACATTCACAGCAGCATTATTCCTAACCAAGACTGAAAATAACCCTATGTTATTTGGGTTATTTTAAGTAACCCAAATAACAGAATAAAAATCAATACATAAACTGTTTTGTATTCACACAATGGGATGAGAACTACTACTACAAGCAACTACAAATATGAACCTTACAGACATAATGCTGAGCAAAATAAACCAGACACAAAGTAGAACCTATGATTCTAGTTATATGATGTTTCAAACAGGTAAAACTAAATCTGTGGTGACAGAGAGCAAAATAATAATTACCTACAGAGCTCTGAGGAGAAGAGACCAAGAAGGAGCCTACAGAAGTGACAGAAATTTTTTTAATCTTGCTCTAGCTGGTGATTACACAAATATATATAGATAAAAACATACGTTTATGAAAATTAAGTTGTCAATTTTTTAACGTCATACACTTTACTATATGTCTGTCATATCTAAATTTAAAAAGAGGATCCTATGAACAATACCATGCCAATAAATTTAAAATGTACATAAACTTCTAGGGGAAAAAAAACGACTTATCAAAACTAAGCATAAACAGAAAATCTAACCAATCCTACAGTGAGGAAGAAAATAACCCAAAATTTAAACCTTCATTAGAAATGAAGAAAACTTTAGGATCAGATGGCTTTTCTGGTAATTTCTATAAAGAATTAAGAAATAAGTCAATCTGAAACACAAAGCAGAGAATGGAAAGAGAAGCAACACTCATTAACTCATATGATGAAAACTCAACAAGGGCATTACAGGTTTAAAAAAAATTATTTTTTAAATTACAGACCAGTCTTATTCATGAACACAGATGCAAAGAATATAAATAAAATTTAGCAAACCAAAATGAGCAATAAAAGAACATTTATAGTACAATGAAGTTGAGTGTATTCTGGGACTCCAAGTCAGTTTAAAACTCAAACATTAATGTAATTAAGGTAATTAACAAAATGCAGGAGAAAAAGATACGAGCATCCAACAGATGGAGAACAAGAATAGGATAAAAAAAATAAGCATCCATGATTTTAAAAAAATCATAGGGAATAGAAGGGAAACTCCTTATTCAGAAAAAGGATACTATAAAAACTTTTTTAAATAAAGCCAACAGGGAACATCAAACTTAATGGTGAAAAGCTGAGAGCTTTCTGTTTCAAATCAGAAACAAAACAAGTATAACCATTATCATGATATCTATATATCTACTCAATGTTAGGAAGGACAAAGAACCACTGGGTACCTTTTAATATGTTTACTCTAATAAAACTTACTATTAATGATAAGACATATCAACTACATTTGTGAAATCTTTTAGAGCAGCAGTCCCCAACCTTTTTGGCACCAGTGACTGGTTTGATGTAAAACAATTTTTCCACAGACCAGGGGGCAGGGGAGGGATGAAATGTTTCAGGATGATTCAAGTACATTACATTTATTGTGCAGTCAAACCTCTCTGCTTATGATAATCTGTATTTGCAGCCACTCCCCAACAATAACATCACCATCTCAGCTCTACCTCAGATCAGCAGGCATTAGATTCTCATAAGAAGCTCGCAACCTCACATGTGCTATTTACAATAGGGTTCATGTTCCTATGAGAATCTAATGCTGCCAGTGATCTGACAGGAGGTGGAGCTCAGGCGGTGATGCCAGTGACAGGGAGCGGCTGTAAATACAGATGAAGCTTTGCTTGCTTGCCTGCCACTCACCTCCTGCTTTGCGGCCCAGTTTCTAACAAGTCACAGACCAGTGTTGGTCTGCGGCCAGGGGTCTGGGGACCGCAGTTTTAAGAGTTTCCACAATCTAATTCTATCCACGCAACAACCAATGAAGTAGAATGAAAGATCAGGAGTTACAGAAAAGGCAACCACATCTCAAAGAGGAAAAGGCCTTCTTCACAGCCATTCAGGTAGTCAATAAGTGTCAGAACAAGAGAGCTGAAGGCTCCTGGCTCTCGGGTTCATGGTCTTTCCATTCAACCTGCGCCCCTTCTCTATAGAGACTCAAAAGTCCAAATATCAAAAATCAGGAATCATTCACCCAAATATCTCAAATTTAATAATTAAGGTAACACTGTATAGGGCTCAAACTGAGGTGCTGTTTACTTTAACAATAACAAAAAAAAAATTAAACAAACTGTTAACTAGGAAAGGATTTATAAATGCACGTTGTATAAATTTCTCATTCAAAATTGTTAATTTATTTTTTAAGAAACAGGGTCTATGTCACCCCAAGCTGGAATGTAGTAGTGCAATCAAAGCTCACTGAAGCCTCAAACTCCTGGGCTCAAGTGATCCTCCTGCTTCAGCCTCCTAAGTAACTAAGACTACAGGTACGTGTCACCACACCCAGCCAATTTTTTTTTTTTAAGGGATGAGGGTCTCTCTGTGTTGCTCAGGCTGGTCTTAAACTTATGGCCTCAAGTGACCCTACTGCTTCAGCCTCCCAACGTGCTGAGATTTCAGACATGAGCCACCATGCCCAGCCAAAATTGTTAATTTCAGAATCAATCTGGCAAAAGTAATGCTTGTATGCATTGTCAGCTAGGATATGAATATAGAAGGAACCAAAATGACTCTTGCTATTATGAACAGGTACACATATGTTTTAAAAATTCCTGTTTTCTTCCTATCTAAGAATCAAGTGCTAAATATAAGCAATAGCATAACAAAATCAAGGCCTGCTGCTCAAATGAAATATGAGAAGTACCCTGAAGATGGATGGAACATGTCTTAACATGCTAAATCATTTCCTTTTTCTAATACACTTGCAAAAGTAATCAGAAAAAATAAATCACTTCTTAAAGTACACACTGTGTAGCTTCTAAAAATGAAACATACATTTGAACACAGTAAAAATATACATTATATAATAAAGGTTATATCACTAACAAGAATAATTTTCTATGTTTTCAAACTAATTAAAGCTTGGCTAGTTATTAAATCATCATTCAAATCAAATACATTCTAGCCAATAGGCAAGTATTAATTTTATATAGCAGCAATGCCCAATGGCAAATTGTAGACTCACAAGGACATTGGGTCTCAAAGGCTAATGCATTTACTATTTTCCATTCATCTTCCTTAACTATAACACAATGAAGTAAGTTACTAAATGCAATGTCTGAGGTGCTCAGACCAATCTCTCTTCTCAATGTGGCAGATCCTATTGGTAACGTACCTAGCCATTCCTCCCTCCTCCTCACTAACAAAAATCTCTATTTTCTTTTGGTGGCCCTAGGCACACTATCAGGGGAAAGATCTAAGCCAATCTAAGGCCTAAGCCAATATGGCAATCCATTGTTCCTTCTTGCACACAACCGATGTACGTGTGGCTACGTGACCCACAGTTCTGGCAAATGAGATGTAAAGGGAAGTGCTCTAGGAGTGGGAAATGGTAGAAGAGTTACTGGGAAAAGTTTTATTCCCTAATAATATTTTATTTCCTAATAGTATAGAAAACAGAACATCAGGAAAGATTTTAGAATAAAAAAAATAGAAAATAAAACAAAAGGAAAAGTCCCCTTTTTTAAAAACCTCCTCCTCCTTCCTTCCTGCTTCAGATGTCCTCACTCGAAAGGGACATTCCTGGAGCTGTTGTAGTCATTTTGTAATCATAATGCAAAGCTACTGAACCCACCCCGGAACCACCAAATCCAGTCTTCTTGTTAAGTGAAACAATAAATGTGTGGTTTAAGCTTGTGCTACCCTAAGGGTGGTCCACAGATGCTGCCAGCATGCAAAAAGTGTTTGCTAGCAATCCACAATGAGATAGGTACAGAAATGGAAATCAAGCATTTAGAAACTTCAGAGTAATTTTATAATGCCACATTTTCATTACATATACAATATAAATTGCAATAAATTGAATTTTTAGAAATGGGTCTGTCATCACATCATAGAAAAGCATTTGTTTAGATCACTTCTAGTTGGGTATTAAGCCACCAGCAGTCAAAAACAGAGACTTGGCAACATCCAAGACAAAGCAGTCTATACAAGTCCTCTTACATCCTCGCCCATTTTAAGGGTAACCTTTCTGCAAATAATAGAACAGTTGAAAGTAACAAAAATAGAAACTAATCTGATCTGGAGAATAGCATTTTGGTCTCCTATCTAATCATAAATTTCCAAGGATCCCAGAACACTGCGGAAAAAAGAAAAAGGAAGTCGTACGAGAAAATTCAATGCATATGCAATCCAAATGACATGAAAAGGGTAAGCTTTAAAAGAATGAAGCATAAATGATTGAACCATTATGCATTCCTACTGATAATGCCATAATTATGCAACTACATTTCAGATGTTAATTCTCTTTAGAATACAATATTATCTAACTTCATTAAACTAGTTCAGAGCTTAGTCAAGCTGATCTATTACAGTACCAGAGACTGAGCTATGTGACATTCAAACTTGCAAGTCTGGCTTTAAAGAAATTTAAACAATGCACAATGAAAAACTATTTTTTACCCATCTATTAAAACTTTTTTCCTAATCACAATCTCCAAAAATTTTAACCATGCTCTTAATATAGAGAAGCTGAAACACACATAAAAAATTTATAACTGTGGGTTTAGGTACTTTCCAGGAACATGTAACATAATTTAAAAAAAAAAAAAAACCTTAACTTACGTTTCCACCTTGTATTTTCTACATAGTAAATTAGGAAAATGAACAGGAAGAAGAGTCTATACACACCTTCTTAGCATAGTGAAAAATGACAGATAGATGAGAACATACAAGTGGAAATCTCAACACAATGAAAAGCCCAACTGCACTTGAGATAACATGACTTTATAAATGTGTTTGCTAAGGCCACTTTTTTTCCAAAAGGCTAACATTAATTTCTCAAAGAATAATCCATATTCCTCCTTCTATAATCAGTGGCTAAAAGAACTTCTCCCAAAATTATATATGTGGTAGTTAACAACTTCACAGCTTAATTAGATTAACTCTCATTGATTAAATGTTTAGCACTAAATAAGGCAACCATATTTTTTTAAACAGCTAGGGGGCACATATGGTATTCCATGGAAGTTGTATCTAGCACCAAAGTTCCTCAATTTAAATATAAACAAAACTGAGATACAATTTTGTATTTTTATTGGACTTGGACTAGACAAAATTTTTCCCATCAGAGAATACAATTTAAGGTGGGTTTTTTCTTTTTTTCACAAGTTCATTCCCACACCATAAGTTCCAATTTGATTATGACTTTCCTCATAATAAACATTAAGGTCACTTAATTGGTTTAAAAGATATTCCTTTTAATAATTCTGATATAAAGCAAATGCTACGTACTAATGATTTTGATTTTAAAAAAGAAAGTCAAGATGATTGCATATTTAATGCAAATTCTTACATATGCCAAGAGCAATAAATGCATTTCTTTTAAACTGAGAAGTAGCTCTGATGTACTTTTACAAGAGAATTACTTTCATTACTCTGTAATTTCACTGCTTTCAAATCGAAGAACAAAATTTACACCCAGAATGACGTTTGAAAGAAAAGCCAAAGGGCTTTTTTCACCACATCACTACACTTCCTACTTCACTAAAACACACTTTATGCTTTGTAATTTTTATTGATTGAATAACACATTACCAGATTAAGGAATACGAGCATGATATACAACAAATAGCTTCTTAATTATAACATCCATAGCATGGAATTCTCACTTAGATACTCATATGCACAGGTACCTCAGTAACACCTTCTTTGGCTTTACTAAGCAAAAGTATGCTGAAGACATCGAAGTGGAATCAAGAGTCCTTTCTTGATATTACTGTGGAAGATCTCTTCTGATTAGAAATCACTAGTCCTGCCCACGCTTGTACTGGTTTAGGATTCAGCCTTTCAAACCAAATAGGCTTGTGTTCTAACAGATCAAGCCTAAACTTCTAATTGTACAGACAGGAAACTGAGGCCCAGAGATGCTTACGTGATTTATCTAGGATCACATTACTCAATTTAAACCTAGCATTGGTTTCCTTGTCATTGAGTTTGGGTGTAATACCCTTAAAACATTTGTTCAGCTGCTTCTGCTCAGAATTACTGACTATTCTTTCTTTCTTTTTCAACAAATAAACTGTTAAGTCCAATTAAGTGCTGTCTTAAAAGCAGTAATCTCAAGGCAGTTACTCTGGACATTGAAGCTCTTACTCAAAAATAAGGTTGGAATTCTTCAGAATTGTCTTCAGAGGAATTAACATATGTGAAGGCCAACTACAAAGCAAGCACTGAGTCTCTTTACTTATCCCTCATACCAATCCTACAAAGTAGATATGCTTTTGGTTTCTAAGATGAGGAAACCAAGGTCACACCAGTCTTGTGGCTGCAAAGTCCCTGGACATACCACTGATTCTTCTTTTCATTATTCTATACAGTCACCTCAACAGAGACCTTTGGTATTCTTCAATTTGATAATCACTTGCCCTTTTTTTCCCCACCTTGTCTCTAAAAAATAACCATGTTAATCATTTTTCCCACCCAAAGACATATCCAAACTCCAAAAGATCATTTGCCACTACAGAAATGTTCTTCAGTCCCTGAATATAGATTCAAGAGGCCCCAATATTTTGAGCAATGATAGTACTGTTGGAATAAAGAGGCTCAAAAGCAAGAGTTCGGAAAAACAACCAAAATAACCATGTTAATCATTTCTCCCACCCAAAGACATATCCAAACTCCAAAAGATCATTTGCCACTACAGAAATGTTCTTCAGTCCCTGAATATAGACTCAAGAGGCCCCAATATTTTGAGCAATGATAGTACTGTTGGAATAAAGAGGCTCAAAAGCAAGAGTTCGGAAAAACAACCACTGGATGTCTGTTACAGGAGGCTTGTTAGATTTACTCATATCTCAGAAATGGAATTTGAAGGTGGAGGGAAAACACAAATGAATTCAAAATTCCTTCCCAAAAATTCACATGTGAATTTAGAAACTACTACTGTCTGGCAAGAGCTAAAGTGACTGAAGTATGATGAACATTTTTTATGTAAACTGCAGCTTGAAGAATCCACTAGTAATTTTTTTTCTTCATTCACATCTCTCAAGTGTCCTGAGTGACAGCACTACATACTTGGAATGACTCTACAATTTAATGTGCTTGTTGGTAATCTTGCCCTCCCCCTTAATATTTAGAGAAGTAGATAAATGACACAAATGAGAGACTTTCACTGGTATGTTTGTCTAGAGCCTGAAGCCACACTGGAACTATACCCTAACAATCTCTCAAAAGACGTGCAACCTTACCTGATGCAATTCTCACTTTTCCTCAATCAAGACATATTGCATTTTCAACCACATGCAAAACCCTTGGTCCTAAACATATCAAAACCATTCCAGTCTCCCACTTATATGTGATCAAGTTCAAAATGAATCTCTCTTATAAAAGCTACACATGTCAGAACTCTAGACATCTTTCTCACTACTGGAGCTCTTAAGGTCCTAGAGCTCTTGGTCATTCAAGTTTTCTCCAGGAAATATGACCTTTAGAAACTCTAACTAAAGGTTCTCAGGCTTAGCAAATATCCCGAACATTATGAACTATGTGGGTGGATGGAGAAGAGGGAACAGATAATAATAGGGACATATCATTTAGGTATGTGGTAGACTTCTAAAGGCTTAGTTATTCAAAAATATTTGCACACAAAACTCATTTGTAATCTGGGTACTTAATATACTGTCAACAGCAATAAAGGGGGGAAGGATTAGAAAGAACAGAAAAAAAAAATCCAACGTTAATTCTATTAACTGTGACAAATAATATCGCTGGTACAATGAGATAAAATTATCCTAGGATGTACTTACCCTCCACATGTGCTTTGTGCACTGCTAATACTATTTGTGACTCATATTACTGATACATTACCAAAACTGTAAGATGTTTGAAATATAACCATATACTGAATGGTGCTAGTGAAACATTATGCAATCACTGGAATGCCCCAAGCAAGTGTAAATGCTTTTGGGAAAAACACAAAGAAATTCCAAAGTCCCACACTGAACAAATACAGAGACACAGAGGATTTCTGATAAGAAATGCCAAAAGAACTGGCCAACTACTCCCTGTTCTTCATCTTTATACATAGCCCAGACCAGGAAATGGGCTAATCTAGTCCTGGCCTGCTCTCTTATGTCAAAAGAGGGGGTAAAGTCACAAATGCTCCATGTCAAACAAAAGGGGGCAGTACGGGAACAGACCAATGAAGTTGGGGTCTATGGATTATACGGGAATTATTTTCTTCTCTGCTTTCCTTCTCCAACAGAGAAGTATAGTGGCAGGGCCTGTAGTAGAGGCTGACCCCTAGGACTAATCCAGAAAAACATACCTTTCAATGCAATCCCTCCTTCAAGCTCCGAGGAACCCCAGGCCTGGGAGTCCTAACCTTAACGAGTAGCCTACCCTTGGAGGCAAAGGGAGAAGGAAGAGAAAAGGAAGACTATATCGTGCCTTTGGTTTGACCACTGCCCCCCAAAAACAGAATCCGAAGAGCCTACGGTTAAAGGCTTAATCTAGCCCACCCCATACTGATAAGAGAGGAAACAAATCACTGCTAGTTCAATCAGTGTTACTAACCCAAGGCCATAGTTAGTCATTTCTATTTCAGGGGAGGTTGGACTGTTTAAATGGCAAACAAAAAGTAATACTTTTGCTAGCTCGAGCCTACAGTAAAATCCCACCTCCCCTTCCACATCCAGTGACCTAGCCATATAACTGGCCTATCACGGAAAAAGACCCTAATGTCACAACTATCTTTGCACTAACTATTCCACGCTTTAGAGAACCTGAAAATTTAACATTGGACATATTCCACTGCAACACAAGTAAAATTAAACTGGCTATCAGGAAGTAAAAAGAACAAAACTGTCTTGACACAGACTACTTGCTAAGCTCTAAACCCCAATGACCTAATTAGTCTTCAAGTCATTATACAGGGACCTTTTTTTTAATTCATTTTACTTTTTACCATATACTAGCATCAAGAGGAATAATTTCTTTAAAAAAACTACAGCTGCTGAAATTCTAAATATAGTCTTCAACTCTACCCCTGCCCCAACCACCCAATCCTGCAGTCCTTGCTCTCTCAACACTGAATCTTTTCTTTCAAACCCTAAGAAGCCAAGAACAAAAAATCTCTATGAAGTCCCCAAAGGACTAAAAATTCTTGGTTTTAGTGCTCTATTGCTATGTTCAAAACCCAATATAGCAAGTATTTTTTGGCTAAAAAGATCTGAAAACAGCACAGCCCAGCTGTTTTCTTTTCTAATTAGTGAAAGAGGAACCTGTGGAGAGATTAAAGATTTAGCCTTGCCCCAGAGTTAATAGCCTCCCTCCAGCAGCAATCCTACCTCTTGCTGGCCTAAGCAGAAAGACAGAACAGGCCATCAAATCCAGATCTCTGGCATTAATAATGACTGACAGTCTGGCCAGCCACCCACCTAGCTCTTTAATTTAAAGACTATGTGTGCCCTGCTTATAGTGCACTAGACTATCATAATCTCAGCCTTCCCTCGCTGAGGCACCAGCACTCAATAGTAGGGGATCTAATAATGAACTTTTCAGAACATACACGATAGAACATGATTTAGATTTATGATTTAGAACTATATAGCTTTTTTAAAAAAATACTTTCCATTATTAAACATATTCTTCATGAAAAATGCTTGTAAAGCACAAAATATACGTGAAACTAAGTTCTGGATAAATGATTTTAGGCAATGTTTCCTTAAAACTTGTAATATAGACTTCTTAACTCCTTTCTAAAAATTTAGTTGAGAACAGTTTCTCATCCTGGAGGACTTTTCCAGCTTGCTCTTCAGATTCCAAGTGGCTCATTTTAGTCATCTATAGAAGATCTCTAGTGAAAGATTCTCACTGAACTTCCTTAGCGAGTTATCCCACTGACTGACTGACCTCACTGTCAGGTAAAATTTTAGTAGGAGATTAGAGCATTTTTCTTTTTCAGTTCCAGAACAAAGTAATTTTTAGATCAAAAAGAATTGCTGCAATATCCCTACTGACACAATAGGATAAAGCAAAGAAGAATAGCACTGGCAAATACCATGCAGCTACTGGAGAGTTTATTTCTAAAGCTGTTAATATAGTTTTGAAATACGAAGCTTAAAGTAACATGAACAGTTAGAATGTGTGTTTTTTGTTGCTACATTTTAAAAATTAAACCCTTTAATGGCTTTTTGTCCATTCACCTTTCTTTTTCTTTTTTCACCTTTCTTTTAATACTAAGAAAGGAGAAAAGAAAAACATTTCATGTTAGTAAATGCTTTATCGACCTAGTCTCTTATCTGAACAAAAATGACCCATATTTCACAACCTTTAAAAACTTGTGAATTTTTTTAAGCCAAATATATAAAACATCGCACGCAAAGGTTTTGCTTTTAATCCTTAGAATACAGCCAGGTGGTTGGTATTAATGGTTTGTTCCCATGCACAACCTATACTAATACTACACAGCCTGCTCAAAAGTTCCAAGCCAGCATCTTCAGGTTATCCTAAAAATAAAAGAACATTTAGTTCAAAAGAACTAAATATCAAATATGTCTGGTTCCAAATATTATTAAGTATTTCATATCCAAACTCACATTCTGAAGGATCTATAACAGGCAAGATAATATCTTCTACCAATAATGAATTTACTGTCATCCAAATTGAGAAAAAGCATGCTCACTCATCTCACTTATTTGAATACTCACTAAATAAAGGCAAAACAAAGTTTCAGACATATACATTTAAGTAGTTTTAATCAGTTAGTTCACTTTGTTGGGTTCTGGGACATGTATTAATATATACCTATGTATTTGTTAGTTACACAGAGAAAAAACTCCATTTCATTATCACAAGAAATAATTACCCCAAGTATACAAGTCCATGAAAGTATCAAGGATAATAAAGATGGTTCCACTTAATCACCCCCCCTTTCTAAAATCAATCCCCCCACTTGCCCCCTCAAAAAACTACTTCTACAATTGGAATTAGAGGTGAAGCAGAAGCCTGTTCTTGCTAGACCAAAGAAGTGATCTATGAAGCATCCTACCCCACACAAAGGTAATTCTGAGCAAAATGGTCCCAACCTGTCCTCTCATCCTACCCCACTCCTCAGTAATTCCTCTGTACTTTGTAAGGAACATAAAACGAACAGTCACAAGGGTTTAGATGAAGGACAGTAAGTTTACTCAGACTAATAGTCAACTACATACAGGCTGGTCATGAGAGGTTTTCCTCTGAGGCTCCTGACTATTGGCTCTAGACAAAATGTGAAATCAATCCAATCAAACCCTGTCAGCCATATTACTTGACAGGGCTGGGAAAGGGTAATCTAGAGCAGTTACCCATCCTGAACTAACAATGAGACTCTTCTCTACAGAAACACTGGGAGGGGTACCTATGCAGTAAATGAAGCAAATCCCCATTTTTACCTCTCAATCCATCCCTGTGATTACCAATTGTCTCTTCCTTGCCACTCCAACAAACCTGACCAACCAGACCAGGACAAATCTTTCAGAAACTTAACTAATTCCCAAATCTAACAGTTTAAAGTTGTTTCATTTCTCTCAGTTTCAAGAAGCTATACAACCAGGAACCAAGAAAACAATTTCCATGATAATCTGAGGTTCATATTAAATATCTACACAGTAGCAAATGAGAATGTTACACTAAGGAATTTCCCCCCACAAGCATGGGGAAAATACCAATAAAGCAATGCTCCCAAAAGAGAAGCGGTATTATTTTCCATGCTCAGGATAAATAATAAATCACCACTTTATTCCCACTGGTGAAATGAATTTTCAAGACTATCTTTAAAATATATATATAAGTGAACAACTATTCAAAAGTCTCCAGCTCTCCTTTCATGTACATAAAGTACTTGCATAAATAAATACACAAACATTAATCACCAGGATCCATGTATCACCCAAGGAAATGATCACTGCAAGCACAGAGCTAATTGATACATTTCCACAGTTTCCATTATGGAACAGGAATACCTTCAAGAGAATTTAATAAATATTCATAAAAATAAACATCTAAAATAGCTAATTTCAATGAGCCAATTTATGTGTATATTTTAATATCAGAAACAAGGCAAAAAGATCATGCAATGACTATCCCATTCCAAGTCAACAGCTCTCTCTATATAATATACTCCCATCGATACAAGCAAAAGAGGCTCACTGCTGTTTCTACCATACTCCAAAATGTCCCTTGCCTCTGTCTTACACAGCCTAAGACACTTGTTATGACTGCCATTTTTTACAACTTTCTAGGGTATAGGTTGATATGAAGGACTGATCAGAGATAACATTACCTATACCTATCTCATTACCTCCTCCAAAAAAAGATTACTTCAACAATATGAATAAATATAAGAACTACTACAATGAGAACATATCCCCCAAAATAGCTTTTACATACAAGAGAGATAGGATCCTTCCTTTTCTCCATTTTCTTCTACATTTTATTAGCAGTCAAGAAGTATCTTTATTTTCAAACCTTTTTAGACTTACTTGCTTTGCCGTAATGCTGACAGAGATGCCTCATATTACCACTAACATGTCGGCAAAAAGTTCTTCCACCTGTGCAGGAACTACAAAATAACTCCACTAAACAGTATATATCAAGAAATAATGAGGAAAGATGTATCTACTGAAGTTGAAGGCACAAACAAATCAGTGCCCATTAGATTCTAAAAGTTGCCAGGGAAATTAAAACAAAAGTTGGACTAGTAACTTGAACAGGTTTCATTTCTGCTGTGCCTTCCCCATCAATATATTAACCCAACTTAAAATAATCAATTTCCTGCCTCACATTTTCCTATGAGATTACATATCAGCCTATTGTTGCTGCAACATCCCTGCTGACATTATAGGATAAAGCAAAGAAGAACAGTACTGGTTAATATCATGCAGCTACCACAACAAGCAACTGTTCAAATTTTCAAACAGTAAAAATTTTCTTTCAAAAGAAACCTTACAGAGACCATAAAATTGAAAAGTGATTTCAGGGTAAATATTTTTTCTAAAATCAAATGTAAATCATTCACATATTATGAAGTCAATTACTGAGGGGAAAAAAGGCTAATTTGATTTAACACACTGAAATCAAGAGTTATAGGTAAGAATCAGATACAGAAATTGAATATTATACAAACAAAAACTAGTAACAAGAACACTAGGTAACAAGAAAATCCTGATTAATGCTCTTTCTGGATGGATTAATGCTCTAATGGGATGCTCTTTAAACAGAGCAGGCAAAAAAAACTCCACAAAAAACCAACTTATTTTTGAGATCTGTACAACAATGAATTAGTATAACAGCAACAATTACTGCATTAGTGGTAATCAATGTACTAAAATTAAGTTTATTTTTAAAATAAAATTCTTATCAAATGTTTATGAAATCCTTAAAAGCACCTCCACAGAATGGTGAACAACCATCAAATCACTGTTTCCTAAGCTACCTTTTACTACATCACAACACATCTCTTCGGAACATCTCCAATTGGCAGGGGAGTCTATTATTTCTAAAATTAAATATAATACAAAAATAGTTATGTGAACCTGAACTCTAAATCTGTCTGACAAAACATAATCCTATGCTCAGATAAATCAGTATAAACTGTTGTCTCTCACAATCAAAGATGAAACTGATGATTGTTCCTCTAGTGCAGCAGTCCCCAACCTTTTGGCACCAGGGACCGGTTTCATGGAAGACAATGCGTCCATGGATGCAGGGCTGGGGTGGGGTAGGGGGGAGTTATGATGGTTTGGGGGATGATTCCAGTGTGTTATATTTATTGTGCAGTCAAACATCTCTGTTCATGATAATCTGTATGTCCAACCACTCCCCAGCACTAGCATCACCATCTCAGCTCCACCTTAGATCATCAGACATTAGATTCTCATAAGAAGCATGGAACCTAGATCCCTCACATGTGCAGTTTACAGTAGGGTTTGAGCTCCTATGAGAATCTAATGCCATCACTAATCTGACAGGAGGTGGAGCTCAGGCGGTGATGAGAGTAATGAGGAGCGGCTGTAAATACAGATGAAGCTTCCCTAGCTCGCCTGCCACTCACCTCCTGCTGTGCAACCCAGTTCCTAACAGGTCACAGACCAGTACTGGTCTGCGGCCCGGGGGTTGGGGACCGCAGCTCTAGTGTACCTGAAAAGTTCACAAGGCAAGTCATCTCACACAAAAATACATTTAGATAAGCCTTTAAGGATGGCAAAATCTACAGGTACCATCTCTGCCTCAATCAGATAAGCCAAGGGCTGACAAAGTACAGCCAGCTAGTGAAGTCCAGCTCACTAACTGTATTTTCAAGCCCCACAGCTAACAATGATGTTACGGGACTGGGCACAGTGGCTCACACCTATAGTCTCAGCAATTTGGGAGGCCAAGGTAGGAGGATGACTTGAGACCAGGAGTTCGAGACCAGCCTAGGCAACATAGCAAGACCCCATCTGTTAAAAAATGAATGAATAAATGAATACATACATACATACATAAGCAGGGTGTGGAGGCATGCACCTATAGTCCCAGCTATTCAGGAGGCTGAGGCAGGAGGATCGCTCGAGCCCAGGAGTTCGAGGCTGCAGTGAGCTATGATCGCACCACTGCACGCCAGCCTGGGTGACAGAGTGAGACCCTATCTCTTTTTAAAAAAATGGTTTTATGGGTTGAATTATGTTTTCCCTCACTCCTTAAAAAATCAAGATATGTTGGAGACCTAATGCCTAATACCTCAGAATGTGACCTTATTTGGATACAGGGTCTTTACGGAAGTAATCAAGTTATTTTAAAAAGAGATCATTAGGTTGGGCCCTAATCTGATATGACTGGTATCGTTATAAAAAGGGAATTTTGTCAAAGGAGACAGACACAGAGAAAGATGATGTGAAGGCACAGAGAGAAGATGCCATCTTCAAGCCAAGAAGAGAGGCATGGAAAACTTACTTCCCTCACAGCCTAAGGAGGAACCAACCTGCCAACAAACCTTGATTTCAGACTTCCAGAACCATGAGGCAATAAATTCCTGTTAAGCTACCAAATTTGTGGTACTTTATTACAGAACCCCTGGCAAATGAATGGTTGTTACATTTTCAAGTGATTGGGGGGAAAAAAACCAAAAGAATGTTTTTCTGAGACATGTGAATATTATCTGAAATTCAAATTTCAGTGTGGATAAAGTTTTATTGGAACACAGTTACACTTACTCTTTTACGTATTGTTTTGTCTATGACTGACTGCTTACTTTCATGTTACAACGGTAGAGGTCTGTAGCTGCGACAAAGACTGTGTGGTCCACAAAGCCTAAAATATTTACTATCTGGCCCTTTACAAAAAAGTTCGCCAATCTGAGAAGAAACATTGAGTTACAAAGCATCACACCTTATCATGTAGATACACCCTAAGAAGACCAACCTGTTATCGTTTTCCATCTTTCAGTTGCCCTTCAGTAACCTGCTCTTTTTCTAATAGTTATCTCAATTATAGATATATCACACCTATTTCCCAGGTTACTGTGTGCAGATTGAGTGAGAGGATGAATGCAAATGCCTCATTACACCACCACCTATGACAATTACAAAATTCCACCCACACACACCACAGATAAATTGTAACAAACAATTTTAAGGGCAACAGATAATTTACATATTCCTGTACCATGAAACCTGTAAATCCACTAATGTCAGCAGAACTTATGTGACTGATGAAACTACATAAAATAGATCATACCACTGTTAATGACAAATCCAAGAATCACAACCACATAAATGATCTCACTAAAATTCAATAAGCTCTAGCAAACAAATGATTATGTACGAATTAAGACCACGTTTACCTTCTATTACCAAAATACCAATTTATTGACCCAACACGAGGAGCTAGCCATACAAGGAATGATAAACTGTGATTGCATTAATTCTATGCTTCCAATTCTCTAAAGCTAAAAACTCTTAATATTTGTTAATTCAATAAAACAATCAGGTTAGCCAACTATTTGGCAGTATCTCCTACAGGTGTAGGAATGCATGCACTAGTGTACCAAAAGACATGTAAAAGAATGTCCAAGCAGCACTTTTTTGTATTAGCCCCAAACTAGAAGTAATCAAATGCCCATCAGCAGTAGAAGGGATAAATTAATTATAGTAAATTCACACAATGAAAGACTTTTTAGCAATGAGAATGAACAAACCATTCTGCAAGCAACATAGAATAATCTCACAAACATAAAGATGGAAGCCAGGCCGGGCATGGTGGTGGCTCACCCGTGTAATCCTAGCTCTCTGGGAAGCCGAGACAGGAGGCTTGCTGGAGGTCAGGAGTTCAAGACCAGTCTGAGCAAAAGCCAGACCCAGTCTCTGCTAAAAACAGAAAAAATTAGCCAGGTGTGGTGGTGCGCACCTGCAGTCCCAGCTACTCAAGAAACTGAGACATGAGGATCGCTTAAGCCCAGGAGATTGAGGTTGCTGTGGGCTAGGGTGACACCACAGCGCTCTCTAGCCTGGGCGACAGAGCAAGACTCTGTCTAAAAAAATATGGAAGCCAAACAAAAAGCAAAACACTATGAATGACACTATTTATATGCAGTTCAATGATAGGCAAAATTAATTTACAGCTGTGGTCTCCCATCCCAGGGTTTGTGGCCCATTAGGAAACAGTTCGCACAGCAAGAGGTGAGTGGCAGGCTAGTAAGCAAAGCTTCTTCTGTATTTACAGCTGCTCCCCATCACTCTCATCACCGCCTGAGCTCCGCCTCTTGTCAGATCAGTGGGGGCATTAGATTCTCACAGGAGCGCAAACCCTATTGTAAACTGCACATATGAGGGATCTAGGTTGCGAGCTCCTTATAAGAATCTAGTGCCTGACAATCTGAGGTGGAGCTGAGGTGGTGATGCTGGGGAGCGGCTGCAAATCCAGATTATTATTAGCAGAGAGGTTTGACTGCACAATAAATGTAATGCACTTGAATCATCTGGAAACCATTCTCCCACTCCCACTCCAGTCCATGGAAAAATTGTCTTCCATGAAACTGGTCCCTGGTGCCAAAAAGGTTGGGGACCATTGATCTATGGCCCTAGAAGGTAGGAGAGTGGTACTTTAGAGAGGCAAGCGGCAGTAGTGATTGGGAAGGGATATGAATGCGGCTTCTGAGGTTTCGGTAATATTCTATTTTTCTCCCTAAGTCATGTTCAATTTGTGATGGCACATTGAGCTGTAGAATTATGACGGGTATACTCTATGTGTATGATATATCATACTTCAGTAAAAAGGTTAACAAAATTAAGTTCCACTTCCAGGAGCTGCTTCCTAAGATTACCAGAAGTGGAACTGGTTACATTCCTATTGGCCCAACGTCCCACAGATAATAATTACAAACTCTAGATAAAATATAAAAAGTTACTACTTGAAGGCACTGGACAGCAACCCAAAACAGGCAGAACCTACAGGGGAGTCAGCATTGGAAAAAGAGAATAGCACTGAGTAACTTTCCTTTTTTTTTTTTTTTAAATGGCTTTTTGCCTGAAGGAAGGCCCGGTTAAGCCATGTCCAGTGATAGAATCTGCATAGAAACTACAGTTTTACTGACATGAAAAACCAGATGACAGAATTCAGAATTGCCCCAGCAGGTAGAAAATGAAGCGGGAAAACATGAACAGGAAAGAGCCATAAAGGGAGAGGTCCAGAGTCTGTATATAAACTTGGCCTAAGTCTCTAGCTGATCCCTGAAACATGAATTGGATAGACTACAGCAGCCCAGATAAGACTAAAAACTGACCAGAGATTTCAGCTGCTGACCATGGCAGGGAATATTGTTTGAAGTCTGAACCTTGAAATGCCTGCTAAAATAAAATAAATCAATATTCTTTGGAGGTAGATAACAGAAACCAGGATCTCTATAATCAGTTGTTCACAATGTCCAGGACGCATTTCCAAATTACTAGACATTTAAAGATACAGGAAAATGTGACCCATACTCAAGACAAAGGATGAACTATGGAGACCAATATGAAGATAACCTGGATGTGGCAATTAGAGAAGGATTTTTTAAAAAGTACCTTCACCTAGTTTTCTCTAATGTTAACATTTTATATAGCCCTAGGACAGCGACAGAAACCAGGAAATTAATGTTGATACAATACTATTAAGTAATTTATAAACCTTATGTGAACACTGCCAATCAATCCACAAATATCTTTTTTCTAGTCCAGGATCCAATCTAAGATCTGCACACTGCATTTAGTTGTCACGTATTCTTCTCCTTCAATCTGAGATAGTTCCTCAATATTTCTTTGTAGACAAGAATTTTAAAGCAGCTACTATAACTATCCTCAAGGATTAAAGAGTAAAATATGCTCCTAATAAAATATGAAATCTCAGCAGAGAAACAGAAACTATAAAAGCAGCAAATGAAAATTCCAGAGCAAAGATTACAATAACCAAAATTAAAAACATTCACAGGATGCAGACTAAAGATGGCAGAAGAGTCAGTAAACTTGAGGAAAGATCAATGAATAGCAATGAGACAATCTGAACAACACAGAGGAAAAAAATAAGAACAAGAAAACTACTGAGTAATATGTATTACCACATCAAAAGTCTAAACTTATATATAATAGGTATAGCTGGAATCCTACAATCAGAAGTGAGAAGGAACAGGGCAGGAAAAAAATGTTTGAAGAAATACGATGGAAAATTTCGCAAATGGAGTATAAGTTGGAAATTTATAGATTCTAGGAGCTCAGTGAACCATAAGGAGGACAAAATATTTAAAACCCACACAGAAGCACATCAGAGTCAAACTGCTGACAACCAAAAATAAAAAGAAAATTATTAAAATAGCCAGAGAAGGCCGGGCATGGTGGCTCATGCCTGTAACCCTAGCACTCTGGGAGGCTGAAGTGGGAAGATTGCTTGAGCTCAGGAGTTCGAGACCAGCCTGAGCAAGAGCAAGATTCCATCTCGATAAAATATAGAAAAATTAGCCAGATGTCATGATGCACACCTGTAGTCCCAGCTCCTCGGGAGGCTGAGGCAAGAGGATCGCTTGAGCCGAGGAGTTTGACGTTTCAGTCAGCTATGACGACACCACTGTACTCCACTTGGGCCAACAGAGCAAGACTCTGCCTCACAAAAAATAAAATAGCCAGAGAAAAATGGCAAATCAAATATAAGAAAACAATCATAAGAATCACTGATTTCTCAAAAAATAACAGAGGCAAAAAGACAGCAGGACATTTTAAGTGCCAAAAAAATAAAATAAATGAAAACCTGACAACCCAGGAAGTTCACGTAGCAGAAGGCAAATGATATAAGATGGAAACTCAAATCTTCAGAAAGAAATGAAAACCATGGGAAACTAGGAAATGGTAGTATGTGGGTAAACAGGACTTTATTTTTTCTTAACTTCTTTAAATACATATGACTTAAAAATTAAATAGCACACTCCCAATAACCAATGGGTTAAAGAAAAAAAAAAAAATCACAAGAGAAATTTTAAAACACTTTAAAGATGAAAACGAAAACATGATCTATCAAAATTTCTGGGATACAGCAAAAGCAATTCTTAGAGGGAAAAGGATAGTTGTAAATAACTACATTTAAAGAAATCTCAAACCAATAACCTAACCTTTTTCCTTAAGACACAAGAAAAAGAGCAGGAAACTAAATCCAAAGCAAGTGGAAGGAAAGAAATATAAAAATATTTTTAAAAAAAGAGTGAAACAGAGAAAAATCAATGAAACCACAAGACGGTTCCTTGAAAAGATTTTTTTTTTAACATGACAAATGTTTAGCTAAATTGACCAAGAAGAAAGAACAATCAAATTATTAAAATCAGGAATGGGCTGAGTACGGTGGCTCACGCCTGTAATCCCAGCACTCTGGGAGGCTGAGGCGGGAGGATTACTTGAGCTCAGGAGTTTGAGGTTGCTGTGAGGTAGGCTGATGCCACGGCACTCTACTCAGGGCAACAGAGTGAGACTCTGTCTCAAAAATACTGATAAATAAATTTTAAAAAGAGGAAAAAAAAAATCAGGAATGAAAGAGGGATATCACTACTCCCTCTTGCAGAAATAAAAAGGATTATAAAGGGAATGCTATTTTTAAAACTCTATACCAACAAATTATATAACTTGATAAATTACTTCAAACATGAAATGGACAAATTCCTAGAAAGACACAAACTACCAAAATCAACTTAAGAAAAAATATAGGCTGGGCGTGGTGGCTCACGCCTGTAATCCTAGCACTCTGGGAGGCCGAGGTGGGCGGATCGTTTGAGCTCAGGAGTTCGAGACCAGCCTGAGCAAGAGCGAGACCCCATCTCTACTAAAAATAGAAAGAAATTATATGGACAGCTAAAAATATATATAGAAAAAATTAGCCGGGCATGGTGGTGCATGCCTGTAGTCCCAGCTACTCGGGAGGCTGAGACAGGAGGATCGCTTGAGCTCAGGAGTTTGAGGTTGCTGTGAGCTCGGCTGACGCCACGGCACTCACTCTAGCCTGGGCAACAGAGTGAGACTCTGTCTCAAAAAAAAAAAAAAAGAAAAAATATAAAATCTGAATAGATCTACAAGTAAAAAAATCAAATGGTAAGAAAAGCTAGTCTCAGATGGCTTCACTGGTAAATTCTACCAAACATTTAAAGAAAAATTAATATCAATTCTTCACAACCTTTTCTCAAAAAATGGAACAGGAGGGAAGACATACTAATTCATGCTATCAGGCCAGTATTATTTCTCTGAGACAAAAACCAGATAAAGACATCACAACCAAAGAAAACGACAGTCCAGTATCCCTATGACTACAGACATAAAAATCCTCAATTCCCACCCCATATTTCCACTACAGTGACCATGCCCTCTACCCAACATGTGCCACTCCCCTCCTTCCCTCTCTCACAAATTCCAAAGCTCCATCTCAGCCCAGTTTCTCTGAAAGTCTTCCTAACTTTCTAAGGAAAATCTACAACTAACATCATACTTAACTTCTAAGTACCACTAACCTCAGTAGCAATATTCCACATTTATATGCACTTACTTATCTCCCACTGGTTCTCACAACCACCTTGTTTTTTTTTTTTTAAAAAAAAAAAAAAAAGCAGGAAGTTCTTATTGTCCTAATTGATATAATAGCAACTCTGGGTCAGAAACGTTAAATTATATATCCAAGTAAGAAAACTAGGGCTAGAATCCAATCTTTCACCCAAAGTACTTTTACACTGTAGTATGCTGTCTCTTATCTTCAGGCTCATGTCACAGTGGATGGACAATTAGTCCCTCCCACAAAGCATACTTTGGTAGCCCTATCAAAAACTGCCTGTTGTGGCAATTCTTTGTAGCACATTGACTGCCACACTGGAAAAAAATTTTCTTCCCTTGAGGCCACAGTGTTTTATCATGAAAATAGAATAAAAACTTCGAAAATAAAATGATCCATTCTAATTTAATGAAAAATTTGTTATTTTTTATTGTTTTTCTGTGCTTGACTTCTATGCAACTTGAAAAATAGTTCAAGTGGCTCCCAAGGTGAAGAGATGTGTGAGTTACGTATGCTTCACAAAGCCCGGGGCTCAAAACTAGCATGAGTTAAATACAATTCACATGGCAGTTAATGCGCTAGCACAGCCACTGGTTTAAGTAACTACAGCAAATAGCTAGAAAGATACTCAAACAGCTATTACATTTCATTAGTTGATCAAATTTTCAGAACAAGTACCACTAATGTGGAATGAAAAATTTAAAAACTCACATTAAGGACCCACAGAAAAACCTCAAAACCCCTTTCCTCAAAATGGCTGTCCAAAGAGAGGAAAGAGCACAACCACTGGTCTCATGCTTCCCTTCACCAATCTAAAATGCAGCAGATGCAGCAGAGAAACAGGTCATTCAAGGCCTTATTTGAACTGATATTTCCATTAATAATTTGCTAGCCGTCAATGCCTTAATCACGTAGCTGTCAGCTGGAAGCTTAGGACCATAGCTTCTTAACATAGAAACCAGAGTGAAATGGCCACTTCTGACTTTGTTGCTGATTCATATGAATTTTTCATGCAGGAAAATATAAATATTGCGTTAACATCATTCCACCCGTGATTCATCCCAGCCAGCAAGTTCTACAATGAGGTTAGATTTGCTTCTTTACTGTACATGTACTTCACTTCAAAGCACACAGGGAAAATACAAGTCACTTCACATAATCTGTTAACAGAACTACAAAAAAAGACAGGAAAGATTTTTCTTTAAACTAGTTTTGCCACTCGGCTGCCTACAGAGCAATCATTTCTACGCATCCTTTTTTGTACCCTTTGGTGATCCCAGTAAGTGAACATTTGACTTTGAGTAATCATTTGTCTTGGACAAAAACATTAAACAATTAAGATAAAAATAATTCTTTTCTACAAATGGAGTTGTCTTCTGTGTGAACATCCCAGGTCCTAGTAAAGCAGTCCATATGTTTCATGGTAACACAGTGCCCTTTATAGACAAGATCCTAAAAGGCTTGGTGAATTTCTTATGTGACCTTACTACTGTTGAAAGTCAGTGACCACAGAGGTATCTCTCACTGACATTTACAGTGATTGAAGTAAAAATAGAGACCTCTTTTCTTTAAGTGACACAGAAAATTCGAAGGTCACTGGATAATACGCTACCAAATACACTGTACCAGTATCTCAGATACTTCTATACCCAAAATGTCTGCTTTCAACAATCTTTGGAAGTATTCTGTGAAAAGCACTGGGTGACCTGAGTTTTTACTCAAGCAGTCAACAAAATAGCTTTATCATGACTACTTTCTTGATAAGCCAATATTATAATTTCAAACTTCCCTTCAATACCAAAAAGAATTCAGAAATGTTTAGACATTCTAATAATGTCTATAAAACTAAGAAGCCATCTTTTAATTCTTTTCTTATTAATCATCTAAGAAAAAAAGGAAGGGGGATTATCAAGATAATTTAGAATTCTCTCATCATTACCACATCATGTAACAATGCTGAGCAAACTGTATCAATCCACCTAACTTCACAATACCACTATCAAATCTAATTTCACAGAGAAATAAAGAAAAATTCAAAAATCAAGGAATGATAATCACTTTCTCACATATTTTTTTAAAGCACCCTCTAGCTGAATAATTCCAATGAACTCTCCCACCATAAGCCTGGGGCTAGCAAAGCTGCTACTAACTCAAGGTTAAGGTAGGAGTTGCCGCTGAAGATGTGGCTGGCATTGGGGCACACAGACCAGAAATTAAGTAAAGCAGCCAAAGACTCACAAAGACTGAAGGATAAAAGCCTACTCCCAGTTTCATGGTTGGAGCAAAGAAAAATTTTTGCACCCACCATTCTACCCCCAACCTGCCTATGGACCACACTCTTTGTGACACTCTCCTATTCAATCCAGTTCTCCATTCCTAATGGCAACTCCCTTTCCTCCTACTTCCTCACTACCTATGAAGTTCTAAAACAACTGTCCTTTGGGTCCCTACTTTGCAACTGAACTCTGAAGTAAATTTGTTTTCTCCACCCAAACTGCTCACACCACATTCCCAACCCATAGTCCCATTTCACATAAAATTTGTTAAAAGATACAGCATTATAGATATTTCAATGCATGTGAAGTTATGTAGTCTCTAAATTTTCTGCAGAAAAGGAAAATTCTTCAGTTAAAAAAGAGATGAGAAAATGCTTAAGTACAATTACAAATATTGTTTTACCTAAGTTTAAAAGGCATAATTTCAACAGAAAAAAACTGTATATATATGTATGTGTGTGTGCGTATACATATATTTACATATATATATAAAATATGATTATAAGCCGTATCTTATGCACAGTCAGGCTTCCATATCCATGGGTTCCACATCACATCAACCAACCTCAGATCAAAAGTATTTGGGAATGGCCAGGCACAGTGGCCCACACCTGTAATCCTAGTACTGTGGGAGGTCGAGGCAAGAGAACACTTGAGGCCAGAAGTTCAAGACCAGCCTGGGCAACATAGCAAGACCCCATCCCTACAAAAAACAGAAATATTAGCTGGGTGTTGTGGCCATGCACCTATAGTCCCAGCTAGTCTGGAGGTTGAGACAGGAGGATCACTTGAGCCCAGGAGTTTGAGGTTGCAGTGAGCTATGATCACGCCACTGCACTCTAGTCTGGACAACAGAACAAGACCCTGTCTCAAAAAAAAAAAGAAACAAAAACAAATCTCAGGAAAAATATTTTACCCCTCATTATTCCCTAAATAATACAGTATAACAACTTTTTAAATAGCATTGACATTATATTAGGTATTATAAGTAATCTACAGATTATTTAAAGTATATGGAGACTGTACATAGGTTATATGCAAATATTACGCTATTTTATACCAGGGACTTGAGCATCCACAGATTTTGGTATCCACAGGAAGTCCCAGAACCAATGTTCCATGGATACTGAGGGATAACTGTATGAGTATGTGTGTGTATGGATATATACACACATATATGGAATTTTCTTGAATTGGTCTTCATACAAAAAAGGCTACATCCTCTCTCCTAAACATTCCTCATCATGTCCCATAGGGGAGAAGAATCTTTCAGGAAAATCTATAATCCTTCCCATGTAGAATTATGGTAACTACTGCACAGTACTCATATTTAATTAAGAAATCATCATTTTGGTTACCTCAGATCCCCAGATAAGTGTGCAATTATAGAGAAGTTTATTTGTAAAGAAATAAAGGGAAATTGTCTACATATGTGAATGTACAACGAAATCATGGAGATAGATTCAAGCTTCAAAGCAAAAGCTCTATTTAACTTTTTACTTAAATTCAAAAGCAGAACTTCTGAAGTTGTCACTAATCTTAACTGGTCAAGGTATGCTGCATCAACATCATAAAACTAGCAAACATTTACCCTTAAATGTCAGGTCAAAAAGAATAAGCATTGCTCCTTATAGTGCTCAATAATAAAGAGAACCCCTTAACAAAATATGTGCATTACAGACCAAATCAGCCAAAAATACAGACAGTCTCTGATTTTCAAACGGCCTATATAAACTTCATGTTCATTATATGTGAACTACTAGACACACATATTATTAATAAATAGAAATTCTGAGCTGCAAACCCCAATTCACATTCAAAGTTTTAGAAAAAGGAAAAATTCTCCACATCATAAAAAACTACATATGCTAGTCCAGCCTGTCTGATTAGTATTTTTTTAAAAAGGAACACCATTGTCAATTTAATCAGTAGAGTCTATAACCAATAGGTGAACTGCTTCTAAAAGAGATTATGAAATTTTTGTCTTTAATTAGTTGGTTTACAATCATCTGCTGGAGGGAGAGGAAGTCATCTACTGAGTTTGGCAAAATAACAAAATTATACTTCAATGTTCTCATTTATTTCAAAGTTAATTGTTTTAGGTATATTTTATGTTAGCAAACTTATCACTATTCATTTGTTCCTTTTTTTCATCCATTCCACAAATATTTGTACATGCTTGTTATATCCCCAGCACTATAAATCAAGTGGCAAATAAGCCAGACACAGTTCCTTCCCTCATGGAGCTTAGCATGTATCATCAATCCAATCCATTCACCTATTTTAGACAAACAAAATTTGATGTGATAGGATTCAACAAATGCTCCAAACACCACTTGTCCAGGGCTGTTTAGTTGGTCTGTCTCCCAGAACAGAAGACTGCCTGGCCCTAGTCAGGTAGTTATTACAATCAAAGCCATAACTGGGCCGGGCGCGGTGGCTCACGCCTGTAATCCTAGCACTCTGGGAGGCCGAGGTGGGCGGATCCTTTGAGCTCAGGAGTTCGAGACCAGCCTGAGCAAGAGCGAGACCCCATCTCTACTAAAAATAGAAAGAAATTATATAGACAGCTAAAAATATATATAGAAAAAATTAGCCGGGCATGGTGGCACATGCCTGTAGTCCCAGCTACTCGGGAGGCTGAGACAGGAGGATCCCTTGAGCTCAGGAGTTTGAGGTTGCTGTGAGCTGATGCCACGGCACTCACTCTAGCCTGGGCAACAAAGTGAGACTCTGTCTCAAAAAAAAAAAAAAAAAAAAAAAAAGCCATAACTGCTTATCCATTTGAAAATGTGTTTGAGAAATCATTTTAGTCAAAGTAGAATGGAAAATAATCTGTGAAAGCTAAAATTTTTCAGCAATAACACCAAAACAGGTCATCATTAAAATCAAAGAAATCAAATTAACAAATAGTAACGTAAACAAATAATAAAATTAAAGTCACACAAAATTTTCTTATGCCATTCTATCCTTGAATGCGTTTTAAAAAAAATAAAACTCTGAGGTCAGATCCAAAGTTAACAAGAAAAAAATGCCATGGATCAATTATCTCATTTCCACCAGTGACATTTGGGGGTGGGGAGGGTACAGAAAATACAACATATTTTCTATCTCTATTAACAATAGTTCAGTAAAATTTCAAAGCTCTAAAAACAGTGAAATGTTAGAATAAAGTTCCAGTTATCCAAACTTAATGCTTACTAAGAAGTATTTTTAAGTAAATTTTGGAGCATGAAAACCACACATCATAATACCTAAGCTTGCTCTGTCTGAAGTTATAGCCAGAGGAACAAAGACTTATCTGCAGCCAGATAAGTTATTTTATAACTTGTACACAGAAATGCTAACAAAAGTTTAACCCATACAAGTCTTACTTTCTTCATCTGTGAAAATGGGGAGAATCACATCGCATTAGAGGATTAATGTGAGGATTAAATCAAATAAGTGTGTCAAGTTCCTGAAACAGTGCTTTTCACTGTACCCTAAGTAAATTATAGTCATTTCCTACTCAAGCCCTCTGTCATGCTGTTCCCTCTGCCTGGAATACCTGTCCTTCTCCTCATCCCTTCTTTCTATTTAAACCACATCCATTCTTCAGGGTCTTTTTCAAGTCATTCTTGATACCTGCCTTATTTATGACACCAAGATGGCCTTTCTCATCTTTGAAATCCAATTTTTTTTTTTGTAACATTCATCATGCTATTTAAATAGACACTATTCTCAATTTTACTTAACATTTTACTTGCATATGGCATAAATCTTAAGCAGAACAGAAGTTTCAAGCCTTCATGGAGTATCATCTCATCCTTCTATGTCCACCTCAACACCTATCACTGCTTTATAGAAACTAAGCCACAACTTGTAAATAAATGCCATATGAATGAGTGAACAAATAAAGACACAGAAATTACAAGCTGTTCTGTTTGAAAAAAACTAGGTGAAAAAGGTAGCTGAGGTGGCCCTCAGGAACAGAAAAGAGTAAATTTATAGCATATGCTGTAACTAAAATCTAAATCTAGTTTATCTTTTAAAGAAAAGCTAAATGAATATCCTCTGGGCACTAAACACCACTGCAAACAAGTTACAAACAAGGGAAGACATAATGTAATCAATTCCTTACTCAAAATGACACCTCCTATAATTTCATCCACTTCTATAGATAACATAAAATTTGACAGCTATTCTCAGGTCTGAATTAGTATTCTGCTTTTTCTTAACTCATTGTATTTCTAAAGTGCCAGCCAGCAGGGGGAGCGCAAGTTCATTCACACTATAGTTAAAATACTTGTGGCTAACAAATTTTTGAAATTCTGGAAATTTTTTCTAAAAAATTAAACTTCTGAAAATAAGACATAAAAATCACTGGAGCCATGTGGTTTTAAATTATAGTATTTTATATTACTCCTCTATATCATATAAATTACTCCATAAAACTGCCACTTCTTAACTTGAATGCTTTTTGGGATCTAAGTACAATTCAGTAAAAAACAAACATACACTTTTTTTTTGAGACACAGTCTCACTCTGTCACCAGGGATACAGGGCAGTAGCATCGTCATAGCTCACTGCAACCTCAAACTGCTGAGTTCAAGGGATCCTCCCACCTCAGCCTCCCAAAGTACTAGGATTAAAGGTGTCAGCCACCCCACCCCGCCCATACACCCTTTTTAAAGACAGAAAAATAAATCAGCATTAATCAAAGTTCAAATGACAATGGGGAAAAACTGCTACTTTCTAAAATGTTACCCAAACTGACTGAGGTACTAACCCTGTAATCCCCACAAGCCATCATCAATTCAATACTCACCTATTATTGATACCAAAGCCTCAACTGCAGGTCTCCAGGCTAAGGCTATCTTGCCCCTGCCCAATAAGCAATCCTCATTTTCAGATATAAAAATAGACCATAAGATCAGAAAACAGGATCCTGGGAATTAACATATTTCTAAGACATGATTTAAGGAGCAGCACAGTCTCTGCTGACCATTACGGACAATCATTGCTACAAATGGGAGGGGAGGGGAATGGAAAGAACAGAAGGATCAGCAAAATAAAATACTGAAGGTCAAGTACAAACATAGAACACTCAGATAAAATTTACTTTAAGCAAAAGTGTGCCAGGATCGGCTATCTTTAACACAAAAAACTAATAAGATGGATAGAAATCTAAATGTAAATTTGTCTGATCGGCTAAAAAGTACTTCTATACACATTAACATATTTGATCCTTATAACACCCCTCTGTATAGCAGGTAATGCCTATTTTACAGCTAAGAAAACTGATGTGTCTTATACAAGGTAACAAAGCTAACAAGAGGTGGAGTCAAGATGTTAACTTGGGCTTTCTGGCTCCAAAGTCAAAGTTCTACGCATCACAATATACTGCTTCTTGTTCAAGCCAAGGCTAGAAAATAAGTGTATTAGAAATGTGGCTGACCTGATCCCACAAAGAATTTTTTTTTAATAATAATATATGAACAGAAGTCAGTGTGATGTGCTCAACGCTGGCCTTGGCAGCAAATCTGTTCATTCCAGCTCTTCCACTCCAAAGAAATGACAGCACGGTTACCTGCAAACTCAAAAAAGGTGTTTGCGGCCGGGCGCGGTGGCTCACGCCTGTAATCCTAGCACTCTGGGAGGCCGAGGTGGGCGCATCGTTTGAGCTCAGGAGTTCGAGACCAGCCTGAGCAAGAGCGAGACCCCATCTCTACTAAAAAATAGAAAGAAATTATATGGACAGCTAAAAATATATATAGAAAAAATTAGCCGGGCATGGTGGCACATGCCTGTAGTCCCAGCTACTCGGGAGGCTGAGGCAGGAGGATCGCTTGAGCCCAGGAGTCTGAGGTTGCTGTGAGCCAAGCTGACGCCACGGCACTCACTCTAGCCTGGGCAACAAAGTGAGACTCTGTCTCAAAAAAAAAAAAAAAAAAAAAAAAAGGTGTTTGCAGCAAAGTACTGTAAACACACAAGAGCCCATTAAGTATTAATAGCTCCTCAAGGACTAAACACACTGGTCTTCAAAGCACTACACAAAGAATTGTTTTAAAAATATCTTAACCTTTTATAACTTTTCTTTACCTGGTCACAAGTTTCACTCACACTCAGGAAATACTAAACATACAGTGTCAGAGAAATTAGACAGCACTATACGTCACTTGTGTTCAAATCACGAAAACAGATATATAACAGGATGTGTTTTGTAATATCAATGCTCCACTTTTCAGTCATCTAGATGTAAACATAGTCTCTGGTTATATATTTGCAAGTTTAAAACTTAAGAAAAAAACTACTCTCCAGCTGTCAGAAGCCATCCTCTTTGTCTGACTAAAACCTCAAAAAGGACAGATTTCAAAGCTGTATCACTCCACACTCTACTCAAATGCTGGTTTGTTTTCAATCTTATTGAAACCTTTCTACACTTCAAGCATAATTCTCACCACCACATGTTGGCATTCTGGTGAAACGTCTTGCAGACCCTCAGTACATACCTCAAACCACCTATAATCTACCATCTTCTCCCCAGGAAATATGCCCCCAAAGATTCTTCTGGTATAAAGTTACCTGTGTCTATCAGTGAAGATGACCCTGCTAATCTGGCTGTGCCAGACTAAACCAGGAATTGGTGCCCCAGCCAAAGGCAGCCATGGACTGAGTGGACACCCAGGGTCAAACTTGGCCCAACAGGGTAACCGCACAAGGAATGTTGACAAACTATCCAAAGGAGCTCTCTCATAAACACTATGGCACAGAGAAGGCAGGTCACTGGAGTTTAGACAGTATTCTTGTATTGACTTTCCCTCTTGAATAAGAATATCAAAGATAATTTAACTCTATTTCAATATTCAGGGTCACGATGAAATCCATTCATAACTGTGCTACAATACTTTTGAGACAGTCAGAAAATATTAATATAACTAGGGAACAACAAATAGTTTTACGTAGTTCAAGTACAGTATATGTGGGAAAAGGTGGAAAATTAGGCTAAACAGGGTAGTTTGGAGGCAGCCTGAGTTTGAATTTTATCTCAAAGATAACAAGGGGCCCGGCACTGGCTCACGCCTGTAATCCTAGCACTCTGGGAGGCCAAGGCGGGAGGATCGTTTGAGCTCAGGAGTTTGAGACCAGCCTGAGCAAGAGCAAGATCCCATCTCTACTAAAAACAAAAAGAAATTAGCTGGACAACTAAAAGTATATACACAAAAAATTAGCTGGACATGGTGGCTCATGCCTGTAGTCCCAGCTACTCGGGAGGCTGAGGCAGCAGGATTGCTTGAGCCCAGGAGTTTGAGGTTGCTGTGAGCTAGGCTGACGCCACGGCACTCTAGCCCCGGCAACAGAGTGAGATTCTGTCTCAAAAAAAAAAAAGAAGAAGACGACGATAACAAGTTAGCAAGGAGGGAAACACAAAATATACCTAGATCACCAATTTGGTGACTGATGGGATGGGAAACAGAGGGGATATAAAGAGCCAAAGATGTGGCTGAGGCAAGAGGATTGCTTGAGGCCAGGAGTTAAAGACCAGCCTGGGCAATCTAGCAAGACCCCATCTCTAAAAAAAAATTTTTTTAATTAGCCAGCCATAGTGGTTTGCACCTCTAGTCTCAGCTACTCAGATGACTGAAGTGGGAGGACTGCTTGAGGCCAGGAGTTTGAGACTAGCCAGGGCAATGTAGTAAGACCCCATCTCTTTATAAAAAAAAAAAAGAAAGAGAAAGAGAGGAGAGAGAGAGTCAAAGATGACACTGACTTCTGGCTGAGTAGATATAACCAAGACTGGGGAAATAGTAGAATCTCATTTCCAAGGGAAAGGACAGTGAGCTAGATTAGGGTTTTAAGGCCTAGCCTCAGTACCTCAGTAACCTAGGCTTTACTTAAACAAGTCAAGTAAGTTTCGACTTAAGTTTCATCCTCAGTGAAATGGGGAAAAATAACACCCTTCCAATTTATTTGTGAATATCAAATAAGACAGTTAAAAGCACTTTGGAAAGAAGCAATCTAGTATAATGAATGAATGTTCCTTTTTCTTTTTATTTCTGGCAAAACAACCTCTAAGTACAATCTTCATTGGGTGCCTTCATTTCCCTATCACAAGTCTTTCTAATCATCACCCTAAATGGTACACTAATGCCACCAAGGGCTTCTTCCTGGCCATTTCTGCTCTACTATCTTGCCTTTCTTATTTCACCACTGTGTTTTACACAACTCTGGCCTTGACACTCTTTAGAGCTGCGCCCCTCTACCCCTCCTCTACCAACCATGGAAAACTTACTTACCATGAAACTGCTCCTGCCACCCACTCACCCAATCCCCCACCCCCCAGTCTTCCATGACACTGGTTCCTGGTGCCAAAAGGGCTGGAGACCACTGCTTTACAGCAGCTGCTTCAGGAAAGTCACACTTAAGGACACTAACTCTGACAGTTTCATTTCCAATGACATATTCTTCATCTCTACAGTTTCTTCTATTCTATCCTATCTTTTCTATTCTCTACTGCCCTAGTCCTACCTCAAATCTTCACTATTTTCAATTGTCTCCTAACTTCCAATATTTTGCCCAAAGCAACTCCCTCTTCTGCCAAATCCTCATGGCTGTGAAGCCCTGACTAGTCGCTGAAGCGGGAAGTCACTGAGGTGAATGTGTGTTTCTTTCTGTATTAAACCTCAGGAGAGAAAAGGGTTGTAGAAAGTTGGAACACCAAACCCACTCCAAAGGAGACTTAGACTTTGCAAAGAAAATTAAGAGTTTTACTAACAATAAGAAAGGTAGGGTAGCAAAAAATGAGGAGAAACCAAAATACAGAAACACAGATGGCTGCAATACACAATCAGCCACAGCTGATTACATGCTTTACTCGGCATATTTTATGGCCTGTATCTACCTTCATGCCCTTCAAGAGTAACTGCCCTCCAGAAAACTTCCTGATTAGACCAGCGATGGATACCAGACACCCCTGGTGACAGAAGAGAACTAGAAAACATCCGTATATTAGGTCATTAAATATGAAATGTCCAATTTTGAATCAATAGTTTACTATATTTCTAACAAGAAGCAGTACAATTAATCAAAGTATGTGCCTACACTATCAACACGGTTTTGCCATCTTAACAGTAGCTTGTTTATGCCAGCAGCAAAGAAACCTAGAGAGTGAGTGGTGATCAAATCACAAAAGGTGTTTTCCACAGCTTGTTGAGAACTGAATATTCTTCCTTGTAAGAAGTGGTCCAAAGCCTGGAACAAGTGGTAATCAGTCGGTGCTAGGTCTGGTGAATATGGTGGATGACAAGGGAGTTTCCAAGTCTAGCTTCTGTAGTTTGAGCAGAGTTGTTTGTGTGACATGTGGTCTTGCAAGAGGACTGGCCTGTCTCTATTGACCAGTCTCAGATGCTTAATCACAAGCATCCTCATCATTTTGTCCAGCTAGCTGCAGCAGACATATGCTGTAATTGACTGACCAGGTTTCATGAAGCTGTAGTGGGTAATACCATCGCTGGACCACCAAACAGACACAATTACCTTTTTTCGATGACTATTCAGTTTTGAACTGTGTTTCGGCACTTCATCTTTACCCAACCATTGTGCCGAACACTTGCGATTGTCAAAAAGAATCCATTTTTCATCACACAGTGTAGAAATGGTTCACCTTTATGTCATGACAGCAAAGAAAAGCAAGCTTCCAGATGCTTTCTCTGCTGATGGTCATGTACTTCATGCGGTACCCATCTATCCAGCTTCTTTACCTTGCCCGTTTGTTTCCAATGGTCCAATATTGTTGGAATAGCAACATCAAACCTCGCTGCTACTTCCCATATAGGTTGAGATGGATTGGCTTCCACTACGGCTTTCAGCTCACCATTATCCACCTCGGTCTCAGGCTGCCCACGTGGCTCATTTTCAAGATTAAAATCACCAGAGCAGAATTTCTCAAACCACTGACGTACTGTGTGTTCATTAGCCACATCCTTCCCATATACTTCATTGATACTTTGAGCTGTCTGTGCAGCATTGGTTCCGTGATAGAACTCATATTTGAAAATAACATGAATTTTTTACTTATCCATAGTTGCACAAAAATTACCTAAAAAAGAAAACTTTAAAAAATAAATCACAAGTCAAACAATGTATTTGAAAGAATGAGGATGTTCCTTCACAATAAAAATAAAACAAGTGTTAAAGTGAAATGTCAGAGATATCAACTGTCAAACTTAGTACTTAAGGAAATCGGGCATTTCATAATAACCTAATATATATTCAGAGGTGAATCAATGAGATAATCCCGTGAAGGAATTAATTTACTAAGACCCTGGTTCTCAAAGTGTGGACCCCCGGGAAGCAGCATTCTCACTACTAGGTTACTTGTCAGAAATGCACATTATTTGGCCCCTTCTAAGGACAGGTCCAGGAATCTGTGTTTTAACAAGTCTTCCAGGTGATTGTGATATGCCTTAAGTTCAGAATCACTAAGAGATAAACACGTGCCTATTACTGAGGTCCTCGGGGCTCCCGTGAATCGAGAACTACCTCACAGACTCAGCCTCAGTATAAGGTTTATTAGGCATACCATAGAACCTATTCTTGGATTAACGTAAGATTTCCTTATATCCTTGAATACAGAGAACAGTGCCTGATGAGAGTAGCTACTCAATAAATGTTTGTTGAATGAGTGAACACAGTAAACTCTGTTGATGTGCAAACATCCTAGTGTACTTACACAAAGCTAGATGGTATAGCACACGTAGGCTATCTAGTATAGCCTATTGCTCCTACGCTATAAACCTACATGGACCAATTTCATGGAAGACAATTTGTCCACGGAGGTCAGGGGGCTGACGGTTTAGGGATGATTCAAGTGCATTATATTTATTGTGCAGTCAAGCCTCCCTGCTAATGATTATCTGTATTTCCAGCTGCTCCCCAGCACTAGGATCACCACCTCAACTCTGCCTCAGCTCCACCTCAGATCATCAGGCATTCGATTCTCGTAAGGAGTGTGCAACCTAGATCCCTCACATGTGCGGTTTACAGTAGGGTTCAAACTCCTATGAGAATCTAATGCCGCCACTGATCTGAGAGGAGGCAGAGGTCAGGCAGTGATGTGAGCAATGGGAAGTGGCTGTAAATACAGACGAGGCTTCCCTCGCTGGCTAGTCTGCTGCTCACCTCCTGCTGTGTGGCCTGGTTCCTAACATGCCACAGACCAATACTGGCCCAGGGGGTGGGGACCGCAGCTGCAGGCAATTGTGACACAGTGGTAAGTATTTGTGTATCTTCTAAACATACCTAAACATAGAAAAGGTACAGCAAAAAATATGGTAGTATAATCAATCTTATGGGACCACCATCATATATACAGTCTATTGTTGACTGAAACATCCTTATACAGCACATGACTGTGTCACCCATTAGATGTATCACCCTCATGAGGGTTACATCAGGGCAAGGACTTGTTGTCTGCGTCCCCAGTGCCTAGGGTTGTTTCTGGCACAAAGTAAACAGTAAAATATTTTGCTGACTGCCTTCCACTTCCCATCTTAGTTTTATGGGTCCAGCACGTTTCCACTGCGCTACTCTGCTACCTAGCCAATCTGAGTTTTTAAAAGTCTATTAATCCCAATCTATCCTTCCTCAGATAAAAAAAAAAAAAAAAAAAAAAACACACCTCACCTCTTCCAAAAAGCCTCTGCTGACTGGCTCTAAAGAGCTTCAACTGAAATAGAATCATCTTGCTTCTGGTTATATTTCAATCATCTATGTTTTCATTTTCTCTAGTTTCCATTTTAGGTAAGATACTCAAGGGCTAGAAGCAAGACCCCTACTGCAGTAGTAAACCTACTGGGGCTGTGCCCAGGCTGAATGCAATGTTCTCTCTAATGATCCACTGTTCAACTTTCTGATTAGATGCAACATAGCCATTTTACAGGTCCCTGCAGCAGGCAGTAGTGTCAGCAGCAAGGGCAGGCAGAGAAACCAATCATGACAACAGGAGACGGTGGCAGAACCCACAAAACCTCACTCATCCTTAACTCAAGACCATAATATTCCCTCCCACAGGCACTTAAATCAAGTTACAAGTCCATCAGTTGCCATTTAGGACATTTTCCAGCTATTATCACAACTCTATTTCATCTTAAACGGAGTGAAGTTTTAAACAAAAATCCAAATACTAGTGGCACAAGCACAAACTATTACATGAGGTAATTCATCTGGGAAGACAGGTGTTTATAAATTACTTACCTCCCCTCTGCCCCAAACAAGGGGTGAGGGGGAAAAGGCAACAAGAAAGTGAAATAGCACAAAGCAACTCTATTAGGGGAGCTCTGGAGCCAGGATGTATATACCTATAATCCCACCCCTCCTCCATCTCTCCCATACTCCTCCATCTTCATTCCAACTTTCTGGCCATCTGCTGTGCCTGTTCATGAACAGTAGGAATGCAGAATCTGAGCTAATTAATCTCAACTTGCAAGGCAATTAATTGCCCAAATAATACAATACTACACACTGATAGGCCTTAAGACTTCTGTCAAACCTTAGTGTTGATTTTTTTTTTAATTTAAAGTTCCCCTTTTACAGGAAAACATAATGTTAAAGAACCACACTTGTCAAAACAAGATCAAAGTTATAAAAGTTCCATACAAAATAGAAGTTTAGGCCCAGCATGGTAGCTCATACCTGTAGTCCTAGCACTTTGGGAGGCCAAGGTGAGAGGACTGCTCAAGGCCAGGAGTTTGAGGTTGCAGTAAGCTATGATGACACCACTGTACTCTAAGCCAGGGCAACAGAGCAAGACTGTGTCTCAAAAAAAAAAAAACAAAAAAACAAAATAAACAAAATAGAAGTTTGAAGAAGAAGTTGACAGCTCTCTCAACAGTTCTTATACCCGTCTATAATTGTCTTCCGCTTCATATAACACAAAACTACCAGCATTGAGATAGCAAACACTACCCTCTCCAGTTTTTAAAAACACATCTTCAGTGATAAACTCAGTCACATTCTAGTTCACATTCTGAAAGCTCCCTCTCCAGTTTAAAAGTTCCGTAGCTAGTTTAAGCTATAACAATTCAAGCAGTTCTATTTCTACATTTCCTAATTTAAAATGTACCAGAGAAATCATTTTTAACCAAAGCCAGAAAGAGGTCAGCAAAAAGTAATTTATGATGAGGATATAGAGACAAAGGGAATACCCCACATAGGTAGAATAACCATTTTCACCATTCAGGGTTGTAGTTCCAGGAATCTAATGATTCTTCATTTATTTAAAATTGAAAATGATAAGATAAAATTCCCTGGTGTTGACAGCTGGTAATTTTTAACTTCACAGCTGCCTGACAGGCACCTACAGGCTTTACCTGGCCTCAATCTGTCCAGTTTGGAACTGCCAATTAATAGCTTCTCAAAGACAAATCTCAATGTAAGCTATTTAAAAAAAAAAAAAGTACTTTTCAAAGTGCCAAATATAGTGACTAGTAAAGCTCAGCACACTAGAACAAAATAAAACTTGGGTGCCCCATCCAGCCTGCAATTGTCAAAGCCAAGTGACAAAGAGCAAAGAAAGGATCAAATTATCAAAACAGTTTTGATATACATACTCCTCTTAAATACAAAGATTACTGCAGCATCTAACTGGTGTCTTCACTGGTAATCTTAACCTTCCTCAACTGAGGTTCCACAGGAAAGAATTAAGCCCTAAAGCCTCAAGGCAAACATCAACAAATCTTTTCTGTAAATATTCATGGTCTCTGTCACAACTACTCAATTCTGCCAATGGAGCACAAATGCAACCTTCAACAATAAGTAAATAAATGAGCATGACTGTGTTCCAATAAAACTTTACTTATGCACACTGAAATTTGAATTTCAAGTAATTTTCATAAAAATATCCTTTTTTTCCAATATTTTAAAAACATAAAACTATTCTTATAAAAAAAATTCTTAACTCATTCGCCAAATTTGGTCCTGGGCAGTAGTTTGCTGACCTACACCCAAGGCATCCTTTATATGCAACAGATTAACTTCCTTCCTATGCACCTACAATGGTACTAATTACATACCATATTATGGAGAATTGAGAAAATAATCACTCAAATCACCTTCTGTGTATCTACAGTAGTCTGATCATGTGAAGCCAAATGAGAAGGGTGTTTTGGCACTTGTCAATATGGGCAAATAACTTTATACAAGTTAAAAATTACTGAATTCTCAAAATAGAAAAAACATAAAAAGGAAGTTTCACACAAATATACTGCCAAGGGATGATATAAATCAAACTGCTGCAAATTAAATCTCTGGTTAATGTATTGCCAGAAATTAAAAAGAAACTCTTCTAGTTAAGCCAAGAATTCAACTATCATCTTTCAATCTATTTTGTATCTTTAAGTGTAAAACCTACCTGATATGCTTGCTTCAGCAGCATATATAAAAAACCTACCCGAACAAAAATCACAAATATAAATTACAGGATTGCCTCAGACACTTACACACTAGATTTCAGTTCTCACTCCATCTCTTTCTAGATGAGTGAGCTTCAGCAAGTTCCATACTCTTTTTACTCATCTGTTAAGAACATGAGCAAATATCTACAATCTTCCAAGAGTAGCTAAAAGTGAAACTTACGTGAAAGAGTCTGGTATACTCTGGGGGGCCAAGGTAGGAGCAGTGCTTGAGGTCAGGAGTTCAAGACCAGCCTGAATAAGAGTGAGACCCCATCTCTACAAAAAATAGAAAAATTAGCTGGGTATAGTGGTGCACACCTGTAGTCCCAGCTACTCAGGAGGCTGAGGCGGGAGGATTGCTCAAGCCCAGGAGTTTGAGGCTATGAAAGTGCCACTGGGCGACAGAGCGAGACACCATTTCTATCAAAAAGAAAAAGAAAAAGAGTACCTGGGTATATGATGAGAGACATATAACAGAGCAAATTATAAGAACAGAAGCAAAACAACATTTCAAAAATCCCAGGATGCAGGGCAGTGCAAGCTCTAAAACAAACTCCAAAAGGAGTGTTTCATTTTTAAAATCTAACCAGGAAAAGAAAAACTTTACTGACTAATCTTTAGACTTCTAAAAGGTGAGCATCTTGAAGGATAAGCTAGGGCTTATTTTAAGTTCAGGAGCTGGGAAAACTATGAACCATGCTGGATTCAACCCATTTCCTCATCATTTCCCAAAGCACTTTGCAAACATTATCTAAGAGAATATGTTCAGGGAGTACAGGGAAGTGACAAGTCCAGCCTAGCAAGTCTCTGAAGGAGTGGACACTGGCATACTCCATTCTCTTGATTACACATGAGACCTGTTTCAAAAACCATGTTCTTAAGTGCTGCAAGTTACCACAGTTCTCAGTTAAAAAAAAAAAAAAAAAAAAAAACAATATAACATATTAGTTCTTAGAAGATTAAGCCATGTATAGGCTTCCTTTGGGGAAAAGGAAATTTGATAGTCTTCTTCTAGAGTTTATTTCCTTACCTTCATCATTAAAAATCTTTTCCCTAACTCGATTTTATTCATGTTTACCCTTCTGCCAACGACAAGGAAATAGGTTTACTTTAGAGCTATGCCTAGGTATGGTAAATTTTCTAACCCAGAAGAAAATTTCTAAAAAAAAAATGAATGGTAAGAAGGGTATATGACACATCATAACAGCTACAAACAACTGCTGTCTGTAATTCAGTTACCTCTCCCTCCCAAGATTGGCATTGCACCAGTCACACCACCAGTGGAAGATTAAAGATGGTCTCAAACTCTGTGCTACTCCTCTCACTGAGAGATGGAGGCCAATTCCCTTCTCTTGAATCTGGGCGGGCTCTGTAACTGTAGAACCAGCAGAATATGGCAGAAGTGGTGCTATGCCAATTTCCAGCTGAGCCTGTCAACTGTGAGCGATGGTAATAAATTTTTTTTGTTTTCTTATTGTTTTGACAATCCTTATATATTCTAGATACATATCTGAATTCAAATATTCATATTGCGTATCCCCTAATCTGCAGTTTGTGCTTTCATATTTTTGGGTTTTTTTTTTTTCTTTTTAATTTTAGAGATGAGAGTCTCACTATACTGCCCAGGCTGGAGTACAGTCATTATTCACAGGCATCATCATAGCTCACTATGGCCTCTAACTCCTGGACTCCAGTAATCCTCCCGCCTCAGCCTCCCGAGTAGTTGGGACTACAGGTGTGTACCACTATGCCCAGCTAAGAAATTGTTTTTAAGATTCTAAGTTTTGGAGTGGTTTGTTAAGAAATAACAGATAACCAGAACAGTCACCAGACCACAGCTCCAGCTTTCAGGCCTTTCACCACACCAACAGCCAAAATGCTGTTTCACTTAGAAAAGGAAATAAAAACTCAGAAGCTATAACTTACTAGAATACGTTTTAAACAGAACATGCTGTCAACTTTTAGAGTGTGAAAAAGGAGACCATGGTGTCCCAATCCCTTCTAAGAACGCAAACTGTCAAAAAGTAACGCATCAGACAAGCTCGATATGGAAAGGTTATAAAAACCAAGCTCCTTCAGTATACCGAAGTGAAGCATTTATTCTTTAAAATGAAAAATGCAAAGATAAATATCCACAATGGAATATTATTCAGCTGGAAAAAAAAAAAAAGAATGAAACCATGTCTTTTGCAGCAATACAGATGGAACTGGAGGCCATTATCGTAAGTGAAACAACTCAGACACAGAAAGACAAATACCACACGTTCTCACTTACAAGTGGGAGTTAAATAATGTGTACACATGGAAGCAGAATGTGGAATGACAGACAATAGAGACTCAGAGGGGAGAGGGATGAATAATGGGAGATTGCTTGGGGAATACAATGTGCATTGCTTCAGTGATATCTGCAGTGAAGGCCCTCACTTCACCACAATGCAATCTATCAATGCAGCAAAATTGCATATATACAAATTAAAAATAAATGGGGGAAAAAAAAAAAGCAAAACCCAAAGAAAACCCTCTGGTCTGGAAGGTTAGATACCAAGAAATCATCTCTGGAAAGTAGTATTTGGGAAGGACTAGGATGGTAGAGTGACAGAAAACTTCAACTTTATGCTTTATACAAATCTGAATTGCTTAAAATAAGCATGTAAAATATAGTTTTAAAAAGGTATTTCTTTTGGATAAAAGCAAACTACTGTAGCCCTAACAATTTTTAAATGCCTTTTTGGTACATTAAAAATGATAGCAAATGTCATTTTTCGTCACGCTTTCTTAGGATAAAGGATGGTGTCAGCTCCAAATGGATACCTATTTTTAAGAGTAAGTAGAGCTCATGCTCTAATTTGTGTCTCCTCCTACCCCACCAGCCACATGCTCCTGCATAGTGTGGCACTCCTAGTTAACACAGTATCCAGCAAGTGGAGGAAGACTGCAAAATTGCTTTGGCTTCCTTGTTTCAAGCTTTGAAGGGTACCAGGCAAGAGAAGCATGCTTGCACAATCCTGTCAGAACTTCCCCCAACGCCTCCAACTCTGTTACTCCCTCTTGCAAGCCAGACTTTGCTGAGCACCATAAAACCACTTCCCCAAAGTGTTCCTCTCCTCTCCAGGCCTGTGCCACATTCCCAATCCCAAGAAAATTGACAAGATGGTTGGATGAAATATTAAAGAGAGTGGCAGCAAATCAAGTCAGAAAGATACAGGGCAGAAAAGAAAGATAAAATAATTGCTTCTTTCAATATCTAAGTTTTCATAAATTATCCCTATCTCTTGCTGCTTCTCTTTAGACCAATTTCTTGCCCCTAAGAAATTCCATCAGGAGATGGATAAGGAAAAGACGAAATTCAAAACTACTCCATTTCTAGTTATTAAAATCAAGTAGAGAACCAAATTAGAAAGGAAAGCAACACAAAAAAAAGCTAAAACGCTTTAAAATTATTACAGGGTTTATCATTAAGTGTTGATAACTCACTGTAGCTGTAAGCACTTGCAAGAGCCCTTCCCAACCCTCAGTTTATCAGATTTCCTAAAGGGACAGAAACAAAAGTCCATCAAGTTCGAACTATCAATATTTCTTCTAAAACATCATTTACACAGTCCTATGATCTCTAATTCAAGTTTTTCCCTTCATTAAACCCTAACATTCCAATTTATCTTCCATCCCTCATAAGAAAATACAGATACACAAATTAAGATACAAAATGAACTGACAGATCAGAGTTCTATAAAAACTAGATAAACATACAAAAATGTAAGCACAGTTTAGCAAATTTAGATATAAAACATAAAACAGGTTAGTTGGAAAATGAGCAAAGGATCATCCATGCTGAATACGTTAATAATACAGAGCAACCTGAAAAGCAGGAGACAGAGGAGAAGGGAATCATGCTGAGATTTTTTTTAAAGCAGTATAATATATGCAAAGTTTAGGAAATAAACTTATTGTTTATTAGGAAATAAACTCAGCATTAGGAAATGTTAAAAGAATATAGAATGTCTGACCTAGGGGAAAAAAGGAAAGAGGTCTCATTTACTCAATGACTGTTAGGTATATCAGATGTTTTCTAATGAAGAAAATGCTTAATAATTACAAAAATAGACTCAAGTCATTAAGCAAACACTGGTGTCTGAACAGGAATAAAGTGGACCACATAGTTCCCAAAACAAAACTCTCATATTAGCTCTTAGTACTGCCTTTAGCTTCATGGAGACAGGCAGAACTTTACAAAATTGAATCATGAGTAATAACGGACACATTTTTGTTTAAAAAAAAAATCACCTTAATAGTCAAGTCACAGTGGGCTTAAGAAATTAAGATTTAAAAGATCATTGCCTAGCAGAAATCAATATGTAATGGATGAGATGGTGTAGTACTGCGATGCTTAAGGGGCCAGAATATCTCCCAAACTATCTCTAATATCAAATCAAGGCAACTAGAAAAGCAAAGCTGGAATATAAAGTTACCTAAGAAAATTCCAATCTATTCTAGACCGTTTCTCGATGTCAGGTAAGTATGTTTGCTGATAATTGATTTTTGTATTATTATTATTATTATTGGGTTTTGTTTTGTTTTGGAGACAGGGTCTTGCTCTGTTACCCATAGGAGAGTGCAGTGTAGTGGTGTCATCACAGCAGACAGCAACCTCGAACTCCTGGGCTCAAGCGATCTTCCTGCCTCAGTCTCCAGAGTAGCTGGGACTACAGGTGTGCACCACCATGCCTAATGTTTTTTGCTTTTTACAGAGACACAGTCTCACCACGTTGCTCAGGCTGGTCTTGAACTGCTGGCCTTACGGAATCCTCCCACCTTGGCCTCCCAAAGTGCTAGGATTACAGATGTGAGCCACCCAGCCTGGCCTACTATTATTTTAAAAAGCTCATTAGGATGTCTATAAACAGGAGAATAAGCAATAGCTCACACCCGTAATTCCAGCACTTTGGGAGGCTGAGGCGGGAGGATCACTCAAGGCCAGGAGTTTATGACCAGCCCGGGCAATACAGTGAGACTACATCTCTATACTAAAAAAAAAAACAAAAAAAAAAAAACAGGAGAATAGACAAACAAAATGATGGTATAGTTACATAATGGAATACTACATAAAATATGCAACAATAAAAAGAAACAAACTGATACATGCAATAATACTGATAAATATCAAAAACATTATATCGTGTCAAGCTTTACACAAAGGAGTACATATCACATAATTCCATTTATATAGCTTTCAGAATAGGCAAAACTTATCTATGGTGGGAAAAAAATGAGAATAGTCATTGCCTGAGAGAGAAGGGGAAAGGGGGGAGAAGGGGCCAGCTTGATCATGAAAGGACAAGAGGGAACTTTCTGGAATAAGAATAACATATATGGTATAGAATAGTATATATCTTGGTAAAGATTTGGGTTGAGTACTATGGTTTGAATGTTGGTGTCCCCCGCCAAAATTCATCGGTTGGAATCTAATACCCAATGTGATACTAAGAAGTGGGGCCTTCTGGGAGGTGCTTATTAAGTCGCCACCCTCATGAATGGGATTAGTCCCTTTATAAGAGGCTGAAGGGAGTATTCTAGTTCCTTTCACCATGTAAGGATTCAACAAGGCACCACTTATGAGGAATGGGCCCCTTCATCAGACATTCCATCTACCAGTACCTTGATCTTGAACTCAGCCTCCAGAACTGTAAGCAATAAATTTCCATTGTTTATAAATTATCCAGTCTAATGTATTTTGTGATAGCAACCCAAATGGACAAAAACACACAGGTATATGAATTTGTCAAAATTCACTTAATAGTATACCTAAGAGTCATGTTTTCACTGTATATAAATTGTACTTCTAAATTAAAAAACAGATGTTAAGCTCTAATTAACATACGCATGCTGAAGTATTTGGGGATAAATGTACTGATGTCTGCAATTTACTTGGAAAATAATCAAAAATTAAGATGGATTAATAGATGGATAGAAGGATAGCAACTGACGCAAAGTATTACAATAATCTAGGTGGTAGGAAAATGAGTACCTTGATTTTTCATGATAAAATACTCGAGGGAAAAAGAAAATTAGATACTAAAGAAAGTCTCTTTCCATTAAGCTACTACTCAAAGAATTGAGACTCATATAGGAACTCTTCTTGGAATATACTCTTCTATTCATTACCCTCTTTCGTAACTGAAGAGATATACTTACTCAAGATCACCAAATTTCCTCTGTGCTGATTTTTCTATAACCCAACAACTCTCTAACTGATTACTAATTGTTTCTCAATTATCTTGAACTCACAAAAAGGATGCTCTGGACTGAGACAAATATACAATGGGTCAAGCATTGTGGTCACAAAGCATATCCTAAAAAAATTACAATCAATTGGTTTCTTGCTTTATTATAAAAATAATTAATCTTGTTATCTCTAGTTTTTCTAACCAAATGGTCTCTTGTGAGTTTGGTTAGCATAACTGCCTCCCCCGTAGTCTTAGGAAACTTCAATAAAAAACAAGTTTCTGGTTTTGGACAAAGGACCAGATCCTTGCTTTCCAAACAATAAGCAATGTCTCAAAAAATAACACTAACCCTGTGAAGGTAGCTGTGACTGAAGCAGCTACATAGTTTTCTCATCTGCAAAATTTGGATTATAATCTGTCCTGCTCACAGCAGGCTTGGGAGGATAACAGATATTGTACACGAGAACATTTTGAAAATGGTAAAATTTTATAGAAGAAGTGTAATATATTATGATTCCATGATGTTACCAACAATACTAATGACCTTCCCAAAACTGCCTATGTTACTGAAAAACAATAAGGGAAAAATTACATAAACAGATTACTACCATAAAGGAATGAAGGGCATTTAAGAGAGACTTCCATTACAAAAATTTGGCCCACAGTGATTAGGAGTAACTCATATGCAGATATCCACTGAGTCAAGAACTAGTTGAGTCAAGAAGTCCTACTCCCAATTTATCCAACAGGTCATTTTGTTTCACCCATATTCAAATACAAAAGTAATAGGGGAGGCCGGGCGCGGTGGCTCACGCCTGTAATCCTAGCACTCTGGGAGGCCGAGGCGGGTGGATTGCTCAAGGTCAGGAGTTCGAGACCAGCCTGAGCGAGACCCCGTCTCTACTAAAAATAGAAAGACATTATATGGACAACTAAAAATCTATATAGAAAAAATTAGCCGGGCATAGTGGCGCATGCCTGTAGTCCCAGCTACTTGGGAGGCTGAGGCAGTAGGATCACTTAAGCCGAGGAGTCTGAGGTTGCTGTGAGCTAAGCTGATGCCACGGCACTCACTCTAGCCTGGGCAACAAAGTGAGACTCTGTCTCAACAAAAAAAAAAAAAAAAAAGTAATAGGGGAAAGAGACACTGTTGAGTATAATTGCTTAGTGGCATCCTTCTGGAGTGCTACTAAATATCTCTTGCAAATCCCAAATTTGTACACCACTGAGCAATTTAAAAGGCCCTGATTCAAGTAAGTATCATCAAGGAAATCATCTTGTCCATTTTGGACAGATACCAAGGAAGACTGTCAGCACCTAAGGACTTGCATAAAGATCTCATTCTGGTTTTGAAAATAAATTTCTCCCCAATTCCTATAGCTAATTCAGCACAATTTTAAGATTATTCATTCAAATGAGAAACAGTATCATACGTGAAGACAAGGTTACCTGCAGAATGCTGAGACACGCAATTTCTCTCTTTTTTCTTTTTAAGGAAGGAATGAAGGAGGAAAAAAAGTTTCATTTAAAAGTTTTAGTTTGGCTGGGCGCGGGGTGGCTCACGCCTGTAATCCCAGCACTCTGGGAGGCCGAGGCAGGAGGATTGCTTGAGCTCAGGAGTTCAAGACCAGCCTGAGCAAGAGCGAGACCCCAATTCTACTAAAAATAGAAAGAAATGAGCTGAACAACTAAAAATATATAGAGAAAAAAATTAGCCGGGCATGGTGGTGCATGCCTGTAGTCCCAGCTACTTGGGAAGGTGAGGCAGAAGTATTGCTTGAGCCCAGGAGTTTGAGGTTGCTGTGAGCTAAGCTTATGCCACAGCACTCTAGCCAGGGCAACAGAGTGAGACTCTGTCTTAAAAAAAAAAAAAAAAAGTTTAGTTTGAGCCTAAAACTCTAGCTCAAAGTTTACAATCACCACACACTCTGAGCAGAAAAAACAAAACAGGAGAAGAAGAGGACCGATCAAAACTTATACCAAGGCCTTCATTATTCAGTATTTACTGATTATTTATGAAGTGTTCAACATCATTATAAACTGTAAAGGACACAAAAATGTTACATCTTTTATACTACTTTATGATAACAGGAATCTGGAATGAAACATGAAACGCATGCTAATTCCTTTGGCCAATTTTTCAAAAGGTCAACATAAGCTATTTTCACTGGCCCAAAAGCAATTCAGCTGTACAGAAAAATAAAAAATTAACATGAAAACACTTAAACAATTGCTCTTAAACAGCATAGCAACAGCCCATTTAAAACAAGATTTAACAAACTGTGGACACAAGTCATCTTTCACATCAGAATCTCAATACAGAACAGATGTGGTGGTTTATGCCTATATAGATCCTAGCTAGCACTTTGGGAGGCAGAGGTGGGAGGATTGCTTGAGGTCAGGAGCTCAAGACCAACATGAAACAAGAGCGAGACCCTGTCTCAACAAAAAATAGGAAAAACTTTAGGCGGGTGTGGTGGCATGCGCCCACAGTCCCAGCTACTCGGGAGACTGAGGAAGGAGAACCACTTGAGCCCAGGAGGAGTTTAAGGTTGTTGTGAGCCATCATCATGCCAAGGCACACTACCCGGGCGGCCTCGGACAACACAGTGAGACTCTGTCTCAAAAAAAAAAAAAGAAACAATCTGAATACAAAATATACCATCTAAAGATGTACTTTGACTCAGCAAAGCTCCCATAAAATACATTTAAACTACCAACCCAGCCAAAGTCCTTTAAGTTTGGGGAGGGGGCAGAATTTAAATCTCAATGTTTAAATGGAAGAAAGAATGACATTCCATGTATGAACAGAACATGGCAAGTATGAAATGCAGTCCAGCCACCTGTTATGAAAAGAATATATTTAACCTTCTATTTAAAGGACCCACTATTTCCAAGTAGTTTAGAGTTGAAATATACCTTAGTGAACAAAATACAAGCTCTGAAGAATCAGTTCTGCCATTGACTTGCTATGTAAAACCTTGGGCAATTAACTAAGCCATAGTGCCCTTGTCTATAAAACAGGAAACCACTATTTCACCAAGCATACAATTCCTATGAGGATTAGGGAAACAACACATACAAAGTGACTGGCACCCAGTAAATGGTAGCAATTATTACTACTTCCAGTAGCAATACATATTTGCTCTGACACTTTCTTTAAAAAAGACTGTGGCAAAGATAAAATCACAAAGGCAATTTAAGAATACCCTAAGATGAATGAAAAATGAAAACAATATACCAAAAGGTACAGGATTCAGTTAAAGCGGTGTTTAGAAGAAAATTTTTATCTGTAAAAGCCTAATTTTAAAAAAGGGAGGATCTCAAATCAATAAACTAATCTTCTACCTTAAGACATAAGAAAAGGGTAAACTAAACCAAAAGCAAGCAGCAAGAAAAAGGTAATAAAGATGTGAGAAAAAATTAATGATATAGAGAATAGAAAAACAATACATAAAATAGATAACATAAAAAGTTGGTTCTTCGAAAAAAAATCAACAAAACTGGCAAACTTTTAACTGGATTCACCAAGAAAAAACAGAAAATTCAAAATACTAAACTCAGTAATGAAAAAAGAGACATCACTACTAACCTTACACATAAATAAATAAATGGGAAAACTATACACAAACTGCATGTCAAAAAATTAGATGAAAGACAAACTGAAACTGACAAGAAAAACTAGAAAATCTGAACAGACCTACTACCAGTAAAGAGATCAAATAAGTAATTTAGAAAAGCCAAAGCACAGATGATTTCACTGGTTAATTCTACCAAACACTTAAAAAAGAATTAATACCAAGTCCTTTCTTAAATATTTTTTAAATTTTAAATTTGACACATAATTGTACATATTTATGTGGCACATAGTGATATTTCAATACATACAATATGTAATAATCAAATCAGGGTAACTAGCATATCCATCATCTAAAACATCAACTTCTTTGTACTGGCAACATTCAAAATCTTGTCCTTTAGCTATCTGAAACTATGTAATGAATTATGGTTAACTATAGTCACCCCGCATTGCTATATAACACTAGAACTTAATCCTCCTATCTAGCATGTAATTTTGTACCCTTTAACCAACCTCTCGCATCCCCCCACTCTAGTTCTTCACAAACTCTTCCACAAAAGTAGAAGAGGAGGAAAGAAATCCCAACTCAATCTATGAGTTCAGTGTTACCTGACACCTAAACCAAAGACATCACAAAAAGGAAAAAAAAAGAAAAAAAGAAAAACACAGACACAAAAAATCCTCAATAAAATACTGGCAAACCAAATCCAGCAACTTATAAAATAGATTATCCACCATGATCAAGTGAGATTTATCCCAGGAATGCAAGATTGGTTTAGCATCCAAAATCCAACCAAAGGGATAGATCATATATTGACAGATTAAAGGACAAAAACCATATAACCATCTCAATAGGCACAGAAAAAGCATTTGACAAATGAAGGAAAAAAAAAAAAAACCAAAAAACCTCAACAAACTAAGGATAGAAGAGAACTTCTTTAACCTAATAAAAAAGTATCTGTGAAAAACCCACCATTACCATCATTACTTAATGGTAAAAGACTGAAAGCTTTCCCAATAAGATCAGGAACAGGACAAGGATATCCGCTCTCATCATGTCAAGTCAACCCTACATTGGAGGTTCTAGCCAGGGAAATTAAGCAAGAAATAAAAGGCATCCAGATTAGAGAGGAAGAAGTAAAACTATCCCTATTTACAAATTACTTGATTTTATATATAGAAAACACTAATACGGAATTTACCAAAAAAGTACTGGAGCAAACAAGTTCAGCAAGGTGGTGGGATACAAGATCAATACACAAAAATCAATTGTATTTCTATTTACTATCAGTGAATAATCTGAAAATGAAATGAAAAAACTGATAATAGTATCAAAATAAATAAAATACTGTAACTATACATTTTAAAAAGAAGTGCAAGGCATGTCCAATGAAAACTACAAAATGCTGTTGAAAAAAAACTGAAAACATAGATAAATGAAGATATGCCATGTTCAAGGATAGGAAAACTAAATATAGTTAACATGGAAACACTTCCCAATTTAATCAAAATGCAATGCAATCCCTATCAAACTCCAAGCTGGTTTCTTGGCCGAAAATGACAAGCTGATCGTAAAATTCATACATAAAATAGCCAAAACAATCTTGATAAAGAGAATGAAGCTAGAGAACTCACATGCTTTTTTTTTTTTTTTTTTTTTTTGAGACAGAGTATCCCTCTGTCGCCCTGGCTAGAGTGCATTGGTGTCAAACCCCTGAGCTCAAGGGATCCTCCTGCCTCAACCTCCTGAGCAGCTGGGACTACAGGCACATGCCACCACACCCAGCTAATTTTTCTATTTTTTTGTAGAAGACAGGGGTCTTGCTCTTGCTCAGGCTGGTCTTGAACTGGCTCAAGCAATCCTCCCGCCTCAACCTCCTAGAGTGCTAGGATTACAGGCATGAGCCACTACTCCTGGCCACATGCTTCTTGATTTCAAAACCTACTACAAAGTTAGCATTGAAGACGGTGACACTGGCATAAAGGCAGACATCATAGGTCAACGGAATAAAACTGAAAGTCCAGAAATAAACTCTTATATTTATGGTTAGCTGATATTTGTGAAGGGTACCAAGATAATTCAAGGAGAAAGAATAATTTTTTCAACAAATGGTGTGGGGACAAGTAGAAAACTACCAAAGAATGAAGTTGGAACCCTATCTCACACCTCATACAAAAATTAACTCAAAATGGACCAACAACTTAAATGTAAAGGAAGAGCTAAAACCATAAAACTATTAGAAAAAACATAGTGTAAATCTTCATGACTTTGGATTATAAAACATTTTCTTAGATATGACACTACTGGCAACCAAAAAAAAAAAAAGACAAATCAGACTTCATCAAAATTAAAAATCGTTGTGCTTTAAAGAACACATCCCAAAAAATGTGAAAAAACAACCTATAGAACGGCAGAAAATATCTGCAAATCATATATCTGATATGGAACTAGTATCCAGAATATATACATAAAGAACTTTCACAACTCAACAATATTAAAACATACAAACCAATTTAAAATTTTGCAAAGTATTTAAATAGACATTTCTCAAAGAAGATACACAAATGGCCAACAGGCATATGAAAACATGCTCAACATCATTAGTTATTAGAGAAATGCAAATCAAAACACAATGAGATACCACTTCCCACCCCCAGGATGGCTATAAGCAAAAAGATGAGCAATGACAAACGTTGGCAAAGATATGGAGAAATTGGAACCCTCATGCATTGCTGCTGGGAATACAAAATAATGTAGTTGCTCTAGAAAAGTCTGGTTTTCAAGGTTTTTCCATATTACAGTGTGTTGCTTTATTCTAGAATATCCCTGGACGGGCTTTTGAGGTTGAAGCTATTTTGATACACTGCTGTTTACAATATGGGGATTGACAAGGCAGCCCAGAATTGGAGTATGGAGTGCTCAAGTGATCCTCCTGCCTCAGCCTCCTGAGTAGCTGTGACTACAGGCATGTGCCACCATGCCCAGCTAACGTTTTTCATTTTTTGTAGAGACGGGGTCTCACTCTTGCTCAGGCTGGTCTCAAACTCCTGAGCTCAAGCGATCCTCCCACTTTGGCCTCCCAGAGTGCCAGGATTACAGGCGTGAGCCACCATGCACTCTATATTACTTTAATAAGAGCCCCTCTATAAATTAAAATGACCCAACTGTCTTTGATTACACAGTTCAAATGCTAAAATGCTTAAAATGCCCTAAAATCACAATATAGCAGTTATATAGTGAAATAATGTTTATAGAAAATAACATGCAACAAAATAAGATTTTCAGACTATCTGAAAAATGCTAGAAATGCTAGAACCACTGGTCTTACAGTATTTCCTGTGTGACCCTATCTGTTCCCTTGGCTTCAGCTATGACCTATGCACTCATGTCACCCTAAATGATGTAGCTCATCCTCTTACCTAAACTTCAGGCACCCAAGGCATTTCCATACTTAGATGGCCCACAAGCTCTAAAATTCAACATACACAACACCATTTTTATAGCATAATAATATCCATCAAGACAGGAGCAGGTAACCTGGTTAATAAAATCTACTGAAATACTATCTTGCCATTTAAAAGAATCTAGAGGCCAGGCATGGTGGGTCACGCCTGTAATCTTAGCACTCTGGGAGGCCGAGGTGGGAGGATCGCTCAAGGTCAGAAATTCAAGATCAGCCTGAGCAAGAGCGAGACGCCGTCTCTACTAAAAAAAAAAAAAAAGAAAAAAATAGAAAGAAATGATCTGGACAGCTAAAAATATATATAGAAAAAAATTAGCCGGGCATGGTGGCACATGCCTGTAGTCCCAGCTACTTGGAAGGCTGAGGCACAAGGATTGCTTGAGCCAGGGAGTTTGAGGTTGTTGTGAGCTAGGCTGACGCCATGGCACTCTAGCCCAGGCAACAGAGTGAGACTCTGTCTCAAAAAAATAATAAACAAACAAACAAAATAATCTAGAAATGAATATGCTGATTTGGCAAAAATTCTAAGATATACTAAGTGAAAAAAGGAAAGTAGAGAATAGTGTGTAGTATGTTACTATTTGTGTTAGAAAAAGCATAAATGCAGTGCACATGCAGGAAACTTCTGGAATGATACTCTAAAAAATTTGACCATGATTCTTGCTAGAAAGTGGGACTAAGGGTATGGTCTCCCACTAAGGGATTAAGGGTAGGAGGGAGACAGCCCTTTCATAATAAAACCACTTGTGGTGTTTACATTTTTACCATATGAATACATTCCTTTTCTAATTAAAAAAAGGATTTAAAATACTATAAAACTATGCAAGTACATTTACATGCCATATGAAAAAGGATTCCTATCCAGAATACATTAAGAACTCGTACAAATGAATAAGAAAAAAGCAGATGAGCAAATAGAAAAATGAGCAAAAGGCTTGAACAGGCACCTCACAACAAAGGTTAGCCAAATGGCCAAAAAAGAAAGGTGTTCAAGTTCATTAGTCATCGGAGAAATGCAAATTAAAACCACAATGTAGGGGTGCTGGTTACATAAATTATTCACATTGTGAAAATTCATTTGATTTATGCATTTTTCACTATTTATGTTATACTTCAATAAAAAAGTTTACATTTTAAAAAGATAAAAGTACACTGACATGCTCATTCAGCAAAAAATAAACTCAATCTGTCTAAAATTAATCAACTCTCCCCACAATCCACTTATCATCTTCCAGTATAGAATCATTTAACCTTGAGATCTTCCAAAATATAAACTTTCTTCTACCAAACAAAACTCCACATACCACTGACAGATGGCACTACTGGTTACTTCTATTAAATATGAAATGTCTGATTTCAAATCAAAAGTTTAGTTTACTATATCTCAAACAAGAAACAGTACAATTAATCAAATCATGTACTTAAACTATCGACACGGTTTTGCCATCTTAACAGTAGCTTGTTTATGCCAGCAGCAAAGAAGCCTAGAGAGTGAGTGGTGATCAAATCACAAAAGGCGTTTTCCACAGCTTGTTGAGAACTGAATATTCTTCCTTGCAAGAAGTGGTCCAAAGCCTGGAACAAGTGGTAATCAGTCGGTGCTAGGTCTGGTGAATATGGTGGATGACAAGGGAGTTTCCAAGTCTAGCTTCTGTAGTTTGAGCAGAGTTGTTTGTGTGACATGTGGTCTTGCAAGAGGACTGGCCTGTCTCTATTGACCAGTCTCAGATGCTTAATCACAAGCATCCTCATCATTTTGTCCAGCTAGCTGCAGCAGACATGTGCTGTAATTGACTGACCAGGTTTCATGAAGCTGTAGTGGGTAATACCATCGCTGGACACACAATTACCTTTTTTTTATGACTATTCAGTTTTGAACTGTGTTTCGGCACTTCATCTTTACCCAACCATTGTGCCAAACACTTGCGATTGTCAAAAAGAATCCATTTTTCACCACACAGTGTAGAAATGGTTCACCTTTATGTCGTGACAGCAAAGAAAAGCAAGCTTCCAGACGCTCTCTCTGCTGATGGTCATGTACTTCATGCGGTACCCATCTATCCAGCTTCTTTACCTTGCCCATTTGTTTCCAATGGTCCAATATTATTGGAATAGCAACATCAAACCTTGCTGCTACTTCACACATAGGTTGAGATGGATTGGCTTCCACTACAGCTTTCAGCTCACCACCTTGGTCTCAAATCATCCACATCACTCATTTTCAAGATTAAAATCACTAGAACAGAACTTCTCAAACCATCGACCTACTGTGTGTTCATCAGCCACATCCTTCCCAAACACTTCATTGATATTTTGAGCTCTCTGTGCTGCATCAGTTCCACAACAGAACTCATATTCAAAAATGACATGAATTTTTGGCTTATCCATGGTTTCAGAGAAATTGCTCTAAGAAGAAAATGTGAAAGATAATCACAAGCCAAAATGTGCGTTTGAAAGAATGAGGATGTACCTTCACAAAAAAAAAAAACACCAAGAAGTGTTAAAGTGAAATGTCAGAGATATTACGTCAAAGTTAGTACTTAAGAAAATCGGACATTCCACACTTAATAATCTAATACAATTTCACTTTGGACTTAGGAATAATGGATTCACAAAGAACCTTTCATAATCTAACCAGTTTGTAAGTGGAAATTTTACACCTACCATATGTGACTGATATCATCTTTTCAACCTGTGGTCCACGTCAAAAACCCTGCTGCCTCTTTTTTCCTTTACCACCGCCCTCACCATCTCCCACCACCCAATCTGTCTCTGCTCAATCCCTCCTCTTCAGTCCCCACTGCCCCAGGTTTCAGCCTACATTCAATCTCAGCTCCCCTACTGGAACATTCTCAGAGTTGCTTCATCTAGGGTCCACAGACCCCCATGGTCCATGAAGAGAAGTACATTTCAATCTAACTGGTTTCCTTTGTAATCACAGGTGTTTTATTTTATGCATCATTCTGAAACGGGGTCGACAGACCTTACCAGATTGCCAAAGGGATCCATGACCCAAAAAAGGTTTAAATGCTCTGGACTCTCTGCTTATACCCTTCAATTCATCCTTCACACTGCTGCCAGAGTAATTTTTTTGAAACATAAATATCATGTTATCCATGCTTAAAATCTTTAATTGGTTACCAACTGCTTCTGATCCTTAAACTCAACAGCACAGCAATCAAGTACCTTCATAACTGGCCCCTGCTCATCTCCCCAGCTTCATCTTGCCTCCTGCCATACAGTGCAGCTAACGTACTGAATTGTATTCTCAATTCTCTGAAATCAGTATGCTTTCTCAATTCTTCTGTGCACCTGCACAAGCTGTTTCCCCCTGCCTGGAAAGCCCTTCCTCACCATCTTCACATGGTTAACTCCTGCTAATCTTTCATACCCAGCTCAAGCACCATCTCCTGAGAAGCCCTCCTAGCCATCCTCCAGTGCCCATCCACATTAGATGCCCCATTACTGTTCTCTCAAGAACCTTCAACAATCCCTAATAGCACTTTCCTAACAATGTTTTGTCAGTTTACTGATCTGCCTTCCCTTCTAGACTGTGAATTTTTCTGAAAGCCAAACCAAGATAGCTCATGCTTAGCAGAGCTCAAGACACATAATAGAGTGCTAACAAATGCTTGCTGAACAAGAGATTGGCTCTGGATAATGGCCAAAAGGGCCAAAGGCTGGACAGAAACCTCATTAGCTAACTAGGTGGCATCTATCTGGAGATCATCAAGAATGCAAATTGCCCATATGAGGCAAGATACTTCCACATCTATTAATCTGCCACCAATCCTCCTTCATTCAAGTTGAGAAGTTAGTGCTTAATAAATGTAATTTCCATGACCAGGCACTATAGCAACAGCTGGACAGGCATTAGAGCTCCCTAGACCTCAAAGACAATCTCAGATAATTCTTTTTTTATTTTTCTTTTATTTGAATAGATTTAGGAAGTATAAGTGGAGTTCTGCTACATGGATAATTTTTCATCCCTCACCCCCTCTACTCTCCCCCCAAGATATTCTTTTTTTAAAGATAAAGAGGCAGAGAGAAAAACCCAGGTGTCTGATTCCAACCCAGATCTCTGATTCCAAAACCCATGCCTAGCCACTAAGCTCAGATGGTTTCCTGGAGATAAGAGATCAGCATGTTCTTCATCTTTAGAGGAGTTTTAGATTGATGAAAGGGGGCCCTTCACCAGCCTCTCAACAAGTAAGAAAGGTCCTATTCCCCAGGAAGCACTACTACTAAATTCGTTAAGATTTAATGTAACTTCTCCATACATATTCATTGTAAGATCTTTTAAAAGAGAATGGTTTGTGCAAGTTGTTTATCCAAGAACAGCAAGTAAAGCAGAACATGGGCAAGACTTTGTTGAATTCTTCACCAGGCTTGGGGCAGAAAGGGGAGAAGAAAAATCAGTCCCAAAGAATGAAACTGATTGTGGCAGCAACAATAAAAGAAAGAACAGAGGTTGAATCTCCACAGCCTGCTGCAAAGAAACCATGAAGCACTATCCTTTAACTGGCTGAGAAGGTGCCTTTGGGCTTAGCAGAAGAAAGAGCCTGTGGGGTTCTAACAGATGGAACACCAATTTTGCTGAAAGCTGTTACTATTTCCACTAAACTTTAGTTTGGAATCTGCACCACAGCTGTCATCTTGTGATCTTTAGCACTTCTCTGTAAGACCCCAAGAGACTCACACCCCATACTTCAAGACCAGAATGTTTTCTTTAACCCCATCCACCTTTCACATTAGATTCTCAAAAGCCATTACAGATGTGGCCACCTCTCATATTAATAGTTTGACTAGACAATGGTGGCCACAAAGCATCTTTATTCCTAATTACCACCACTCCACTTCCCCCATCGTGTCCCTCATCCCCCTCATATTCCAGTCTCCCCCTTGACCACTTTCTGTATGTGTCTTTACCCTTCCAACTCACCTCCAAATCTGGTGTCTGAGACAGACCTGTCCAGTGACCTTTATGGACCCCAAGTTTAAACACAAAACCAAAACAGTCCATTCTTCCTATCTCTAGCTCCAACCAAAAACATACACAATATAAGTCTCTAATTTATCTATAATGTAAATGGTAGGGTAATGTATAATGTATTGGGGTAAATTTAGGGGCTTTCAACTACTGAATTAGAATATATAATCTTAGTTTAAAACCAAGGGCAAGAAAATGCAATCTGTGGGGACATATACTTCCACAGATCAGGATTTACAGTGGCTATCATTTTCTAAATTAATCCATATTGACATTACTCAGATTATAAACCCCTAAAGAGATTCTAGTATACAAAGTGCAATACTCCACACTTTCACTCAAGTTTGCATGTTATTTGCAAAGGCTTTATCATTTAAGTCATAGCAAGTGTTCCTTGATTAGATCCCACCCAATATGCACTGAAGAGAAAGATCAGCCTCACAAATAAAATGCACGGTTTAAACACATCTTGGAAATGCTACAGCACTGGTGGGAGGAGGCAGGGGTAGATTAACACTGACCGATACGCAGAAATAAGGAATACAGGCCTCAGAGGTTACATGAACATGTCCTCCCAAATCAACCAAAGAATTTTTTTAAAAAGCCAAAAAGTTCCCATATGCAAGCATTTTTGTGCGTCAACATCCAAGAACATTCCTCTACTTTTTTTTTTTTTTTTTTTTTAAGAGACCAGTCTTGTTATGTTGCCCAGGCTGGAATGCAGTGGCTATTCACAGGCACAATCCTACTACTGATCAGCACAGAACACTCCTCCTACTTTGAAAGATGAGTAGCATATCTTTGAGTTATGTTAAAAGGGAATAGCAAACTAGAGGTTTTATCTAGTTTATTGTTTTATAAAATCATATACTGTGAAGATTTTGTATATACAGGCAAAGTTTCATATGCAAACATATAAAAACTTGAGAAACCTGGTTTTCTGGATTTCAGTGGCAAGTGAAGAAGAAAAAGAACAATGTCATCCATGCCTCCCCAGGCAGAGAAAGCAAGAAATCACAAATCTAGAAATGACTCACTCTGAAATGCACCATACCTTCTCCCACCTCCAGTTCATCTTTTACTACTTCTTGCTGGGTAATACACTTCTGACCAGTTTAAGAATGACTGTATTATTCAATCTACATTATTTATCTCATTCACAAATCATTTCAGGAGATAACTTTTCCAGCACCTCTATCCATATAAGGCAATCTAGAAAGGGTTGAAATTTTTAAAAAATGACCTGGAGTAGGTAAGAGCTTTGAAAGCACAAATGTGACAGCAAAGCCCTCCACACTCACTCTGTGTTCCCCAACTTCCTGCCTCCACTCTTCCAGTTAGGTACTATAAACTTTTACAGAAAGCTTTCTTGTACAAGAAAACAAGCGACTGGCCCAAGAAGCTGACTATTTTAAGTGTATTTGGTCAGAATGCTTCTCTTTCCAGGAAGTACAGCTGACAGTGTGATTATTTTATATAAATATACTTCAACTCAGCAGTGTGTAAGGGTCCAAGAGGCATCAAAAGCTGTCACCCTACACCACTCCAATTCCACAGAAAGAAATGAGAAAAGACACTCCCCGAAAGGTCCTAAGTACATCACCAACCTCCCTCTTTGCCAGGTGACTAAGGCAGCAATAAGACTAAGACAATCCACAGCACCAACAAGACTATCCACATATTGCTTATTGCTGCCAGGTGATTACTAAGGCAGTAATAAGAGTATCCACAACCTAGAAACCCAAAATGCTGTGATGTGGTCCCACTCCCCTTGTCCACCCAAGGCCGGAGTGCTAGCAAGCATCACCAATGACCTCTCCCAGGACAGTCTTCTGCCCTGATACAAACTCAAGCCTGCCTATGATACAGGACACATCTGGTACAGCTAAATGAACAGATGCAGTTAGCTGGTACATCATCCTTCCTTTGGTTAACAGCTATAGCCACACTTCAGGTACCCGGCACTGTTTGTAGCTCTGCCTTCGGCCTTGTGAATGACAGAGCATTTTCAATCATCTTGTACCAATCCCTCAGCCTGGTCCATCACAGATAGTTTGGTTTTGCCCACTGCTGCTGGATATTCAAATATACTCCACCTTCTCTGTATATAGTGACTTGAATTTACCAGAAAATCCAATGCACGTACCCCTAATCACGTATAAAAAATCTGCCATTATGAGATTTACATTTGTAAAAGCAAATATTCTTCTACAAAAGTCAAAATCCCTTAAAAAAGGTGAGTACCTTCAAAAATTCTCTCACTAAAAAGAAAAAAGTTGATTCTCTATTAGATCAACACCTCCTTCTCCTTGTACAGGCCTCTGAGGTTGCCAGTTTAATAGTGCTCAGAGCCAAGATGATTGACTCAAAAGCTAACATGAAAAAAAATGTTCAAATTATAGACTAACTTGTAGTGAAATTTTAAGTCTCATAACCAACCAAAGGAATACTTCTCAGGAATCTGGATGAACAATAGCATCACTTCTCTCAGTGCAAATAAAATGTTAGAGCTGGAAAGAAATTTAGAGCTAAATGAGACAAATCCTTCATTTTTCAGACTATAAGAAAAAAAGGATCTCAAAAGTCCACAAGAAACTAGGCCTGAAAATCCTGGTTGCCTATCAGATCAACATTCTAGAACAGCACTGTACAACAGAACTTTCTGGAAGGATGAAAATGTTCTTTATCTTTGTCCCCCAAAAGGAGAGACACTAGTTATTGAGCAAGTTAGGACTTAAAAGTAGCTAGTGTGACTGAGGAACTGGACTTTAATTAATCTGAATTTAAATTGCTACTTATAGCTAATGGCCACCACACTAGACAGCACAAATCCACAATACTGTGTTAGATTCTGGTTATTAGACACTTTAAATAAAGTTCCTTAACCTCCCTTTCTGCATGTTACACATATAGGAAATTTTTTTATCTTTAAATATTTCAACAGCAATGTAATCTTATTATACAAGGGCCCAGAGCAGGATCACTGTTTCTCAAAGCCCCAAGTAGAATTGAGTAACATCAGTGTCATTTACACAGTTGGAAAGAAGGCCCTCTTTTCCAAACCACTCTGACACAAAGTCCCACAATGTCCAACAAGGCAGAACCCAGATGATTTTTTACGCATTTCATCAAAATTATACTATTAGTATTAGGTCACAGTCAGTCACTTTCTACATATGGCTTTGTTGAGATCCCAACTTTAACCTTTCTTCAAATAGAGAAAAGAATTTGGGGCGGGGGGGCACCTACTTTTTTATTAGGCTCAGATTCCTGTCTCAGCCACTTAGCCATGAAGCCCACCCATCCCAGGCCTGGGTAAGACAAAAGAATTTTTAACCTCAATCTCGATCTGTAATTATCATGGATTTCAAAACATGACACCACTTTGCATGGATACAAACTCCTTATGACCTACTAAAAAATCAAAATGATATCAGTTCTAACCCCCTTAGTACTCTGCTCTGAGTAAATAACCTTTTATACACTGTTCTTGGTTTCTTTTAAGGACTTTATTTGTTTCAAAGGATTCTTAGTCCTCTGATTTTTCCAGCTAAAAAAAGGTTAATTGTGAAAACTAATGTTAACTTTGATACCATTAACGATTACAAAGAGATTTTCAGTCAAAACTGTTCAGTATGATTTGATTTAAAGTACTGGATTCTCCTCATTTTTGAAGGAAGGATGCAGTGGGAGACGGTGAATGAGGAGGAGAAGACGACAAAACCAAAAGAGTCTTATGTCCTATACACTACCTGGACCTAGCTCTGAAAAGCTATTGACTCAAACCAACAGAAACAAACACCATGTATCCTTTAAAAAAAAAAAATTATCTCGGTGTTCCATTACATTAAAAGAACAAATTTCCTATTTTCTAGGCACCCCAAATGTAATCAGGAAAATGGGGCAAATAGATAATGTACTGACAGTGAATACTTAATTTAAATCATGTTATATCTTCAGATGCACACAATACTCAAAGAGGCAAAGTGGGTTCACACCTGTAATCACAGCACTTTGGGAGGTCAAGGTAGGAGGATCCCTTGAGGCAAGGAGTTCGAGACCAGCCTAGGCAACTTGCTGAGACCCTGTCTCTACAAAAAATTTAAAAATTAGCTGGGCATGTTGGCGCATGTCTGTAGCCCCAGATACTCAGGAGGATGACCAGGACAACTGCTTGAGCCCAGGAGTTTGAGGCTGCAATGAACTATGATCGTGCCACTGTACTCTAGCCCTGGTGATAGAGCAAGACCGTGTCTCAGAAAAAAACAAAAGATATACAAACAAGTTGTTTTGTTTTTAAAGGAATGTTTAAGGGGGTCTTATATTCAACGGCTAATTAGCAACATCACTGGAATGAACATTCTGCTGATTAGTGATTTATGCTATGTTCACATGAACTTGAAAGCCCAGGTTAAGCTGGCTGAAGTGTGGCAACAAGTTCCAATTGGGAGACTGAGACTGAAGAAGCAAAATGAGCGTGCAGTCCACACACCACAGCTAGAAGCCAAGCATACTACCCAGATGATGCACTCAGTGACAGTAACAGAGATGAAGTTCTGCATCAATTCTCAAAGCCTGGGCTTGGAGAGAAAAAAAAAATACATGGATTCTATTTAAGCTAGTCAGTATCTTGTGATTGCCAAAAATAAAGTGGAATAAAACAAACCATGTTATGTTTTCAATCAACTTTCTACTAGTAACAATTTCAGGAATGGAATTTATTTTGTGAGATTATTCCTATCCCCATCTCTGCCTCCCATCTTTACTTAAAATACATCTCTTATCTAGCAGATGTAGTTTGTAGGCAAAATGCTTCAGCAGCATTGATCACAAAAATGAAATACTAATAAAATCTACTTGCCTAAAGAAAATGCACACCTGGCCGGGTGCGGTGGCTCACCCCTGTAATCCTAGCACTCTGGGAGGCCAATGCAGGAGGATCGCTTGAGCTCAGGAGTTCGAGACCAGCCTGAGCAAGAGCGAGACCCCATCTTTACTAAAAATAGAAAAAATTAGCCAGGCATGGTGGCACGTGCCTGTAGTCCCAGCTACTCGGGAGGCTGACGCAGGATTGCCTGAGCCTAGGAATTTGAGGTTGCTATGAGCTAGGCCGACACCATGGCACTCTAGCCTGGGTGACAAAGCGAGACTCTATCTCAAAAAAAAATAATAATAATAATAATTAATGTACCCATGTAATATTTGTTTTATGACATGATTTGTTAGAACAGAATAGCTTCGTTTTTTTAAGCATCAAAACAATGAATAGTTTACCTGATAAACCCTATGTTTAAATATTTCATTATTTCCTAAATACCAGACTGAATATTTGTGTCTACTACATTTTAAGCTTATTTATGAAAGAAATAGTACTTCTCAAGGTTTCCATAGTATTTCATGAAATACTGTCTCCAACTGCAAAAGAAAAATACCAATAGCAATTATATTTTTATACTTAATAGAATTATTAAAAAAATACTTCCCTCTTCCATCCTAATTACCTTTTCTATTATCCTATAATACACAGTGTATGTTCTTATCCTCTTATTCTTCATGTCCTTTCTGTAATATTCTAAGTCTGCTCTTTCAACAACTTTTGAAGAATCTATGTGCCTCAGTACATTTTAAATGTCTAAACAATTTAAAATGCAGCTTCAACTAATATTAATACCACTTATATCTGTATAGTTTAAAAGTGCTTGCATGTATTTATATATTTCAACTAAAGAAAATGTACTAATCAACTATTTCATTTCAAATGTGACAATTATCAATGAGTATATTTTTTGCCTGATTACTGAAAGCCTAAAATAAGCCAAGAAAATGCTCACATTACACTAAAAGTTCTAAGTGCATGTCTCAGGGAAAAATCTGTTTTAATCCTAAAAATATTGTATATACCATACAAACAACTACCGACTTTTATACAAAGGTTAATTTTCAACAATTTCTAAGGTAGCAAAGTTTCCCAGGGAAAATATTTTCTGTCTATAAAATAACTTAATTACCTGTACCCAATTACACAATATAAACAAAGAGGGAGAAAACTATATAGAAACTAGGTGTTCTAAAGCACTAACACATTTGAATTGCATACTCCTCTCGACACTCTCCTTTCTAAATGCATTCCCACAAGAAAGACCTCAAAGCTCTCCCACTTAACCAAGCCCCACTGATTGCTGTCCTGACTGGACAATGTTGGGCAGCAAGTCCCACAGCCTGAGTCACTGAAGACAGCAGCAATCCTAAAGGAACTGCCTTTAGTCTGCTAGTGCCAGAACATTCTGCTGAGAGGCTCCTCGGCAAAGGGATGGGTGTGGGCCCTGGCTAGCTGACTTCATAGACCTACGGGTTCCACAGAGAGCAATGCTGCAAAGAATTTTTTTAGAGAACACACTCATCTTCATTTTCATGAAAGCAAAAAAGAGAAAGATACCTCCTGAATGCTATCTATCTACTTTTCTCTGTTCTCCCCGGCCACTACACCAGTTCATGCCACCGCTATGGTAGGCCAGGATTACTCCTCCAGACAGGTCTGTATGTCTGGATTTGGCAACACTCCACAAACATACATTCATACACATGTACAAAATTATGACACATACCCAGGGTACTCTCAAGATCAACCAATAATCTTTCACATTAAAGACACATGTCACTCCTTGCTCAAAGTTCTTCAGTAGCTTCCCCCTGTGCTCAGGATAAAAGTCCAAAGTCCTCAGCATTACCTATGGGAGCCCTATACCACCAATTCTTCTCACCTCCCCAGCCTTATCTCTAGCTGATCTCCCTTCACAATCTACCAATAAACCCACCGAACTTTCTGTTTCTCAAATGTGTAGTGCTCTCTCACACGTCCAGGCCTTCACGTATGCTATTCTCTCTGCCTGAAAGAAACATTCTTCTATTTCCATTCTCTCCTCCTTGTACTCTTCCTGAAGGTCTAAAGTGTCACTTCCTCCAGGCTACCTTCCTCCACCTCCATCACAGCTAGGGTAGGTGCCCCTCCCATAGAACCCTGTACAATTTATTGTAACTGTCACTTTATATAAAAGGCACTCAAATATTTGTGGAATATATGCTAAGTTTACTTTATGAATCTAACATGAATGTGGTAGTAGGGAAAACATGTTTAATATCTGTTACGATATGATAGAAACAAGGCAGCAATTCTGTTACACTTTGGTATAAAATACAAACTACACAGGTGTCTACAAACACCCTTAGAAAAAGTTAAAACACTACACACTAAAAAGAACACTTTTGACCATAAAAATATTAGTTTTTTGCTTACTACTCCTGTTAGGCAAATTGCAGTTCATAAAAAGTGTCAGATTAGCAGTTTCAAAAAAGAAGCCCTGATTGCTTATAGGTCAAGTATAACACCAGTGCAACTTTTCCCCTCTGCTACTACCAAACTCTCTTGGCGTTAGCATAACTCTGCTGACTAAAGGTAAAGAGAATTCCATTTCCTTAGTTTCTAAGCCTTGATGTAAGTCTTTCAATAAGGATTCCATTCATGATAATGGTTCCAGGGACATAAACATGTTGCCAGGAAACAGACCTCTGATACATCCTGGGCATTAGTTGCCACTGGCAGCTACTTTCTTTAGGCCACATGTCTTATAATGAGTTACAATCTGAGCATTGTGACACCAGATTTTTCCAGGGTAGCAGACTGATGTCATAAACATAATGGTACTAAGCACTCTAAAGAGCTCACCAGCTCCACCCTACACTCCCTGTGTGAAGGGGCAAATTATCCTCCCTCTCTAGGTCTCAGTTTCCCCATGTAGTAATAAAGAGATAATGGGTCCTACTTAAGATCCTTGTGGGAATTAGATTGTCCATGATAGCACTCTCGCAGAAAACCCAATTACTGTTTTCAAATCAAAATGAAGGGAAGACCATAAACCTAAAATATTTTCCCATCTTTAGGACTTCTGGTAATACCATAACTTATTTTTGACTACTGTCTTTCCAAAGGGAAATTTTTGAGAAAGGCAGAAAGATGAGAAAATGAAGATCTACTTCATCATAACCTTTGGATTCGACAAATTCCACAGCAATCTACATTGAAGATACACTTTCGAATCTTTCTCAGCATCCCAAAATCACAGCCTTAATTTCTACGTTAGCCTTTCCTAGAATATGGGAGCTAGCAAAGGGAAAATACTTCAATACTTCTTCCCAAGATGTCCTCAACAGAAGCAATCATTTCTTTCCTGCCTCTATGCGCTTCCAAATATACTGAATCTTTTTTTAAAAGAGAGAAAAAAGGGGCAAAAAGGGCTCAATCCCAAAAGCTGGTCTTCAAAGTCTCCAGTTTCCTTACTGCAGAACTACAGTCATGTAATATGACGGAGGCACCTGTCAGGTGGCAATCGGTGAAACTCAAAGTGTTACAAGGAGAATTTAACCTGGGGGGAGGGTTCCCACCTCACTTTTTTTTTTTTTTTTTTTTTTGCCTTGACACAAGATGACCAAGTAATAATATACACTACCCACTGTGAACATTTTTATCATTTATATGGAGAAAGAGGGGAATGTGAGACCCAATTTCCTCAATTGGCTCTCACATTCCCCAAGCCAGGCTGACGAGATTTTGTTGGGTTGACAAGAAAATTTTACAGATCTCCTGAAACATGTTTAAATAAAGGTGAGACCTCAACAGCCTTATGACTTTACCCTAGCCTGGGCTCCGGACTCAATTTTTACAAATGGGTGACGTGTGAGCAGCTTCCTAAAAGCAAATGGGGCACTGGGATATAATTTAGGAAGTGATGATGCAAGTCTCTGGGGAACAGGGAGGAGGGGAGGTGAAAAAGTCAGAGGAAATACCCTCCTGGTGCCTGGGCACCAACTCATACCTAGGCGGGGAGGAAGGGCTGGCCTCCACATGCCAAAGGAAGGGGGCACCCCTACTCCACCTGGAGGAGCCAACACCGCCCCCTCAACGCTCCCCCACTGCCCTGCCCCCCTCACCCGTGGCCCGGACGGCCCCCGTCGGCCGGAGCCTCAGGCCGGCGAGTCCCAGAGGGTGGCAGCGCACCCCGGGCAGGGCCTTTTCTGCCCAGCCCCAGCTCCCCACACGGCACCCCTCCCCGGGACGCGGCCCCTGCCCCCTCCCCGTAGGCCCGGTCAGGGCCCAGCCCCCAGGGTTCCGGCCTCCAGGGCCCCGAGGCCTGCCCAGGCAGCCCCGGCGCCCGCACCCCGGCCCCCGCCCCCACCCGGCCGGGCACTTACCCCCAGAAGCCGCAGGGACAGCGAGGCGGCAGGCTGGGCGCTTTGCTACGCTCGCTCCCGGCGTCTCCCATGGTGCTCGGCGGCGGCGGAGGTCGGCGGCGGCAGCGGTGGCGGCGGCGGCTGGGCCTGGGCCCCGCTCGAAGGAGGCGGCGGCGGCGTCGGGGGGCTCCGGGCGGGGGGAGGGGGAGGGAGCGGGCGCGCGGGCGGGCGCGAGTCCGGGGCTCCGAGCCGGGATTCCAGGCCGGTCAGCTGGAGGCGGGCCGCACCACTCGGCCTGCGGAGACGGGGGGGCCGGGGGAAGCGCGGCGAGCAGTGGGAGGGGAGCTGAGGAGGAGGGGCGTGCGGGTGAACCGAGGACCGCGGGGGAGGAGGGAGACCCGGCGCCCTTGGTAGAGCCCACCGCCGCTCCCCAGCCAGAGCGATGTCCCGTGTGGCGGCGCGGGGAAGGACCTGAGGCCCCCGCCGGCTCTGGAGTCGCAGCGGCCGCTGTGAAGCCTTGGGCCCGCACACTCCGTAACACCCTCCCCTCCCCCGAAGGCTGTGCTGACCGGACAATGGCCGCTCCGCCCCCTCCCCTCCTCACGCACCCCTTCCAAGGAGTCACAATGGTCTCGCCCGGGGGAGCCGCCGCCAAAGCCCAGCAGCTGATCAGCTGGGATCCGGGCGTGCCACTTTGTTCAGCGCCTCAAAGGCAGAGTCCGGGGCTGCGGGCAAAGTCGAGAGCGTCAGGCTATCACTCGGCGACGGACGTCTGAGGCCTTCGTATTCTTGGAACTTTTAAAATCTGAGGCAAACTTGCCTTCCCCCTCTCTGAAGAAGGGGAGCAGGTTTCTGAGTACTCCGAGGCACGATGCCTCCCCCCAAAACGCGAATGGTACGCCCCAAGCGGGAGGGGTAGGACTAGATTAGTTGTTTAGGATAAATTGGGCCAGTCCCAGAGCGGCGGCGCATGCGCCCGGAGACCCCGCAGCCGGGCGCGAGGAGGGGCAGAGAGGGAGCGCTTCCAAACCCGGAAGCCGGGATGTGTGGGTCCATAGCCGACGGGAAGGTCCCCGGAGCTGCAGCTCTAGTTCCTGGGCAGTGCTGTAGAGCATTTCTCCCCAAACTCCCTGGGAGTCGCTCTTTATTTCCGGTCCCCCGACACCCAACCCACTCTTCCAGTTCCACTCGGAGAACTGGTCTCCTCTTGGCAGTAATGAACTTCTGGGAAATGTCCCTCCCTCACCCCTCAGCAATGGCGGGGGTGGGGGTGGGGAGAACAGTGTCTTGGTCAAGTTCCTCGCCTCTCCTCCCCCACCGGTGTCCCCAACCTCAGAGCCACAAGTTCACGCCCTATGCCTAGGCTAAGAGAGCCTCACTTCTTCCTAGAGCGGATAGATTTAGTTTTGGGAGGGGAAAGAAGGGAGCTGTAGCCAAATGACAGTGATGGAAACTGGTAAGTGACCAAAGAAGTTAGAGCCACTAAAAAGTGAGTCCTTTAATGCTCATTGTCTTTGATCCTGAACTCATTCTGATCTCCAGCCAGTTGTGAGCAGAGAAGCCAATTATTGATGACTAATTTCAACACAGAGGAAAATTCTTCCAGACCTCTTGGAGGGGTGACCCGCCAAGGCCCTTATGGGTGAACTTCTAAGTTCCTGCTATTTCCAGGAAGACTTCCTGTTCTTAAAAATAGCCTACCTGTACACTCCTTACCCCAGGAGGAGGATACGAGAGCCTCAGAGAGAGGGTATTACCTAGATTAATTTGATAACCAAATGTTCCTATTTTATTTCTTTAAATACCAGGTCACATTTGTTTGTGCATTTTCTGTGGGTTTGTTAACACTGATGTCGTTTCCTTTGGCCTCTAAACTTATAAGGAGCTAGGCTTACATTTAGCTTAGTATCCAAAACATGCTGTTGATGTTGAAGACAATGATTGCAAAAATCGAATCACTTAAAGCCAAAGCACCCCAGAATGCGAGTGCTGATTTATTATGCATAGTATTTAGTTTTGATTTGGTGGATTTTCCAAGCCTGCAATAAATATTTCTGTCAAAAGTCAGTAGAAAGAATGAAGCCATACAGAACACCTTGCTGTCATTGGATTTATTTTATCCTTAAATCTTCACTTAAACTGACATAAAATTGCCACATACATGAGATTAACAAAGTGAAATTAAGTGGGACTCTATTGGCATCTTGATGATTGTCTTTTGTGTATGGAAAAGAAAACCCCAAAACCAAAAGGAAACTTTAATATAAAAAGTGGTTGTCATCTTGGAAACGACATGCCTGCCTGTGTGTTTGCCAGTTATTCTATTCAACAAGCATTTATTGAGTACCCAGTATGTACAAGGCATTTCCTTAAGCCCTCTAGAGACTAAAAAGATTAGTGAAATATAGCATTCACCAGCAGAACTCCATACATATAAGAAGTTAGATAATATGGCTCAGTCTTCATTTTCTACTCTTCTCCTCTATGCACCCTGCAAATCGGCCACTAGTTGCCATTCCTCAGGTACACCTTACTTTTTTATGTATTTATCCCTTTGTCCCTCCTATTCCCCTCTATCTCAGCTGTCCTTCCTTTGTCTTGCCCAGCACATTCCTACTGCTCTTGCAGGAGCATGTTACCTCTTTAATGCCTTCCAAAAAGGCAGAGCTGGTCCGTCCTTCCTTTGCCCGCATAATCCCTATTATAGGACCAGAAAATTTACTTTTTTTTTTCTCTTCTTACAAAACCTACCTTCAAAAGGACTGCAACTGGGGCAAACTCGATCCATGTTTACTGAATGGAAGAACTCATCAGGTAAAATCTTAGTCAAGGTTCTTGTCTGCAAGTAACAAAATCCGCTTAAACTTCCTCATACAAGCTATAGTCCCAGCTACTGCGGGGCTGAGGCAAGAGGATCGCTTGAGGCCAGGAGTTCAAGTCCAGCCTGGGCAACAAAGCAAGACTCCATCTCTAAAAATAAAAAATAAAAAACTAGCTCATAAAAAAATATATATGTGTATGTATAGAGAGAGAGAGAGAGAGACAGAGAGAAGGAAATAATCTTATAGAACCCAAGGGCATAGAGAGCAACAAGATCTCCTGAAACAAGGTCCTAAAACATCAATAGGAAGCCAAGTGGCTATTTCTTCAATGTCTCTTTTTGTCTGGTTCATGTTTTTCCATCTCTGCTTCTCTCTACAAAGCTGCTTCTCTCCTCTGCAGATCTGCTTTCACTGCTTTTCTGAGAACATAGTCCAAGTTTACCCAGCCTCACTTCAGGAACCCACAGAGATTAATTAGTATCTGTGAATCCCAGTTCCCAGAAGAAGAACCTCATTGGTTCAGTTTGTGTCTGTTTGTGTACTCTTGGCACAATTGCCTTTAGCCAGTGGGGCAATGTGTAGTCAAGGCTCTTTGTTGCAGTGCAAACATGGTTCCCAGAGGCCCATCCTTGTAGGCTATAGTTCTCAAAGAAGGGTAGCTATGTCCTCTGCAAAAATTCCAAAAGGTGTCCACCACAGACCAAAAAGGAGTGAATTGCAGCCTAAAATTCAAACGCATAAAGAACAATGGACATGTTTAAGAATTTTCTAACAAACTAATTCCTGCTTAAACTATTTCAGACGTAAATTTAAATGGCACTTCCTAAAAGAAGCCTTCACTGACCCCCGCCCCAATCACAATTGTGTTGCCCCATTATTATCTTACATGGCACCCTTTTACTTTATAGCACCTATCACAGTTTATAATTAAATATGTCTATTTTGTTCACCATGATATAGACAATGCCCAGGGCACATTTGGTAGGCATTCAACAATTATTTGTTGCATGAATAAAAAGGCACAATAAGTTGTTAATCAATGTGAGACCCACATATAGATTAACATCCTAATTAGATAATCCTGGAAGAATGTCTCAGTCACCATCCCACCCTTCCCAGAACACGTTGAAACTCACTGCTAGGTTTTTTTGTCACATTATAGTTGTATGAAATGAGACAGAGTGTTCATCTGCTTCCTCTTACGATGTTCCTAGCCAGCTAACTCTTCACTCTGAGTTCCCAATGTCTCTAGCTGAAGAGCCCTTGATCCGATCCCTATAATAACCCCACTTAGTTGACTGAAAGCTCAGAGAGGACATAAAATTTCAGGGCATCATCAAATTAGGGGACCAAAGTATGGGGGTAATTGGCAGAAGTGCTTTTGTCATAATTGTCTTGACTATTTTCTAGTGTGGATTATGTTCCAGATGAACCTGTGATGCGACTCTTGGGAGTAGTTTGCAATCACCATTGGCCCAAAAGGAGCCATCCACATGCTCAGTGGGGTCTAGTAAAGGATAATAATATTAATACTTCAGCAGCCAGAGCCCTTGAGCAGCTGAAGTTGTGTGGGAAAAGAGCCTGGTGTGACTCAAGCGCAGGGACACACAAGAGCTGTTTTCTTGGTAAGAATCCAAAAGACCCTACTTAGCCCTGGAAGGCATGACCAAAAAGAAGGAGCTTGTAGAGACCTGAGAGAAAGCAGATGATCCTTTACTCCAGTTCTAATCCCTACCCCCACAACTCTCTCAGTTCAAAGCCTTTCATCATTATATTATAATTCATTCTAACCTGCTATTAGCCCCATGTCCAATCCAAACTCTGGCCTCAATCTTAATCCTAATCCTAATATTATCTGTAAAATTTAATCCCAGATTTCAAACCTAATCCCAACCCTAATTCTATAAGCTTAACGAAGGTTCCTTGCCTTGCCACTGAGTTATTTTCCCCAGCTCTTCTTTCTCCTGCTGCTTGTCCCTGACCAACTCCTGGGAGCAGAGAACCATAACAATACTGGACCCCTGGGGAGAACAGGAGCCAATTTCAATAATCAGAAAAGGTGGGGGCCTTGGGCTGCCAGAAAAGGGAAAGTGGGGCATCTCCCACCCAAGCAGGAGGCAGAGACCCTGTCCAAACACAACATGCCCTATTGCCTATTTTAGCTGTTGCTCAGCCTCTGAAATTCCAGAAAAGATGCAATCCAAGTCACCTGTATAGACTCAGGAACACGTGATACAGTTGGCATGGAGCAGAAGACCTGAGATTCTTCTACAAAATGATAGAGTTAGATTAGACAAATGGCTTTCAAACCTTGTTCCCAGAGAGCAAGAATTCTGGTTTCTGCTCTCCTCTCATTTGAGTTTGGTTTTACAAGAGGTGGGGACGGGGCATGAATTTTTTTTAAAGCCACTGAACCAGACTGTTTCTAAGGTTCCTTCTGGCCCTCAAAGTTTTCTGATGTGCAGTTGATTCTTTTAGTCACTTACGGTCCAGTTGGCATGGATAAACTCACGGAGCCAAGGGAAAAGAAGGTCAACCAAGCATACCATCTCCAGCCCTTCTCAGGAAACTAAAAATAAATTAAATAAAATGAAAAGTGCAACGAAGAAGAGACGAGGAGAGAGAAAATGCTGCCATTTCACGTCCCAGGTTCCTCGTGTTCATGCAGCAATTGCTGATTTCCCTGCTGCTCACACCCATCTTGGTGTGAAATTTGATTTTACTGACTTTTAAATTTCTTTTCAAGAATGAAAATAATTGTTTTTCCCAGAAATACTTGACCTTTGTGGGGGGAAAAAATTCAAATAATGAGAAAGCAAAAATCCTCCCTGATACCCTTCCCCAGAGATACCATTTGTTAACTGTTTGGTATAGAGCCCTCCAGGGTTTGCATTTGTGTCTGGTCAAATAAATGAAATCACACAACACATAATATACTCTCACTGATTTTTTTTTTAATTTGAAATATGTCATGGACATCTTTCATATCTCTTGCACATAGTTTTGCAGTATATTCTTGTAGCTAAGTGTATTAGTCATGTTTCTCCAAAGAAACAAAACCATTGGGAAATTCTACATGAGGTTTATCATAAGGAATTGGTTTACAGAATTATGCAGGCCGAGAAGTCCCAAGATCTGCAGTCTGAAGGCCTGAGAACCAGAGAACCCAGGGTATAAATTCTAGTCTGAGTCCAAAGGCAGGAGAAGACCAATGTCCCAACTCAAAGGCCATCAGGCAGAGAGCAAGTTCTCTCTTGCTCGGCCTTTTGTTCTAGTCAGGTCTTCAACAGATTGGATGAGGCCTGCCTGCCTTGGGTAGGGCAATCTGCTTTACTCCATCTGCCAATTTGTTTTATTCCATTTAAGCTGCTATAACAAAATACCATAAACTGGGTAGCTTATAAACAACAAATCTATTTCCACAGTTCTGGAAGTTGGGAAGTCCAAGATCAAGCCACTGGCAGATTTGGTCTGATAAGGGCCCACTTTCTGGTTCATAGATGGCACCTTCTTGCTATGTCCTCAAATGGTGAAAGGGGAAAATGAGCTCTTGTGGCCCTGTTTTCTAGAGACACTAATTGCATTCATGAAGGATATGCCTTCATGTCCTATTCATCTTCTAAAAGTCCCCACCTCCTAATACCATCACCTTGGGGATTAGGAGTGCAATACACATTTGGCGGGGACACAAAAATTCAGACCATAGCAAATGTTAATCTCATCCAGAAATGCCCCACAGGCACACCCGTAATATTTAACCAAATATCTGGGTACCCTGTGGCCCAGTCAAGTTGACACATAACATTAACCATCACACTAAAATCATGGGCTCCCAAGGGAGGCTGCCTGAGTTCAAATGAGAATTCTGCCACCAACTAGTTCTGAGACTTTAGGGAAGTTATTTAGCCTGTCTATACCTCAGTTTCCTCATCTGTAACAGAAGGTATTTCTAGTGAGCTATGCTTTTTATCTGCCCAGTGTCTCTTTGGTGGTCTGCCCACTTCTCCCTGCTCCCAGGCCTTCTCATGCACACACTAGGTTTAGTCAGGGAGCCCTATCTTTTTGGCCACAGGAATTGGGATTGGCTGAAAGAAAGGCAAAGCCCTCTCTGGGCTAACTTGCTAGCTTTGTCTTCTGAGATCAAGTGTCCTAAAGACCATGTAAGCCTGGAGCTGCTGAGGGACCACTCATTTGGAGTGAGGCTGCCTGGGGATCAAGCCAACATAGAGGAAAGAAGAGAGAAAGATGAAATCATCAAGACATTGTCTGGGTCCTTTAATCCAACTAAATCTGAAGCCAGAGCTACTCTCTGGACTTTTTTCAGTTACGTGGACCAATAAATTCCTTTTTTTGCCTACGCTAATTTGAATTAGGTTTCATTATGTTCCATGAGAAAATCCTATCTCTAATAGCATCTACCTATGTCATAGGTTTATTGTGAGGATTAAATTATATAATCCATGAGAAAATCTTAGCATAGTGTGTGATGTATAATACAAGCACAATATACATTTGCTGTTATTATTTGTTTCTTTTTAATGGCCACTGAATACCCTATTGTATGGCTGAACCGTTTAAAGAATTTTCTCTTAATTCATTTATCTCATTTCATTCATTCATTCATTTATGTTCATTTGTTTATTCAACAGACACTTATTGAACACCTGCCATGTGTTAGGCACTGTTTTAGGCATTAAGGATACAGTTGTGAATGAGACATACATTTCCCCACTCTGGTGGTATGTATCTTATAGTGGTAGAGGCAAGTAATTAACACTTCAAAAAATGTCCTGAAGGATAGAGCCAGCTTTCCACTTTTATAAACAATTTTATAATGAAGCTCTTTGCCTGATTGTCCTATTAATATCTTAGATAAATTTTTTAGAAAAAGAATTGCAATGCCATTTAACATTCATTATATATGGCCAAACTTTGCTCTAGAAAGGTTGTATCAATTTACACTCCCTCCAGCAGTGACTGAGAAGGCAGATTTCCCCAAACCTCAGTAGCCTTGGGATATCATTATTCTTTTTAATCGTTGCCAATGTAAAGCTAAAAAATGGTACCTAATGAATGTTCTAATTTGAATTTTTGGGTTATTAATGAGGTCTAGGTTATTTTTAATATATATAAATATACCATTTGAATTTGAAATTGGATTTTTTTTTGTATAACATTATCTGTTTATGTCCTTTGTCCATTTTTCTTTTCTTTTTTTTTTTTTTTTTTTTTTTTTTGAGGCAGAGTTTCACTCTGTCACCTGGGCTAGAGTGTTGTGGCATCAGCCTAGCTCACAGCAACCTCAAACTCCTAGGTTCAAGCAACCCTCCTGCCTCAGCTTCCCGAGTAGCTGGGACTACAGGTGCGTGTCACCACGCCTGGCTAATGTTTTCTATTTTAGTCTCGCTCTTGCTCAGGCTGGTCTCTGAACTCCTGAGCTCAAGTGATCCTCCCGCCTTGGCCTCCCAGAGTGCTAGGATTACAGGCGTGAGCCACTGCACCCAGCTTCCTTTGTCCATTTTTCTATAAGAACTTTTTTCCTTCTTATTTAGCTTTAAGATATTAATGTTGATATTGAAATATTAATCCTTTGTCATATACACTGCAAATTATTTCTCTGTTATTTGCCTCTTAATTGTACCTAGGCTTTTTGATTTTCAAGGTTAATTCACATATTTTATACAGAGGAAATATGTGAATTAACCTCGACTAATGTTTGAGTTGCCAACATGGACATTTTTCCTTAAGTCTCCTAGTTGTTGCTTGAAGATAAAAAAGAAAAGGCAAGAAAGAGGAAAAGACAGGAAATTGCAGGGGGTAGCAGGTAGGCAGCTGAGAGGAATCCCATCCCCTCAACCTGTCTCACCCCTCCCCATCTCAGGCAGGCTCAGCTCTGAGGCAAAAGGCCAAGGCCTCCGTGGGTCAGCCCAGCCTCTCACACTTGGTGCCAGCCCAGAGCTCCCTGGGGTGAACCATCCAGGACATGTGCCCCAGCCTTCCCGATTTCCTGTGTAGAGGTTTTAAGAAAGCAGCCGGAAGCCGCAGCCCTGTAACTCTGAGTCCCCAGGGACTGGTCTGAAGTTTCCCATCAAGTCCTTTGCTCAAGTTGGTATAGATCATTTCTAGGGGTGAGTGGCACCATATCTGGTCAGGCTGGGCTCCAAGAACTGACCCAGTGAGAAGAACCAAGGGCATTTGAGGAAGGGAGGGTGGTTAGGAAAAAAGTTGGAGTTCATGGTTAGGATGAAATGAGGGAGGGAGCCACAGTTGCAGGGGGTGGGCTAGGGAGTCAGGAGTAGGCATTTAGAATGCCATGCAGAATTAGTGGCTCAGGGAACTGGTTATAATCTGGGAAGAGGCTCAGATGTCCAGGGTAGGGTTGAAAGGTTGAGGTTGATGTGTTAGTTTGGGATCCCCCAGAAGCTGAGCCTGAGACAAAGATTGGGAGGTGCACAGAACATAGCTAGGGATGGAAAGGTGGCCAGTAAAAGGTATGTCATTGAGACGGCTATTGGTGGGAGTGACTGGAGCTCAGTCCTGGTGGAGACCATGAAAAATCTCACCTTAAAGTCATGCCTTCGGAGAAGTAGGGGAGGTGGGGGACTGAGTGTTTATATACCCACTTCTGTCAATAGTGGGCCTAGATCACAGCACTTCAGCCTGCCTTCGCAGGAAAAGCAGGCTTCCCTGCTTTCAGAGAAAGCCCTCAGGCAAAGAGATGTAGAGATGGCCATTGGAATTTCACGGGAGCACGGCTGAAGTGGTAAGGACTGAGGGATATGGACCGGGCATCTACAGTGTCTGCTATAGCTGGGGACAGTGTGTGTGTGTGTGTGTGTGTGTGTGTGTGTGTGTGTAGATTTGGGGGATGTGATATTTACTAAAATCATCCAGGAGTTTCTTCCTAGGGCTGTGATTAATCAGGCAAGACTAGTTGTCTTCTGAGTAGTAGTTAGGGTGCAGAGTTAAGGTTACAAGTGAGATTAGAGAATTAGGGTTCTATTAAGGACACTCAGAGAGGCTATTCATCCTGCCCCAAGTTACACAACTAGTAGGTGGTGAGCCAGGACAGAATTGGGGCCTGGTCTGTGTTACACCAAAGCCCATTAAGAGGACAGAGGGCAGGATGGCCTGGTGGAGGGAGGGTGGTTTCTACAGGATCCTTGCCGCCTGTGGCTCCTTTCCCGGCAGCCAGGGAGCTGGGCTAGGAGGAGGCTGTGCAGCTGCCATCTGTTCCTTTGGCTCAACTGCCTGGCAACTGCCCGCCCATGTCTGCTCTCTGCTCTGGAGGAGCAGGCATTCCTCCACGGCCCATCGGGCAGGACGAGGAGCTGTGCCCTCGCCAGGGCTGCACCACATGATAGATGCGATGATCATGACTTTCTGATGTGGGAGCTGCTCAATCATGTAGCAGACTCAATCCCATCTGGTGTGTGTTCTTGAAAGAGCTGGTGGAAGGAAAAATCAGCATACTGCTCATGCTGGTGAGAGTGTGTTCATGTACGCGCATGTGTGGGGGTGTGTGTACACGCAGGTATGGGGATATACACAGGTATGTATGCATGCACGCAGGTGTGGACAGGAACATTGGGAGTTCAAAACCATTGTGGTTCCATTTCCTTTTCAGAGATCATTTAGCAAATAAGTAATTGATAATAATGCTACTTTTTAAAAATGCTTTCCACATGACAGTAACTATAGTAGGTGGTTTATACACATTGGTTATTGCAGTTAATATAAACCTTACAACTACCATGCAAGGAAAATTTTATCTTCTTAATTCTACAGATAAGGAAACCAAAGTTCTCAAGGCTAAATGAGCTGCCGAAGTGTAAGTGGCAAAGCTGAGATTAAGACCATGTCTCTCATTCCACAGTGCATGGTATTTAATTTCTATCCCCTCCTTAATCTCAATGAGAATGAATGAGAATGAACAAACTACAGCTACACACAAAAATATGAATGACTTGGTTAAAACTAATGTCGAGCAAAAGAAGCCAGACACAAAGGACCACTAGTACATGATTTCATGTAGTATAGTTATATAAAATTCAAAAACAGGCAGAACTGGCTGGGCACAGTGGCTCAAGCCTGTAATCCTAGCACTCTGGGAGGCCAAGGTGGGAGGATCGCTTGAGGTCAGGAGTTCGAAACCAAGCTGAACAAGAGCGAGACCCCGTCTCTACTAAAAATAGAAAAATTAGCTGGATGTGGTGGTGCGTGCCTATAGTCCCAGCTACTTGGGAAGCTGAAGCAGGAGACTCGATTGAGCCCAGGAGTTTGAGATTGCTGTGAGCTTGGCTGACACCATGGCACTCTAGCCCAGGTGACAAACTGAGACTCCATCTCAAAAAAAAAAAAAAAAAAAAACCAGGCACAACTAATCTATGGTGTCAAGAGTTAGGAGAATGGTTAACCTTGCAAGGGGCAGAGAGTGACTGGAAAGGGGTGTGGGAGTAGTAATCGGTAATATTTTATCTCTTGATCTGGGTACTGGTAACATGAGTACATTCAGTTCAGGTGAATTCATTGAGCTATGTATGTATGATTTGTGCACTTTTATTTTCTTTGTTCTTTTTTTAGAGACAGGATCTCATTCTGTCACGCAGGCTAGAGTGCAGTGGCACAATCATAGTTCACTGTAACCTCAAACTCCTGGGCTCAAGCGATCCTCCCACCTTGGCCTCCTGAGTAGCTGGGACTATAGGCACGCGCCACCGTGCCTGGCTTATTTTCAAAATGTTTTTGTAGAGAGGGGGTCTCACTGTGTACCCCAGGCTGGTCTCAAACCCCTGGCCTCAAGTGATCCTCCCGCTTCGACCTCCCAAAGTGCTGGGATCATAGGCGTGAGCCACTGCACCCAGCCCCGTACATTTTTCTTTGTGACTATTTCACCTCAGTAGAAAGTTCAAAATGAAAAGAAAAATCTTGCCAGGTGCTGTGAGGGAGGGAGCCAGAGAAAGGAAGCACCGGCAGGCCTACCCTTGGGGGGGTCCTGTTCTAATCAAGGCCTCATCGTCTGAGCCTCAGGAAGTTTCCAGGCTGTAGAGTGGGGAGGGTGTTGAGGGCAGTGGACTCCAAGCTCAGTGCTCCAGGAGACCTGACAAGGAAAAGTGATGAGTGCCAAGGAGAGGTAAGTCTGAAGACTGGGCCACCATGGGTGGTCAATGTGCAGTGACCAAGAGAAGATTGTGGCCTTTTGGAGCCCAATAGGCCTTCATTGACACCCCGGCTCCATCCTCTACTAGCTGTGGGATGTAGAGGTAGCTATTTAAGCTCTCAGAACCTTGGTTATCCTCCCTGGGCCACTGACAGTAAAGAATGCCCTGAGGATCGAGCGGCATGATACAGTTAAAACACCTGGCTCGGAGCATGGTTGGTGGCTGGTCTGTGCCAGGCAGGCAGGCACAAGGTTGGTGGCAGCAGCTGGGACTGACTGGTCTGCTCAACAATGAAAATCCCCCTGGGAGAGATCCAAGGAAAGGAACCCAGGAAAAGATCCAGGCTTAGGGGAGTGGGAAGAGGTTTCTAGGTTGGCAACCCAGCCAAAGAGGAACTTTTGGGGAAAAAAGTCTACTTTAATGGAGGCTTGTGAAGCTGTGTGCTGAGAGGTGGGAGTTCTTCCCCTATGAAATAGTTTGGGGATCTATCATTCAATTTTTTTTTTTTTGTCACAAAATACAGAAACTGATAGGGTTGTTTTGAAAACTGATAAAGGGACCAAGGTTGGCCAGACTGAGAGAATGTCAGCTGTCTAAAGACACAGCTGGCAGATGAATTACCTAAGGGAATTTTTTTTTTTTTTTTTAAGACAGACTTTTGCTCTGTCACCCAGGCTAGAGTGCAGTGGCGTCATCATAGCTCACCACAACCTCAAGCTCCTGGGCTCATGAGATCTTCCTGCCTCAGCCTTCCCAGTAGCTGGAACTATACACATGAGCCACCATGCCTGGCTAATTTTTTCTACATTTAGTAGAGACAGGTCTTGCTCTTGCTCAGCCTGGTCTCAAACTCCTCATCTCAAGTGATCCTCCCACCTCGGCCTCCCAGAGTGCTAGGATTACAGGTGTGAGCCACCATACCGAGCCTAAAGGAACTTTTTGACTCATTTCCTAACTCAAATGCCAACTTTGCTAAGAAGCTTCATTCCCCAATATTCCACTTATGATTTTGCACTTTCATGCTTCTGAACATGCATACTGTACACACTGCATGGCCCATGGGAACTGGTGCAAGAAAAAGACCATTATTTCAATTATTTTTCTGCTTATAACAGGAAACCCAAGAAAAACAGTGGCTTAAACACAACAGCAGTTTATTTTGGTTTCATTTAGAAGAAGTCCATAAAAACTTGTGCTTCAAAAGATACCATCATCCTCCAGCCTCAGCCTCTTAAGTGACTGGTACTGCAGGCTCACGTCACCACACCTGGCTAATTTTAAATTTTGTTTTAGAGACAAGGTCTCACTATGTTGCCCAGGTTGGTCTCAAACTCCTGGCCTCAAGCAAGCCTCCCACCACAACCTCCCAAAGTGCTGGGATTACAGGTATGAGCCAATGTGTCCAGCCTCTTTTTAGCATTTCCATTTTTGTATAAAAAAGAGCTAGACCCACTTAATGAGAAGTTTTACAACTCACTGAAATGCTGCTGTGATAGATTTTTCCAGTCAAAATGCAGCTGAATGACAGGGTGAACAAAGAAGGATACGTATCAAATCCATAGGATCTACTACCATGAGGCAGGAGGATCGCTTGAGCCCAGGAGTTCAAGGTTACGGTGAGCTATGAACATCACACCACTGCACTCCAGCCTGGGTGACAGTGCGAGACCCTATCTTTAAAAAAAAAAAAAAAAAGAACTCTTGAAACTCAATAATAAAAAGACAACACCCCCCCCAAAAGACAACCCAATTAAAAATGGACAAAAGTTGACTTGCCTAAAATAAAATTTTTTAAATGGACAAAAGATTTGAATAGAAATTTTATCAAAGAAGATATATGATGAGCTAATAGGCACATGAAAAGATGCTCAACATCATTAGTCATTAGGGAAGTGCAGATTGAAGCCACAGTCAGATATCTGCCTCCAGAAAGACGTACAGTAACAAGTCTTGGTGAAGATGTGGAAACACTGGTACCCCCATATGGAATATAAAATGGTAGGCATGTAAAGTGGTCCAGCCACTTTGGAAAATATGTCGGCAGTTTCTCAATAGGTTAAACATAAGTTTACTATACAACCCAGCAATTCTACTCCTAGGTATCTACCCCCCAAGAGAAATGAAAATATATTCCAGACTTGTACACAAATATTCATAGCAGCATTGTTCAAAATAGCCCCAAAGGGGCAACAACCCAAATATTCACTAACTGGTGAATGGTATAGCTGTACACTGGAATACTGCTCAGCAACAGGAAGGGGAAAAGCAGCACAGACGCATGCTGCAACAAAGTGAATGAACCTCAAAAACATCGTGCTCGGTGAAAGATGCAAAAGACTGCATATTGCATGATACCATTAATATGAAATGTCCAGAAAAGGCAAATCCACAGAGACAGAAAGTAGATTTGTGTTTGCCAACGGTTGAGGGTGGGCAAGGGAATGAGGCCAAATGGGTGTAAAGATTGTGGTGACGTTGCACCACTCTGTAACTTTATTAATTCACTCCTGTTGTTTCTTAATTTTTGTTTGTTTTTATTAAGGTATAACACACATACAAAAAAGTGCACAAACCTAAAATGCACAGCTCAATTTACACACACACACACACACACACACACACACGCCCCTCTGTAACCACTGCCCAGATCAAGACGGTGAGCATTCCCAGTGCCTAGGAAGGCTCCTTCCTAGCCAGTCCCGGGGAAAGTAAGCAGCATTCTGATTTCCGTCCCTGTAGTGCTGCCCGTTCTGCACGTGCTCAGTGGGTGTTACCCGCCGCTTCCTATTCTCATGTGGCTCTTAACATGTGCCCTGGGCTCTTAGGCTGTCTTCTTATTGCAACACTCTGACCCACTCTGGACACCACCTCTCTTTCTTCATCCCCTAAAAGTGCCACTAACCCATCGTGCCAGTGTTGATTTTTTGCTGAAGATTTGGGGTCAGCTGGGAGTAATTAATTACAATACAGGGCAGAAAACAACCTGAAGTTCCTTGTGAGGCATCACAAATCCTAGAACTGTAATGGCCATTCTCTGTCTTTGGGTCTCTCCTAGGTTCCTTCACCCTGCGATTGCCCTCTATCCCCAGTGAGGAGCACAAAGCTCCAAATCCTACACGGAACAGGAAAGTAGCACACGTGGCGGAAGTGGGCTGGTGTAGGGAGGGACTGGGAGGAACCGTGGGGTACAGCCCGTGAAGCAAGGATAGCCATGTTGAGCCCCAACCTCCAGTTCCTGAGGTTGGAGGAGGGGCTGTTTTTAATAAAAGCAGCCTGCATATCATCAGCACTATCAGCTCCAGACCCTGGGACTTTTTTCTCTTCTCCCCTTTCTGGGCCTTCTTCTCCCCGTCCTTTATTATTGAAAGCAACTCAGTTCCTCTTAGCCTAGGTCTTCCTGTCCAGGCTGGGTCCTCACTCCCTCCTCTTTCCCTGAAAAATCCACTGTCAAGACTTCTTAAAGTGTTTTCCTAAATGAAAGAACCATCTCCCCAGGAGGCAAGAGGGACTACATCAGCTTTAAAAAAAAAAAAAAGTAGCACATTTTTGTTTTTCCTGCTTTAGTTCCATTTTAGAGATAAAGAAATTGAGACCCAGAGAGGTTAGATAACTTCTCCTGATCACAAAACTGTTAATTGGTGAAACTGGAAGCTGAGCCCAGACTCTGACATCCATGAAGTGTGGCTTGTTCATCTCTGTATCCCAGAACTTAGCAAAGTGTCAACACACATAGTCAGAGCTCAATTAGTGCATGTTGTCCTTGACTCTAATTAAAGGATGGCTGGCGGGTGGCGGGTGGAGGAAAGCATCGTAGGCCTGTGAGCACAACTGGAGCAGAGAAAGGACAAATTGTTTAAGGAGCTGGCGGAGGGCAGTGGAGGGAGGGGCTGGGCCCTGCCCACTGGCTTCCTGGAGTGGGCTGTCCCCTCACTGCTCCTCGCCCTCTGCCTTCCAGGGACGCTGGTGCTCTGGGCCCAGGCTGCTGCCATCATTCATCAAAGCCTAGCGGCCTGAGGAAGCTCAGGGCCCGTCCTGTAGGACACTTTCAATCAACTTTGGTTCAATTTATTCCCTCTAAATGGCTCTGAAATGTAAATAAAATTAAATTAATGCTACTGTATTTGTCTCTGGTTAGGGCTATAATGGGCTTCAGTAATGCCGCCCCTGAGATCAGCGGGGGAGAGAGGAGCCCTGACAGCAGCCGTGTGGCCAGCTGTGTGCCCCTCACGGTGGCACCGGTGTCCTCCCCGCTCTGCAGGGACGAGCCACGCGCTCCGTGTCCCTCAATCGGGGGAGGTGTGAGGTGTCACTTCCATCCCTTCTTCTTCCACCTCAGGACCACCTGGTTGCTCTGCACAGAAACCCCCATCGCCACTGCCTCTGTCCCCCTCAGCACCCACATTTTTGGAGCTTTAGAACAGGGCAGAAGGACAATTTTCTTTGCCCACCAAGCCGAGACCATACACCCCAGAGGCCAGTCTGCACGGAGCCACCACAGTGGCCCCCTCACCAGGACTTGACCCCTGGGCCCACTAGAGCAGGGCTCCTCCACCTCAGCACCATTGACATCCTGGGCGGGCTAATTCTTTGTTGGGAGGGACTGTCCTGTGCACTGCAGGATGTTTAAAGCATACCTGGCCTCTACCCACCTGAGGCCAGGAGCACCCCCTCCCCAGACAACCAAAGCTGTCTCCAGACATTATCCAATGATCTCAGGGAGCCAATGTTGCCTCTGGTTGAGAATCTCAGGCCTGGAGGAAGGAAGAGGGGACCAGACAAAGGGGGAAGCGTGAAGGAGGAGAGGATGACAGACCCCTCCAACACATTCGTGTCCTCCAGCGCTCTGTCAGCCTCCTCTATCCTGCCCCTAGCCCCCATCAGCAGCCTCCAGTCCCCAGTTTACTGCCCACCAAGAAATCAGGAAAGGGGGATTCCTTCAGGATTCTCCATTGGCAGAGAGGAAGAAGGTCTCCATACATTGGGGTTCTCCAAGGAGGAAGAAACTTCTTGCCAAGAGAGTTCCAAAAGAAGGAAATTCCAAATAGGAGGCTATTTTCCAATAGAAACAGGGCCCCCAAAACTTTTTACTGACTGGGCTATTAGAATTCCACTGTGCATGCCCCCAGGAGGGGCGGGGATGGGGGTGGGGGGGTGGGGGTTGGAGGGGGCTGGGAAGCTCCTGAGTTCTGCTGCCGCAAGCAGGGGCAAGAGGAAGCCTCGGAAGGGAGAGGAGTGTTGTGTCCCAGGACTCAGAGGTCCTGCCAGCAAAAGCAATGACAATGAATTTGTCCATAGAGGGGGGGACAGGAGCAAGTTCCTACCCCACTGTGTCCTCTCACCTCTCACTTCAGCCATCACCATTTATAGAACAAACTGTGGGAAAACAATCCTGTGACTTTAGCTCTATAAATCTCTTAAAGCTTTAATGTGGTCCAGAAGAAGGCCTGGCCAGAGCATTCCAGCTTACATAGAGGAAATCAAAGAAAATGTTTATAATCCCAGGACAAAGCTGGAGCCGGGAAGTATACCAGGAGCTGGGGGAGGGGAAGCAGAGGCATCCTCATCTCCTGCTGGATTCATTATCACAAAAGAATTAAAATCCCGCCTCCCGTCCTTGCATTTCCCCATAATCTGATTTGTGTGTATGTGTTCACTGTATTTCTACCTCTTGCCAAAGTCTGTTCCTGGCAGAATTTCTGATTTTTGAAAGTCAGTAAAAAACCGTAGTCCAAAAGTGCATTCATAATCTGGAGAATTGTCCACGGAACAGCCTTGTGTTAGTAGGATGTTTATTTGACCCATAGCTGCTGGGCTCATTAACTTATCATAATGTGCTGATCCAGATCCAATTGTCCTTGTGGTAAGTCTTTGGACTAATTTTTTGTCTGCTAATTCTGCTGTGCTAGGACACCCTAGTGCAGATGAAAAAGAATCCACTGACAAGAACAGATGGGTGAGCACTTCATACATCTTCACATCGCGCCGTTAGCATGGCAGTGACTTCCAAGCACAGCCTTCACCCCTTCCAGGTGTACAGAAGAGCTGCTTTGATCTCTCCATACTGGTAGACACCGTGCACCACCCCCTGAGGACAGATGGAAAGGAGTGGGTTGAAAGTGCAGTGGGAAGGACTGAAGTTCTGCCCTCAGTGACTCCTCCACCTCTTCTGTGGAATCCCTCCTCCCTCTTTGTACCTCGGTGCCTGGCCCTTCCTGCCTGCTTCCTCCTGCTGCAGGCCTCCCTGGTCTGTCCCAGCCTCCCAGCTCCAGACAGACCCTCATCCTTAGCATACCAAGGGGACTTCATGGACTCTGTGCCTCCCTACCACGTTCCGGGAGGTGGTTGGGAATGAGAGCTGGAGTATAAGGAATCCAGGTGGCTTTCCAGACCCTTGCTGGAGAGCTAAGCTTTACATCTATGCCTCTTTTACTCCAGAGCCCATTCGGGACAAAGAGGGTTAAGCAAGACTCTTTGCCCACCAGGGCACTGCCTTCCTACCCTGTCTCTGCCAGCACCAGGTGTCCATGTCCCCCACAGCCTCCTGGAAGATGGGACATTAGCACTGTACTGATAGCACGGCACTTGGCTGTGCCATCTCCCTCTCTCTGACTTTGATGGATGATGAACGATTGCAGTGGGAAGTGTGTGTGTGTGTGTGTGTGTGTGTGGTAAACAGATGGGGGAAGGGGAGGTAGACGGAAACGGAAAGATAGAACAGGAGCAGGAGGCAGAATGAGAGGCCCAGATACAGAGGTTGACAGAGGAAGACGAAAGAGATGAGTTGGGAGGGGGACTCAAAATGGGACTCTAACAGAGACCTGGGTAGATCCAGAGGAGCCAGTGGAGTTCAGTTTTATCCCCTTGTGCCTCAGTTTCCTCATCTATAAAATGGAGACAATAATAGTATCCACTTCATAGGGCTACTTGAGTATCAAACAAGTTGATATACCTAAAGTGCTTCGAACATGACCTGGCTGCTTTATTTTATTGAATGGAATTATTAGCTGTTGTTATCATTCTTACTATTTTTATTTATTAATATTATTTTATTTTATCTTATTTTTTTGAGACAGAGTCTCTCTCAGTCTACCCTCTCTCTGGGTAGAGTGCAGTGGCGTCATCACAGCTCACTGCAACCTCAAACTCTTTGGCTCCAGTGATCCTCCTGCCTCAGCCTCCTGAGTAGCTGGGACTGTAGGCATGCGCCACCATGCCTGGCCATTCTTACTATTTTTATTATCATCATCACCTCTAGGGTCCTGCCCTGGGGCACAGGACACAGTGGGGAGCAATAAGCCTTCTTTGGCCCCTCTGCCCCATCCTCCTCTTTGTCTGTGCCCCTCTTACCAACCACACCCTCTGCCATTGTTTCTTGACACCACTCTTTATTTCTAGGGACACTTTTTTTTCTGAAAACTCCCAAAGTTCTCTTTCTCTAGCACTTCCTCACCAAACTGATCAAGTAGTCCTCTTTATCTGAAAAGTGTGTCTAAAAAACATGGACACATTGGTTGTATGAATTAGGAGATAAGGTTGAACAGATGGTTTGAATTCAGTGTTAGAGGGCCTTGAATGTTAGGCTACAGCTTGGGTTTTGTTCTGAAATTCATGGGGAGCTACGGATGGTGTTAGAGAACGAGTATGGTATGGTCTGGGCTAAGCATCCACAGGATTGGCTTTTAAGGACTATTAAGTGCAGGATCGTATTTTAAGATCTTCTCAGTTGTTTACATGCTTGTGAGAATGACTTTCAAATACTTTCATTGGAGCAGGTTTGATGGCGGAGAAGAGAAGGCATGAGGGTGTGGGACAATTCAGCCTGTGGATGGTTGACCCCGATGCTAGGGCTGATAGAGACCCCAGGTAGCCAGGGCCAGGCTTTTTATCCCAGGTGCTTTTGTTTGATCAAGCCTGTGCTGGAAGCCAGTCAGAGAATGGTACTCACCCGAGTCAAGCTGTGCATGCGTGTGCATATGGGTTGGGGGCCAAGGCCAAAACACACACTTTGGGACACACGGTAGAATCTCGGTAGCATTGTGGGGGGAGAGGGTAGAGTGCAATGGTTATAAAAGTGTACTCTGACACTATACTGCCTGGATTCAAATCCTGGCTTCTAAAGGGGCAACCTTGACTAAATCAATAAACCACTCTGCCTTAGTGTCCTCATCTGTAAAGTGAGTGTGATGATAATACCCAGGGCAGTTTTGGAGACTAAATGAGTTAATATGCTTAAAATGCTTAGAACAGCATCCAGTAACAGAGTAAGTCCTTAATATGGCCTGGGTCTTACCGTTACCGTTATTATTCCTGTTGTTAATTGTAAAACACTGAATTGAGAGCAAGGACACCTTGATCTCCTCTTGGTCTCTGAGGTTCCTCTGTCTTATCTCCCACATTCCTGTGGGGCTAGTTACCCAATCTTCCATTGTCCTCCAAACTGACTCTTCACTCTCCTTTCAAGGATGGTCTTCCAGGGGCCAGGTTAGTTTAGTATGGCCTTGCCCACTGGCCCCTGGGACTGGATCAGGGGTGGCACCAGCCTTGAGCTTTGACAATCGGAGGCTCTACCTAGGAATTTGAAATTGAGAGGCCGGGCGCGGTGGCTCACGCCTGTAATCCTAGCACTCTGGGAGGCCGAGGTGGGGGGATCGTTTGAGCTCAGGAGTTCGAGACCAGCCTGAGCAAGAGCGAGACCCCATCTCTACTAAAAATAGAAAGAAATTATATGGACAGCTAAAAATATATATAGAAAAAAAAAAATTAGCCGGGCATGGTGGTGCATGCCTGTAGTTCCAGCTACTCGGGAGGCTGAGGCAGTAGGATCACTTAAGCCCAGGAGTTTGAGGTTGCTGTGAGCTAGGCTAACGCCACGGCACTCACTCTAGCCTGGGCAATAGAGTGAGACTCTGTCTCAAAAAAAAAAAAGAAAAAAGAAATTGAGAGAGAGAGAGCTGTATGGAGCCTGAGTCAGACTCAGTCTGAGGCTGGTCTTATAATCTGAGCTCATCTGGGGCAGAGACCTTGTATGTTGGGGCCCAGCTATCATGGTACCTTTGGATTCCACGAGACACTCCCCTGTTTTCATAATAATAAATTTCTCCTTTCATCCTTTAGTTTCTGGTGCTTGCAAGCAGAGTACTAAGAAACACAGTCTTATGCGTGTGTGTAAACACATTCTCTGTGCTATATTGCCTGTGTCCTCATCTGACTCCCCAAGGCCTGGGAACCCACAGAGGGTGCAGATTGGGAAACTGAGACTTAAAGGATATATCAGTTAGGAAAAGGTTCTATTGCAAGTAACAAAAGCTCCAGAAGAGAAGTTTATTTCTCACGTATGTGAAAGTCCAGAGGTGAGCTGACCTGAGGCTGGCATGGCAGCTCTGCTGCATCGAATCCCTGGGGCTCACTGCTCCACATCCCCAGGGCATGTCCCCTGGTATCCTGGTCCAAGTCGGAGCCCAGAGCTCCAGCCACCGCATCTTTGTTCCAGGTAGAAGATGGCTGAAGGGAGAATGAGGAAGGGGGCAAAGCATGCATGACTTTAAGGAAGGTTCCTTAAAGCTGCCACATGATACTTCTTACATCCCATTGGCCAAAACTTGGTCACATAGCCACCAAAGTCCAAGGGAGTCTGGGAAATGTCTTTTGGGTGGCCATGTGCCAAACTAAAATTTAGAGGTTTTATTGCTATGGAAGAGAGGTAATACTAGCAGTTTTTGCCACAGAGCTTAGGTAACCTACCCAGTTTAGGTTCCCCTCCCCTCCCGTAGGTTGCACAGTGGAGAATTTGCCAGAGCTGAGACTCAAGCTCATCTCTATGAGACACCAGAGCCAGTGCTGCTTCTGGTAAACCACGCTGCTGCTTGTAATCAGGAGGATAGGGCAAGAGAGGGTAGAGTCTGCTGGGAGCTGGAGGTAAGGAGAGTTCTGAGGTCAAGATCAACACAAACACATGCATCACAATGCAGGTTCTGAGTCAGGCCCACAGGGAGGGACCACCTCTACTCCAGGGGCTGCCAGATACCTATGAAGCCAGTGGCCGTAGAGTTGGGGGTTGGGCCAAGGCTCCTAGGACTGAGGTCGCTTTTTGGGCAATTGTCTCAAGGGGCAAAATCTTCTTGCCCATGCCCAGACAGGACCCCACGGAGGACCTGGGAGGGGGCAAGATTTCCTCATGACATGACACTTTGCAGCCCTCCAGGGTGGCCCAGTGCTGGGCTATGGAGAGGGATTGTCAGCTACTAATAGGAAATTGCTGGATTTTGCTGCTAGAGTTAAGCCTCAATCACTTCTCAAGTAAAGGCTTTCAGGCTTAAGCCCTTTGGGATTGGACATGGTTTGGTTCTCCTGCGGGATCCTCCAGTGAAGGCGAGGCACTCTGGCACCAGCAGCGAGGAGGAGGAGGGGGCAAGGGAGGGTGCGCCCTTGGCCAGCAGAAGGGAAGTGCTTCCTGCCCGAAGCTGGCTGCGGTGGGGAGGGTGGGAGCTGAGGATAGTGGGGTGAGGGGACTGTCCCGGACAGCGGCTGAATGGTGACGCTGAGTTCCAGCAGGCTTGAGTCCTCTTTCAAGCTCTCCTACCACCCTCTGCCTCCAAAAGCGTAAACTGCTATTTCTGGCTATGTGACTTTGGGCATGTCACTTCACATCTCTGAGCCTCAGTATCCTCATCTATGTGATGGGTAAAAATACTATTTTGAGGTGGGAACAACTCCTGTGGGTTACCCATGGGAGGTGTTGCCTGGGACGAAGCATAGGGGACACGAAATGCTCTGCATCTTGGTCTGGGGGCGCTTACACAAGTGTACATACATGTAAAGATTCATCGGGCTGTGTGTGCTCTTAAGATTAGGGCATTTTATTGCATGTACGTTATAATACATAAATAAACAAAAGTAAATAAACAGAAAAGATGCCCTTCCTTCCCGAGTCTGTCCTACAGGGTGGCTGCGAGGACTAACGGGGAGGGGGAAGGCAATGCATTTTGCAACAGGATCTGCCTGGCACTATCCTGTTCTCTCATCCCCTATTTGCACCCCGGATGGATGTGTAAGACATAATCTCAAGGAAAGTAGTTCTTTCCTTTCTGGGGAATGAAACTGGAGTACGATTTAAAAAATCAACAGGAAGACTTCTCTGACTTAGGAAAATTGAGGCACAAACCCAAATGGGAAATCAGATGTCCTGGTTTTAGGCAGAAGAGGTGTCATCATTCCCATTTTGGAGTTAGCTGAGGAACAGAGGGTGGCCAGTATGTAGGAGGCCCAGGAAGGCCAAGCACCCAGGCCCCCTGACTCCCTGTCCAGTGCTCTTCCCAGCACAGGAGTCACCCAGATGGCCAGGATGTCAGCCTGGCTCCCCCTCGCCCCCCTGTGGCCAGCCTGGGAACACGCCGCTGCCGTGCTGCCAGGACCATCTGCGCAAAGACAGGCTAGGCGGAGGCTACTCCTCCTCTCTGGAACGCTGCATTGGTGACAACTCAGCCATGACTCATTGCAAACGATGAATGAGCTGGGGACTAAACCCCGCCTCCTGGGGGCAGGGGTAGGAATCTCAGATAGACTTCCCTGCCTTGCTGCTGCACGTTGCAAACTCGCTGGCCTGGCCCCTGGGTTTACAGAGGAACAGAGGTGGAGGTGTTACCTCCCAAGTTCCCTGGCTGATCTCTTGACAGAGCCAGCTCTGTGCCCAGCCCCCAGGGCCCCTACATTTGATATGTCCCCGTGAGAGTTCCATTCATTGCCCAGTGCTTCCCCTACCTTCCCTTAAGCACCTGCTCCTGAGACCTCTTTCTCTTCCCGGCAGCCCCTTCTCCCTGCTCCCTGACATGTACTATCTGACCCAACCTCATTGCCTACTGGGCCAAACCCTTCCTGGCTGAGGTGAGAGCTTGTCAGTGGGTCATTTATTACTGACACCAGCAACCTGTTATTCCGCCCGGCTGGTTTTTCCTTCCCAATAAATCTGTCTTGGTAGCCAGTCTAAAACAAAGCTTCAAAGAAATTTTGGTGTGAATCTCTGGATCTATTTATTCACTCTTCCATTCATTCATTCAATAGGCATTTACTGAGTGCCGTCTGTATGCTAGGTATTATGCTAGATACTGGCAACACACAGATACAAAGTTGATACAGTCCCTAATTTGGCACTCAAAAATGTCCCTTTCTATTCTTTCCCCTTTCCTTCATCATCTCTGTTTCTGAGTGCTTCTGCTTTCTAGCTATGTGACCTTGAGCAGAAAACAAACAAGAGAAAAAAAAAAAACAACCATTGTTATAGATGCCAAGTACTATGCTAGGTGATTTACATCTGCTATTTAATTCTCCTGACAACACTATCAGGTAAATATTATTATCCCCATTTTTCTAGGCAAGGAAAGGGAGGCTTAAAGACTTAATTAAACTTGTCCAAGACCACAGAGCTAGTAGCTGGCAGAGCCATGGTTTGAACTCAGGTCACTCAAACTCCCGAAACCTTTGTTTCCTCATCTGTAAAATAGAATCTGTGCCATGCATATACATGCAAGACATAGGACACAGCCAAGCAGGTTTTTTTTTTTTTTTTTTTTGACACAGAGTCTCACTCTGTTGCCTGGGCTAGAGTGCCGTGGCATCAGCCTAGCTCACAGCAACCTCAAACTCCTGCGCTCAAGCGATCCTCCTGCCTCAGCCTCCCGAGTAGCTGGGACTACAGGCATGCGCCACCATGCCCGGCTAATTTTTCTATTTTTAGTAGAGACGGGGTCTTGCTCTTGCTCAGGCTGGTCTTGAACTCTTGAGCTCAAACAATACACCCACCTCAGCCTCCAAGAGTGCAGCCAAGCAGGTTTTAAGAAACTTTTCTGCTTTTCCCTGCACCCAGGTTGATGGTGCAGACCTTGGCTGGGCCTCGGCTGGGCCAGGAGTGTCATGAAGACCAAGGCTGTCGCTGAAGCTTATGGGGTCTGTCTGGGGGGTCCTGAGGTCGCCCTCTTCTCCCACGGACACGTTCACAATGTGGAGTTGTAGCAATCTCATCCCAGCATGGCACAGCCCAGCGGGAGCAGGTGGAAAGTGGTATGTTGTTACTTACTTTAAAAGTCAAGTATGTGTCTCAAAATTATGTTAATGGATTCATCAAAAGACAGGTACAAGAATGCTCACAGCAGCTTCATTAAAAATAGCCAACAAATGGGAACAGCACAAATGTCCACCAAGAAGTTGAATAAACAATTTGTGATATATGTAAATATATGTTTATATTTATACAATGAAATACTACTGAGTAATGAAAAAGAATTCCTATAATCACAAGTAACAACATGGATGAATCTCATGGACATAATGTTGAGTGAAAGAAACCAGGCACAACAAAATTGTATACTGTAGGATTTCATTTGTATGAGGTTCAAGAAGAGGCGACATTAATTAATGGCAATAGAAATCATAACTGTGGCTCCCTTTGGAGGGGCATAGACCTTTTGCAGTGCTGGAAATGTTCTATTTCTGAGCAAAGTGGTGTTTACCTGCGTGTATACATATGTAAAAATTAATTGAGCTGTACCCTTAAGCCTTGTGCACTTTACTCTCTATATACCTCAATAAAAAAATAACAGCCATGTCTCCCAGGATGTCACCCATGCCTTCCGGCTCCCGCACATCCCCTGAGCAACCCTCAGTGCTGGCCAGTGAAGCAGGACGGAGGAAGGAAAGCTGTGCCTAAGGGAAGGGCAGGGAGTGCCCTGGCAGGTGCGGCGAGCAGGGGTCTCTCAGAGAGGGCAGGGGGCACTCGCTAGTACCAGACCCCCGCCCACTGCTCCAGGAGCAGGTGGGTGCCCCCTTTCCTCAGCCATCCCCTAAATCGCCTGGGAGGAGTGCTGCCTTTGGGGTGTGGGGTTGTGCCCTGTAGTTCTTCCCAGCCACGCTGAGCAAATGGAGCCTGCCATCCCCAGATGCAAAGAGCGATCTGCTGTATTTCCTCTAAGAAGCGGCAGTGTTCAAAGCCCTGGCAGCTGCTTTACCTCATTCAAACCTCCAGGGATTTTTTGTTTTACTGCTGAAGAAACAAGCCCTGAGAATTGAGGAGCCTGTGAAAGGTCCCCTGGTAAGTTAGTGGGGAGCCAGGGTTGGAGCCAGCCCCCCTCTCTCCTGGACTCCCTAGGCTGGAGTAGGATGCTGGCTTGGGGAGGGGCTTCTCCGTTAACCTGGTGACCAAAGCCATGGCGTGTTACCTGCACATGGGAAGGAGGGTGTGTGTGGGCAGTGGGCTGGTTATGGGGGTGCACGGGGTCCTTTGAAAGCTCTGACTTTCCCTCCCCCACCCCAAGGGAGAAGAGAGCTGGAAGCTTTCCTTTTTTCCGTGTCCGTGATGCCCACTTCCTCAGCCTTCTCCCCCTCCCAGGCCCCTTGGCTACCCTAGGAAGTGCTGAACGCTTTCAGTACAATTTTTGACATGGTTTTTGCTTTAAGACAGTTTCCTGTGTTTAATGGCCAGTTGAGAGTGCAGAGTGGAAGTTAAGGCCAGGGAGACCTGGGGTGAGAGGCAGCAATGCACAGAGAAGGGGGAACCAGGGGGCTGGGCTGGTCACACTTCAATGTGGGACTCTCCAGAACCACGTTCATTGGTCCCAGTTCAAGGGAAATAACACATCCCTTCCCTCCTGGGAAGTTCTCTCTGCTGTCTAACTTCCATCGCTTCTATTAGAATTTCTTCCTAGCTTTTGGCCTGGCCTTGGTGGAAGTGGAAAGACAGCAGGAGGTCAGTGGAGCAGGAGCCAAAGAGACGCTGGCTCTGAGCTCTGACTCCCAGCCTCTCTTCTGAGCTCCCGAGAAATCTCTCCCAGAACCTTCTCCTTAGGAAAGACCCACCTGCTTGCTCTCTGCACCAACCCCTTGGCGTCCCTCTCTGCTCTGCGATGGCACCTAGCACAGCCTGGGCACCTCCAGCAGGGTGACAGGTGGCTGGACATCCCAGGAGGAGCGGTGGCTGTGGCAAATTGCTCCAACCAAACCCTCAATTCCATACTCCAGGCCGGGCACGGTGGCTCACGCCTATAATCCTAGCTCTCTGGGAGGCCAAGGTGGGCAGATCGTTTGAGCTCAGGAGTTCAAGACCAGCCTGAGCAAGAGCGAGAGCCTGTCTCTACAAAAAAAAAAGAACGAAAATTAGCTGGACAACTAAAAAAAAAAAAAAAAATATATATATATATATATATATATATATATGTAAAATTAGCCAGGTATGGTGGCACATGCCTGTAGTCCCAGCTACTTGGGAGGCTGAGGCAGGAGGATTGCTTGAGCCCAGGAGTTTGAGGGTGCTGTGAGTTAGGCTGATGCCATGGCACTCTAGCCCGGGCAACAGAGTGAGACTCTGTCTCAAAAAAAAAAAAAAAAAACCATACTCTGGGGCTTTCAGGCTACCGTTTATTTATCAAATATTTCCCATTTAGTGTTAATCATGTATTTTTTTAACTGAATAGGGTAATGTACGTTCATATGTACATTATCTGAAAGCCACAAACTCCCTCCAATCCTAGCCCTACCCTTCCAGTTCTCAGAGACAATACCCTGCATCAGTTTCTCGAGTCTGCTTCTGCAGATAGTGTGTCTAGACCTGTTTCCCTCTGTCTTGCACAGACATTTGCTGTCCTGAACTCTTGACAGCGTGTCTTGGCGGTGGCTCCACATCAGTACACATCGAGCTTTCCTGATTTGTGTGCAGCCATATATACAAAGCACCTACTAAGTGCCAGGCACTGTGCTCACTGGGCAGTGGGGTTATAACACCACACAAGCTCAAATTCCTGCCCTCCTGGGGTTTGCAGTCAGGAGAGACAAAGATAAGAACAGAGGCAAGTGAATTTGTCTCTAATAAATTTTTTTTTTTTTGAGACAGGGTCTCACTCTGTCACCTAGGCTGGAGTGCAGTGGTGTCGTCTTAGTTCACTGACCTCAAACTCCTGGACTCAAGCAATCCTCCTGCCTCAGCCTCCTGAGTAGCTGGAACTACAGGTGCACACCACCATGCCTGGCTAAGTTTTTACTGTTATTTTTATAGAGACGGGGGTCTCGCTATGTGGCTGGCCGGGAGTTCCTGGTCTCAAGCCATTCTCTGACCTCGGCCTCCTTTAGTAAGTTTTATAATGGGAGAATTAGAGTGTCAGTGGGGTGTTGGGAAAGGCTCCGGAAGGAAATGACAGCAAAAGTGTGACAGTGAGGGTCAGTCAGATGGGGACACAGGTGGGGAGGGAGGAGAGTTTTGGTAGAGAGAACAGCTGCCTACGCGGCAGACACAGAGAGGAGTGTTGGGGGTGCTGATGGGCTCTCCTTGTCAGCCGAGGAAGGAGTGAAGGACTTCAGACTTGGTCGGTGCAGTGGGGAACATCCAAGAGACTCAAGCGTGACTGACACCATCCGGCTCGTGTTTTGGAAGGATCCCGGCGGCTGCTGTGTGGGAGGAAGATGGATGGGCTTGGGGCCACGGGAGCAGCAGGGAGCCAGCCGGCCTCCACCCACAGGCCCTCCCCCCAGCACCCCCCACCAACATGGACTCATTCCCTCACCTCCAAATGAAGGGGGGTGGACTGGATGAGCACCCTACCTACCCATGGCTTGGGTGAGCACCCCGCCTACCCATGGCTCCAGCCTCCGGCTGAGGAAACTGACTCCTGGGTTCTCTGCTTCCCACCTCTCCTGACACCGTTTCCTACCTGGATGCTTTAGGCAGACTGTGCCCTCCCTGACACCCAACAATGTCCTCTCAAGTACTTGGCACCTGGTAATCACTCAGCTCCTTCTCCTCCTCCCTCCTCCAACCTTGCAGACAGACAGACTCCTGTTCTCCAGGAAACCACCGGCTCCCTCCTGGGGGTTATTCAGACACTTCTTGGGGTCCCTGTTCTATCCAGGTTTCTCCCCGACTAATGCAGGATCCAAGGACATCCAACTGGGTACCTCAGCATCAGACAGGAAGTGGTGTCTGTCCCAGTAGACAGGAGCTGCTTTCCAAGAGCAGGGTTCGCCCTTTCTCTCCCTCCAGAGTCCCCAGCCTCCACTGGGCCAAGCTGGCCCTTTCTCAAAGCCGCAGGGGACGTCTCACCTGTGCTGGTTGTTGTGTCCCCTTCAGACTGACTCTCCTCCTGTCCTTCTCCACTTTGCTTGTGCCCCGGAAGGCTGCCCTCTCCAGTCGCACCTCTGGGCTCTCTTGCTCTCTGGCTTCTAGTTGGGTTCGGCCAAGGGAGGCACTGGCAAAAGATCTGCTGGCAGGAGGGGAGAAAGGCCAGGGTGTTTATCCCACCCACCCCGCACTGCCAGGCTGCAGCTGGGCAGCGGCTGCTTCTCTCTACCAAGGCTGCAGGCTGCGGCGCCTGGGGGGTGGTGCCAGCTGCCACAGCTGCAGCTCTTGCTGGAACCTGGTAACAGCTTCCTCCCTGCCCTGGGATGGTACCAGCCCTGAGTGCCGTCACCATTTCCTTAAAGCTGCCCACACCTCTGTAATAGTGTATTATACCCCCTCAGTTAAACCTGACTGATACCCTCCACGGCTCCCTGACCCATCCCTGTCCCTCCACCCTCTTGCTGGGGTGAGAGAGTTTGGGTCTCTCCCTGGGTCACTGGTGATTTCTCCCTTTGACCTTGGACAAGTTGCCTATGCTCTCAGTTCTCTGGCCGGGAAAATGGGAACGACTGGTTATGAGGATTTGATGCGTGCTCGTAGGTCGTGTGCCTGGCACAGTGCCCGGCAGACTGCAGAGCCCGGCAAAGTGTCAGGCTCCTTCCTGTTGGGGAGTGGCTTCCTCCCCACACCTGCCTGCAGCAGCCTGGGGGACAGCAGCCCCTCTGCGAGGGGACTGGAGGGACTGGAGGAGTGCTCCTGCAGACAAATCCTGTTCCAAACCATACCTGTGACTCCATTAGCCAAGAGTGCCTCTCAACGCCTCATTTGCCTTTTAAATGAAGAGTGGGGTGGATGTGTGGGGGGTCTGCTCATTACAGAAGACCAGAAGAGGCTGCTCGGCCTCCTCCTCCGGCCCACACTGTCCGCGTTGGCAAAGCCTGGCTCTCACTCCATTAGCTTTCAGCAAGAAAAAGAAAGAACGATTTCTTAAGTCAAGAATAATTATTTCAGCCAGCTTTCCTCCTCAGCTCGCTACTGCGCCGCCTGGGCTGTGTGTGCTGGCTGACAAATTAATTTCTATTATTTATATTAGGCTGGAGAGGAAGCACAAGCCTGAGGATTGGGGAGCAGGGGCCCTGGGAGAAGAAATGGGAGATGGAGATGGACAGACAGGGGCAGGGAGGTGGGGAGAGCAGGCACGGGGAGGGGCAGAGAGAGAAGACAGAAGGAAGGATATTCAGTGGTTGCAGGAGGATGAAGGAGCCAGAGGGAGGGCAGGCTGGGTGAGCTCCAGGCTTGGGAGGGCTGGGCTGGGTCCTGGGGGTGTGGACATTGGCTCTGCTCCCTGTCCCCGAGGGGGAGACTGGGTCTGGGCACCTGAGCCGGCAGGAGTCATCTGTGAAGCTCTGCCAGTGAGCTGGCCTCCAGGCCCTCCCCGTCTGGGACATGCCCTAGCATATCATTGAACACTCTGGGCGAATGCTCTTCACAACCCATCAAAATGCACAGAAATGTCTCCGTCTCCCTCAGCCTGCTAGGCTGGTGCCAGCCCCATGCCTCCTCGCCAGGAGGCCTAAGAAAGTCTCGTTGAACTTACCCCAACCAGCTCAAGACCACAGGAGGCTGGGAGAAAATGTGCCCCCACCTGCTGCTTGCTGGCCCCTCTGTCCTCCCTGCTCCTCTTGCTTCTCCCTTTCCCTCTCTTCCTCCCTCCCACCTCCTGAGAGGGAGGAGAGCATGGCTTGGTGAGCGCCTTCACCGGGGTAGGGATGGGGGGCACAGGATGTAGAGCTATCAGCAGGGTGTGGGGCTGGGGATGAAGCTCACACCCCTCCCCTTGTGCGAAGAAGACTCAGGATCTCTCCCTCCCCGTCCCCACTTCCTGCTTGGACGCAAAGCCACAGTTAACTTGGCTGCCCCAATCTTGGCCCTGCATCTTTTTAAATGATATATGTGACCATTTATTTATTTACTTTCTTTCCCTTTAAGGACAATCTTCAGGGTACAGCTGGATGAGTTTTTACATATGTACGCACATACCCTGGTAACCACTACCCACTTAGATCAGTAGGAAACACTTCCAGCACCCCTGGAAGCCCCCTTTGTGCCACATCCCAGTTTATGCCCACCCTATCCTCAACCACCTTGGGATAACTATTATTCTGACCTCTAGCCCCACAGATTTGTTTTATTTTGTTTTGTTTTGAGACAAGGTCTCACTCGTTGCCCAGGCCAGTGTGCAGTAGCGTCATCATAGCTCACTGCGGCCTCGAATTCTTGGGCTTAAGTGGTCTTCTGCTTCAGCCTTGCAAGTAGCTGAGACTATAGGTGTGTGCTACCACATCTGGCTAGTTTTTCTGTTTTTTGTAGAGATGGGGGTCTTGCTGTGTTGCTCAGTCTGGTCTCAAACTCCTGACCTCAAGTGACCTTCCCGCCTCAGCCTCCCAAAGTGCCAGGATTACAGACGTGAGCCATTGCACCCAGCACCTACAGATTGTTTTTGCTCATTAGTGAACATCATATAAACAGAATCACGCAGTATACATCCTTTTGTGTCTAGCTTCTTTTGCTCAACATTACATCTGTTTGTTGTCCATGTTGCTATTTGTAGCAGTAACTCATTATTTTTCATTGCTATAGAGTAGTGCATTGTGTGAATATGCCACAATTCATTCAGTCATTCTATTGATAGGTAGCTGGGTTGTTTTCAGTTTTTGGCTATTATGAATGAAGCTTCATGAACATTCTTATACCTGTTGTGCTCTGCACATTAAGAGCAGTATGACCTTGGACTAGGTACCTAACTTCTCTGAGCCCAGATTTCCTCATCTCTAAAATGAGAGGGAGGGAAGATATTAACTATCATGTTAGTTACTTGTGATTACTCACAAGGCTTAGTGAGATAATACATGCAAAGTGTTCAACACAGTGCCTGGGACACAGTAGGTGCTTAATAAACATCATTCCACAAGCCTATAATCTACGGGGAGCTGGGAAAGCAGGTTGCTGTATATAATTTCTAACCTGGGACCCTGAGGTTGGAAAGACACAACCACTAGCACACACAATAGTAACAAGGGTGCGATGACCATTTATTGGGCACTCACACAGTTGATGCTGTGCTGCAGAATTTTTTTTTTTTATATAAAGCATTTCTTTTACTAGCATTTTCTTTCAATAGGTTTAACTTTCAGGAAGGAAAGGAACATGGCTCAATCACTTTTTGTTAGCCCCTACCGCTTGTCATAGAGCCTGAAATGATAGACTTGCCATAGCCCTTTTTGTATGCATGTATACCTAACCTCAGAGGGGGATATCAAGTCATCCATTTACACCTTAGTATGAATGACATGTGAGGGTGAAGTTGGCTTTACATCTGGGGACAAATGATTGAGGCATGTTCCTTGCCTTCATGAAAGTTGAATCTAGTGGAGAAAATACTTTTAAAGAAATTGCTTTACCACCCCCTCCCCCACCTGCCCAAATGGCTTTTCAATGGTGGAAATTTAGGCATTTTTGGTCTGGCCAATAGGTCTGGCCAGAAAGGGGTCACCTTCCTCACTCCTCTACATGGTATTGGAGGGACATTGTCTTAGAGGAACAGTTTTCTCCATCCTCTGAACCATGAAGACCAGAGTGGCATGAGTGTACTGGTGACTAGAAATATAAGATAAAGATATATTGAAATAACAACCAACATTTATTGAGCATTTACTATGTATCAGGAACTCTTTAATGTGCTTGTTATTTATCAGCTCATTGGATTCTTTTGATAATCCTGTGAAGTAGGCACTCTTAGTATCCCCATTTCATCAAAGAGAAAGTCAAGGCACAAAAAGTTAAGTAACCTGACAAAGGAGCCCTAGCTCGTAAGTGGAAGAGCTCTGAATTCAAACCCAGCCAGCCTAATTTCAAAGCCTGGCTAAGAACCACCATGCTATACTGTCTCCCCGTGGAAAGGCGCACAGAAAGGCGAAATTAGGGCTGAAGACAGACTGTCAGGTTTTAGTCTGCAATGTCGGTTCTTGACGTGCTCATGGCTGAGGAATGACCAGATGCACCAAAGTAAGGCAAGCATGAAAATCAGGTTTATTGAGGAGAGAAAGGTAGGATTATAGGGCAAGAACAAGCTATAGGTCTACAGAGCATCATACATATGCCTCAGATGACGACCGGACCCACCGTCACAGCAAAGGGAGAGCAAAAGGAAGGGTGCAAAACGGGCTGGGCTGCAGAATTTTATCATCATTTCTCCCTTCTGTGAATCACCCGCCTCTGTGGCAGTCACCAGCATCTGTGGCTGCTCCCTGAGATCCAATTCTCTGTGGCCTTTCAGGCTTCCTAGAGCATCAGGTCTGATTCTCATTTTACAGATGGGGAAACTGAGTCCCAGAGTAATTTAAAAGATTTGCCCCAAATCACTCATCCATTTTGATGGGTCACTTACTGAGAGTAAACCATGTCTCTTTTAAATCTGCCTTCTCGCACCCAGCAGCGGGTCTGGTTCAGGGTGGGAGCTCCTGTGTGTGGAATAGACGAAACCTGCAGCCTCTTCTGTGCGCAGTCCTTCCTCCTGGGCAGCCCTTGTCAGAAGGTATGGCTGCTGCCAGCTACCCCACTCCGCACGCGATTTTTCACCTAGAGAGGCCTCCTTGGCCTTAAACTGCTATGTGACAAGCAACAGAGAGGTTTCAGCCAGTCCTGAAAGTGAAGCGGGTCTAGCCGAGTGTGCTGAAGTGGCCCAGCATTCTGGGCTGATAGGAAGCTCCCCAGGGTCATTACATTTGGCCTGTGACCTGGGGGTCAGTCCAACAGGGTCAGTGCCCTGTCTATCTTCCAAAACCCTTGGAGAAGGGGCTGCCTTTCCCAAGGCTAGGGAAGGAAGCAGAGGATACCTGAGGCTGGGAGGCTGGACAGCTGCCTGCAGTTTAGCTTGCCCCACTGCCTGGTGGCCTTGGGCAAGTCACCCATCCTCTCTGGGCCTTGTTTTCCTTGTCTATGACAAGTCCTTTCTTGCTGCAATGAGTGCTTTGGCAGAGAGGCAGGGGCAGTTTCACTCCGTTTCAGAGAACTCGGTGCGTGGGTGGGTAGGGGTAGCAGCAGCAGACTGCAGTAGCCCCGCTCAGGCCCTTGGGCCCAAGAGGCTCTGCGCAGCTCTCCTCCCTCCCACAGCCGTTTGGAGGAGGGGCCACTAAGTGGAGGTGGAGGGCTGCTAATGAGCCCCCTAAGGACCTCAGAGACAGCTCTGATGGCACTGAAGGGCTTCCCTGAGTTTCCTTAAAAGCCCTGATGGCAGAGAAGCCTCCATTAGCAGGAGGATTAATCACCAGACGGATCTCAGCCACTCCCTTCCAAAGTGCCCCCAGCTGCCCCCGCTGCACTCTGAAGTCAGAGAGGACGGGGTTTGGGGCTTAGAGATGCTCCCACCCATGACCCGCCCTATCTGATCCCAGGTGAGAGAGCAGGGCGAGGAGGCGGGCCTGTGGGGCTGGCCCTGGAGGAGATGGGGGGCGGACAGAGACCTGGGAGACAGGAACCTGGGCCTCTAGGGAGTGATTGCAGAGACCACCCCCCCATGCAAAGTATATGCAAAATATGCAAACCACTGGTGATTAGTTGTGGGTCCACTGCTCAGGTCCTTTGAGTAGTAAGTTGGCAGCTCCTCACTCTAAGTCTCTGGTTGGGCCCAGGGGGGGTCAGACGGCATGGTCTTCGTGGGCCTGGACAGGACCTCCAGACCCTCAGGTCACCAGCCCTCCTGGGCACCCTTCCAGGCAATGAGGGGTTCAGGCAACTGGAGGCTCAGAGAAAAAAAACCCTGTTCATGTTGCAAACTACCCCACCTGTTCCAGATCAGATCAGGGGCAGCCCCCAGCCCCGAGGTGGCCGTGCCAGGTCCACCCACTCTGCTCTAGGGTGCTGGGCCAAGTCTCTCCTCCTCCCTCCCCTTTCACAGTGTGCCTTCCCCTCGCCCTTCACCCTGCCCTCGCCCCTGCCTCTCGGTCTGTCTCCGCACTGTCTCCGGACAGCCCCACTCCTTCCCCCTCTCCCCCAACGGTAAATTTACCATACTCAATGCCCTTGTGCCTCCGTCACTTAATTCGCACCTGGTTCTCCTTTGACACATTCACCAGGACCAGCCAGCCCTGGGGGCGGGGAGAAGGGGGACCTCCTCCATCACCTCACTTCACCCAGAAAACCTGCAGCTGCTGACAGGAGCTGCCAGCCAGGCCTGCCGCTGCTTCTGCCTCCCACCAGACCACACTGGGCACGAGGAGAGGGCTTTCCCTCTGCCTTCTGGATGCCTGGGCCTAACCCCGCACCCCTTGAGGGGGAAATTCTCCCTGGGGTCTCTGCCGGGGCAGCGGGAGAGAGAGGTGAACTCATCAACGCTGTGTTTGCGAAGTCCCTGCTATGTGCCCGGCAGGGTTCTAGGCACAGTTCTATACAAGGAGGTGAAGGAATGGGCAGGATGTGCTCAGGCACCTTTCCTGAAATCCCCGCCTCACCCGCCAGCCAGGCCTGGCAGGCTGAGTGGGGAGCTCCATCTCGGGTCGTTCTCTGGGAAGGTGAGAGGCCCCTGAAACAGGGCCTGAGGGAGGCCCGCAGGGTCGAGAGAGGTGGCACCTGGCCCATGTTTCCCCCCAGAGTTTGGGGCTGCAGGGGCCTGAGACCAGTGACACCAGACCCCTCGGTCTGCCCCTCTGTAGTGGCAGATGTGGGTGGCAAGGGGTACCAGGCAGTGCTGAGCAGTTCTGGGTGGGAGACAGCAGGCGTGGCCCCCCTGAGGTCCTCTTGCTGGCTTCTCCCCCAGGCTCCCAGGCCAGCCCTGGTGAGTGCTGACTCCGGGAGGGGGTCGAGCCTGCTGTTTCCTGCACAGTAACACTTGGAGTCGGAAGGTGGTTGTTGTTAGGGGAGGCGGTGGTGGCCCAGGGACCCTCACCTGTTCCCCAGCTTCCTCATTCACTCTCCCTTTCCTTCCTGAAAGAGAGGCGGAGAGGTGAAGAGGAGGAGCTGGCAGATCTGAGGACTCTCCCCTGCATGGAGTTCCCTCATCTGTAAAAGGGGGATTATCCTGCTGCCTCCTGGGGTTGAGGTGAGAACCAGATGAGAATGTTTAGGGGCCCCGGGACTTGACGATGCCCAGCCCCTTCGAGGATTGCTCTGCAGGCCCACAGAGATGTGCGAGCTATGGTGTGCTACTTCCACCTGCCCTTCTCCTGCCCCCATCCCCATCCGGAGAACCCCGCTTTGCACTGCCTCCACTGTGGACTGTTTGTAGCTCCTCCCTTCCCCCACGACCTCTGGGAGGAGACCCCCTTTCCCAGCCTTGTTCTCCCCTCCCGATCCCCACCCCCAGCAGTCTCCTTAGTGACATTGCTAGAATGTCTGGGAATCAGACCCCCCAGCTCCCAGGGGCCTCTCCAGTGTACGAGCTGCATCAGCTTTCCAGCATCCCCCCTGCGGCAGCCCAGACACCTCCCGCGGCTGCCTGTGACCTTCAAACAGTGCTAGGATCCTCTTTCAACTCTCCTCCCACTCCCCAGCCTCAACCCTCCTGCTGCGGCCGCCTTAAAGCTGCTGTCTCTGCAGCCTCCAGGGGAGGATCAGGTGTGCAATGCTGGGGCCTGTATCCTGCCTGGGGCCCAGGAGAAATCCAACAACTTCTCTTCCCTTCTTTGACTCTGCGGCCTGAGCCCCCATCTCTCAAACCAGAGCAGCGGAGTGTGCGGCTGGGAAAGGGCCTGCAGAACTGGGCTGGGCTCTGGGCAGCCCGGCCCAGGCTGCTGGGCTGGGCTTGAGGATGGAAGGCGTGGGCCAAAGAGGAAACATAGACAAGGCCTGGATTGGGGTGCATCATTCACCTCCAGCATAAAATTGTGGGGGCACCCCAAAACTCAGTAATTAAGAGAAATCATATTTTAATGGAATATTTTTAAAAATAAAAATTAATGCTAAACAAAACCATGATTGTGGTAGGCAGAATGATGCCTTTTCCCAAAGAGGTCTATGTCCTCATTCCCAGAACCTGTGAATATGTTAAATGACGTGGGAAAGGGGGATTAGGGTTTCAGACAGAGTCGAGGTTGCTCATCAGCTGACTGCAAGACGAGGAGATGGCCCTGGCTGTCCAGATGGGCCGGTCCCATCACAGCGTCCTTAAAAACGGGAGAGGGCGGCAGGAGAGCCGAGTCAGGGAAGGACACGTGTTGGCAGACATAGAGGGGGAGTGATGTGACCTGAGAAGGACTTGCTGGCTTTGAGGATGTAAGGGGGCTGCCACCAACAAGTGGGGGCAGCCCCTAGACGCCGGAAAAGGCGAGAAAGCAGCGTATTCTCCCCAGAGCCTCCAGAGAGGAACAAAGTCCCGCTGACACCCTGGTTTTGGCTCAGTGAGGGGGGGTCGGACTCTGACTTACAGAGCTGCGTGATAGTAAATTTGTAAGGCAGAGAGTTTGTGGCAATTTGTAACAGTGGCAGTGAGAACTAATACAATGATGAACCAAATACCAACATTTTCCATAAAGACACGACCAGGAGATTCTAGGCTCCCGAGAGGGGCCCACAGCCCTTAGTTCGGGGCCACGCAGCCCCGGAACTGCAGGGAGACCAAGGCGGGGACGACAGGCAGAGCTAACAGAGGGGCTGGGCTGGGAGGGCAGCCCCTGAGATCCCTGCCTGGGAGAACCCTGGTCTCAGGGTGGGTGCGGGAGTAGAGAGGAGGGAAGAGGTGGGAACAGGAGAGAGGAACAAAAGGGCATCGAGGTGCACTTAGAGTCCGGCACAGAAAAGTGACTCAGAGAGTTAGGGCGGGAAACAGAAGTCAAAAATTAAAGATTTCAGAAATTTCTGTTTGGCCAGCATATGAGCATTATATTAACATTGCTCATTGATGTTTATAAATTAAAATAATACTTGCATGCAGTTAAAAAGTCAGATACTAAAACGCTTACAGTGAAATAGCCATTTCTGTCCAGGCCTTTCTGGCCCTGCAGTCCTGCTCCTGAGAGGCAGCCACTTCCAAGTTTTAACCATTTTTGTGTTTTCCTAGCATTGACTTCAGATTTCTAAACAAACAAACAAAAATGCTTATTCTTCTATTTACTTTTCAGTTTTAAGTATTCACTATTGACTTCAAGTAAGTTTGTTAAAACCCCACCCTCTGGTTTTCTTCCCCCCAATATAGTTTTATCACTTTTTAATAAATAAATATCCAATGTTTACTTTATTATGATTTGCAAATATTATTCATGGTTGAGCCAAATAGTGGACTCTGATTACATTTTAAAAATTGTGTTACTCCTTCCCATGGAGTTAATTACTGCCTCTATTTAAAAATATTTTTACTTAGTTTTCCCAATATCTATCACCAATTCAGCAAATTCTTTGACACTTTTAAACACATCAGGCAATCTAGCCATTTCCTTTTTCCTTTAGTGATATCTTTCCTGGAGTTCTCTGTTCTCCACTGCAATCTGGGTAGATTCTTCTCTGGGGCTGCTGTCCGGTTCTCCTCTGGGAGTCCCCTTTATACTTATCTGACAAATGTCCTCTACTTTTCTCCTGTATTGCATCCCTTGTCTCCTGGACCACACAATTTTCTTTCTTGATTGACTTCCTCCTTTTAGTGGAGCATATTTTTCAAGAGATATTTGAGGAAGGGTTTATAGGAGATATATACATTAAGTAAGACCTTGTAAGTCTGAAAATATCTTTATTCTGCCTACCCTTTGGTTGATAGTTTTGCTGGGTATACAAATTCTAGATAAAAAAAATCATGTCCTCAGAATTTAGCATGCATTGATCATGGTCTTCTAGCTTCCACTCCTTTTTTTTTTTTTTTTTTTTCAGAGACAGGGTCTTGGGCTGTTGCCTAGGCTGGAGTGCAATGGTGTCATCACAGCTTGCTGCAATCTCCAACTCCTGGGCTCAAGTGATCCTCCTGCCTCAGCCTCTTGAGTAGCTAGGACTACAGGTGCATGCCACCATGCCTGGCTAATTTTTTAAAAATTTTATGTAGAGACAGGGTCTTGTTGTATTGTCCGGACTGGTCTCCAACTCCTGCCCTCAAGCAATCCTCTGGCCTTGGCTTCCCAAAGTGCTGGGATTACAGGCATGAGCCACCATGCCTGGATAGCTTCCACTCTTAGGGAAAAAATCTGAGACAATTCTGATTCCCTTTTCTTTGCAAATGACTTATTTTTTCTCTCTAGAAGCTTTTAGGATTTCTTTCATATCACTAGTGTTTTGAAATTTCACAATGATGTGGCTTTGTAGGGGTCTTTTTTTGTTCATTATTCTGGATGACCTCAAACATATCTTTTAGTGCTGGAAAATTTTCTTTTGTTATTTCTTTGCTTATTTTTCCCCTCCATTGTCTCTGTTTTTCTTTTTCTGATAATCCTATTAGTTATACATCAGATCTTCTTAAATGATCTTTGAATTTTCTTATTTTTTCTCTCTCATTTTCCTACTCTTTTGTCTACTTTATGAGAGATTTACACAACTTTCTCTTTCAACTCTTATACTGAATTTAAGCCATTATCTTTTAAAATTATTTTACATTTTTAAGAGCACTTGTTTTCTGAATGTTTCCTTTTATAGCATTTTATTTCATGGATACAACATATTCTCATCACTCTAAAAATAATTTTTAGATTGCTTTTTATTTTGTAGGTTTTCATCTGCTTCCTATATGGTTTCTGTGTCCTCATATTTCCTTTTTTGTTTGTTTGTTTCTTTTGGTCTCTGTCTTTCAAGTTGGAGACTTTCTGTCCACATGTGACGATTTCTACTGTCTGTTCGTATCTAAAGGTGGGTTACAAGGAAAGCATTTGACAGCTCCATGGGAAAGCTGTGAACTATTTGGGCTTCATGGAAGGATGGCCAGGTGGGGACCTAGCTTCTTTTTCGGTAGATGCCCAGTGTCAGTTTATATAGAACTTTCTCTTGATCCAAGAGAGAGAGATTCTCCAGTCTCCCACCTAGAGGTATAAACCTGACTTCCAGCATACTGAGAGCTGAGTAGGGAAGAGAGCTGGAGTCCTACTCTTCAGAGTACAGACTTACACTTTAACACCTTTCTCAGTAAAGTACCTACAGAGGGTTGAATGGTAGCCCCCAAAAGATATGTCCATGTTGTAAACCCTGAAACCTGTGACTGTACCAACGTGAATTTACTTGGAAAAGGGATCTTTGCAGACATAATTTAGTATTACGGATGAGGTCATCTTGGATTATCCAGGTGGGCTCTAAATCCAATGACAAGTGCTGTAGAAGCAACACACAAAGAAGAGACACACAGAGAAGAGGAGAAGGACATGTGAAGATGGAGCTAGAGATGGGAGTTATGCAGCCACAAGCCAAGGAACACCTGGAGCCACTAGAACCCAGAGGAGGCAAGCAATGGAATCTCCCTAGGGCTTCTGTTGGGAGTGCAGGCCTGCCAACACCTTGATTTCAGACTTCTGGGCTCTGAAACTAAGAGACAATACATTCCTATTGTTCTACACCACCCAGTTTGTGGTAATTTGTTATGGCTTAGGAAACTTATACAGACAGTGGTTCGTATAAGTTTTCAATTTTATGATGGGTTTATTGTGGCATTAAATGCATTTTCTTTTCTTTTTCTTTTTATAGAGACAGGGTCTCACTCTGTTGCCCAGGCTAAAGTGCGGTGGCCCAATCATAGCTTACCGTAACCTTGAAGTCAACCTTGGGCTCAAGCAATCCTCCTGCCTCAGCCTCCCAAGTAGCTGGGACTACAGGTGCACACCACTATGACCAGCTAATTTTTTAAAAACTTTTTTATAGAGATGGGGTCTCGCGATGTTGCCCAGGCTGGTCTTGAACTCCTGGCCTCAAGCAATCCTCCTGCCTCAGCCTCCCAAAGCGCTGGGATTACCGTCGGCTTGTGCGGCCTTAAATGTGTTTTCAACTTACGATGGGATATGGCCCCATCATAAGTGGAGGAGCATCTGCACAGCACCTCACCTCCAGCTGGCCTAGCATTGCTGAGACCAGAGGCCCTTTGGTTCAACCTTTCCTGGGAATAAACCTCAGTCTTCCACGGGAGTGGAAGCAGGGTAATTGGCTGAGGTCTAAGAGAGGAGATCTGAAGCTCTAATTACACCTACTGTAGACTTTTAACTAATATTCCAGTTTTCAGCTTTACCTCTCACTCCCACCGCCAGTGATACCTGGTGTCTGTTGTACTTGAGCCTTGCCAAGGTTTTGTGGTGTGAATTGTCTGGCTTCTTGTGGGCACCTCCCTCTCTCAACTTGTAGGCTTAAGATTCTCATTTTTATACAGCAAAGATTCATTACACCTGTATTAGTCAGTGTTCGCCAGAGAAGCAGAGCCATAGGATGTATGCAGGTACATAAGCAGAGATATGGGAGTTGGCTCATAAATTATGGAGGCCAAGAAATCTCACAGTATGCCATCTGCAAGCTGGGGACCAGGAAGGCTGGTGGTGCAACTCAGTCCGTGCTCAAAGGCCTGAGAGCTGGGGGAAAGGTAGGTGGGGTGCCAGGAGACTCTTGTGAGCTCTGGAGTCCAAAGCCCAAAACCCGGAGCTCTGATATCTAAGGGCAAGAGAAGAAGAATGGACTTTTTTGTTCTGTTCAGGCCCTCAACAAACTGGCTGATGCCCTTCCACATTGGTAGGGGGTCTTCTTTGGTCTACCAATTCCAGTGCTAATCTGATCCAGAATGACCCTCACAGACACACCTAGAAATAATGTCTTACCAGCTATCTGGACATCCCTTATCCCAGACAAGTTAAAACATAAACGTAACCACCACACTACCCATCCACCAGCTTTCCAGCTTCCAAAATTTTAATATCTCTCATCTGCTATCAACCTCCTTTCACTGTTTCTTTTTGTGGGGTTTCACTTTTTTTTAAAAACATCTTTGGCTGTCATTAAGTGGTGTTTTAGGAATGAGAAGAGATAAATGAGTATATTCAATTTCTTCAATTAATCATAAGATTCACATTCCTAATTGTAGTTATTTAAGTTTGATTAAGATAAGGAAGCTCGGCCGGGCGTGGTGGCTCACGCCTGTAATCCTAGCACCCTGGGAGGCCGAGGCGGGTGGATCGCTCGAGGTCAGGAGTTCGAGACCAGCCTGAGCAAGAGTGAGACCCCGTCTCTACTAAAAATAGAAAGAAATTATATGGACAACTAAAATATATATATATATACACAAAAAATTAGCCGGGCATGGTGGCGCATGCCTGTAGTCCCAGCTACTCGGGAGGCTGAGGCAGTAGGATCGCTTAAGCCCAGGAGTTTGAGGTTGCTGTGAGCGAGACTGATGCCACGGCACTCACTCTAGCCCGGGCAACAGAGTGAGACTCTGTCTCAAAAAAAAAAAAAAAAAAAAAAGATAAGGAAGCTCATGTACTCTTCAGTTTGCCACAGGCCTCACCACTCCCTGCAGTGCTGAGCATGGTCTGATTTACACATTTACGCTTTCAACCTGGCTTCCTTCTGCAAGCATCTGCATTTGTTATTACTGCTTTAGGTACCCTCTAGAGATTAGAAATCCAGAGAACCATGGTGAAGAGAGTATTTGTCAAGGCAATGTCTGTCTAATTCATCCCCTTTTAAAATATTCTGGAACTGGGCTACAGAAATAGAAAAAAATCAGAGTTAGAAAACTGGGGTAGGAGAAGAGGGCATTAAGAATGTCTCACCTTAGCTTGGTTGACTTTCTGATTCCTCGGTTGTATAACCTACTGGCTCCTGTATTTTCCCCACTGCCTCAATTTTCCCATTTGGGAAAGAGGTACAATCATCTTTGCCCAGTGGAGTGAGGTTGGCATGGTGAGATGAGACATAAGAAGCCTCAACATGGGCCAGACGCGGTGGCTCACGCCTGTAATCCTAGCACTTGGGGAGGCTGAGGTGGGAGGATCACTTGAGCTCAGGAATTCGAGATCAACCTGAGCAAGAGCCAGACCCCGTCTCTACCAAAAATAAAAAAGTTAGCTGGGCGTGGTGGCTCGCCCCTATAGTCCTAGCTACTCAGGAGGCTGAGGCAGGAGGATCCCTTGAGCCCAGGAGTTTGACGTTGCAGTGAGCTATGATGACATTACTGCACTCTGCCCAGGGTGACGGAGTGAGACTCTGTCTCAAAAAAAAAAAAAAAAGCCTCAACAAAAGAAAAGCTGGAGCACTTTGCTATTTTCACTTTTATCTGTAGCGTTGCATGTCATCTTGACTGGCTCCTCTCTGTTGGAACTAACTGTCTGGGTCCCACTGGCCAGGAACACTGGCCATCGAATGAAGTCTTGATACTACGAGACAATACTTTGGGAGTCCTGTTTCTAGAACTGGTGCTCCACAGCTGTGAGGCTTGACCACCACACTCTGGATTCCTCAGCAGTCCCCACGTCCATCTGCCTCCGACATTGGAGGGTGTGGGAATCTTCCAGCTATGGCAGAGACAAAAGGCAGGAAGAGGGATTCTGGAAGAAGCTAGAAGTGCAGAGGTGGCTGAGGCTGTTAGGCAAAACGATGGGAGGCCATTTCTTGGACTGAGCTGCTGCACTAGGCCCCAGCAGTCCAGCCCAAACCCAAGTGCAGTCAGTCTCGCTAAATGCCACATAATCAAATCGAAACTTCACGGAAGCAAATAGATGCCCAAACCGACCAGTTTTTTCCTGAAGACAGGAGATTGCACTCTACCCGAGTCAGCGTAATAAGGAAGTCCTCTCTGCTTTAACTCTCACAAAAAAGTAAATTGAAGTAAACTGATGTTAATTTTTTTTCTAGTGTTCTGTTTCCTTGTCGCCACCTTACAAACCCACTGTTCTGGCACTGCCCCGAGGGAGCTCTCATTCTGCTTTGTAGAATGGAGGACACCTCATGCATGAATCACAAATAAAAGCCAGTTAGATCTATAACTAAATTTGTTGTAATTTTGCCTTTCGACAAAGTCAAGGTCTTAGCTCATCTCTCTCTGGGGGGGAGGGGCTTTGAGGGGGCTGCTGAGCCATTGCTGTGTGGGGGGGGGGGGGGAGCTAGAACTGGCTTCGTTCCCCAGTGAGGGCCAGCTAAGCGCTTGGCAAAATACACAATTTCTCCCATCCTTCCCCTTCTCCCTAAAGCCCCAGGGGCCCCGGCCAGATCTTCACACAGTGCAGGAGGTCTGGTCTGTTGGGGCTGTTGGTTGGATTGGGTTGAATGGCTGCATCCCAATATTCTCTGTCCTGCCAGGCGCTGGGACCCAGGGAAGCAGGGTCCAGTGATTCAGGCCACTACTGTTCTCTCTAAAAGGTCAGCCAGGAGCACCTCACCTCCTCACCACCCCCCAGGGCCAATGCCCCGTGGTGCTGGAGCTGGGAAAGGGGAGGGGGCCAAGGAACAGAATCTGACAGCCTGGGGCCCTGCCACCCCCCCTCCCCTGCCCTTCCCTCCACCATCCCCCAGGAAGCAGCAGACATAATCAGCAACTTTTATTTTTTTAAAAAATAAAAAGGCACTTTAGGGCTTTTATGGAGGAGGCTGAGGCCCATTAAGACACAAATTAAATCTTTGTGGGAACAGCCAGAGTGCTATTCCCTGTGTGAGGAAGGCCCCACGCTGGCACTGCGGCCCCCGGTCCCAGGCTTCTGCTGGCCTTGGGCCCCACCTCCCTCCTCTCTCCCCCCAGGATTAAAGTGCATCTTAGCCGCTAGAGGGGAAATTAATCAGGTTTTGCATTAAGTAGGTTACAGGGCAGGGCAGGAGTGGGGCAGGGGAGAGCAGGTGAGTGAGCCCAGGAGTGAGGGGAGGGTGGAGGGAAGGAGTGGGGGGGGTCCTCTGCCAGACACTCTGCACACTGTTCTATTTAACCCTCTCACCAAGTGTGGGGGGAGTTACCACTGCTATCCCCCATTTTACAGATAGGGAAAACTGAGGTTCCACCCAGTTAAGTGATATGACCAAGGTCATGCTGCTGCTAATGTCAGCTGGGATTGAGTTTCCTTTTAGCGTAGAGGGGAGGTGGAAAAAGAGGGAGATACACACACATTGTTCCCTTTTTTCCATCCCCTCCCTCCACCCTCAACCCTACCCCAGAGAATTTTTTTTTTTTTTAATAGAGAGTCTTGCCCTGCTGCCCAGGCTGGAGTGCAGTGATGCAATAAAATCATAGCTCACTGCAGCCTTGAACTTACCTGGCCTCAAGCAATCCTCCTGCCTCAGCCTCCCCAGTCGCTGGGATTACAGGTGTGAGTGACACCACTCCCACCCCCAGAGCATTTCTCTGCAGCCAGTTCAGGAACCAGGAAGTCCTTCCAACTGCGCTTCTCTGCGACCAGTCGCTTTTGAAGGGCCCACAGAGAAGGTGTGTTTTTGGGGGTCTGGGGCACCAGAGCACTTGGATGGGTGGGTGTAGGAGGAAGGGCCTTTAGCTAGTCTACCCGATTAACCTCTTGGGGGGTGTGCCAAGCGCAGGAGTTTGAACAAAGTGGGAGGGGTGGAGACTGAAAACACCGTGGCCTGGCCGGCTCCAAGGCAGGGGAGGTGGAAGCCGGAGGCGAGTAGCGTGGGGGAGGGCCGGGCTCCCCTTGCCTACCTCCTGCTCCAGCGGGTGCTGACCTGTCATTCATTCCTTCGACAAATGTTTATTCAGCACCTGCTGCGCAGCTGGTGGGGGGCTAAGTGCTTCAGTTAGAGAGCAATAAGAATGAGAATAATGCCGTATTTCTTCCTTCTAAGAAACACATTTTCCCCGCAATTTTAACATTTCTGAAACCAGGAAGCACCTTACAAGCAGCGAACGTTATAGTTATTTTCAGCAGTGTTTTATTTTTCTTAGACATAAAGTCAGGGTGCATCCAAACCATGACAGCTCAGATTTAATAAAATGTGGCGGTAGCTACCGTTCCAGTACATGCTGCATGCCAGGCACTGTCCTCACTGCTCTACATGCAGTAACGCACTAGGTGCCCCCCTCCCCGCCCCCGCCGCCACAACTATCTCCGAGGTGGGAATTAGTACTGTCCCCATTTTAGAGATGGGGAAACCGAGGCACAGGGAGGTGAATTCTCATCTCCTTATGAAAGAGTGGGCAGGCCCCTGCAAACATCAGTGCCAGGCTTGTAACCGCAGCCGGGCTGTGCGCAAGGCAGCAAAGAACACCAGAGAGAGAGCCACCCTGGAAACCTCCCCCCAGAGCCGGCATCCGGGCCTCCCTCTGCCCGCCCCCATTCCCCTCTCCTTGGTGTGTGGCGTGCAGTGATTAATCAGGAAAGCACCTGTCACTCCCTGCAGCCTGCCAGCTACCAGCTCAGCGCGGGGAAGGGATGGAGAGGAGCTGCGGGCAGAGAGCCTCATCGTTTCTGGCTCCTCCCAGAGTAGACGTGGGGTCATTTCTCAGGATTTCTCCTGGTCTGGCTTAGGCTGGGGGCGGGGGGCGGGAACCTGCTGATGCGGAAGGTTTACAATAGGGAAGGGGGACAGCAGTTAACCAGAAATCCCTCTCCGCTTCCCATCCACACTCCAAAGCAGGCCAAAGCCAGCTTGGGAGGCAACCGGCCCCGGGGGTTGCCCCTCTCCCCACCAAGCCTGTGACCCTAGGCAGAGCTCTAGGCCTCAGTTTCTCAGTCTGGACAGTGGGATACATTCTCCACAAGGAGACCCTGGATGGGAGCCTGAGAAATGCGGATTCTCCAGACCTTGTTCTGCGGCTGCTGCTCTCTCCCTGACCACCTCCCCTCACCCTGCACGTTCAGGTCTACCCCCTCCCCAGCCTGACCCTGCCAAGTGCTGGGAAATGAAGGCCTTACCTGCCAAAAGGAACGGGGAGAGGCGCTGAGGGCCCTGCCAGCAGCCCGGAAGCTGTCAGGATGGCGGTAATTAATCAGTCCAGCCGGGGAAGCCCACAGCAGCCATCGGCAGCATCCCCTGGACCCAGGACCCAGCACAGTGGACAGAGACAGCAGCTACCCCCAACTAGGCTAAGGCCAGGGAGGTCCGGCCGAACTTGACCCGTGGACCTCGGGTCCTGTGGTGCCAGGGGGCTGGCAGGAGTAGAACGGAGGGGTTCGCCTTCTAAAGCCTGGCGTGTCTCACACTTGTTCATTCATTCAGCAAGCGCTGTGGAGCACCTGCTGTGCGTCGTGGGCAGGTTTTGGGACGCAGACCTGAGACAGGGATGCCAGCACACTGGCGTCCTTGGGGGGTGCTTGCTCTGCAGGACCCCTGTGGAGGGGGGAGCCAGCAAAGACGCGCTCTCAGCTAAAGTCTCGCCTTGGCCCTATCCACAGATCAGACTGCACTGCCGCGCAGTCTCCCCGTTTGAGAAGAGGGCCAGGCCTTCCCACCCCTCCTCAGTCCGTCACTGGCCATGGGCTGTGGGGAGTGCGGACCCCCCGGGGCAAGGGGCTTCCCATCAGCGGAGGGTGAGTCCCCAGCAAAGGGCAGCTGGGAGCCCTGGGTAGCTGATACCACAGCCGGTGCGGGAGGGCTGCACCAGCGTGGGCGCGGGGGCTCTGGGCAAGGTGTCAGCAGGTTCGATGCCACCAGAAGTTCTCCAAGTGTGGGCTCTGGACCAGCAGTATCAGCGTCACCGGGGAAATGAAAAGTGTCAAGTGCTTGTCCCCGTCTGACTCAAGAAATCCTGGATCAGAAGCTCAGGGCAGGAGGGACCGAGCAAGCTGTGTTCTAACCAGCCCTCCTGGCGATTCTGATGCCTGCTTACTTTGAACACTGGGCAGAGTAAAGTCATGGGCCCAGTGCCCATGGGACTTAGAACCGAGTGTGGCCGATTGGCAAGATGCATGTGGGTCTGTCTGTGGGCTTGAGGACCCGGGTCTGTAGCTGGCAGCTGGTGTGACCAGCGTTCCCGCACAGCGGTGACACTCCTAACTGTTCCCCCACAGGCCTTCATTCTCAAAGTCATCCGGAGCCCAGGGTCACCCTCACTGCACCCATTGTATGGTGCCCTTCCCTCGGCATCCCACTGTGGTGCCACCAACAGGGGAGGGCGTTCACATTCAGCCAGCGTGTGCTGACTCTCTTCTGGGCTCTTTCTCATGAGCTATTTACAAGACCCCTCCCCACGGCAGCTCCTGCGTTGTAGATACTAGCGTATCCAGTTTGCAGAAGAGGAAACTGTGGCTCAGAGTAATTTAAGGGGAAGAGAACTCAAGGTCTTTTGAGTCCAAGTTCAGTGAGTGTTTTGCTATAAACAACGTTGGCAGAAATCAGAATTGTGGTAACCTTCAAAGTGAGGGTACTGGTGGGACGGGGTACACAGGAGTCTTCTGGGGTGCTGGAAGGAGCATATCTTCATCTGGGTTATGGTAACACACATGTGCACATAGGTAGAAAGTCGCTGAGCTTTACACTTAAAATGTATGCATGTTATTGTATGTAAATTGTGTTATTTTTTAAAATGCAAAAGGAAAAGCTCTAAACAGTCACAAAAAACCCCACAAATACCGTATGATTTCACTTATATGAGGCATCAAAGGTGGTCAGACTCATAGGAGCAGAAAGCAGAATGGTTTTTCCCAGGGAGTGGGGGCAGACAAGAATAGGGAGCTGTTGTTTAATGGGTACAGAGTTTCTGTTTTGCAAGATAAAAAAGTTCTGGAGATTTGCTACTGAGCTCTACACTTAAAAATAGCTAACATGGTAAATTTTATGTTATATATATTTTATTACAATTAAAAAGATTTTTTAAAAAAAAGTCCTAAAAGTCTAGCTTTGTGATGCTCCCGGAAGTCAAGAGGCACTGGATGGTAGATGGTTGCCCTTTAATAGCACTGACCAGGGCTTGGCCTCCCAAGTGAACTGGCCACAGCTTTAGACTCTTGAGGTCAGTGAAGGCAAATCTCTCCTACAGCATCCCTGCTGGGTGGCTCCAGCCTGTGCTGAAACACCTTCTGGTGACAGGGGAGCTCACTCCATCCACACTGCGAACTAGTGCAAGATAATGCCAGATACTGAGAAGACGCAGACCAGCACGGAGAAGAATGCCTGTCCTTCTTTGCACAGCTCTGTTAGAAAGTCTACCCTTGTGTGAAGTCCCTGAAGTCCCAAACTCTGGCCCTTAGTCCCTGTTCCAGGCTTTAGGGCCATGGAGTATGAATTCCACCTTGCACGGGGCCAACCTGCAGCGTTTGTTTTGGTATTCTTTGGTTTGTTTTTAGCTGCACACGTGTGAATCTTCACTTTTTTTTCTCCACTGTGCACACACCTCCAGTGCCAGGCATGTCGGGCACAGTCATCCGGAGACCTGACCTCTGCCTCTTCGCCTTTGTGTCCCATTGCCACGTGAGTCAGACAGCGGTGGTAGGAGTATTCCTTACCTAACGTGGAAAGGGACTGTGACTCACATAAACATATCCACTACACTCAACCTAAATGGATCTCTGACTCAATCTCCCCGGGGCTGCATCCCATAAACGCCCATGGCCACTCCAGTACCAGCCAACATGAGGGAAAGTGTGAGGAAGGAGAAGTCAGAGTGGAAGGAGACGGGGATCTTGACTGATTGTGGTTAAAATATCTGCATGTGCAAACTCTGCAAAGCCACAGGACCCGTGGGCATATCTGCTAGAGCCCTGCCGAGGGCCTTGGAAGGGGCCCGTGTAAGTGAGCAGCCCTGAAACAGAAGCTACGTGGCGCCTTGGTGAGCCCATCTCTGCCCGTGGACTGCGAGTCCCGGAGGACAGGGCAGCCCTGCAGGTTGGTGAGGACACTGACCACCCTCACCCCTGCCCCTATTCGAAGGTTTTCTTTTGCTGGTTAAACATGACCAGTGCCTTCCATGGTTCCTCAAAAATAGGTCCCTGCTTCCTGTCTGACCTGGTGGCAGTTTGTCTACAGCCCTTAGAAGGGCCCAGAGCTGAGTGGCAGCCTGTGGTCCCACCTGCCAGCGCAGGGCATCCAGCTCCACGTATCCACTGATTCCCTCTAATGGCCTCGGGGCCAAGGCGTCCCCATCAGGCGCTGCCCATCCTTCGTTCACAGGTTAACTTGGCAACGATTTCTGGGTGTTTCACCTGCCCCACGTCCTGAAGTAGGCCCTGGGATAGAGACAAAGCAGGAGGGTCTTTGCCCCGGGGGCGCTTACACCCTCCACCCACAAAGCTGCAGCTGCAAAGTCACGGCTCCCTCGCCCGTAAGTTAGCTTTTAGCCCCAACCCCAGAGCCTGGCACAGATCCTCAACTCAATTTCATCTTATTAGATGTGCTCCACTTGGCCATTCTGCCAGAATCAGTTTGGATCTTGTTTCTGCATGCCCTGTCCTCCCGCTCCCTCCCGGCTCTGTGTCATCCTCGACTGTGACAAGCCTGCCTATTATGTCTTCATTGCAGTCTCCGATAACAGTGTTCGACTGCCCAGGCTGAGGACCGAGCCCGGAGGCACTAGAAGTTTCCCTCCAGGTGGACACAGATTCCTTAATCAGTACCCTTTAGGGACGGTGGTTCAATCCACCTCATTACGTGGTCACCCAGCCGTGTTTGTCCATTTGTTCTCAAGGACATCACAAGAGGCCTTGTCACGTTCCTCAGTGAAGTCCAGACACACCGCATCTGACACAGTTTCCTTTCCGTTAGTCCAGCAACCCTGTCAAGAAAAGAAGGGCCGGTTCTGTTTTCCAGCCACCAACACTATGCTTTTTTTTTTTTTTTTTTTTAACTTTTTTACTGAAGCATGTATTCAGACAATTGCTGAGATCATAAGTGTACAGGTCGACGACTTTTCACAAAGTGACACACCATGTCATCAGCATCAAGATCAAGAAATGGAACAATACCAGCCCCCCCCGAAGTGCCCTCATTTCTCCTTCCAGTCCCCTCCCCCAGCCAAGAGTAACCCTCATGTGACTTCTAACGCCAGAGAGAGCTTCTTCTGGTTTTGAACTTTGTATAAATGTGAAGCATTTTTTTATATCTGGTTTCTTTCGTTCAACATTATATGTGAAATTCATTGTATGCCATTGTAGATGTTCATTCTCATGGATGCATGATATTCTGTTATATGCATATAGCACAGTGTGTCCATTCTACTGCTGGGGATTAGAGTTGCTTCCAGTTGAAAGCAATTATGAGTAGTGCTGCTATGAACATGCCCTTATTTATAACGCGGTGCACATAGGTGATCATATGTTGAGTGTGTACCTAGGAGTAGAATCTATGGGTCATGAAATAAGCATTTTGCAGATTTGCCAAACAGTTTTGGCAAGTAGTTGCACCATTTTATACTCCCACCAGCAACATATGAACATCCTCACCAACATTTGGTATTTTTGGTCTCTTAAATTTTATCCCTTCTGTAGGCATGAAGTGGTATCTCACTGAATTTGCATTTCCCTGCTGACTAATGATGCAAAGCACATTTTCATGTGCTCATTGACCATTTGGGTAGCCTCTTTTGTGAAGTGTTTGTTTAAATCTTTTGTTCATTTTTCTATTGGGTTGGTCTGCCTTTTTCGTATTGATTTGTGGTAGTTTCTTTTTTTATATTCCGGAGGCACACTGCCTCCACTCTTAACCTCAGCCAATTATTTTTGCAAATGAGTCTATTTTATCCCAGGAGGCAGCTGGGAGGGAATGAGCGTCCCTTTAGGGAGATGCTGAATCATGGAGGAGCTGGTGATTGCAGCTGTCATTGCTCGTAATCAGCCTGCCATGTTTTCCTTGAGAAGTGGTGAGAGTGAGCGCGGGATGAAAGGATCCATAAATGACACGTTGAGGGGAATAGGGCAAAAGGGGCAGCCGTGATGGCCTTGGGAGGGGCAGGTTGGCAGGGGAGGGCATCATAGTGCCATGAAAAACTTTCAGGTTAGTTGTCAGAAACCCTGAACTCGGGCACTGGCCTCAGCCTTTCTAAGCATCTATTTGTTCTTTTGGGGATCAAAGATAATACCCATTTCACAGGGTTTTCTGAGGTTGAATAAGAAAGCCGTTTATAAAAATGTAATATTTTAGGTCAGGTGCAGTTGCTCACACCTTTAATTCCAGTACTTTGGGAGGCTGAGGTGAGAGGATCACTTGAGGCCAGGAGTTTGAGACCAGCCTGGGCAGCATAGCAAGATCCCATTGCCACAAAAACCAAAAAAAAATTAGCCAGGCATGGTGGCGCGTGTCTGTAGTCACAGCTACCTGGGAGGCTGAGGCAAGAGGATCACTTGAGCCCAGGAGTTGGAGGCTGCAGTGAGCTATGATCATGCCCCTGCACTCCAGCCTGGAGGACAGAGTGAGACCCTGTCTCCTAAATAAATAAATTAATTAAAATATAATATTTTATGCAAATTTTGTGTGTATCTTGGAGTTGGGAGGACCCCACCTATGCATTGTTGAGTGCCTAATGTATACCAGGTAGGCAATCTATTGGTAAAGAAACTCTAATTTCAGATTACCTGGGTTCAAATGCCAGTTTCACCACTTACTAGCTGTTGTGCTATTAGAAAAACAATGTCTTTGTGTTTGTTTCCTTAGGATAGGGTAGTATCCAACTATACAGAATCTATGTGTGAATTAAATGAGAAAATTTGTGTACAGATAAAAGATATTTATGTAAAGACCCATATAGGCTCATAGAAGGAACACAAATGTTAACTATTATTATTATCAGGAACTTACACATATCATCTCACATTTTCATCCTAAAGAAGCAGAGTTTGTTTTATCCTCTTCATTTTGCAGATGAGGAAAGGTTAAGCTGACTGCCAAGGTCACATGGCCTGTAAGCACCAGAGCTGGGATTTGAACCCGGGCCTCTGTGGGTATGTTGCAGTCCAGTGGATCTAACTGGACTGCTGTGCAGCTCATGTCTGTCCATCCTATTTCCAAGAACATCAGGAAGGCCTTTGTCAAATGCCTCCCTGGATTTCTTGCATGGGGCACGGAAGAGAGGCCTGCGCCCTCGGAGGAGCTGCAGAGGGGTTGGGCAGGCCGGGTCAGGCAGGCAGGGAGGGCCCGAGGGCGTGAGGCGGGGAGCCCTGAGCGGCGCCTCCACCAGGAGCCCCAGGCCTGCAGCCTGGGATGGCCCCGGAGCGTTCTGTAATGAGCCTGCCACACGGCTGGACAGAGACTTATGACTTCTGGTGGCTGGGCCGCCTCCTCCCACTTGTCCTCCCTGGTTATTTATCACCTTCGTCCCTCTGGAGAGGCAGGGCCATTGCTTACACTGTCCAGAACAGGGAGCACAATAAAGCCAGTTCTACAGGCGGCCCTGAGCCCTGCCCCCTTCACTGAGGGGGCTCCTGGGGGGCGAGGCAAGGCCCTCTCGGCAGCGCCGCCACCCAGTGACGGACATCCTTACTCTGCCAAGCTAACCTGGCGCTAGCTAACAGCACCCCAACAGCGACTCATGCTACACTGCTCACTCCACCCCGGCACTGCTGCCACCAGTAAGACTGATGGCATCACTGGTGACATCACCCTCATCCTGCCACAGTCAGCATCACTGCCACCACCGTCACCACCATCATCACCCACGGGAAGGTAATTACCAGCTTAGCTTCATTACCCACTGGAGCTTGTCTCAGAGAAACAAGGGAATCGGAGTTTTCACAGCAGTTTCTGCCTCCACCCCCGACATTTGCCACCATAGGGACCTCAATAGGTGGGTGCTCCTGGTCTGGCATCCCTGGTTCCACGGTGGCAGGCTGGGGACATGAGAAAAGCTTGGCTCTAGACAAGCTGACCTTGGACCCATCTGTGCCACTGACTAGAGGAGAGGCCCAGAGACGGTGCCTCAGTAGCCTTATCTGTAAAGTGGGGATAGTAAAATTCACCCCACTAGGTTACTGTAGGGCTATGTGTTAAGTGTCTGGTACATAGTAGGTGCTTAATAAGTGGCACATAAAATGACTGTCACAAGTATCATTATTCCAGGGTAAAACTGCTCTTCTCCTGGACACTCGGTTCCCAAAATGGCAGCTTCATGGCCTCAGAGAATCTCCCAGGCCCCCCCGCTGTCCTGATCACCCAACCCAGGACAGCAGCTTCTGTCCCCATCTCCCACTGCCTGACCCAGTTTCCGGGAGAATCCGAGTTTCTCAGGGAGCAGAGACAGCAGAGTCACACCTACAGGTTTCATCGTCCTATTAGGACAACGTCAGTGTAAACATTAGTTATTCACAAACCCAATTACATTTTGATTACTCTGACCCGAGTGAGATTGGGGTTACTCTCAATCCACATTTATTTTTTGGTACAAGCTTCTTAAGTTGCCAGGAGAGGAAAACAACCTCCCTCTCCTCCACTCTATCTGGGCAGGAATCTTCTCCTTCCCTGTTCCCAAATGCGCTCATACGTGTGGACACTCTGCCGTTCAACAGAGAACTGGGGAGGGGGGCCTGGTCCAGGGAGAAAGGGACGGGACTTTCAGTTAGACTGAAAGGAGAACTTCCAACAGGGAAGGGGGGCGGAGAGGACAAGAGAGGAAGCCGGAGCGCCTTTGCCCAGCTGGCGCGTCGGAGCTGCCTGCGGTCGGGCTGGGGCGGCCGACCCCCCACACCTGGCATGCAACACTCCCACATTCCAGGCTGTGCCTCTAGTTAGCGTGTTCCCACTTGAACTTTGCGTCTTCCCCGAAAACCTGCTTTTCCTGAAGTCTCCCCCATCTGAGTAAGTCCTTCCAGTCGCTCAGGCCCAAACCCTTGGTGTTGTCCGCAATTCCTGTCCTTCTCTCACCCGGCCTGTTAGCGAGCCCTTCGGCTCTACCCGCAGACACGTTTCTCCCACTCCACTGCCCACCCTGGCCCCGGCCAGCACCGGATGGCCTCAGTCCCTTCCACTGCAGCCACCAGAGGGACCCTTTTAAATGTGTGATCGACCGAGTCACTTCACAGTCCAAAACGCTGCAAGGGGTCCCTGTTTCTCTCAGAGAAAGCCGGAGTCCTTAGAGTGCTACCTGGCCCCATCTGACACGGCCTGCTGCCTCCTTTCTGGCTTCGCCTCTGTCACCCCCTCACTCCCTCTGTTCCAGCCGCAAAGATGCCACCGAGCACAGTCTGGCTGTCCCTTGTGCCTGGGAACTCTCCTCCCAGATAGCCGTCTCTCTGCCAGGCCCCAGCAGAGAACAGAAGGCCGCTCAAACTCACATCCTTTGAGGAGTGTTTGCAAAGCTGCGGGCAGGGTGCTTGGAGCTGCAGGGCTAGTGCAGGACCCCAGGCTACTGACAGCGGTGGGGGGACCAGGAGGATGGGGTGGGGAGGTGGAGCTGTGTGGGAAGGGTGACCCGATAGGGCCGAGATCTTTGGTCAGGGGAAGCCTCCAGCCCAGACATTCTCCCCCTTTTCTCTGGGCTCCCGTGGGCTCCCCACCGGGTGAACTGTGCAGAAGCCAGAGGGCAGGGAGCCGGGTGACGCAGCCCACACCCCCAGCCTCCTAGGGCAGGGCACCGGCTGGAGGAGGCGGAGAGTGGGTCTGGAGGGGTCTGGATGATGTTCAGGTCGTCATCTGTGACCACACTCTTTAAACACCAACCCCAGCACTCCACCCCTCTTCCCTGCTTATTTTTCTGTGTGCCGCAGATCCACCTTCTAAAACAACCATAATTTCCATCTTTACCCACTGGATTGTAAGCTCCACAAGGACCAGAATAGGGATTTTTGTCCATTTTGTCCACGGATGCCTCCCCGGGGCCTAGAACAGTGTAGAAGGAGTGAGCGAACACTTAAGGGGGGAGGCCATGGGGGAGGGGCCAGGTGAGAGCTAATGTGGCCTGAGGTCTCTTCCTGCAGCCCAAGGTCTCAGGGTTTCACCCTGGAAATTGCCATCAGTAATGGAGAAAGAATGCATTCGTTGTTCAGGTAATTGGTAGTAACTGACGGCAATTTCAAGTAATTAAACACTAATTAATTCAATGAGTCAGTAATGTATTTATTTATGGTATCCGTGTTTGTTCCCTTATAAATATTGGTATTACTTTTGTCAGGCAATTAAAATCCACTGGGAAAGTCACCGAGGTCCCAGAAAGTCATGGAGGCTTGGCCTGGCCTAGGCCGAGAATGAGCCGTGGATGGAGGTTGGGGGAAGGCCAGGGCGGGAGCTCGAGATGGTAGGGGTGCGCCAAGGCAGATGCTGGTGGGGGGGGGTTGGGTGTGTTTGGCTGATGTTGGTTCGGAGTTGGGCATTGAGAGCCTCAATCACAAAATCCTTTCCAACTTCTTGACTTTCTCTTTCACTCCTCTCCCTAATCCAAAGGATTCTTTTTAGCTTGTAATGTAGGAGGTCCATTGGGTGTCCTGGGTAGAGAAGGTGCTCCCCTCCCCAACTTCTTTTCCAAGAGAACAGCAGTGTCCTGAGCTCTGGGACCTCTGCCCTGAGGCCTGGTCCCCTTGGCACAAGACCAGACAATGTGGGGCTGGATAGGAGGTGGGGAAGGAGGGGAAAGGGGGCCTCGGAGGAGCCAGAGCAGCACCCGCAGGGGTGCAGGAGCTGGGGGAGCCTGCGCTCAGAAGAGGCAGGCCTGAGACTTCAGGGTCTCGATGACTTGGGACCTGGCAGGCCCCACAGATGTGCTGGCAGGGAAGGACAGTGCGATGGCACTCACAGAAGACACCACACTCATCTTTCTAGATTCCCAACCCACATTCCCCAGCACCCGCAACTAGCAGTGTCAGGCCTTGGCATTTCTAAGCAGCTATAGCATGTAGGAGATCTCGTCTGTCTTCGCGAGCCTTCCAGAACTGCTGTTCCCCTTCCCTGTGTGTCCTGTCCCCCTCCAAAGTGGCAATGGAGAGGCACCAAGGCACAGGCTCTGAAGTCAGATGACAAAGGGGTCACACGCTGGATGTGACATATTGGACAAGTTACTTAACATCTCCAAGCCTCAGTTCTGTCATCTGTGAAGCAGGGATAAAAACTGTCCGTCCCGTAGAGTTGGTAGAATGTTTAAATACGCTCATGCGCAGAAAGCATTTAGCCCAGAAAGCCTGACGGCTAGGAAGTGCTTCATCCACGTGAGCTATAAGATTGGCTAATGCAGCTGTCTAGCCCACCTGTGACTCACTTTCTGTGTTCCAATCTGACCTCATCTCTAACCTCAAAGAACCTCCTGTCCCCATGTGTCCTCACCAGTCCTGAGAATTCTGCTTCCAAGGGCTCAAAGGTTTCCCTGCTTCTTTCCTTCTGGATCTGAAGTGGGCATCTTCTTGGTAGCAGACCTTTACTCCAGGGCCCCCGATGTCAGCATAGAATTCTCTTTCCTCTGCTCCTGCACCTCCCTGCTGCCCAGCCTATGGAGTGACCTCCAGCGTCAGCGTTCTTACCTCGTCTCTGTGACCCGGCACCACGCCACAGGCAGTCTCGCTGTCTCTGTGTCCCTGTCTCTGACTCTGTCCTTGTCTTCCCTGCCTCTCATTTCCCCTCCCCTCTCCCCCTTTGTTCTGTTTGTCTCCCTTAATTAGCCATACTCTGTAACAGAAGTGTTTTTATTATGTTTTATTTATTGAATGGCTTTACATTTCCTGTTCTTAATTTAAAAGGAAGATCAATAAAATGCTTTATATTCCTTGTTTAAAACAAAACAAAGCTAAGTTAAGCTGCTCTTTGTTCATGTGGCTCTTCCTTGCTTATTTCTTTCTCTGTAGGAAGAGAAAAGGTTCCTCATCCACATTCTCTTAATTGACAAAAGCCCTCAATTCACTCACTGGTTCATTCATTCAGTTGATTTTTCAGTAAACAGCTACTGAGGCCCAGTTGTGGGCCAGGCACTGTACTGGACTCAGGGGACAGAGCAATGTCCTTCCCTCAAGAGGCTCCTACCTAGCTGGGGAAACTGATTTGGACACTGGTATATGCCAGAAAATGTTAGAGGTGCTGTGTCAATGCGTGTAGTGTTGGATGTGGCACAGGAGGGAGTGAGGAAGACTTCCAGCTGCAGAGCAAGTTGGGCTGAGAATAGATCATAGAAATGTCTTGATCCGTGCTCACCCAGAAGCAGGTCCTAAGACAAGGAAATGAGTGCAAGTAGTCACTTGGGGAGGATCCCAGGGAGCACTAGCAAGGAAATGAGGAAGAGAGATCTGGAAGGAAGAAAGTCAACACAGGGTGCATCAGTGAGCACGTTGCCACTGTGGGCAACCGGGGCTCAGACGCCCTTGGAACCTCTGGGAGACCATGTGGAACATGCCTCAGAGGTACCCCAACTGAGTGGGCAGGAAGTCGGGGTGTTGATGCTCCTGCCTGCTGCCCTCCGTCACTGAGGAGGGCTGCCCCTGGAGGCGTTCATTCCCTGCACTGCCGGCCTGCCCCGCAGACGGCAAAGCGCAGAGAGCCTTCAAACAAAGAAACGCAGGTTTCGGCAGCAGTTGGGAGTCAGGCTGGTGTGCACCGAGGCGGTACGGATGAGGGGTTGCAGGCGGCACCAACATCATCTGCTATGGCAGGCGTTGGCGGAAGGGCAGGGCATTCCAGGTGGGTGCAAGGTGTGAGCAAGGACAGAGGATGTGGTGACCGCAGGAACCCCCACGTAGTTTTGGGTGGTTCCAAAATTCAAGTCCAGAAAATCCGGCTCTGTGTCGCCTGGGCCTCAGCTTCTTTGTTTATAGACAGGTAATAAAAACACCTGCCTACTCATCCGAGATCATTTGCACAAAGCCCCCAGACTGGACCCTGCAGAACAGAGCCCAATTTAGCCCTTTCCTCGGATTCCTCCACCACATCTCCTGCTGGCCTGCAGGCCTTGGATATGCGAGGCTATTTATGATGTCCTGTCAATATCTGTCTTGGCGGAGGAGCGTGGAGGGGACGGATGGAGCCTGGGGTCCTATCCATCAGTCACTTGGCTGCAATCTCTAAAGAGATTTTAATTGTGAGCTCAGATTTACTCCAGTCATCAGCAGTGCCCGCCTGCCTCTTTACCGGTGGAGCGCGGGGCCTGCGGGCCCGCTGCGGTTTGCCAAATGGACGTCTTGTAGCAACACTGAGGAAATATTTGCTGCAGTGAAACAATGCGCCTGGTGGAAAGCAATCGCCCTAAATCGCCCCCTGACAGCCGCCAGCGCGCTCGCAGGGGCTCCTGCCTCTCGCCACGCAGCTTTCTTTCCAAGCTGTAACCCTGCTACCTGCCCAAGGGACAAGGAGGATGGCCTCAGACTTGAATTGGAGGGAAACTGAGGCAGGTAGCACCAATGCCCCTCTTCTGGGCCATGTAGCAGAGGGGACAGTAGGAGCACAAGGTGGCAGCGGTGGAGGGGGGTGTGGGAAACGGAGTCCTGGGTCAGAAAGACCTGGACCAGGCCCACCCTGAGCAAAATGTCCAGGAGATTTTAGCCCCGTTCCCAGCTGAGCACACAGAGCCTAAGGGAAGCGGGAGACTCGCCCGAGGCTGTGCAGCAAGTGAAGATGGGAATCTCCAGCTTCGATCTTCCAGGTTTTTGCATAAGGTTTCGTCGTTGGACCCCTCAGCGTCCCTTTCCGACATCCCTTTCCTACGCCTTTTCGGAGGACCAGGGCCCCTTCACTGTCAGGTTTTGCTTCGGGGAAATGATCTCCTTCCAACGGCTTGTGCCGCTGGGTGGGTTTAAGCGGCCTCCTCTCTTACCGGTGGCCAAAGTCTTTTCTCCACCTGTGGGGGTAAAATGCTTATATCCCGATAAAAGGAGAACTTCCGGGGGAAAGGAGAATGAGGAGGAAGAGAAGAAGTAAGAGGAGCAGGAGGAGAGGTGGGTGCGGGGAGAGGTCCTTCTGAGACTGCGAAGTCACCCAAACAAGGAGCCTTCTGTTCTGCCTTCAAGCTTCGGGACTCAGGAGCAGGTCGGGCCTACGTGTACATTCCCTTTGCCCCGGAAAGCCTATTTCTGCAGAATTTCTCTAAAAGAAACAAAACCAAACCACTGGCCCACAAGAATCATGTACTTGATATCTATTGCCACATTGCTAGTGACAGCAAAAAACTGGAAACTTGAACGTCTACTAATACAAGAATGGCTGAATAAGTTATGGTCCAATTCTGGAATATCATGAAGCTATTAAAAGGAAGGTAAATCTAATTGTTGACTCACAAAGTTGTACGTTAAAAAATTAAGTTGTAGAGGGATATGTGTGTCTGGATCCCGTTTTTAATAATCTGTATGTGTGTATTTTTGGAGCAGGTCAGGAAGAACACGCGGGGCGGGGGACAATGTTGGGATTAGGTTCAGCTGTGAGTAAGAGAAAGCGAAGGCCACAAAACAACAGTGTTTTAAACAAGATAATGTGTTTCTCTCCTAGTTGACGCTCTCTCTCTCGAGGTGTGTGGTTCAGGGCTGGTGTGGCAGTCCTGCTCCATGGAATCCTCCAGGCTCCCTGTCCCCACCATGAGTGGCCTCCATCCCCAGGTTGCCTCCTGGCTCGAGATGATGAAGCTGAGGCAGCCTTAACATTGCAACTAGGAGGCAGGAGCAGGAAGGCACCGAGAGCAGCATGTTCCCTCCCCTTAAAATGTCACTTCCTCAAAGTCCCATATATTATTTTTGGTTACATCCCTTTCGCCAGAACCTCCCTGAACAGAACCCATGGCCACACCAACTGCAAGGAGGCTGGGAAATGTAGTCTTCATTCCAGGTGGCCGTGACCCAGCTAAGGTTCTTTCACTTAGGAAAAAGAATACGGATATCAGGCGACAACTAATCATCTCCACCCAGGGGAAGGAAACAAATTTTACATTGGATCACTTTAGGGGATGGGTTTGGGAAGGGGCATGGAAAGTAGTTGAATATTAGTATCTGTATTTCTTTATATCCTTCACTTCAATGTTGCTTGACCTATTTGAATTATTTATTAAAAAGTATATATCACTTTTATTACTTCTATAATTAAAAAAACCCAATAACATATTTCTTAAAACCTCTTTGATGGCTCTTATTCTTCTAGTATAGATTCTAAATCCCTTGGCTCTGCATTCAACGCCCTCCGGAACCTGCCTGCGTCATCCTTTGCGGCTTCCTCCTCCCTCCCTGCACCCTCCCTGCGACCACACTGAATCTCCCGCTTTCTCCCATGACCCCTGCGGGTTCTGGTTCCTCTCCTAAAATGCGCTTCCCACGTCTCACGTTGTCTGTCCAGACGCCATTCTAAAGTCAGCTCCTGGGAGACACCTTCCTTCTTGCCCGCCTGTGCCCCCGCTGTCTTCAGCCCTCTTTCCGAGCACACCCGTGGCAGTCCAGCGGTTTATTTCTTCTGCGTCTGCTTTCCCCACTAGACCAGGGGCTCCTCCAGGATAAGGACTGTCCCGCCTTTGTTTGTTTCCTTGGGCACCCATGACAGCACCTGTCACACAGTAGTGCTCAATGAATACACCAGATGCTCTCTGCAAGCATCATCTCACTTATCGTCATGTCAACCTGTGATGTCAGCGCCATCGTTGTCCCGTTTTACAGGAGTGGGTGGCAATGCTGTGCAGTGGTTATGGATGAGAGCCAGGTAGGCCTGGGTTCAACCAATAATATTTAGGTCAATTATTAATACCTAACTTTCTAAAGCCTCAGTTTCCTGGCCTATAAACTGCAGTTTGTGTCTGCACGGGCAGACACTCAGTACGGGTGGGGATTCTGGGCTGTCGCTGTGGCCGGGAGCTTTCTCTCTTCCCTCCGCTCTTTGCCCTCCTCCGGTTGGGTAGAGTCCTGTTGCCCACGTCCGCCACCCAGCCCTGCGGCCAGATCCCAGGACAGGTCCGTTTGGGCCGGCCCACCCTCCCAGCAGCCGGCTGTGCAAGCTGGAGGTCCAAGGGGAAAAGGAGGAGGAGAGAAGTTTGATCCCCCTTAAGCGACCAAACCCTCTCCAGTGTGTCCTCCCAGGGGTCATGGGCTAAGCTCTGCTGCTGGCTCCTGTTCCGTCATTGATGATAAGGGACACTCTACCCACGGGACCACAAGCCCTGCCTCTGGGGCGGGGCGCACGGGCACACACAGCTCGCCAGGACCCGGAAGAGAGCAGGTGCCTGAGGCGTGCAGAGACCTTTACCCCGAGCGGCAGCCGATGCCCCTCAGCCCAGCCTCAGGCTCCCTTTCCCTGGGTCTGCCACCCCGGAAAGAGAGAAATCACCCTGAACTTTGGGGAGAAGACACCATTAGGGGAGCTTTCCGTGCAGAAGAGGCGTAAGAGAGGAGGGAGATTCGAGTCCGAGCACGGGAACCCTGCAAACCCGGTCTGTAGATGACCCTAACTGGGTTCCATCCACATACAGGCCAGCAGTGGCCTCTTGGGGACCCCTCAGCTCTTCTCCTGAGTGCCGTGTGATCAGAGGGCATCAAGGTAGGCCACAGGGAGGAAAACCGCTGTCCCTCCTTGTCCTCTGCCTTCTGCCTTGTCCAGAATCAGCCTCTCATTCGGTGACACCTTCTGCACTGGGTCAAGCAGCAGTCGGGAAACTGTTGGACCAAGTTGTGACTTTGGTCACATGCACACACAGCGCCCCCAAACAAACATGAGTAGGGGCATCAGGGAGTGCGCACAAAGGTTCTGGAAGGATCCCCCGTACCTCTTCTTGGGTGGACAGTGGCTCTGCAGCCGGAGGTGCTGAGAGAGTGGCCTGGGCTTCTCCCCCCACTGCCCCTCCCATGGCGTTTGGGGGTGGGGGAGCCAGTGGGCAGAGGAAGGTGACTCTTCACTGGGCCCTCTGGGTGACTTCTGAGTTCTGTGCTCTGGAGCCCTGGCTGTCGCACATCTTGTGTTCCTGCTTCCGGGACTGTGTCTTCATGGCCAAGCCCTGACTGTTAGTGTCCTCCCTCAGATGGGTGCGCGAGGGAGGTGCAGGAACCTCAGCCTCCTCCACCAGAAAGGGCCTCCCTCAGGCCGGCACCTGTGTCCTCTGGCAGGTGGGAGCCCAGCAAAGGCTGGGAGAGGACAGCTCCTCCTGTCACACTGGACACCGATTCCCGGAGGAAGGGCCTTGGAACCCAGCTCTGGCCTCGGGGGCTGCTGGGCTGGCGTGGGCTGGTTTGGGCAGGAGGAGGCAGGGACAGGCCGCTGGTCTCCGCCCTCTGCCCCCATCCAAATCGCCTCCTTCACCTTTCCCAGGTTGTGTTTACCTTGGCCTCCTCCCCCTGCCCTGTTCTCCCAGCCGATCTGATTGCTGTAATTAGTTAATCAGTAACTGGCATAATTTCCCCCTGATTAATGCAGGAATAATCACCCGCCAGGGCTGCCAGCAATTTGCTTATCAGAGTCACTTTGAAACAGCTTTGAAAATGAACGATTGGCACCTTCCTCAGGGTTAAAATTAGAGCCCAAGGAGCCTGCCCTGTGCCGTGGGCGCCCGGGTGTGTCAGGAGGGACCCTCGAGGGCCACGGTTCCCACGTCTGGCTGGGTCCAAAAATGCTGAATGGAGAAAGGACAGATACCGTTTCTACTCTCTGCGTGCCAGCAAAACGGGGCTCCCAGAGACTCAAGGGAGACAGGTGGAGGCGCTGCGGCTCCCTCTGGGGTGGAGCTGGGGTGGAGCTGGGGACAGGAGGCTTGTCCTAGAAGGAGGGAAAGCCAGCTGATGAGGGGCAGGTGACAGGGCAGAAAGGCAGGGCCTACTCTAGACAGGGATAACAACATTAGCAACAGCAAAATGGTATCATCCTGACCTTTCATGGCGTAGAGGTGCACTTGGTTCTTTATATACATGATCCCATTTAATCCTTAGAAGATAATAATAAACACTTAACCGAGAGTGTACTATGTGCCTCATTTTTATAATTGCTTCATTTTTATAATTTTACTTTTAATTATGGAAATGTTCACACAGAAACAAAGAGAGAATTGTAATAATTGAACTCCTATGAGCTCACACCCAGCTTCTATAAGTTATCCGTGTTATTCTAACCTTGTTTTATCTATCTCACCCTCCACTCTTGTTCTTGCTGTTGTTTGAGTATTTTAAAACCAGTTCCAGACAGCGTATCATTTCACCTGTAAAATGAGATGCAGGTGATAAGAGCATCTTCTTCATAGGATTGTTGCAAGGATTTAATGAGTTGGTGCATGCTCAGGACTTAGGACACAGACGCGCCACGGGTATCGGTTATTATTTAGGCAGTGGGGGAGTGTTAGTTGGTATGTTTAAATCCGTAGCGTCTAGAGGAGAAGCAAGAGGCAAAGCCAGGGAACGAAGCAGGTTCACCGTGCGCTGATTCCTCGCCCACGTCTGGTGGGACCAAGTACTCTCACACAAGCTCTAACACACGAGACAGGTTTATTGCTTCCAGACAGGCAGCGAGTGGCAACAGAAGCCTGGGATTCATGCTGCGTCAGTCCCCCAAGACTCAGGAAAGCTGCCCAGGGTGGATGGAGTCTGGTCTCCACATGCCCCACTTGTGCCACAGCTGAGGGACCCCCTAAAGCAGCCTGCCCTGGGTTTTATACCCCAGGGGCCGCAGCACGCGCTGGGCTAAAGCACTGCAGACATGCTGTTTCTAGGAGGGACTGGAAAACAGCCCAGACTGTTCCAGCCCGTCCTTCCTTATCTCAGGACGTTGCATTCCCAGCACACCCTACAGTTATTTTTGAGATCCACAAGGAGGTGGGTGGGGGGAGAACTGGGTCAGCCCCAGGCTACACAGGAAACTGCCTCGCAGAGGGGCCGGGGCAGGGGCCGCTCAGACAGTGTGGGGAGGCAAGGCTGGTGTCGCTGTTGTTAACATTTCCTGTGCCTGTGGGTCACCTGTGGAGCTGTGATTGGGGACTGAGGGAAAGGTCACAGGGGACACTGTGCCCCCACAGCTGAGCTATGACCCCAGGTGTACGCACCTTTCTTTCCAGTGCTCCTTCCTCAGCTTGATGAATTGAAGGATAAGCAGGGGCAGGTAATCAGAGACTAGTTCTCATTGTCTCAGGAGGGGACACCATGACATCAAGTCAGGGGAGGCCTGCGGGGTCCCTTGAGTGCCTCTCTGCACTTGGGTGCTGTGTCATTGTACTTGCTTGCAGGTGCACTGCTGGGTTGTGAGGGAGAGGAGGAAGAGCCATGGCAGCTGTTGCCCCTGCCCGCTAGAAACGTGAGTTAAGCAACCATCTATACACCACGACGGCATTACCACCTGGTGGTGTGTGAGTGTCCAAATCAGTTCCCACACCTGGCTTGCTGGGGCCGTGACCCTGAGCATGTGACTGCTTACATGTACATGTGTCCGTGTGCACATGTGTGTGCACGCATGTGTGCATACACGTGGACTCGCACTCCGGACTTGCAAACGAGCTGTCCTGTGCACACATTGTCAAGGAGCACCTGTCACAGAGGAGCTTTTGTCAGGGTGAGAAATAATAAGACGTTAAATTAGAAACATTTCTCTGTCAGGTATGTGAGACTGTATGACTAGCTGCATTTGAAAAATTAATTCAAACTCCACAAAAGAATTTTTAAATGGCCTTTATTTTAAAAGAATTGAGCTGTTTTCCATGCTTTGGAAGCTCTCATGGCCAATTTGCAGGGAGTACAGGAAAATCAGCTTGATAGATTAGGCATGGGGCCAGCATGTGCCCCCGCACCCCCACCCTGGGTAGGTCTGTGGGCAGGGAGTGGGGCTTGCCCACCGCCTTTGCACAACATCAACACTTTGCGTGCATCTCCTTCCTTCTGGAAACTCTCACCCCTCCACTTCACTGACTCTGAACCCATTCACTTCTCCTCCTACCTCCTTGGTGGCTCTACCAGCTCCTTCCTCTGCACCCCCTTAAGTGCAGTCAGCCCCCTCCGGCTCCATCCTCAGCAGAGTTCCATGCCCACACCACATGCCCCTTGTGTGACCGCTTTGATCCTCTTGTCTTCAAGTCTTTTGTTACCACCACGCAGAAAACTCCCAAATAAATCCCTCCCCCTTGTCCCGATCTTTCTCCAAGGACGCCAGACGGCCGTTCTCCTGTGTACCGGACACTTCCACTAGGCTCTCCCGTTGGAAACTCAAATTCAATTTGTCAGTATCAATTTGTCTCACTCTTCCTCTGCAAATCAGATTATCCTTCTGCAATCCTCAAGCCTTCAACCCGCACCAACGCCCTTTCAGCCCCTCAACCCAGAAATGCGGAAGTCGCACCCTGTCCCCACTATGACCACGTGGATCCAGGGGGTTCCGCTTCCGAATGTCCCTTCCTTCTACCTCCTCTCGGCAGCCCTCCCAGCGGGAGCCTCTGCCCACTCTTAGGGTCTGCCTCTCATCTTGTCTTCCTGCCATCTACCCCCGAAACCCAGCCAAGGTATAAAGTCCAGGCTACTCAGGAAGGCACGTGCGAGCCCTCCGTGCCTGGTCCCAACCAGCTCCTTCCCCTCATCCGCTCTACTCACTCCCTCTCCCCGACCCCTCTGCCTGTGCACCACCCTGGGTGTGGCGACTTTCCCAGAACACGCCAGGCACTTGCACACATTTCTCCCTCAGCCACCCTGACTTCTGCCTATCCCATTCCTACTCACTTTACTAGTTAGCATTAGGTTCAGCTGCCAAAAATAGAGACCCCCCCCCCCAAATAATAGTAACTTAAGGTAGATGTTACTTCTCTTTCATATCAAAGCCCAGCTGGAGCTCTGCCCCATAAAGTCGTTAGCGACCCAGGCTCACTCTAGTTTGCTGACTTGTCTCTAGGCTGTGGTTCCCATCCTCGTGACTCAAGGCAGTGGCCAGGGCTCCGGCCATTACCTCTGTGCTCTAAGCATCCAAGAGGACAAGGGCATGTGTGGCTGCTTTAAAGGAAATCTACCTGAAGTTCCTTGCTGCATTTTCACATACATCCCATTGGCCCACTGCAAGGAAGAAATGGGACGTTTAGTCTTTATTTGGAACCATGTACCTGGTTAGAAATGTGATCTGGGGTTGTATTGCTATGAAAGAAGGGGAGACAGGATATGCGGGAACAGCTGGAAGTCTCTGATGTCATCTGGCAGAGACCCACGCAAATGCCTCTTCCTTTACGTGCCTTCTCAGATCCCCACATGGAATGAGCCGCTTCTTCCTAGGCCGTTGCCCCCAGCGTTTGCCAGATCTTCTCTCTGCTGCTGCCGCAGTCAGCTGTGGAGCGGGGCTTCCCTCCTCGACTATCCGCCCCTGGGAGGCGGGGGTGGTGTCTTCCACAGCCTAGAGCCGCCTCATGGCCAGCTCAGGTGCAGCAAGGTGCTCGGTAAACGTGTGTTGACCGGGCTGAACCGGCTCTTTAGCAGCTCAGGTCCTTCCTCCCCGGGGACCAGTGGTGTCACTTTGGAGGTGCCTGGTTGCTGTCTGGATCCCAGCCTAGAGCTGGTGCACACATAGACCGCCCTTGTTTACGGTTTATTTGCGTTTATTTAACAGTGTTTTCTTGAGGTATAACTTATACCTTAAAGTTCCCTAATCTTAAATCTAAGTCAATGACTTTTTCTAAATGCACACACCCGTTAACTACCATGCAGGTCAAGGGGGAGAGAATTTCCAGCACCTCAGAAGGTGCTCTTGTGCCCCTTCCTAGTAACAGCCCCTGCAGAGGTAGCCATTGTTCATATTTTGTGTGTGACTGTGGCTTTATTGATGCTTATATTAACTGCAGCGACAACTTCTTGCTTGGTGGCTGAGAAGAAGGCAGGAGCCTGGGCTGGGAAGCATCTATCGCTCCAGCTCCAAGTCTTTCCCCAACTCTTTATGTGCCAAACTAGTCTTTAAGTTCCTTTAACTCACTCAGCTTTCTTTGGCCCCAGGGCCTTTGCACATGCCATTTTATCAGCACTCTTCCTCCACATGTGGCTTATCTAATTCCTGTTTGAACTTCAAGGCTCAGCTCAAACATCGCTGCTTCATGAAGCTGTCCCTGGCCCCATTCAGACTGGATTCTTCACTCCCACAGAATTTTTTCTTCTGAAATAGTCAGCATCCTTTTAATTTTGTAAGTCTTGGTGTGGCAGACGCACCCTAAAGTGACGACCCCCCCCCCCCCCCAATGAATCATTCCATTGTATAATCCCCTCCCATTGTGTGTGGATGGGACCTGTGACTTGCTTTTCTGGTCAATAGACTTTGTCAAAGGTGAAGATATTTAGCAGTTCCAAATCAGTTGATTTTGAGTTAATAAAATGGGTGGGCCTGACTTAATCAGAGGAAAGACCCTAAAAGAAGGACTGAGGCCCTCCTTGAGGTCAAACACTCTCCTGTTGGCCTTGAAGAAGCAAGAAACCAAGCAAGGAAGTTAACTCTGCCAAGGATCCGAGGGAGCGTGGGAGCAGATCTTTCTCAGCTAAACCTCTGGTGAGATTGCAGTGCAGCTGACACCTTGCTGTGGCTTTGTGGGACCATGAGCAGAGGACCTAGATAAGCTATGCCAGGACTTTTGACCTCCAGAAACTGAGATAAGGAATGTGTGTTGTTTTAAGCTTCTAAGTATGTGGTCATTTGTTACACTGCAATGGATAAGTAATACTTCTGCATTTACCTCTAGCCTTTCAGCTCCTTAAGGGCAGGGACCTTGTCTTAGTATCTCTTTTTTTTTTTTGAGACAGAGTCTCACTTTGTCACCCAGGCTACGGTGCAGTGGCATCATCACAGCTCACGGCAACCTCAAAATCCCGGGCTCAAGCAATTCCCCAATTCCCCTGTTTCAGCCTCCTGAGTAGCTGGCACTAATACAGGCACACACCACCATGCCTGGCTATTTTTTTTTATTTTTTGTAGAGATGAGGTCTCGCAACGTTGCTCATGCTGTCTTGAACTCCTGGCCTCTAGCAATCCTCCTGCCTCAGCCTCCCAGTGCTTGGATTACAGGCATGAGCCACCACGCCTGACCTTTTTGTCTTATTCTCGATTGTGGATATCCCTGACCTCTCATATAGAAGTTCCCAAACTTTCTTGTGTCACAGCACCTCAGTGTCAATTTTTTTCATGATACTTCTAGATCAGAAGAAATACCTAATACTTCCATTTATTAAGTAGCAGTTGCCAAAGAACTTAAAAGGGCCGGGCATGGTGGCTCACACCTGTAATCCTAGCACTCTGGAAGGTGGAGGAGGGAGGATTGTTTGAGGTCAGGAGTTTGAGACCAGCCTCAGCAAAAGCAAGACCCTGTCTCTACTAAAAATGAAAAGAAATTAGCTGGACAACTAAAAACAGAAAAATTAGCCAGGCGTGGTGGTACACATCTGTAGTCCCAGCTACTTGGGAGGCTGAGGCAGGAGGATCACTTGAGCCCAGGAGTTTGAGGTTGCTGTGAGCTAGGCTGATGCCACGGCACGCTAGCCCGGGCAACAAAGTGAGACTCTGTCTCAAAAAAGTGAAAAAATAAATAAAAATAAAAAGAATTTATGTCCTGACAACTTAGTGGCCATTTGAAAAAATAATACACATAAACTGAAAGATAAAATAATACTTTTACTTCATTCTTAACTGCGATTACTGACTTGCAGAAAGTGTGCGTCTGTTGGGTACTACGTAACTTCTTAAGCCTTGGGATCAGATTAAACACGACCACCTTTATCCTCATTTCCTGTTTCATGTTGATTTTCGCATGGATGAAAAGCTATCTTCACAAAGATGTGACATCCTCAAAAGGAATGTAGTGCAATCTAACGTTTAGTGTGAATGTGAACTACCTCGAACCTGTAGTGTTACTGTGTTTCCTTTGGACACTTAAATGTCCCGCAGAGCCCCTCCCTGTGAGTTTACTGTGGTGCCCCAGGATACCTCGGCACACAGTTTGGGAACCATGAACCTGGTAGGTACACGGAAGGGATTCAATGAATAGTCATTAACCAAGTGAATGAATGAATGAACTGTGGTGGGAAGGGAACCCAGGGAGGGACAGAGAGGGCCAGCATGGTGGTCTAGAGGGTGATCAGGCAGAGTCCAAACAGGAACAGAGGCCACTTGAGAGGTTCCAGGCTGGAGGACTGGAACACAGGGCGTTGGTTACCCACGTGGTGGGAGAACAGAGGGGCCACACGGGCTGGTGAGGAACTGCTATCGCCCTTAGTCTGCGAGACAGGCCCCGGGGAAGCACAGCAGGCCTGTCTCGGGAGTTGGAGCCCTGAAGGAGATGCAGCAGTGACTAAAGATGCCAGTGGGGGGCGGTGGGGGGGGGCAAAAATGCCCTGGTTTTGCCCTTCTTGCCATCCAGTCTCCCACCAGTGCCTCCCACTGGCCAAGACCAGCAGGAAACCAGTTGCAAAGAGCCTGACAAATGCAGCCCGCAGGGGTCAATCCCTGTTATGAAGAAGAGTGAGGAAGGGTGAGAAATGGATCTTAAAATAGGCAAGCCTGGGCCTGCTTATGAGCGTTTGAATGAATTGGTTACGGGATGGAGACTGGGCTGAGAGGGGGGTCACCACCCCCAAGCCCTTACTCTGGCTTGGGATACAGCAGAGCTCACTCTGAGAGGGGCCGGCGTGTCCCGGGCTGGACTACAGAGGATACCCTGTGTTCTTCCAGACGCCAGGGAGGCCCCTCTTCCCAGCTCTGGTACTGGGACCCAGCCCAAACCGTAGTGCTTGGGAGCCAGACCTGCTGCCAACTGCTGTGTGACTTCCACCGGGGCACTCAACCACTCTGCGTTCTGGTCTCCTCACTGTCCAATAAGGGCTTGGACGAGATGGACTCTGGGATTCCTCCTATTTTTGTCATCCTTCAGTGCATGGCTAGACCCGACTCTGAAGGTGAGGAAGTGCCAGAAGGGTGGCTTGTAGATACGGAAGAGGGTAGGTACCTGTTTATCTGTAAAACAGGACCTGGAGGCCGGTCACCAGCAGATCGGGTGCACAGGAACCCCAGGCTGTTATTGGCAGGATCTCGCCGAGTTGTCTTCTTCCTGGAGATACTGCCAAGGGCCAGGAGCTTCCTCTGGAGGGAGTAGAGTCCCAGGACAGTCCACCCCGTGGCCCCTCCTCCTGAAGCGGTGCAGAGAGCTGAGCGTCTGAGAGGGGAGATCATCTGCAGGGATCTCAGGGAGGGGAGCAGAGGCTGGGAAGCAGATCCGAGGGGCTCTGAGAGATTGAAGCAGGGGTGAGAGGAGTGAGCCAGACCGGAGGTTGCCAAGGACTCACAGACCTGGGGAATTTCAGAACTGGAACACACCCACGACCTAGTCTAATCCTCTCACTTTACCGGTGACGAAACTGAGGCCCAGAGAAGGAAAGCGACTTGCTCAAGGTTCCTGATCTAGTAACATTACCAGCCAGCCTCTGGACCCAGCCTGCTTGTTCTCTCGACTACGGCTGCCTCCCACGTCACACGCAGATCGAAACCGACTTGTTCTATGTCTCATTCTCCAAGGGCTGTGCTTTGCATTATCTATTGCTCCAAGAAGAGAACTAAGCAGTGAGTTTTCATTAAAACATGGGTTTAATGTGCAGTCCTACTAACACACAGCCCCACGAAGGCAGGGATGTTATCTGTTTTGTTTCCTACTGTGTTCCTAGTGCCTGGAACAGCGCCTGGCCCATCATAAGCTCTCTCAGTGATCGCCACTCAGAAATCAGAAGTCTGCGAAAGATGAGCTTCCAGACACCAAGTGCCTCAAATGGTAGGTGCTTCAGGTTTTGGTTGGGGGAGCTGTTTGAGGTTCCCCCCCGAATCATGTAGGAGATTAGATTAGTACACAAGACCCTCCCTCCCTCTTGGACACAGCCCAGCACCACCTTGGAGCTGTTTTTTCCGAAGATGTGATTTCCAAGCTCCAAGCCCAAAGGCTCATTAGATGTCTCCTCCTGGATGGTTGTTACGAGTTGAATTGCATCCCCAAAAAGATATGGTGGGAGTACCCGTGAATGTGGCCTTGTTTGGTCAAGTTAAAATGAGGTCATACTGAATTGGGTGGACCCTAATCCAATGACTGGGATTCTTGTAAGAAGAGGGAAATTTGGACATAGACACAGGGAGAATGCCACGTGTCTACACAGGCAGAGACTGGAATGATGCGTCTACAAGCCGGAGAGCACCAAGTGGCTGGTTCTGGCAAACACCTGGAGTTAGGAAGAGGCAAGGAAGATTCTTCCCTAGAGCCTTTGGAGGAAGCGTGGCCCTGCTGACACCTTGATTTTGGACTTCTGGCCTCCAGAACTGTGAGAGAATAAGTTTCTGTTCTTTTAAGCCATCCAAGTTCGAGGTGTTTGTTACGGCAGCCCTGGGAACCAACACGATGGTCTACTGAGACCTCACACACGGTCCAGAGATGGTAACTTTCCCTTTCCAGCCCACGCCTCCCGCGGGTGCGCTAATCCTATTTGTGGTGTCCCCACCTGGCCTTCATCCAGGCTTGAAAAACCTGCACTTCATCCTCATTCATTCGCTGGCAAATCATTGCCAAGTCTTGTTCTTTTGTCCCAGTCATCTGTCTCTCTTCTCTCTCCCCACTGCCACTTTCTTAGTTATTCCAGGTGCTTGTAACCCCTGCTCCAGACCGGCTCACATAGGATTGAACAGTGAATTTCTCATAGTATAGCTATCATGTCATGCCCCATGCCCCTCTAGCTAAAAACTGGAGCAAATGACCCTGTGGGGACCCGCTGAGGGCCCACTGGCTCCACTGTGCCCGACAGGCGTGCTCGTCCTGCAGCTGCTGTGCGTGTTGACTGACAGGAACTCACAACTGCTCCTTCTCGGAGAATCACCCTGGGCCCATGGGAGTCATCACATCCGGGAAGTTATGCCCTCCCCTCGGGGGTGGCCCACAGCCAATGGGGTCCAGCTCTCCTGCCCCAAAGCAGGGTGAAATCTGCGGCATCATTCATGCTCCAGAGCCCCCTGAGATACCAGGCTGCAGTCCCCATCCCTGCTTAGCCCCTTCCCCTGCCCTCCCCTGCCCTCCTCCCTCCCCTTCTCCTGACAGTTCTTCCTCAGCTATCACATCACTTGAGTCCCATCTCAGGCTCTGCTTTTAGGGAGCCCACCTAAGACACCCTCGATAGAGCAATGGAGCCCCTTAGTAAAATCCGCACACCTTCGCTCGGCATTCAAGGCCCTCTGTGGTCAGACCCAGAGCACCCACTTTCCCAACCTTGTCCCCACGTCCCCCTTCCCTTGCTCTGAGTGCTGAGCATAGTAGATTGTTGAACTGCCCATTGAGTCGGACACATGTTCCTCCACTTCCCACCTTGAAGCCTTTTCTGTGCTCTTCCTTCCGCCTGGCCTTCCTCCTCCACCCCCCTCATCCATGACTCCAAGGCACTAGCCACACAGGTGCTACCTTCCCACAGCCTTCCCTGCCCTCGGCCGCAGGTGCCATCACTGCCTCTGCTGCCTTCTAATGACAGGATCACTTTCTGCTCAGTCATCCCAGGTAGCAGGAAGTTAAAGCGCATTATTTCTGTCTCAGTTGAGGCCCCAAAGTTAACAGGTGCCAGCTAGCCCACAGCCAAAGCGAGGTTGGAGGCCACGCAGCAGGACTTACGCAGGAGCTGTCTGAGAGCGGGGCTCTCCGTCAGCGGGGCTGGGAGGCTGGGGGAGCCGGAGGTCCAAAGGAGAGAGTCTCATCTCTCCGTGTGCGGGGGGTGAGATCTGGTGGTCGGGTTTAGAACTCATGTCTGGGAAACCTGACGGGTCAGGGGCTGTACCTGGCCACCTGCTTTGATGGAAGGTAACTCTGTGTGTGTCAGGACAAAGGATGCTGAGGATTTCTCATGCAGCATCTGGGGGCCAACTGGGGTGGGCTTATATGCTTTCCAAAGGGGCAGACCTGCAGGCGCCCAGAGATTGAGCGCAGATGAAACGACAGCTGGATAGCGCCGCACCTGCATGAGGGACTGATGGCAGCCGAGACAGCTCAGCAGTGGGCGGAGAGGGTGTCTCCAAAGAACCCATGAAGAGAACGAGTGGGCTTTGCACACGTGCCGCGCCAGGGAGAGCATCTCTCGATCACTCGACGGTACCAGGCAGGTCAAAGCTCCGTGCCACCCCCACCCCCAGGCTTGGAGGGGCAGACGGGGCCCGCTAAGTGGGGGAAAGGAAAAGGAGCTCTACGGGGGGAGGGGAGAGGCAAGCAGACCCCGTCCCTCCCCTTCCCACAGCAGGAGGCCGCCCGAGTCAGCCCCCCTGGGGTGGGCAGCCGGGGAGACCTGTGAGTTCATATGAAGGTGTCTGCTCTGGCGATATGTAGGCTGGACATCAAAAGCACACAAGTTTCATTACGGAAAATTTCAAACAGATCCCCAAGTAAAGAGAATACTGTAACGGACTCACACGTCCCGTGGCGCAGCTTCGACAGCAGCCAGCACACGCCAGTCTTGTCTAATCTGCACTCTTCCCTTGCCCTTAAGGGACTGGACATGTTAGTCACCACGCGAAGCAGGTCTTCAATGCAAGCAGACAGACAGATTTTACTACCTAGGAGTATGACTTTGTGTGGCGGGGATGGTGGTTTGCCCTCTCCGTGATGCAGTTGACACAAGGTCACGGCCCCTGTCCTTCTGACCTCGCTGTAAGATGCCGGCCACAGACGTCGTCTGGGAACGGTCATGTGCCAGGTGGACGGGCGAGACGGTGATGGTGACTTCCAGGATCAGAGAGTAAATGGACGGGGTGTGTGTGGCATGTGGTTGGCACGCGGGTGGCATGCAGTCGGTGTGGGCGGCATGTGGATATGGCGTGCGGGTGCTGCGGTGGCGGTATGTGGGTGGAGTGTGGGTGCCACGCGTGGCATGCTGGCGTGCGGTTGGCGTGTCCATGTCGGCCGGCTCGCCTGGCTCGAGATGTGTAATGATTTATCTGATTTGCCTTCCCCTGTGCCTTCCCTCCCAGCGGCAGCCGACTGCATCTCATACATACCAAGGTTCTTATCACATCAAGAATTCATAATCATCCCAAAATATTCAATGGGGATATGAAATATTTACAGACGAGGCGCCAGACAATGAAACGAGCCTGTCCCCAGACCCTGGCGGAAACCTCTCTCCTGCAGGGACCGGAATGGTGCTGAGAAGGGGCTGGGGGCGTCTTCAAGGGTCCCCATCTGTCCTCCCAGAGCTCTGGGGCCTCCGCAGCACACACTGGGTGTGTTTGTTTGGTGGGGGAATCAGATCTCTGGCCCCCTTCCCGCTCCTTGTCTGGGCGTTCCCTCCCGGGCCCCAAGGGGGAGGATGTCTCTCTGCATGGCGGGGCATAGGCGTAGGGGCTTGACCTATATCACAGGAACCCAGAATCTTAGAAATTTATTCACCTCTCCTTCCCCAAAATGCTACAGGGATCCTTATTTATTTGCTTGCTTAACTCCAAGAAGAGGGGACTCACTCCCCTCATTTAATAGCTGGCGACTTGTGGTTGGATTAGAAAACTCTTCCTTGTACTGAAATGCCTACAAACTCCACTTGCTAGCCCTCTTCAGCTCCCTCTGAGGGGTCACCTTGTCCACCCCCCTGCCCGTCTGGGTCCTCCGTGTCTGGAGGCCCCCAGCCCTGTTAGCCACACTGGGATGCACCAGAGCACAGATGGGCCCCTGAGCAACCCTAATGGCCTTGTCTGTTTAATTAGCATGCAATTAGCCTAATGCATATTTCAACACTGCACCGGAGCTGCTCATCAATCATCTGCAGCTGAGGACAGACAGACAGACAGCCTGCAGAGCCAGGAGGAAGAAGGTCTTGTTGGTGACTTTTCAGGGACACAGCACCCCCAGAGGGTTCAGAGCAGCCTGGAGGGCAGGGCCATGTTACATGGGCCGAACTCCTCTCCTCCAGCTTCCAGGGCAGGAAAGCAGGTGTTCGGGCTCCAGTTTCCCCACTGCAGCTCTACCCCCATCTGGGCCAGCAGAATTGACTGTGGCTTCCTGGGGGTAATGTCGACTCCTGAGTATGCCATCTCCCCCAGCAGGCTGGGAATCCTTTGAGGACAAGAACCCTGTCTGCTCTTCCACCTATCTTCTCCTCACCCCACCCAATATTCTGGCTAAGGACTATGATTCGGAACAGAAAGAGCACTAGACTGGGAGCCACTGAATGCGTGTGATACGTTGACTGAGCCACGTCTTCTGGCAGAATGTGTTTCCACCATAGTGGGCTGGAGAGAACAGAGGCTTGCAAGCTCAATCTGTGATCCATTTCAGCTCCACCATAGGCTAGCTGGGTGACCTTGGGAAAGTGCCTTAACCTCTCTGAGTCTCCATTTCCTCAAATGCAAATGGGTTCTACTAATAGCTACCTTATGGGGGTGGGTGGAAAATTAAACTAGGTAACACTGTGCCAGGACTTGTAGATACCTAAGATACAATGCTTTCCTCCCTCCCTCGTGTCTCATACATCTTGAATTCACAGGCCCCTTCATGGGCTCTGGGCCCTTTGCTGTGGGGAGAGTCCTGGGGGAGGAAAGGACCCTCATTGTCGGTTCTCTCCCTGAGTGGAGAGAGCTGGGGTTTGCACTGAGAGGTGGGGTGTAGACGCGGGTGGGTAAGGCAGCGCATTCCTGGTTGACATCCTATTTTCCATGAAGATAAACTGGAATATGACACTGTTACTGGCAGACCCTGTGCAGCAGAACACAGAGGAGCCTAAATATTTCATGGTCAAATTCATCAATAATGGAGACTGAGACTAAATTACATAACTGTCACCTTTCCGTTAAATAATATTTTCTGCAGGGGGCTGGGAGGGGGGCACGGAGGCCTTTATTGCAAGTCATGAATGATTTAGTTCAGCAAATAAAGGGAATCAGAAAGAGAAAAAGAGACAGGGATTTTTTAGGATCATCTAACACATCGAGCCCTCATCCAGGGCTGGCTGGAAGGGATCTGAAAGGTGTGAGGGTCTTCTGGGAGGAGAGGGTACTACCGGGTGTGTCTACAGGGAGGCTTTGAGGGTTGGGGACACATCTTCCAGAGCCAGGAAGGGTGATGAATATGCCATCTCTGAGTCTGTCTGTCAAGTTGTTCATTTGACATGGCTATGGACAGAAAGTAGCTCAGACAACCAGAAATCAAGGGCTATGTCTCCCCATCAAATACTCTGGTTGCAGGGCCTTGTTTATCCCACCAGACCAAGGGCTTCCTGAGGGCAGGCGGTGTGTCTCCTCCATCAGAGTTGCAGCCCGTATAGACAAGAACTGTGTCTTCCCCCATTGAATTGGGGACTTCCAAGGCCAGGACCTGTGCCTTCCTCCTTCGCGAGCTCCCTGAGAGCAAGAGCTCTCCCTCCCATCGGACTCCATGTCCTTGCCGGCAGGGACTGTGCCTCCCCGGACAGACCCAGGGCTCCCCAAGGGCTTGCCAGGATCGGAGGGCAGGTGTCTTGGAGTAGAGGGAGTCCTGGTGGGCAAGGCGTCTGTCCCCCCAGTCAGAGTGACACCCCTGTGGGCAGTGTCTCCTCCATTAGACTGGGGGCTTCTTGAGGTCCCAACATACACCTTTTCCATGAGACTTTGGAACCCCTGAGGGCCGAGGCTGTGTCTCCCACTCAGACTGGACGCCCCCTGAGGGAGGTGCCTGTTGTTCCTCCCTTCTCCTTCACTTAGCGGAGGCTGGAAGGGGTGGGCTGAGCAGGCGCTGGGTCTCAGCCGCAGGCTGGCCCTCCCCTCCCCAGAGAAGGAGGCCCGGTGGGCATGTGTGCAAACTCGCCCTGCCTCTCAGCCCTCCGTGGGAAGGGCGAGGGTTGGGAGCGCCGTGCCCGCTAAGTGTATAATTACACAGTACTTGGGGTAATTTTCCTCTTCCTCAAGAAGCGCACGTTGGCCCTGATTTTCCTATCTGCAGATTGTAAGCTCGTAATTAGCAGCAAATTACCCACACAAGTGACAAATTTTTGTGCTTTCAAGTAAACAGACAAAATACCCACAGTTCATAAATTGCCTCTCGGTGCGGCAGGCACCTGGCTCCTGGAGATGCCCGGCCGGCCCACACGTGGCAGGGAAGGGGGCGGACAGCCGGCGTGAGGCCTGTGGATGCAGCCGGGGCCTTCAGGGCAGACGGGCTTGCTAGAGCTGGTCCTTCTACTTGCTGGCCAGCCCCAGCACGTCAGAATCCTTGGTCCAGGTCAGCTTCCTGGCCTCTGACGCGGACGTGGAGTGCCAGGGTGGCAGCACCAGTCTTGAAGATAAGAAATAGATCCTCATGCCCCCATCTGTCACCTAGGAGCTCATTGACACTGGCCCTGTGTCTTCTCCCCGCCAGTTCCACCCCTCTGGGGTACCTTGTGCCTATTCCTTGCCTTTGAACACGATTCTTAGCCTTTTCTGAGCCAAGGAACTTTGGCAATCACGTGAAGCATTGGGACCCCCTTCTCAGTATAATATTTCAAATGCATAAAATTAAACACGCAGGATTACAATGTGTTGAAATGCAGTTTTATCCTGGGATGCAGGATTGGAACCAGCATCAGCAAGCTTCTTGTCCTAGTTCTAGAGGGATGCCCTGGTAAGAAGCCTGAACTTCAGCATCAGATAAATGTGGGTTCAGATCCTGGCCCTGCCACTTTTTGGCTGTGTGACCCTCGGCAAGCCAGGCAGAGCTGGCCTGTATTGGTTTGCAAGAACTGATTGTTAAATTTTCTTGAATATTATGCGCTTACTGACATCAAGTTGGTAGCTTTAAATTAGTCTTAGAAGAAGTAGTTACACCACAGATTTTGGCAAATACTACAATTCCTTCTTCTTTTCTTTTTTTTTTTTTTTTTTTCCTGTAGAGCTAGTTACCAGCACACCACTGCCTGGCCACTTTCACTATTGCACTCTGGTGAGCCCCGAGCCACCTAAGAAGTTCTGCTGCCCTCCAGGAAAGACCACCACATGGAAAATTCCAGTGGAGAGGAAGAGGCCCTGAGACTACACGGAGGAGAACCCGAGAACCGAGGGATAGGACCCAGCAGAGCCCTTCCAGCCGCCCCCACCCCACACCGCCTTTGGAGCCCTCCTGCTGAGATGCCCAGCCTGTGCATGAGGAAGTCATGAACTTCCAGCCCCAGGAGACGTCACGTGGATCAGAGATGACCTGTCTCTACTGTAGCCTGTCTGAATTCCGGACCCATGGGATTATGATAAAATAACACTTGTTGTTTTAAACCATTAAGTTTTGGGGCACTTTATTAGGCAGCAATAGATAACTGAACTGCCATCTACCCTGGAGGCAAAGATATCCCCACGGCCCGTATCGTGGTCTCTTCATTCTGTGCCTTCTCATCCCTTTCTGCGTTTTCTGGGTTTCAGGAAGCCCAGAGGAGAGGTGCCCCAGCTCCCTTCACCCCCACAGGGGCAGCTTCACTTGCCCCTGAGCCACCCTGATCTTCTGGGGATCCCAGGGGCTTCCCTCTGACACCCCTCCGCCGTCCCACATAAGCAGACAGGGTGATGTGGCGTGGGGGATTCTGCTGAGGTGGCTGGCGCGCAGCTGGGAGGGGAACAGGGCTCCCTCCCTTCCCTGGTGACATTTGAAAAGGACAAAATTAGGAGGAAGGTAAATGCTATTCTTCTCTCCTCCTAGAGAACAGGGAAGAAGGAGGCAGACGCCAAGGGTTCTGGTTGTTTCGAGTCTGGAAAGGGAGCTGGGCACGAGGTCACTGCAGGACGGGGTGGTCTCGGGTGGGCTGGGCATCCTCCACCAGAGCTTTCCTGGGGCTGGTGTGGGGCAAAGCTGCCGCCCCCATCCCATGCTGTGCCCCCGACCCTGGGTGGATCTAGTGGTCCCAAGCAGGGGCAATGCCACTGATCTGCAAAGTGGTTCTAAATTCCTGACGGATACTAATTTTGGGGATTTGCAAATGAGAAATTAGAATTCCCAAGAATTCTTGGAAATTTCTGAAATCATAAGTTATTGTGTGTCTGTCATAACATTTTATTTTATACATTTTAAATAATAGTGATTATCATTATTAATGACTGTAAATAATGAGTGACTGTAAACAATGAACAGTGAATCATTTTTCTTTGATAAGGTTATGTTAAAACTTTAGAGGTCTTTTGTTTCAAAAAAAAGATATGCTAAATGCATGGATTATTATCATTATGAACCAATATATTTTGACAAGATTATTTATTTTAATAATGCATAACATTGTCCCCTACCTGATTTAGACATTTGATAAGAGAAAACATTAAAATAAGGAAATATTAACCTAAAATTAATGCCAAATGAAAGTCAGTAAAAAATTGAAAGCTAACATTTATTATTAAATTTTTTTCATTCTTCAAAATGAAAATTTTAAAACACACAAAGTATTCATTAACCTGACAGTCTTGATCTTTGTTTTGCAACAAATATCCCAGATATAGGAACAAAATCTTTTGTGTTGACAGTGATTGAGTCCTCAAGCATGTGTCCAAAGGCATCTTCAGTTTGGGTGTGAGGGCACATATTGCTTCATATAAGCTCATTTTTTTTAAAACAATGAAAGTACTTTGCTTGCCTTGATTTTCTTTTTTCCCACTGAAATTGATATTGCTCATTCAGATTTTAGATCAGTTTCTACTTTTATGTCTGAGAATTCCACAACGTTCTTATCTTCTTCTCTTCCATAGCAAATATTCAAACACTGGAAAAGGCCAGTGACCATGACTGAATAGTATTTGAAGAATGTAACATTTGGATCTCCTAGCAAGGTTAACGGTACTACGCATACTAAAATTGCCAACGTAAGGGCTTATTTTGCTTCCAAAACTTATTTCTTGAAATATTGCTCACAGGATTTGTATAAAGTATACTATGCATATAGCTCATTAATATTTATTTTGTTTGTAAGAATGACTCACCATTGGCAGCAGAGAGGGCCACAAACATGCTTTGATACAATGGCAGCAACTATGAGCAGGACTAACTCATTAGATGGTGATGTTCTTGCCTGTGAGCCCTGTCCCAGCTCCCAGAAATTTTAACCTTTGACTCCACATAGCAGGGTTTCTGGCTTTTGCTTTCAACTTGCCAACAGTTGATTCCTTCAAACCAGTAACATCTCTGTGTTGATGATGAAGCTTTAATGATCACAGGGGAATTATAATAACTTTACCCATTTTTCAGGTTTCTTGATTAACTTTTCCGGGGATTTTGGATATGAGGAAAGATAATCCCTGAGAAATGCTGGCATTGTAACACTAGGTCTACAGCATGGCTTAGGGGGTGCAAGCTTCATCCAAGGACAGTGAACTCTCAACGTGCCTCCCTCTGAGCAGGGTGGGACGCTGTTGCTCAGGTTTGGAAAGGTCATTGAAGAGAGAGTTGGACTCTGGTAGAAAGACCACCCAACTTCACTGGCTCCCCCAATCCCCTGCCTCGTCTGCTGGACTCTTACAAGGAAATGTTCCCCAGGGACCTGTCTTGAGCTGTCTTCTTGTCTTTGTTTTCATGCTCTCTGCCGCACCTCACCCATGATCTTGGTTTCAATGCACTGGTGAAACCCAAATTCATGTCTCCAGCCCAGACCTCTCCCACTCTTTCACCTTCAGACCCATTTGCAAGTCTTTCCCTTCCTATCCACATGACTCCAGACTTTGCTGGTGTAGAAGTCTGAATATCCAAAGTCGGAATGCTTCCCCGAGAAGACAATAATGGTCCCATTGAACTGGAAGGTGAGTTTGCCACCAGGCAGTTTTGGTTTCTCATGCAAAAAGGGGGATTATAGTGTTGGCTGGGGTGATTTACCCGAACTATGACTGGGAAGCAGCGGGGGGCAGGGAAGCATATGGGACATCTCCTGGTACTTCTAGGTCAAGTGGTAAAAGTTAAAAGAAGACCATGGCAACACTATCGAAGGCTCATCCTCCTCCAGAAAGCTTAAGATTACCCCGGCAGGTAAAGAACGCTGACCAGCTGAGGCACTTGAGAAGACAAATGGGACATGGGATGAAATGAAAAATATCAGCGATAGCCTTGTGATCAGTTGCAGAAACAAAAAATGACAGTATCCACCCATGTTGTACTCCTTGCTTTGTTATGGATGTATTTATCTGTTGTAACAAAATGTTCTTTTTCCTCCCATCCTCATTCCCCATTATTTTTATTTAGGGATGTTTTTGACGGTTATATTTGCAATTTATCGCATAGATTATAGAATTTCAAGATGGAATCATGACACAATTAGAGAGAGAATGGATTTTCCTAGTTTTCCTGGTGTAAATTACTGGTATGAATTTAGGTTGTCCTTTGGGGAAAAGGGTAAGCTTTCACTGTGAGGGATAATTACATGATGCTAGGCAGAGGCGGGCTTTGGTGGTGCTTACGGTGGGCAAGGTTAGCAATGGAGGAAGGGTGTGTATTGATGTCAGGCAGCCAAAGGATGGACCATAGTGGACGTTTGTCATCCTTCTAGGTTGCCTAGAGCTTTTAAACCCTCTTCCTTTATTTGGGACCTTCTGTGTGTGATTTTCCCCTAAGTAGAAGCCAGAAGCTCACTTTCCCAGGCTCCCTTACACCAGGTATGTAACTTAGGGTGCAATGAACAAATGTGTCCAGAAAAGTCTCTGAAGAAGTGTGGCTTCTATTTCAGTGAATGTGGCTGCAGATACACCCAACTTCCAGAGGCTGTGAGATGGTGGAAGTTCTAGGTGGCACCACCCTTTAGACCTGGATGAGAAGCTCCACGCCCCCCCCCCCCTCGGCTTTGGATCATGCATGTGAGAGAGGCCTGGAATCTGTAGGACCAAGGGACATGCCTACCCAGCACCTACATCTCCACTTCTATTTCTGGCTTCGAGAACCAGGATCCCAACTTTCCTATCCAAATGGCCTCAACCCCACTTCCAGGGCTTGGCCAGGCCTCTTTCCTGGGTCTGTCTTCTGAGGGTGGATCATGCTGCCCTTGTACCCTACAGGCTGAGGAACAGCCAAGGGGAGTCTCTGGAGGGTGTGGCTAGAGCTTGGGCCCGTGGGCAGGAGTGCCTACACACAAGCACACGAGGTCCCCAGCAGTGCAGGTTGGGGCTGAGGGGAAGAAAGGGGGTATGGGGCGCAGGGGCCCGAGGTTGGTTCCCTGCACCACCATGTTATAGCCCAGTTCTGAGGATTCTAAATGTGGACCTGACCTTCCTTTATATATAAAGGTATATTTGTCAAGGTAGCAGAGTATGTGGAATATAGTATTTTCCAAAATGCTAACAGCAGTATGGCATCTCACTTGCTCTTTCAGATCGTCACTATTCCCCACCAAGAGGCGGAGAGTCTATTTCCCTTCCCCTTGACTCTGGGCAGGACTTTGTGTCTGCTTTGATGAATAGAATTCAGCAGAAGTGGTACTGCCGGACTTTGGATGCTAGATCATGAAAGGCAATACAGCTGTGTATGGGTGTCTCTTTCTTAGGAAACTTGCCCTTGGAATCCAGCCACCATGCCGTGAGGAAGCCCAAACCAGCCCACACGGAGACACACAAGAGGAGAGGAACCAAGGCCACCAGCCAACTACCAGACATGTGAGTGAATAAACCTACAGATGATTCCAGTCCTCAGGCTTTGAACCTCTCAGCTGAGGCCTCAGACATTACAGAGCAGAGACAAGCTGTTCAGGATCTGACTTCTTGATCCATATAATCTATAAGCATAATAAATGTTTGCTTTATGCCACTAAGTTTGGGCATAAAATTATTATGCAGCCTTAGTAATTGGAACAGATTTGAATATATTTCATTTAATAGATTAACTGTAATTTTGAGATATTTTGATATATAGTACCTCCATTTGTACTCTTGCCGTGGGCCTCACGAGTGTTCAGGACGCTCTCTAGTGTTCAGCGCCCAATGTCATTAGTGTAAGCTACAGGGTCTGCGCCCAGTCGTGGGGGTGGAGGGGTGTCCACAGCAACTGGTCTAGGACATTTGGACACTGTTTCTGGCCTTGTGGTTTCCAAGCCTTGTCCTCTGGTCCTCCCAGAGATTCCATGAGCCAACTAATCTCCTTTGTAAATTCCTTTTCTGCATGGAGCAGCCAGAGTGGCTTTTGTTGCTTGCAACTTAGAAACCCTGGTTCAGATGAAAACCGGCTCCAGGTTGTTTCACTTTGATTCAGTTCAACAGACATTAATTGAGTATCTGCTGCGTGGCTGGCCCTGTTTTAGGCAATAGTGATGCTAAGATGAATAAGACAGAATCTTATTATTAGATAATAATTGCTAACATTTATCGAACACTTGAATTGTGCCAGACACTGTGCCATGCACCTTTCCTGCTATGTCTCTATTCTCACACTACTTTATGTGCTGGGTCCTGTCATTAGCTTCATATTCCTGGAGACAGGAAAACTGAGACTCAGAGAGTTTGAATAACTTGATCAAGATCATACGGCCAGTAAATGGGGGAGCTGGAATTAGAATCTGGGGCCATCTGTCCGCTATGACTGCTCTTAACCATCTGCCTCCAGAAGACACCTGAGTCTGGCGGGAGAACGTGCAGATAATATCATTATAATTTCAATGAGTTAGGAGTATTACTAGGAGGAGCACTTAGTGGAGATCCAGGAAGCCTCCTGGGAAGAGATGTTGCCTGAGCCGAGTCATGAGGGATGTGGGGACTTGGTTAGAGGAAGGGGGTGGACAGGACACTCCAGACTGTGGGAACTGCACGTGCAAAGGCCCAGAGGAATGAGCTGGAGCGACTGGAGTGGCCATGCTGCAGTGTGGGGGCCAGGAGCACAAGGAAGGAAGGCAAGGCCGGATCCTAGGAGTGCTGTGTGCTAAGTTGAAGAGCCTGAACTTGATTCTGGAGGTTGTGGAGAGCCCCAGAGGGATTTTCAGTGGATTTTTTTTTTTTTTTTTTTTTGAGACAGAGTCTCACTCTGTTGCCCGGGCTAGAGTGCCATGGCATCAGCCTAGCTCACAGCAACCTCAAACTCCTGGGCTCAAGCAATCCTTCTGCCTCAGCCTCCCGAGTAGCTGGGACTACAGGCATGTGCCGCCATGCCTGGCTAATTTTTTCTATATATATTTTTAGTTGTCCAGCTAATTTCTTTCTATTTTTAGTAGAGACGGGGGTCTCGCTCTTGCTCAGGCTGGTCTCGAACTCCTGGCCTCAAGTGATCCACCCGCCTCGGCCTCCCAGAGTGCTAGGATTACAGGCGTGAGCCACCATGCCCAGCCTTCAGTGGATTTGTGATTCACAGCTCTCCTCTGGCAGAACAGGGGGTTGGTTTATAGTGTGTGCAGGCTGGAAGCAGGAAGATGTGGGGAAGCCATTGAATAATCCGGGTGAGAAATAAGCAGGGCTGCGCTGAAGCCGTGGGGATGGGAAGAGGAAATAGATGGAGAGGTTGGAGACGAGAGACGGAGGAGGTGGAAGACGCAGGTCTTGAATGTGCATTTTAAGAGGGAAGGAAGAGCTTGGGTTAGGTCCCGGGTCTGTGCTTGGGTGACGAGAGAGTGGGGAGCCATTCACTGGGGTAAGACACGCAGGGGAAGGAGGCAGCTTCAGGGGGCTCGGCCAGGAGGTGCAGCAGCGCTGGCTAACTATTGCCAAGCGCGGGCAGCACTCCAGGCCCACCTTGCCGGGATGAGGTGAAGATCAGATGAGCTAATACTTGTAGTTGGCTTAGAATAGTGCCTCCCACAAAGTAAGCACTCTGGAAGAATTTGCTATTACTTTTAGCCATTGTTAGCCTTGTTTTACAGATGAGGAAACTGGGGCACAGAGAGGTGATGTAGCCTGCCCAATGTCACACAGCCAAGACACCAGCAGTCTGACTCCAGGGCAGTGCTCCTGGCCCCACGCTGTCTGCGGGTCGCTGGCTGTATGTGGGCATCAGAGGTGTGGGACGGGTAAGTTCACACTTGGGCAGTGTGCAAAGGATAAAATTGGCAGCCAGGGTCCTAAGCCAACCTTGAGAGACCCTGGAGCTCACGATGAACTGCAGCACGGGCCGGCGCTTAGCATCCTCCGCTGGAGAGTGGGGATGAACATAGCATCTCTTACAGGGCTGTGGTGGAGATGAAGTGGGACGATGCTGTACGTGTACCCCATAACCGTGCAGCGGTCCCCAACCCTTTGCACCAGAGACTGTTTTCATGGAAGACAATTTTTCCACAGCCCGGGGTTGGGAGAGAGGTGTCACGGGTGGGTGCGTGGGGTGGTGTGGAGCTCAGGCAGTGATGCGACGCCCATTTCCTAACAGGCCACAGAACAGGCCACGGACGGGTACCAGGGGTTGGGGACCGGAGCTTAGTCATAAAAGCTTAGTCATTAGTATTATTGGTGCTTGTGTTTGCATATCCAGGGTTGAGCCCAGTGTCTAGAACTTAACGAATTCCTGGGGAATAAATGTCTGAAAGCAAACCCCTTGGTCTGGTTCTGGCTTCCCTGCGGGTGAGTCACTCAGGACCTGCTTCCTCCTCTGCAGACTGGAGCAGGAATCACCACTCACAGCGTTCTCGGGATTACGTGACAGAGTATGACTGTACTGTGAGGACTGTGGGGTGTCCCACACATGCAGCGTACAGTCATACTCTGTCTCTCCCCTCCCTGGAGGTGGTTGGTAAAAGACGGGAAGGGAGAGTGGGAGGCTGCCTTGAACCGGTGGGCGGCTCGGCTCCTTGTCAGACAAGTGTGAGGCCGGCGGGCGGGTGGGAGGATGCGGCCGGGCGTGGGCTGGCACTGATCGCCAGGCCCGGGAGGCGTTGCGGAGGCTAATGGACTGTCACCTCCCCCGTGCCTGCCCAGCTCAGGTCCGCGGTTTGGCATTCACTGGTGTTGCATCTGGATGTGGACCTGCTCTGCACGTGCGTGTGGGCGGGCACACTCGGGGCTGCTCAGCTGTCTGCCAGAGCAAGGAGGCGGCAGGTACGGAGTCCTTGAGAAGCCTGCTTCTCCCATGAGTTCTATCCTGACCTCCTCTCGCATGCAGGAGCGATAGCTGGAGCACTTGATGCGTTTGGTTTGTTTGGGCGTCTGTCCTGGTCTCTGCGAGCCGTGCATGTGCACGTGTCTGTACGGGCTGTGCGACCGCGCCAGCGGGCCACGCGCAGAACAACAGGGTCGGTGGGGATGGGGTCACGCACCGCGGCATCTGCTGCCGGTACCAGTGGTGGCCGTGTTGAGGGTGGGGGTGGTAGCGATACAGGAGAGTGGATCCCTAAACTGGGGTCCCGCCTGAAGGCCAAGTGGGTTCTTGGCCTGTCACAGGAAAGGATTCAAGGAAAGAATTGCTGACAGGGTAAGGCAAAAGCAAGTTTATTGAGGTAAGAAAAAAAGTGGTTGCCGCATGGACAGAGCAGTGGTTATCTCAGCAACAGAGAGTAGCACTTTGTGAGTTTCTGGGGTCTTATTTTATACCTTCTATTTAATTTTGTTAGGCGGAGGGAGGATTATTCATAAGATTTCCGGGAAAAGCCTGAGGAGTTCCGGGGACCACGGGTCCCTCCCCCTTTTAAACCATACAGGGCACCTTCCTCCGGGAGTTGCCGTGGCATTTGTAACTGCCATGGCGCTGGTGGGAGTTTCTTTTAGTATGCGAATGTGTTATAACTAGCGTAGAACAAGCAGTTAGGGTAACCCGAGGTTGTTTTTCATGGCCATCTTGGTTCTACCTGCTTTTGCCGGGCGCCTCCCCCGCCTCCTGTTTTATCAGAGACCTCGGTTCGGGTCTGACGACTATCGAGCAGGACCTGCCATCACCCTGTCTCGGTGGCCTGTCGGCTGCCCCTTTCACACATTGCAGCCATTGTCCCCCTGGGTCAGGCCTTTCCTTGAGAAGCAATGGCGATGAGGGGGAGGTTGGGAGGAGGAGGAAGGAAGAGGAGAGGCGTCATCCTCTCTCAGTACCCCATGTTCAACCAGCAACCTCCCTGACAGTCCAGATCGTACAAAATCATTTCTTTTTTCTCCAGAAAGCAGTTCACTTTTGCTGGTGTGATTGGGGAGGTAATAAGTGGGAAAACTCCCTGCTATGGCACTTTTATCTAGGTGGGGTGAACACACTGTGCCTGGCCTCCCTCTAGACCTTTCCTTAAACTGCCCCCACCACCTGGAACGCCCCCATTCAGCTTGACATCTCATCCAGCCGTAAAGCCTCAGCTCAAATGCACCTGCTCTATTAAGCCTTCCTAGGTCTCACATGATAGAATCAAATTCTCAATTTTTGACGTGCTCCTAGGTTGCAAAGACAACTGTGTATTAGCTCTGGATGCCTTTGAGGCCAACCATTGTGGATGGTCCAGATTATGATACACTGTAGTTTGGATCAACGTCCTGCCCTGTTTTAGACTGTAAAATTCTTGGAGTTCAGCTTTGTGTGATACTAGGGCCTGGTCCAGTGGTGTGTTGGTAAGAGTTTAACAGTCAGATTTCTGGAGACAGGCTCTGCTTTGTAGCTTGAATGTGGAATTGAGAAGAGATGCTGCCAGCTTGTGAGCTGGTATGAGTTGGTTTGAGTACGCAATGGCTGATTCACCTCTATGAACCACAAAAGTTCACATCAGCTAGTGTCTAGCACATCTCATAGTAGGCCCTCAATACGTTTGAATGAACAAATGAATATATAAATAAATGAATGAATGAAGAGCTGGATGGGTAAGTGGACTTAAATCAAGTGGCTGGAGCAGTGGTGACTGATGGCTGGCTTTGAGGTGGGAGAGCAGGAGAGAGGGGGTCGTGTCCGTTGGGCACAGGCATGGTAGCCGGCACCAGGCAGAGCCAAGGTGTCCCAGCCCCCACCCAGAGGGCCTTCCTGCCTTCCCCAGGCTTCCCCCAGTGCTGAGGCTGCTTTGCATTCTCTCATAAATAACCTGTAATGCGCGGAATGCAGTTTTCTTCTTGGGGCTTTTGTTTCTTCAATCACGACAAAAGCCGCACTAATGAGTTATTGGAAAACCCAAGCCCTGCTCCAGGCCAAAGAGGCTCTGTGAGCACAGCGGGGGAGGTGCTGAGCGTGGCAGCCAAGGCAGGATAGCAGGCTGGGCGAGTCTCTGCACAGCGCTGGAGCAAGAGGGAATTTAAAAAGCCCTCATGGCTCACACGTGTCCAGGGCTTTACAGTTCACGTCATCGACTATCTCAAGGAGTCCTGCTCCACAAGCTGTCTGGGTGGGTGTTAACATCCCCCTGCTCTGAGATGTTTCCATGCCGGGGCCTTTGTACTTGCTGTTCCCTCTGCCTGGAACACCCTGGCCTCCAGATTTTCGCCTGTCTCACTCCCTCACTTCACTCAAGTCCTTGATTGGCCATCACCTCCTAAGAGAGACCTTCCTGGCCTGCCCTGCCTAAAGTGACATCACCCCTTGTTCTCTACCCCCTTGTCCTGTTTCAATTCAGTTTTCATAGCACCCATCACAACCTGATGTCTTAGGTTGGATTTTCCCAGAAGCAGACCCCAAGACAAGGATTCAAGGGCAAATGGTATTTGGTGACTCCAGGAAACGTAGCCATAGGAGACTGGGGAACGGATGAGGGTAGGGAAGGCAGCCAATTAGGGTTGCATTATTTATGCAGTTACCACCATGGGGAGCCAGCTGGAGCTCAACCTCACTGGGGAGCTCTGAGAGAGGACACATCCTGCCCGAGGGGACAGGGAACAGAGCTTATGAAGCTCCTGTGAGTCACTGGCTGAGGGCTGCTCCCGGGGTCCTGGGGGTCCCTGGCCCTTCTGGCTGCTTTGTGGGCAGGCAAAAGAAGGCACTGGGCAAAGACATACGGGTGCTGGCAGTCAGAAGTCAGCTGAGGGCAATGATGTCAGGATGAGGGGACAGCGGCTAGCACTGACAGATTTCTGCTAGACCTGATATGACATTACACTTTTATTGTGTCTTATCCACTCCGATAGAACTTCCGTCAGGGAGGCTCTCTGTTGCGTTCACTGCTATCTCTTGTGTACCTGCAACAGTGCCAGGTAATCAAGAAATAGTTGTCTGATTGGATGCCCATTTCTCAGATGAAGATGGTAAGGCTTAGAGATATGAAGAACTGTGCCCGAGATTGGATCCATTCATATAAGAAGTATTTACTGAGCATTTACTTTGGGTCCAGCATGCCCAGGCTCTCTGACTCCAGTTCCTGGGCTTCCCTTCAATAACTCCCATCCCCACCCCCCATTCTGGGCAGGGGGAGGTAGGGCTTTCCTGACTCCAATCTATACCCCCCAGCACATAAATGCTCCTGTGTCTTCAGCTGACCTGGCAAAGAGAGGCCTGAGAAGCCTTTTTTTAATTTTTTATTTTATTTTATTTTTTGAAACAGAATCTCGCTCTGTCACCCAGGCTAGAGTGTAACGTCATCACAAGCTCACAGCAACCTGCAACTCCTGGGCTCAAGCGATCCTCCTGCCTCAGCCTCCCGAGTAGCTGGGACTACAAGTACAGACCACCGTGCCCAGCTAATTTTTTATGTTTTTAGTAGAGACGGGGGTTTTGCTCTTGTTCAGACAGGTCTCAGACTCCTGACCCCAAGTGATCCTTCCACCTAGGCCTCCCAGAGTGCTAGGATTACAGGCAGGAGCCCCCCCGCCCGGCCCTGAGAAGCTTTAAACTGAGGTTCAGGCACGAGTTGTGCAGCCAGAATCTACGCTGAAATGTTATTTTGTGTTTTCCCATTCCACTTGGAGTAACGGCAGCCCTTCCACCCTCCCTCCCAAGAGAGGAACCCAGGTCAGTGTCTGCTTTTTCGCTTCAAGGAGCTTTGAGTTTTGTTGTCAAAGCAGCAGGGATGCCCGCATCCAGTTAGGTCTAGGAGGTAGAGGTCTTTCAGTGGAGAGTGGGGAGGTGAGGAGAAGGGAGACGGGCTAGGTTGCTGGGAAGGGACGGATATTTGCATCTCTGGCCTACAGTGCCAGATGGAGTGTTTGTGTGCTGAGTCCCCGACGTCTCCAGGGCTCACTCGTGGTCATGGAGAGGGCTGCTGTGAAGACCTCTCAGAGCGTGTCCAGGGCAGTGGGGCCCAACCCAGGGTTTAGGAGCCACAGCACAGGGGCCAATTACCATGGCAACCACAAAGGCCCAAGGCCTCTTTTCCTGGGTCCCAGATTCTTCTATGACTCTGGAGACTCCCTCCAAATATAACTAAGGCTGATTTCTCAACACTGTGGCAACTGGAGACTTGGGAATCAGAATTTATTTGACTTAAAAAAATAAAATAAAAAATAATATGATATTTGTTTATTGCATGTGGATGTTGCAGAGTAAATTCAAACCCACTCCAGTGCAGGGGGATGTAAGGGCCTCTAGCTAAAGGAAGGAGAGGCACACACAGGCCTCCTGGAGCCCTGGCTGGACAAAGCCAAACCCCAGGTCGGCCTTCCTGACTACTCAGAGGGCCGGGGAGGCCAGAGGGGAAACATCAGAGGAGCTTAATTAAAAATATATGTGGGCCGGGCGCGGTGGCTCACGCCTGTAATCCTAGCACTCTGGGAGGCCGAGGTGGGCGGATCGTTTGAGCTCAGGAGTTCGAGACCAGCCTGAGCAAGAGCGAGACCCCACCTCTACTAAAAATAGAAAGAAATTATATGGACAGCTAAAAATATATATAGAAAAAATTAGCCGGGCATGGTGGCACATGCCTGTAGTCCCAGCTACTCGGGAGGCTGAGACAGGAGGATCGCTTGAGCTCAGGAGTTTGAGGTTGCTGTGAGCTAGGCTGACGCCACGGCACTCACTCTAGCCTGGGCAACAGGGTGAGACTCTGTCTCAAAAAAAAAAAAAAAAAAAAAAAAAAAAAAAAATATATGTGTATTTGAAAATAACATTCATTTATTTCCGATTGTAAAAATAATACATGCTGCTTGTAGAAAACTGGGGAGAAACAGAAACATATAAACACAGAAATGCAAATCACTCATAATCTCATCACCCACGATAATCATTAAAATGGTATTAGCCGTCCATCTCATCTTTATTCTATATGCAGTTTTTTCCATAATTGAGATCATTTATGTAATTTATATTCTATCTATAGAGGACAACAGGTCCCTGAGCTCTGCATGGTGAACAAATGAACACGTACGTACAAATCCTCCCCCCAAACATTCACACGTTAATTTGCACAGGCCATGAATAATGAGGCAGGGGAAAGAACATGGAACAGTATGAGGCCCCAGCCCTGCTACTAAATAGCACTGTGATTCTGAAGAAGTTCCTTTACCTTCTTCATGCCTCAGTTTCTTAATTTTAAAATGGGGTCAATGAAATGTCATTTAACCATGTCACAGCATTGTGGGGAGAGCCAAATGTGAAAGTGCTTTATCGATATCATTAGTCTGTGTGGTGGAATAAGAAGATTTAGAAGCCCCAGCTTTTGGCATTGAATTTGCCATGTGGCTTTGGGGCAGTTTCTTCGTTTCTCTGGTCCTTAGCTACCTACTTTGTTAAATAAAGGACTGGATTATGATTTCTAATAAACCAATAATTTTTAGAATGCTTACTACGTGCCAGGCTCCGTGCCCGCATTCATGCGCATTTTCTCATTTAATCCCCCTAACAGCCCTGAGAGGTTGGCACGACTCTTACCACCGTTTTCCAGATGAGGAAACTGAGATGCGTCGGGTGAGCGCTTGCCCATGCTTGCTCAGCTCGGCAGCAGGAGATCTAGGCTGCAAATTAAGGACTCCGGAGCACTGCTGTCCAATAAAACTATGATTATGGGAATGTTCTGCACCCGCATTGTCCAGCACGGTAACCACTAGCTACGGCTGACTGCTGAGCACTTGAAATGTGGCCAGTCTGACTGAGGGACTGAATTTTAAAGTTTATCTAAACATAAATAGTTACTAGTGGCTACGTGTTGGCCAGCGCAGCTCTAGTGTGTCAGCTTTTGGCTCCTCTTCTATGTGAGAGGCTGCATGAAGTAGTGCAGAAGAGTATGTCTCTGGAGTCAGATTCTCTGGTTTGAGTACAATCTACTTGCTGTGTGGCCTTGGGGGAGTGACTGACCCTCTCTGTTCCTAGGTTCCCCCATCGCTAAAAGGAAGATGACAAAGGTGGTTGTGAGGGCAAGTGACCTTTAAGAGGGGCATTTTATGGTTATGTAATTGTAAAACACACTCCTCCAGGTAGGCTCTGGGTTAGGGGGTGAAAAGGGGGAGAGAACATGCTGGACCATCCTCAGGTGGCTGAGCGGGTGGGGCCCTGGGGGTTCCTTCCACATCTTGTACCAGGTGTGGATCCGGAAGGCCCCTGGGAGGTGGGCGTGGAGGGTCCCCAAGGAGAGCGGGGCATAGCCACATAATGAAAGGAGTTAATCAAAAAGGCAGCGAGTCCCCAGGGCTCATGTCCCAAACAGCCAGCGTGCGCGGCGGGGGCGGCCAGGCCCCTACTTCCCGCAGCCGCCCTCTGAGCAGTCGGGAGCATCCTGCGGGGTGGGCGCCAGGCCAGGAGGGACCTGCACGGTGAGGGGCGCAGACAGGAGCTGTGGGCCAGAGGGGGCTGGGGGCGGGGTGGGCAGAGAAGGGGAACGGGAAGTGAGGTGCAGGGTAGGATGACGCCAGCTTGCCCTGGGGTCAGGTCGGAGCAGAGGGAGCGGCAGCAGGGCCACCACACTGCACAGTGGGGGTGGGAGGTGGGCGCCGTTCCTGTCGTATCCTATGTGAATGGCGCCCCCTGCAGTTTATGCCGCGCAGCGGTCGTGTGTGTTCCACGCCCCAAAGTCCACTCCAGACCGCCTGCCCCTCCCCCTTCACATGGATCAGAAGGGGTGATGGCTAAAGGAAAAGGGACTGGCTGGGACGGTTAAACCGGAAGGGAGCAAGGATAGCCGCGGGCCCTGTCCCTGGGGCGCAACCCTGTCGCCCCCCTCCCCTCACACCCCAGCCAGGCTTTTCAAGCTTGAGAACATTTGATCCTGCTTCCCGCGGAGCAGCCGGGGAGAAGGTGAGAAAGACCCAGCTCAGCGAAACTCGATGCTTTCCACTGGGACTGCTGAGGTCTGGGAGCAGATGCCAGAGGACGGAGCCACCCTCGGCCTGGCAGAGTCCCGACGCCTTCAGGAAACGCACGCGACACGGACCTCCCCTCTCAGACAACATCCCAGGAGGCAGCAGGGCAGTCACTGCCCCCTGCCACTTCTTTCCCCAGGGGTTTTTCAAAAGATCTGCCTACCTCCCTTCTCTGAGAATCTGCTTCTCCTCTGCCGTACATAAATCAAGCATTTCTTCTTACATATTCATCATTTTAATTTGTCCCTAGTCTACATATTGTCTGGATAATTTGGACCTCTGTTATCCTGGTAATTCAGGTCTTGCCCAAAGCCTGCTTTTGCTTGAGTTGATCAGTGTACCCAACTCAGTTCATTTTAGTAAGCATACATCGAATGGCCGCTGTGTGCTCAGCCTGCACCGGCCACTGTGAGTGGTCCAGACATGAGCGGGACACCCACCCTGCCCTTGGGCTCACAGCGCGCAGCCAAACCGCGCGCAATACCCGGATGCCCACTCTACGCCTGGGTGGGGTTGACTCTGTGAGGCCGGAGGAGCTGATCTTAGGTGCTCTGCAGTCCCCTTCGCCAGAGGTGTCTCCCCTGGGGAAGTCAGGGGAGTGAGGTAGGAATGGGGCTTTTTGTTGGGGTGGGGCCTGGCCCCCAGAGAGGGTTCTTCTCCCTCTGCATACTGACGGCTGCATGCCAGCTTCACAGTCTCGCCTTCAAACAGGCCTCCTTCCCAAGAGTCCAGAGAGACATTTTCATTAGGAGAAAATACCCAAATAAAACACCAGGCTGCTTCCCTCCAGCTTGGCTGCAGAGTGGAAGGCTGCAGGCAACCAGGCTTAAAGAAAGGGTAGGAAATGCAGAGTAAGTGGCCTGTGCCTTCCTACTTCTCTGTCCTCCTAGCCTTTACCCATGTAGTGAACACTTTGTTATGGTTATAGTGTGCCTATTTGTAGATGTATAGCCTGGCTCCATTAAAAAAATTTTTTCTTTTGAGACAGGGTCTGTCTCTGTTGCTCAAGCTAGGGTACAAGGGCATGATCATAGCTCACTGCAACCTCAAACTCCTGGGCTCAAGTAATCGTCTCACCTCAGCCTTCTGAGTAGCTAGGATTACAGGCATACATCACTACACCCGGCTCATTTTTCTATTTTTTTGTAGAAATGGGGGTCTCACTATGTTGCCCAGGCTGCTCTCAAACTCCTGGCCTCAAGCAATCCTCCCACCTCAGCCTCCCAAAGTGCTAGGATTATAGGTGTGAGCCACTGTACCTGGCCAAATTTAAAAAGTTTTTTTACAGACAGGGTCTCACTCTGTTGCCTCGGCTGGAGTGCAGCGGTGCCATCATAGCTCACTGCAGGGCTCGAACTCCTGGGCTCAAGAGATCTTCTCACCTCAGCCTCTCCCTGAGTAGCTAGGACTACAAGCATGTGCCACCATGCCTGGCTCTGGCTCTGGCTCCATTTTTATACAGGATCTATGACTCTAGAATAGCAGTCTTCCCTGATCAAGGGGGACAGCTACACACCAGCTTCACAGTCTTCCTAAAGGCTGGGGGCCTTTAGGCCCAGGGCTGTGTCTCCTCCATCAGACTGGGGCTCCCTGAGAGCAGGATTGTGTCTTTACTTGTTGGATGTCACCAGCACAATAGGGTTCCAGGTATGACATAGGTAAGATGCCTGGCTCAATACATATTTGTTACATTAATAAATAGTCAAGAGAACCTGACTTTTCCAGCCCACTTGTCTCCTTCCCAGACCCCCCGCCCCCAATGGGGAAGGAGAGCTTGGTAAATCAATGTTCCTCACATCTGCTCAGAGGGCAAAGCTCATATATGTTTCAAATCAGTGTTAAAGCACAATTACTTTTGATCTACTGAACCATGAGCTCAAAAAAGTTAAACAAAGCCTCCCCTTTTCCAACATTAGTGTAGACAAAGGGAGCTCAGGCGACCCTCACTTGGGAAATGGTGGCATCCTGATATCAGGCCTCAGACAGAGCTCACAAGACTTCGGAGTCTGGTGCTGGCAGCAATCTTAGAGGCAGTCTAGGCGTGTCTGCTCACTGTGGAAATGACGATGTGGAGCCCAGGAGGGGAAGATCACACAGTGAGGCAGGCTGCAGTCATGGCATGTGGCCAGAAAGGGTCTCCTTTGTGTCTGCCCGCCTCCACCCCCAATCAATCTAGAACTGGTATCTTCCATCACTCATTGTCAAGCCAGGCAGTAAATGTCTCTTTGTCTCAGTTTTCACATCTGTAAAATGGAGGGGGCCACACATATTAACTTACCTCACAGACACATTTTAAGGACCAAGTAGGATAGCAGATGTGCAATTTCTTGGAAAGTTCAAATGTGAGGGCACCCATGGTGATGGTTGTAATTTACAAGAGAATCCAAGTAAATTGGCCTTTCGAGTGTGGGCATGGTTCCCAGTTTCACAGTTTAGCCCTGTCAGTGTTCATTCAGCAACTCAGAGGGTTAGCATTTATGGAGCACCTACTAAGGGTCAGGCCCTGTGCCAGGCGCTGGGCATACTGTGTCACCCCCTTTAATCTATTCCTCACATAGCACAGAGTGAGCCTACCAAATTAAAGTCAGATCCCTTCCCTGCTCTGCTCAAGCCCTGTCATAGCTCCCATCGCAGTCACAGTAAAACTCAATGTCCTGCAATAACCCCAGGGTCCAAGTGAACTGCTCTCTAAGCCTTTCTGATCTCAGCCAAATCCTCCTCACCACCGCAGGGCCTTTGCACTCACTGTCTCTTCTCCCCGCAATGCTCTTCTCCCAGATATTGGCATGGTTCCATCCTGCTCCTCTTTAAGGTCATGACTCAAATATTAGTGGGATCTTTCTGGATACCTTCTGTAACATTTCAGCTCTCAAATTATCTACTCTTCTTTCTAGCTTTAGTATTCTCCTGAATACTCCTAGCTATCTAAATACTGTTTATTGTCCTTATTTAAGTAGTCTATTGTCTGTCTCTTCCCTAGACTATAACCTCCATGAAGGCAGGGATTCTTGTCCATTTTGGTCACATTGAGTCTGTAGTGCCTACAGCGGTGCTGGGCACATGGTAGGTGCTCATTAAATATGTGCTAAATGAGTGAATGATGAGCACACAGACTAGGTCCCTGCTCTCCTGCAGCCTGCATTCTACCAGCAGAGGGCCTGTGGGGGTGTGGGGTGAAGACAGAGTAGTGGGGCTACAGACCCTGGGTGACAAAAGTCTATGGGGCCCCTTCTCTCCATGGGTGTCATGATAGGATTGCATTATCACTAGTCTTAAGCCGCACAATTTATAACAGGAGTTAACTGCTTACTAATTAGCAGCTGGAGCCATTAATTGGCTATTTGTTAGAGTCTGAATTAATAAACTGGTCTTTCAACGGGCTCATAACTCTCCCTGTTCCTCATCCCCTCCCAGCCAGCCTTCCCCCACCTGACCAGAGATTGTCTTGCTCTGAGATTGAATCAATACCTGCCACTGTATGATTTTCAGAGACAATTTCCCTTGCAAGGCGACAACAGCATCCGAGCAAAGACTCTTCCTCTCTCGCCCTCTCTCCCCTTGCAGGCTCTCACTTGCAGGAGGCAAGCTGGTGGCAGGAAGTGATGGGAGAGCTTTCTAGTAACACCCTCTCACAGCAAGCCCTGCAGCTGCCTGCGTGCCCAACACCTGGAGCTCCCGGTTCCCTGGCTGATCACACTCTTTTAGTCAACAGCTAGGTCCTGGGACCTCCTGGAGCCCAAGTGCTGGCCTTTCTCTGAGGCAAAAGAATGGGGTTTTTCTTCAGAGGGACGTGACCTTCGAGCATCGTGGGTTGGAACCCAAGGCTTGGCAGCCTGGTGCTGACCACTGAGCCTCCAGAGAGCCTGGCCTCAGTTTGTGCCCGTGTGCCAGTGGCCCCCTCAGGTCTAGCCATCTAGTTCTTAACCCCCACCCCCACTGCCTAGCCCTAAACAGCCCGATTTGGGGTCCAGAGACTTGTTCTCTGTGTGTGATGTTCACTTCTTATGAAAACATGACAAGATACCCAGGCCCTTAACTCTTCAACATAGAACAGTGGGAAAGAGCAAGGTCACCGAGCCAGGCTAACTAGGTCAAGGCTCTGGTTGGCCACTTAGCAGCTGTATGAGTCACTCAATCTTTCTATGTTGTTTTGTAGGAGTAACAGCCCTGTCTCACACAGTTGTTATGAGGATTAGTTAATACACATGACAGTGCCTGGCATGTGGGGTCAACCGTCATTATTATTACTCACATCTCTCAACCACTCTGTGAGACAGGGATCCTACCCACTTTACATCTGGGGAAACTGAGGCCTGGAGAGGTTAAGACTGGAACGCAGGACTGATGGCTCCCAAGTCTAATGCTCTTTCCCTCCTCTCCAGTTGCCTCCCTTTGTCAGACACGGCTCTGCCAAGGTAGCAGGCGGGGCACACTTGGGGGAGGAGATGACTGAACTCACAGGCACACACAAACAGGCTGTCGAGGTATTTACACCGCATACAATTAGCTGCAGACTATTCTCAAGTGGATTAGGTATAGCAAATGTTCAATCCCAGCGTGGCTCCACGTTGGTCCTCTGCTCCCCCCTCCACCCCGCTCCTCTCCCATCACAGGTCTTCTCTCTCCTCCAGGCTAGTGTGTGTTCATAGAGGGGGAACGCAAGAGAATGTCAGCTGAGTCAGTGGGGTTCCCTGTCCCCCAGTAACTTACCCCAAAGCCAAAGAGGAGCAATTGACTGGTGGTTGGGGTTGAAACAGCCAACTGGAAAATAGGAGGACAGTTTCCCGTGACATAGAGAAGTGTTCCTTCAGCTCAGAGTGGGCAAAGCCAGGGAGAGCCAGAATCACTGTGATCACTCCCTGAGAGCTTCCTGGAGGAGGGGGGTTTCTAGGAACCATGCGATAATGGGAAGATGACAATAAAAGAAGTTACTCATCATCACACATTTAATTGGGGTAGCTTCTTTTTCAGACTGGCTGGGGGAGCCCCCTATCTCTGTGGGGCAGAAAGTGAATTTTTTTCCTTCAGGGTAATGGTTGGGGGGGGGAGTAGAAAGAATGGCTACACTGAGGGTCTCCTAGATCTGTGGTATCTGGGCTACGATGGGCACCATTCACTAATTCATTTAACAAATCTTCAGCTGGCATCTACTGGGTGCACGGCACTAAGTTGGGTCTGGACTCCCTTATCCTGCTTTGAACCCAGGGGAGAGGGAGGAGAGAAGAGGAGAGAGGGGATGAAGGAGGCGCAAACACATGGAGATGGGCTGGAGAATAAGTCTTCAGATGTTCTCCGATTTCTGGACTTCCGGAAGTGGACAGAAAGGGAGCTGAGAAGGTGTCAGCTGATGGAATGCCCCCCCCCCCCATGCCACCAGGCATTTCCTGACACCTCCCACTCCCCTCCCGGCAGTCAGGAGCACGTGCTCCTGTGGCACTAAACCCTGGACGGTCTGGGAGGGACCCAGCAGAAATGGGCCTGGGGAAAGGATGGTTTATTATTATTATTAAATTTATGTTTTAGATTACATGCAGAAAAATTAACCCCTTTTTGGTGTACAGGTCTTCGAATTTGGACAAATGCATAATGTCGTGGAACCACCATCACAGTCAAGATGTTGAGCAGTTCTGGAGAGCCAGAGGAGGATGGCTTGTAATCTCCCCGCTTGTTAGCTGCTGCGGTTGTCCGCGCTCCCACGGGCCGCCCTAATACAATCCCCACGCACACGCTGAGATAAATAACGGCGACAGGAGGAGCAGGTGAGATTAGCAGGACCAGGTGGGGGGAGCGAGCGGAGGCCCAGGGGAGGCCCTCCGCCTCGCTTCGCAGCCCGCGCCCCTCCCCGTGGGCGTTTGGGAGGAGCGCTCTCCCCACCCCTGCTCCGGGAGGGCCGGGTCGAGGTAGCGGAGAACCAGAGTGCCGGACTCCCGCGGCTGCAGCGGGCCCGGGCTTGGCAGCGGGAAGGACGTGCGCCCCTGGGGCGCTTGGGGGCGCCTGAGGTCCTGAGGGGAAGCGTGCTGGCGAGCTGGGGAGAATATGGGGTGTCCTGGGGGGAGCTCTGGCGGAGGGGTTCTGCGGGCAAACCTGTTGGCAACCTGTGGGTGGCAGCAAGGGCAGGAGCTCTAAGCGCCACCTCTCCGCCCGCCGCTCGGCCAGCTGCTCTAGCAGTGGCCCCTCGCCCGACCCGGGGAGAGGCCCAGAAGGCCTGGAAAGGGGCGGGGGCCCGGCCGGGGGCGGGGGGCTCCCGAGCCGGGCAGACAGCGCTGCAGACCGATACCGGGCGGCCCAGCTCGCGCGCCTGCAAGACCCCGGGAACCGCAGGCACCCCGGCCTTTCCCTCGGATCCTCGCTTCAGTCCCGCCTCCCCAAAGTACAAAACATTTACGAAGTGTGCAGAGCCCTGCAGGCTTGGGTTCCCGAAGCGAGCGGCCGTGCCTACCCGCGAGCGTGCGGGGATCGGTGCGCCCAGCTCGCGCGGCCGGTCTGGGTGTGCAAGGGCGGGCGAAGAGCGAGTGTGCGGGCGCGCGGCTACAGAGCCCGCGCCGAAACCCACGTCCCTCCGCCACTGTCCTCGGGATAGATGGATCCATTTCTGCTTTCTGACATTTTCCTGCGGGGGGGCGGGGGCTGCGGGCGGGGGAGAAAGGGAGAGAGGGAGAGGAGGGGGGAGAGGGAGAGTGGGAGAGGGGGGAGAGGGGGAGAGAGAGAGAGAAAGAGAGGGAGAGAGAGAAAAGAAAGCAGGCAGTCTGCTTCCCCCAGCCCTGTTTTGTTTTCTCTAATTGGTCCTGGGGGAGGCGAGGAAATTGGACAGAGGCTGGGCCGGGCGAGCTGGGCTGCCTTTAATTGGCTCCTTTTTTTAACTGGAGGGGAATCAAACAGGAGAGCGAGCGACAAAGGGTGGGAGAGCGAGAGACCGAACGAGGAGACGCGAGGAGGAGGGAGGAGGGAGGCGGGAGGAGGGAGGCGGGAGGAGCGCGGAATGAAAAGCTCCGAGGGGCGAAAAAGCAGCACAGCAAAGCCCAAGTTGCCGAGCGAGCGGAGCGCTCCCGCGGCCCAGAGCCGAGCGGCCGCCGCGCCCCGGAGCCCGGCCCGGCCCCGCCCGCTCAGGGCCCCCGCCGTCCGAGGCCGCCGGGCGGGGGCGGGGACGACCAACTTGGGGCGCGGCGCAGCCCCGCTCTCCCGAGAGCTCGGAGCCGGGGAGCGCCACGGCCGCGGCCAGACGGCGGGAGCCGAGCGCGGCGAGCGGAGGCGGCGAGCGGCGCTCGTGCCGCAGCCCCGGCCTCGGCGAGAGCGCGAATATTTTTCAAACGACTCAAACTTTCCTCCTTTCCCCGCCTTCTGGGGCCCCTCTCGCCTGGAATTGCTCTCCAGATTCCCGCGGGGCACCGGGGTGCGATTCCTCCCCCGGGTTTGTCGGCGGCTCTGCTAACTTCGCGGACCCGGGGACCCGCGGCACTCGCCCCTCGGCCGAACCCAGCCCGCGCTGCTCCCCGGCTCGGGAGGGCCGGGGCCGGGGCTCCTTCGCCGCCGGGAGAGCGCCCAGCGCGGGCCCCTTGGGTCGGACCGCTGAGCCCTCAGCACCCGCCGCAGAACTGAAAACAGCGGATTAACCCGAGCGGAGCCCCGGCCTCCCCGCCCCCGCTCCGCGGAGGGGCGTCCCCAGGGCAGGGAAACGACAAGTTTGTCAGTCGTCGGTGGCCTGTTGGATTCAAGCGCCGCCGCCGCCGCAGAGAGGTCCCCGGCAACCAGCACCCAGCGTGGACAGCCCTGGGGACCTGGGGCGGCTTGGCGGCCGGGCTCCTTGGGCCGGGGCGCTGGCCTCTGCGCTGGGCGCGCCGAGGCACCCGGGGCCGGGCCAGCGCCCCCTGCATCCCCACGCGGGCAGCGGCCCCGCCGGAGGAGAAACCCAGGTCGCTACCGCCGCCTCTTCAGTCTCCTAGTCTCCGTCGCCGCCGCTGCTCTCCGTCGCCTCTCAGGGAAAGGGGGGGACACAGGGGCGTCGCAGGGCCCCGGCGGATGCGCCCCCCGCCGCCTCTTGGGCTGCGCCGCCTCGCGGGGATGAAGCACCGGCCGTGAAGATGGAGGTGACCTGCCTTCTACTTCTGGCGCTGATCCCCTTCCACTGCCGGGGACAAGGAGTCTACGGTAAGAGCCCGCGTCGCGCTCCACGCTGGCTTAGCCCCGCGCGGAAACTTTGCAAGAGGCGCAAAGTGCGCGCTGCCGGGGTTTGGTGGAGCCCTCGGCTCGGACTCTGGAGTGTTTGCCCACGTCCCCGCCCTCTCCAGGGCGTGAGGAGACCGAGCTAGCTGCTTCGAAACACAGGGACCTGTCGTAGGGTCTGGCGTAAAGCTGGGAATGTCGGGGGGAGGTACCCACTTTCCCAAACCTTGCTAGGGGCGGGAGTGACTAGGAACCCCTGAGAGCACCCAGTCGGCTCGGTAGACCCGGACAGACCCCAGCCCAGGGGTTGGGCAGAGACTTGCACCGAAACCTGGTTCTCTCCTGGCTTGGCCTCCAGAGTGGAAGCCGAGCGATGCACGATCCGGAGTTGCGTGCGGCTTGCCGGCGAGCCGGCTGCCAGCACCGTGGCGGGGCGGCGAGCTCGCCTTCCCTGCTGTCGCTGCTGCTTCGCTTTCTTCTGCTCGGCTTCTTGACAGCCGGAGCAGATGCCGGCATCCGCTGACTCGGGTGCCTGCAACCATGGCATCCCTTTCGGACCTTTCCCGAGCCAGTTCTTCCCGTCCCCGGTTCCCAGCTACAAAATGCCAGCCCACCTTCCTTCTCCCTGCGCACACACACACAGACGCGTTCAGCCACCATCCCCAGGAAACGCGAACACGGCACGGCACGGCACGCACCCATCGGGCTACGTGTCCAAACTCTGCCTCCTGCCACGCAGCTTCGCTCCTGCGTCCCCACACCTTGCTCCTTGTCGCCAAGGGGGACTCTGGTTACCCTTCACCCTCCCACCCCATGGGTTTTCCCAGGGAAGGGCCGAAAGGCAGGCATCATCCCTTCAGGGTCACCCAGGCTCACCCCTCCCACAGTGCCTTCACCCTACAGCAAGGAAAGTCGGTCTCCGAAGGCCCAGTGGCTCTTACTTTGCCTTCTCCTGACTGCAGGGTGGTTTTTGTAGGTCGCTTTTTGGTGACATGTAGCTCGAATGAGTAGGATTTTCTCTCTCCCTTTTTCTTGGGGTGGAAGGCCTAATGATTCCCCTTTAGATCAGGGGAGAGTTTGACCTGTTCTGTGTGGGGTGGCAGAGGCATTGTCCCCCTGCTGCCAGCCTCAGGTGCTGATGCTAAATGCTTCCTTCTGGAAGGTATCTGGTCTGTCTGCCTGTGCCTGGCAAGAGGAGGGGGTGTCCTGAGGGGTGTTTGGGCAATGACAGGCTCCTGGCCCTACACAGCTAGCTGGCTTGGGCTTAATTCCCTGGTGAGGCTGGCCCAGGCATCTGGCCAAACTCTGCTTTTTAATTAGTTTGTGTGTCTCTTACTGCCTGGCCCCTCACATAGGCCAGAAATGGCAGGAAGGAAGAAGAATGCAGCAGGGGCTGGGAGACGCTGGGTGGTGGTGGCGAGGAGGCCACTGGGCAGGTCCTGGAGGCTGTGGCCTCCCCAGGGCAGCGGTCTAGGGGTTCCTCTTCTTTATCTCCAAGGTTTCCCTGTAGCTCCACAGCTTCCTTAGAGGTGGCCTGAGAGGGATGCAGCTGAGGCCTTTGCATCCTCACCACACCCCGGGGGCTCTGGAGAGCAGGGAGAACCGTCGCTGTGGCTGCTGGCCTCCACTCTCCCCCTCCCGCCATGTGCTCTTGGGCAGATTGGGCAAACCCATCTGCTCTAGCTTCTCCAACCTTCTCCAGGCTTCACAGGGCCCCATCTTGAGAGGCTCCTCTCGGCCTAGCCTAGAAACCCCAGCCATGAGGGTGGGGTTGGGAGACAGTCTCTGTGGACCCTCATTTCAGAGCACTCTGGGGCCAAGATGCAGCTGTAGGCTTATCTGTGCCCTTTTCTCTCTGCACCTGGTCCCCTCCTGCCTGTGGCCAGGTCCCAGTTGCTCTCACTCGGAGCAAATCAACGAGGGCTGGGTACGCTGGGGCCGACCCTGGCCCTTGGGGACATTCTTTCCACCTTTCCTTTGAGAGCTTGGCTTCAGGGAAGGTGGGGGCTTCAGGGGAGTTGCAGGGCGGGAAGTCTCTATGGACGCCATGGAGAGGTGGAGAAGATTTAGAATGAGGGGGAAGAGGACAGCAAGAGGTCACCGAGTTTCTTGTGGTGCTAGAAGCTTTGGCCAGATACAGCAGAAAGGAGCATCTTTGTAGGACTGGGACTGGGTTAAAAGAAGTGGGATGGAGAGCTGGGATTAGTTCTTCTACCTACGCCCCTCGTTTTTCTCTACCCCAAAGCAGATGAAGTAGCTTGAGAAAGAGTAAGAGTTGCATGTAGTGGCCAGCACCCGTCATGGTGCCTGGCGCACACCTCGGCAGGTATTTGTTGAATGAATGAAGACCTGTGTGGTTGCGGAAAGGCTTTTTGAAATTCTTTCTCTCCAAGGAGTCTCTCTAGGACTGGGTTTCCGGTGGGGCAGTGGGGTACTCTTTGTGGGTCTCTGCTTAGAGAGAGTCTTGGAGTCCTAGGCTGCAGCCCTAGAAAGAAGAGGCTGGCAGTCCAGTGTTGCCTTGGAAGCTAGGCAGTAGATTTCACTCAAGGCACCCCAAAAAAATGTGTGCCCTGAGGAGGGAGCCCCTGCCCCTCCACCTCTAGGCTCATGTGGCTGAGGGAGGGGCCGATTAACGCAGAGGCTGAATTGAGGAGCCGAGAAGAGCAGGCGGCCGAGGGAAAACCTATCGGCATTTGGCCTGGGACCAAACACTGAGGCTGGTGGGAGGCAGGTGCCTGGAGCCCTACCCCCTGCTTCCCGCAGAGGTCCACCGTCCTCTGTAAGATCCACGTCTGCAGTGGGGCTGGGGAGGCCCTCTTAGTTTGGCCAGGTGGCTTTGTTCTTCTTTGGGGCACAGATGCTACAACAGCCAAGTGCTGGACCAGATGGTCCATTTGGAGCCAGTCCCCCTCCCTCCTCCCAATCTCCTGGCCCAGTTTGTTGTCTTCTGGGATGGATCTTGTAATCTGCTTTCTGGCAGGCTGGGGGGCTGAGCTGGCCCCAGAGGACTAGTTCTGGGGCAAAGGCAGTAGCCAGGCGGTGGAGGACGAATACCCTGCGTGTGGATAGTGGCAGAGAACACCCCCTCTTCCGTCCCGGCTTCCTTTCCTCTCTCACAGCAGCCGGACTTCCAGCCGGCGGCAGGTTGATGGGATTCCTCTCCCTTACAAAAACACAACAAACCCCTGGATTATTTAATATGCAGAAGTGGGAATTGACATTATCCTTAAGACAGGTTGTTTGCAACTTACTGGTGGAAGTCAAAATATTTCACCAAAGGTGTCATCAGAAACTACTATCCTATGCTAATTTTTGTAGGAACATGAAGACAGATGTTGAATAATTTGACAAGAGCAACATAGCTTACAAAATTATCACCAAGTCAGGTTTCCTTCCCCCCCCACTCTGGGGAGCATGGAGAAGGAATTTCAGGAAGTGAGTCTCCCAGTGCCGTCTCCTGGGTGTTGATCTGGGCACGGGCACTTGGAATTTTTCACTCGAGTTCCTACCCCATGCCTTGAAACTGTTGTCCACATCTGGCTCTTCCTCTGGAGACGGCCTCACATCTGAAAACTTTGGTTCCCTCGGGCTAACAGAAGGCTCAGAGTTTTCTTTTTTTTTTTTTTTTTTTGTTGAGACAGAGTCTCACTTTGTTGCCCAGGCTAGAGTGAGTGCCGTGGCGTCAGCTTAGCTCACAGCAACCTCAAACTCCTGGGCTCAAGCGATCCTACTGCCTCAGCCTCCCGAGTAGCTGGGACTACAGGCATGCGCCACTATGCCCGGCTAATTTTTTCTATATAGATTTTTAGGTGTCCATATAATGTCTTTCTGTTTTTAGTAGAGACGGGGTCTCGCTCAGGCTGGTCTCGAACTCCTGACCTTGAGCAATCCACCCGCCTCGGCCTCCCAGAGTGCTAGGATTACAGGCGTGAGCCACCGCGCCCGGCCAGAGTTTTCTTAATGTCCTCAAGAAGGTCTACACTTCTGTCCCTTCTTCCTTCTCAGTTATGGAAATCACGGGCGGAGAGCGAGCACCTTGTGTCTGCAAATGCAAGCTGTTTTTGCTCTGACAGTGTCGTCGTCCCCTGGCCAAGTTGATGTTGGCCCTTGAGCCAGCCTGAAGGCTCCCCAGGCCTTGGTGTCAGGCTGGAAGCCCCCCTGAGGTTCAGGGTCCTCATGGTGTCCCCTCCTATATTACAGGCTGGGAATCGTGCTTCCCGGATGGGTGGGGCTCCAGCTGAGGGGAGGAGGTAGCTTAGAGGGGATTTTATTAGCCGGGAAAGCACTGTTGAGGGAGCAGGCGGAGGACAGCCAAGAGTCCACGTGTAATTGGCCAGGCTTGGCTGTGAGCTGCTGGGGCCGGGGTGGCAAAGCCTCATTTAGAGCCTGGTATTAGCTCTGCTTTGCTGGAACATGGAGGGACAGGTGGGGGTGCGGGGGGGAGCTCCGTAGGGAGAATGGAGGGAGCTAATCACAGCCGCCAAGGCCCAGCAAATGAATGATGCAGGAAATCAATACCTGGGGGCGGGAGTGGAAATCCGGGCAGTGGTAGCAGCCCCGGCTTCTCCTGGCTGCCCAGGAGGCATGGGAGGGCTGGGAGGAGTGAGACAGTGGCAGGAATGTGGAGGGTCCCCCACATCTGCCTCCCTCCACCCGCCCCACTCCTGACTGCCATCTTTACAGTGGCTGGGCTCACCGAGGTTGGGCCAGGAAATGCCCCACCCAGTGAAGACGGAGGACCTGGGCGATGGAACCTTGGGCCCCTCAGTCCTAGAGGAGCCCCACCTTGCCCCCCACCTGCCTCTGGACACCTGGGCCTGACTAGGTCCCAGGTGCCTGGAGTGTGGGTGTGTAAGTAACTGCCTGGGGGCCCTGCCCTGTGTGGCTGGTGCTGCAGCTCCAGATGTGGCCAGCAGGGGGAGGGCTTGGCCGCCACATTGCTTCTTGCCTGTCTGGGGCTCTCGTGGGCCTCACCCTATCCGAGGCTTGAGCATTATTCTAATTCCTCAGCCTGGAGCCTAGGGGGACTCCTTAGGGCCTTCTGGAGCTCCAGGCCTCCCTCCAGCTCCCACATACCCACCTATGTCCCTGGGCAGCTGCCTGTGACCGAAGCCGAAGCCGCACTTCCTGTACTCTCAGCTCGGCCCAGGTCTTCCCTAGGCCAGAGGGGTGGGACTCGGCTTAGCTCGGTGGGCTCTTGCTCCTGCAAGGCTGTGTGTCGGGATGCCAGGGATGCCGGGGGTGAACCCAGGGCATGGCTCCCTTCTGCAACTTCTTCCCCATCATCAGAAGCCCCTGCTTTGCTGAGGGAAGGTTCTAGGTACTAAGGGAGCTCCTGTGGCATTTAAATGCTGATATGGGCAGCAAGAGCACTGCTTAGCTCAAAGGAGTGAATCTTTTTTTAAAAACAATGGAATCTTATTTTTCCCCAAGTCTATGAGTAACACCATGAGTAACTACTATGAGTAACATGTGCTCTTTGCAAAACAATCAAAGAATACATAAAAGTATAAAGAAAGAAATGAAAACTCACTCAATAACCATGATGGTTCTTTCAGGCATCTTTTTATGCAGAGAGGAATGAACCTCTTAGGAAGGATCGTTGGTTATATCAACAGTCCCTTCTACGTGTGTAAGTGCCAAATGCCTTACCAAGAATTTTCATGCTTCTATGGCCTTTGCTTCCCATGACATTCTAAAAAGGCAGCATGTGCCTATTGTCCCTATTTAACAGATGAGGAAACTGAGGTTCTAAGAGTTTGTGACCTGCTCAAGGTTATACAGCTGTTAAGTGGCTCCAAGACTTGATCCCAGTGCAGCTTCGGATGTGGGGGTAAGGAAAGCAATGTGATGTTCCTTTCTCTCACCATTCATTAAATATTTACTGAGTCGCTACCTTGAGCAAGACCCGGTTCTGGGCATTGGCAGGGCTATGAGATGAATGAGGTGGAAGGGGAAGGGGAGGGGAATCACATACGAGATGGTGGTTCCTGGAAGATCTTGATAAATGCCTGGCAAGCACAGATACAAGGCTGTGAGAATTTGAAGGTGAAGAAATTACTTCCAGGCCTTGTGGAGGAGGGAGCATTTGAACCGGCCTTGACAAATAGAATTGAGGATTGAGGTGGGCCTCCCAGGTGGACGGCATATTGTGTGGCAAAGGCGTGGAGGCTAAGGAACCTGCATGTGTGGGGGGAGCAGTGAGTTGTTCAGTTGGACTGGAGCATAAGTTGAAAGGGAATTGGGGCAGTTAGGGTTGGAACGGTAAAGCAATAATAATAAAAATTGCCAACATTGACTACCCAGGCTGAGATCATGAATATGCATTATCTTCTTCAATCCTCACCGCCCATTTCACTGAGGAGTAAACTGAGGGCTCAGAGAAATGAAGTCCCTTGTCCAAGTGGCAGAGCCGGACTTGAACTCAGAGCTGCTGATTGCAAAGCCTGTGCTTGAGAGGAGGGGGCTGGAACCCTGGGTTTGGGAGAAGCTGTCAGGAGGGTGTTGAACAGGGAAATGGGTTGATGTGTGCCATAGTTTGGGCCGGGTAGCTATGAAGCTGTGTGTTGGAGGAGGCTGTTCAGATGTTCAGGGGAGTCACAGGGAGCCTCGTGGATATCTGCAAGGAGTGTGTTCCAGGCAGGGGAACAGCAGATGCGAAGGCCCTGAGTAGGAGCATGGCTGGGCTGTTTGAGTAACAGCGAGGAGCCCAGTGTGGCTGGAGCAGAGTGAGCCGGGGGACGGGAGTAGGAGGGAGGCCAGAGAGTTAGTAGGTCCAGACTGTTTGGAGCCTTGAAGGCTGTTGTAAGGACTTTGGGTTTTATTCTGCGTGAGATGAGGGATCACGGATGGGTTTTGAACTGACACCTTTTAAATAGCATTCCCCTGGCTGCCATGTAGAGACTAGATGCAGGTGGGTTGAGGGCAAGAGAAGGAGCCAGTTAGAGGCTGTTGCAAAAGGCAAGAAACGAGACGGTACCGTCATTAGGCACTAAAAGTGTATTGGCAAGAGCTCAGGCAAGGGATGGAAGCTGAAAATGGCTCTGAGGTTTAGAGTTGGGAGACTGGGCACACAGTGATAGCAGGTCGAACAAAGCCACTGGAAGTCGGACAGGTTCGGGGCAGTGAAGTAGTTAAGAGTCTCAATTTCTGAGTAAGACACCTGGGTCTGAATCCCAGCTCTGCCCTGCACCAGCTGTAAGAGCCCATGAAGTTCCATGTGCTTTTTAAGCCATGGCTTCTCCACTTGTCAGTTGCAGATAATCGGACTTCACCACAGGGTTTATGAGACAGTGCCTGGGAAGCCCTGAGCACATGCCTGGCACTTAGCAAGACCTCAATAAATAGATTTGTTTTTTTGAGACAGAGTGTTTTGCTCTGTCACCCTGCGTAGAGTGCAGTGGCATCATCTTAGCTCACAGCAACCTCAAACTCCTGGGCTCAAGCGATCCTCCTGCCTCAGCCTCCTGAGTAGCTGGGACTACAGGTGCGTGCCACCATGCCCAGCTAATTTTTCTATTTTTAGTAGAGACAGGATCTTGCTCTTGCTCAGGCTGGTCTCGAAGTCCTGAGCTCAAGCAATGCTCCTGCCTCGGCCTCCCAGAGTGTCAATAAACAGTTTTAATGAGAAAGGGAACGCAGCTTTGAACTTCTTGAGATTCTGGCGCTTGGGATGTCTGGAAGGGACATTGACAGGCCCGGTGGACATGAGCATTGGTGCTCGAGAGAGATCAACTCTGAAGAGGTGGATTTGCACATCTGGATTTATGTCCACAGAACGATGTGGGTTGAAACCATGAGGTGGAATGAAATTGCCAAGGACAAAAGAGTAGAGAGAGAGAGAGAAGGACTGAGCTGAGGCCAGAGCCCTAGAGAGCACCAATGTTTAGGAGGAGGGAGTAGACCTGAGAGGGGACATGGACCTGACAGGGATGGAGTGTGTGAGAGGAAAAGCTGTTGTCTGTGTGGAGGAGGAGACAGAGAGGAAAGGGCCTTGGCGGCTGGGGAGCTCTGGGCAGCTGCAGCACAGAGTGGGGCTCCCCAGACTTTTCCATGCACAGCACTCCCCTGGGGATCCTGTGAAAATGCACGTTCTGGTTCAGCCGGGCTGGGGCTGGGCTGAGATTCTGCCCAAACCCAGATCCTGCCAAACTGGGTGATGTGAGGCTGCTGGCCCAGGGACCGCACTTTGTACAACAAGGGCATAAGGGAAGAGGACTGGACTCATATGGGCAGACCGGTTGGAGGGCCAGGTGGGCAGCTTGCTGCCTCTGAGCGTCCTTGCACGGTAGCCTCACCTCTCTGGGCCTCGGTTGCCCTGTCTGGAAGGCTGGTTCAGGCACACCCACCTCTTGGAATTACAGAGAAGCCCAAGAGTAACAGCACTTGGTAAACCCTAAGGTGAACTATGGGGACTCTGTTTCACGAGAGCAGAGCGCGTGGCAGGCAGATGGCAGGGAGCTCCGGGCGTGGGTGGCATGTGGAAGCAGGAGGTGCAGGCTGCGCTTTTGAGAACTGTGGCAGGCCAGGGAGGGCTGCAGCGAAGTTCCCACTACCCAAGCCAGCCTCTTGCCTGTCAGAGGCTGGGGCTGCGGGGCTGGCTGACCCTGGTGGGGTGGTGGCGGTTTGGGCAGGCCCGAGGGCACTTCGAAGGTTCCACCCCAGGCTCCTCTTGGGTCCTTTCCAGTCCCAGCAACTCAGCCGAGATACTTTGATTATCTGGAGGGTTGGGAGCTGTGTAGAGAAGTGGTTCTCAGCCCCAGCGCATGTCAGAACCACCTGGAGAGCTTTTTAAACAACAGATGCCTGGCTCCACCCCGGACCTCCTGAATCGGAGACTCTGCAGGTGGCATCAAGGCATCTGTGGTCGTAAGAGCTCTTCAGTTGATGCTCGGGCACAGCTGCTGTAGACAGGGCGTCCGAATGAGTCAGGCCAAAACAGATGTCTTCCTCCCTTGGGCTTTCTGAGGGCATTTCCAGGTTTTCCAGGTCACTGCTCAAGCTTCATTTCAGCCAAGCACGTCAGGATCCTGGCGTCTTAAAAAAAAAAAAAAATCCCACTTACTGTTTTTTAAAATCTGAGCAGGGAGACTTTCTACTTTAATGGTGCTAACTGGAAGTCTAGGCCAGGAGCTCGGGACACTGCCCCCCTCCTGGCTTCTAACCAAGGGATTTCCAGAGTCCGGAACCTAGAGAGATGGGGACCGCCTAGGAAATACAGTTTTTATTGTTTTGTTTTTTTTTAAAGAGACAGGATCTCGCTCTGTCACCCAGGCTGGAGTGCAGTGGCACGATCATAGCTCACTGTAACCTCCAGCTCCTGGGCTCTAGTGATCCTCCTGCCTCAGCCTCCTGAGTAGCTGGGACTACAGGTGTGTGCCACCATGCCTGGCTAAGTTTTTTTAATCTTTTTTTGTAGAGAAGGGGTTTTGCTATGTTGCCTAGGCTGGTCTTGAACTCCTGGCTTCAAGTGATCCTCCCGCCTCAGCCTTCCAGAGTGCTAGGATTATAAGGCATGACCCACCATGCCCAGCCTCTGTTACCTTTTGGAAATGTGGCCCTTTTGTTTGTTCTCTTCCTTGTTTGGTTAAGAATAAAGTGAAAATTTCAGGGCTGGAGTGGATAATAACAATTCAATGTAAAACCAGCAAATATTTAATGAGTAGCTGCTGAGTGTCTGGAAGGGCGGTGGGTACTGGCTGCAGAGGTGAATGGCACCTGCCCCCAAGGAGCTCACAGCTGAGCGGGAGAAAGCAGTCCTTTCTAATGCCCTCGTTTTCCAGATGGAGAAGCCAAGGTTCAGACTGAGTGACTTGTCCAAGGCGCTACAGTGCACAGATGGTGGAGTCAGGATTTGAACTCAAGCCTGCCTAATGCCAGGCTGAGTGCCTGTCTAGTGCCCCAAGCTTGAGGTTCCTGAGGGCACTACCTGGCAGATTTTTGTTCCTCAGCCTGTGGTGTGGACGGGTTGGCCCACGGGAGCAGCAGGAGGACCCCAAGTCCTGCTGTAGGAATCACATTCTGCTGCTATAATAGAAACAAAGACCTGACTGCAGAGGCTTAAGCAAATTAAGGTTGAATTTCTGAGGTCTAGAGGTAGGCTGTGCTACCATCCTCTCGATTTTTTGCTCTGCTCTCCTCACAGTGGTGGTTCTCAAACTTGGCTGCACATTCGAATAACGTGGGAAGCTTTAAAAAAACTCCCGATGTTCAGGTTGCACCTCATACCACTTAAATTGGAATGTCTGGGGCTGGAAACCAGGCATCAGCATATTTTTTTAAAAGATTCCCAGGTGATTCCAATGTGCAGCAAGGTTTGGGAAACTCTGCTTGAGAACATTTTGCCTCAAGGTCACCAAAGGGCTGCTGGGGCTCAGCCATCATGACACGTTGCAGGCAGGAAGAAAGGAAGAACCTTTCAGAGGTAGGCCTATCAGCTGAGCTGGCTTCCTTTACAGAGCTTTCCCCGAAGCCCCCTCCAGTGACTTCTGCTTGCATCTTACTGTCCGTTCTTAGCTGCAAGAGAGGCTGGGAAATAGAGTCTTTTAGATGGGTGCATTCTCACCTAAGCAAATATCAGGTTCTGTTGGAAAGAAGAGAGTAATGGACATTAGGCAGATAATGATCCGTCTTTGCCACGAGTCCCCACCTCACGGTCAGTTGGTGTTTCTCGGATGAGAGGGATTTAGGTAGATGTGAACTCCCTTCCCGCCCCACCGTACGCTGCCAGCTCAGGTGGAGGTGGGGAGCTCTGGCTGCTCTGAGGATGCCCAGAAGGGACCTTAGGAAAGACAAGACCCAGAGCAGAGAAGTGACTTGCTGGGTCACCCAGACATTCACGGGAGAGTCCCACCCAGCTTCCTGTCTGCCGGCACCCCACACTGTCCACACTTCCGTGGGGTTGTTGATTGCCGCTGGTTGGTACCTCTCTCCTCTAGTAATATCTCCTTTCAGTCCCAGCAGCAAGAGAGCTCTGTGGACCCAGAAAAAGCAGCCTTCTGCTTTTTGGGAACAGAAGTGCAGGGGCTGTGCCAGAAGCCACGGGCCAGAGAGCACTGTAGTGGCCAATGGCGGTCCTTCTGCCTCTCAGCAGGCCCACGCCCACATCAGACCTGAGACTCAATTGCTGTTTGCTCAGCGTCTCTGATCCATCGTTTTGGGAAGTTCTTCTCATTGTCTGATCTTATTTCAACTTGTTGTAACAACCTCTTGTCAGAAAGATTTAGGCCTCTGAGCTGAACTTGAATATCTCCTTGGCCCTGAGACTCTCCCCAGACGATTCTTCAGAAATCGATTCTTGATGAAAGCACTTTTCCCCATCTCTGAGAGGGATATTTGGAAGGTAGAGATGGGGAAGGGACTGAATTTCTGCTCTCATCTACTTGGGTTTGACTCTGGTGTTCCAGTAAGATGCAGGGGGACTTGGGGAGGCTAGTCTACCTTCTGGCAAAATACAGAAGTCTACAAGGCAAGCTGAAGGCCTGTGAATCCAGGTGCCACGGCAAGGCCGGGATTCACTCTCCTTTCTAGCACAAGACCACAGGGTAGACACAGAAAAGGCCACGACGAGGGGCACAAGAGTATGGCAAGGAGTGAGTTCAGCTGCCAGCCAGTGGCCTTAAGTGACCCAGAAACTGATCTTTAAGCTTCAGTGCAGTAAGAGACTGAGACCAGAGAAGGCAAGTGGCTTGTCAAGGTCGCACAGCAATTAGGTGCCAAGGCTGAAGTTAAAAACCATGTTACAGGACTGTAAAGCTGGATCATTCTCATTCTTCTGTGTCATCTCCAGGCTCAGGAGAGGCCACGGCCAGTCCTCGTGGTATTCGTTTTATGCCTGCATCTCCGTAATCCTTCCGCGACCCCTGCCAACCTCACTTCTTATCCCAGGCCTCATCGCATTTGGACTACAGGATCCGGGGCTCACTGTGGGTCCAGGACTCTGGTTAGGTGTTAGAAGCCCTCCGTGGAAATGTTGGGAGGCCTCCTGGTCTGTAGGAAGGTGAGCCTACCTGGTAGTGTCAACTGCAGGTTGCTGCTGGTCCCTACCAGGTCCAGTGTCACACTGCCCACAGGTTCCACTTTAGAGTCTTTAACGAGTTAGGCGGCAGGAACACTGCCACTGCTTCCAGAAGTTTGCTCCGGGAAAACCTGGCAGCCCTAAGCCTTCTCCCCATGGCTCAGGTCAGTTGATCAGATGAGTTGGATCTTGAATGATGGGATTCAGGCAAGGAGGTTTCGAGGGGAGTGATGGGTGGAGGTAGGGGACGATGGCAGGGTGTTCCATATGTGTGTCGGAGGTTTGTTAGGCAATATGTGGGCTCTGGCTTGTGGCCATGTGAGAGATTTGATGGTGACGCCGAGGACAGTCAAAACTCACCTGGACTCGGGGTCTTAGTCTTGGTTCCCCCAGACGCAGACTCTGAGGTAGGTAGCTGAGCGCTGTCGTTTATCTGGGGGCGAGTCCTGGACGCTCTGGTAGAGGAACGGGGAAGTGAGACAGGGAGGCCAAGGAGAGCAGGAGAGGTGCCCCACCAAGCCAGCTGCCACCGTGTCCCAGGGGGGGACTCTGGGACACTGCGAAACACACACTTCAGAGTTATTCCAGCGTGGGGTGAGGCAGCTGGGGCATGTGTACACCCCTCCTTCTGTCATCCGGTGAGGGCCGCTCCTGGGAGTGGCAATTTCCCAGTGCACCGAACCCACTGTGCACACTGGTAGTGTGAGCTGCAGAGACGGCCCCCAGGCAGAGAGGTGCCTGCAGGCACTGGCAGCTGGGAGCCGGCTGGTGGCACCGAAGTGGGGAGGAGGGGGCCGTAGTGGGACACTGACATCCTGAACCACATCTCACCTGAGCCGTAAGTCTCGCTTCTTCAGGGCCAGCTGTTTTGCAGAGCCCTTTGTTCTCAGGGCTCTTCTGGGCTGCATGTACAAGCCCTGATCCAGGCTGAAAACTCTCTCCCGTGGCCACCAGACCTGGGAGCTGCTCGTTTACGTTCTTGGATTTTGTGGCCAGAATCCCAACGTGTCCATTTCCCCGAGACAGTCCTGAGAGAGTTCAGGCTGTCTCTGAGGATTGAGGGGGCCTCACACCTGTGGATGACAGGGTTGGGGATCACTAAGGACAAACCCAAGACAGACAGGGTCCTTTGGTCATCGCCATGAAAGGGGCGATCGTTTGTTCTTCACTGTGCTGAATTCAAAGCTAACAGAGAGGTGGGGAGTCTCTGAGACTAGAGGACTGCTCCTCTCTGTAGGCAGGGTTCTGTGTGACAGGGTTGTTGGGGTTAGAGGGTGGGTCATAGTGTCGACTGCACTCTGTCCACTTCCTTCCCCAGGAACCAGCCTCCCCCCTGGGCCATGACCAGAGTAGCCTGTGTCCCTGAATATCCCCGAGCCTCGTGGGTCCAGCCCCAGGAACCAGCCTCCCCCCTGGGCCATGACCAGAGTAGGCTGTGTCCCTGAATATCCCCGAGCCTCGTGGGTCCAGCCCCGCAGCACCTCCTCCGTGTTGTGTGTGTCTCTGTCTCTTCACTCCCAGCTGGAGCCTGAGATTAATTAGTTCGTTCAATATTTATTGAACACCTCCTATGTGCCAGACTCTGTTCTAGGTGCTGAGAAGACAGCAGAGAGCAAGACAGAGAGACGATCTAGACTCATAAAGTGCAGAGCCAGGAGGGATCGTGGGGTAAATCTAATCATTGGTTAGAAGAGAAACCTGAATCTCAGAGAAGGCAAGAGAAGTCTTCAGGCCACACAGCAAACAGGGGGCCCAGTCTGGAATCGTAGAAAGTCAGAGGTAATGGGCTTAGTGGTTACCTGGTCCTACCTGCTCAGTTTTAAGAGGTGGAAACCAGCAGCCCGAGACGAAGGGGTCTCGCTGAGCTAATGCTCTACCTGCCAGCGAGCACACCTTCCTCTCCCACGGCTACCTCCCAAGCCAGAGCTGGGCTCTGATTTACTGAGGGGTGTGTGTGTGTGTGTGAGAGAGAGAGAGAGAGAGAGAGAGGGAGGTGTGGGCTAGGGTGGCAGGCAAGAGACGTGAGTGGCTTTCTTCTGATCAAGCCATCCTGCCTCCTAGGAGGAGCTCACTCCTGAGGGATGCTCTGCGTGGCTCCCTGTCTTCTCCTGGGGAGCTGAGGGACAGGGGCTGTGAGGCAGGCTGGGATGAGGGTGGGCCGCACCCCCCACTGTCTCCTCTCCCTCGTTCTGTTGGAGACCTGTGTTTGTGTGTGTGTGTGTGTGTGTGTGTGTGTGTGTAGACCATTGGCATGAGGTAACTGCTTTCACTGGGTACCTTGACAGGAACTGAAATACATTCTCTAGGTTCTCTGCCCTGTGCGAGTTCACTTTATTCGTATTTTTTTTGCACACGTAAATATGTGTGAGCATGCATGTGCTGAGGTGTGTCAATGCATGATGATGTACACACAAGAACATGTATGTATGTGCAGGGGACCATGTACGTGTGTGTGTGCACCCTGCAGACCTTCCTAGGGGCTTCTCTGGGTCCACCTTCATCCCACTGCCCCTCCAGGAGCCCCCGGCCGCCCTTGCCGTGGTTCCCAGGCCGGGGGTGGCACGGGCGCGCAGCAACCTGGGTCGTCAGTGTGGTGCATGTGTGTGGCCCGGGAATGGCTGGCCTCCACCCTTTCCGGGAGACCTGGAGTGGGGGCAAGGGCAGGCCGAGGCTGGCCTGGAGCTCCTGGCTAATTTTCCCGGCCTCTATCGATCCGGCAGCTTCTCCTGAGTCTATTAGCAGTCGGCGAGTGAAAATATCCCCCATCGCGAGCCCTGACCTGAGACAGGGAGGAATCCATAGCAATTTGTTCAAACAGACGAAAGCGTTTCCCTCTGATTTGTATTCCAATTTATTCCAGGCAGGAAGGGGGTCAGGGTGGGAGGGCAAACCCTGGCACAGCCAGAGTTGGGCCCAGGCCCGTCCCCTTCAACCCCCCATGCCAGCCCGGGTGGCAGCTGGTGCTCCCCATGGTGCCTGGGGGGACTGAGGAGGGGAGGGTGGGCCCCCAGTGGGGGGCGGGAAGGGAGGCCCGCCAGCCTTCCCAGCAGGCTCTGCCTGGCTGGAGAGCTCAGTTGTGGATTTGATTTTCACAAAACACAAAGCCGCCCGCTCGGAGCCTCTCTCCCGGGCACTGGGGCCTGCGCCAGGCGTGCGCTCACCCACTGCGCCCGTGCCAGGTTGGGGGCTGGGCAGGGCGCATCGAGACAGTGGTCCCAGCTGGGCCGAGTGGCAGGGGGGCCTATTCTTCTCCTGAAGCCCTCTCTGGCCAGCCGTGCAGCAACAGAGCTGCCAGGCTGGAGGGGAGCTGGCACCTTTGAAAGCCCCGTGCAGGGCGGAGAGCCCCTAGCGCAGCTCCCGATTCAGTGCTCGTGCTTCCTTCCTGGTCTGAGCAACTGAGACTCCCCGGTTAGGACACCAGTGAGCCTCTTTTGAGCACCTGCAATAATGACAGCTCTGGCTTACATTTATTAAGTACCTACTGTTTGCTGGGCACTGGGCTGGTGCTGCCAAGGGTCTAGTCCTTGCAGGGTCCAGTCTTCCTCATGTGCCTCAGTTTCCTCATTGGTGCTCCTCCCACCCTTCTGCATACCTGCCACCTCCCTCACCCACCTCTGCTCAGTCCTCACTTCCTCCTGGGAGTGGTTTCTGCCATGTACCTGAGGGGGGCCCTGGTGACTGAGGGTCTCAGAACCGATGCCTCTGCAGCCTCCCTTTTGCAGAGGGACCCCAAAGGGCTAGCTTCCGTCCTTCTGGATCGCTTCCTTTGGCCCCACCTCGCCGTCCCCTCCCTGCCAGGGCCCAGGCCTCTGCAGAGGTGGCGCCATGGCAACCAGAGAGGAGGATTCTGGGAAGGGTCAGCCAAGTGGTCCAGCACAGCCCCCCCTCCCGGCCCCACTGCTTCCTTCCCTCCTGCATCAGCGCCCCAGCGAGGGGCGTAACTGGAGAAGTTCTTCACACCGAGATGTCAGCGACTAGCAGCTCTGAGGTCAGCTGTTGCACATGACTTACAGGCTCCACGACACCACCAAGGTCTAATTACAGAGTCAAGTAACTAAATATATCAAAGTCGATGAATAATCATGTCTCGCTCAGGTGGAGCGTGGTGGGGCAGAGTGGCTCAGGATAGGAGCAGAGGTTTCCGACGCAGACCTGGGTTTGAGTTCTACTCAGCCACTCACTGGCCCGTGTGATCTTGGGCAGGTTTTATGGCGTGCCTCAGTTTCCCCACGCATGAGACAGGGATGATAATGGCATCTTCCTCAGAGGGCTGTGGTGAAGAGGACATGAGAGACATGTGGAAAGCCCGTCTTGGCCCCGTACCTGGCACGTGGGGAGTCAGTAACCACGGCTGTTCGGAGGAGGCCTTGCTAAGTGAGTGATGCTAGTGCTGGGGCCTGGCCCAGGAAGCCGATGCTGTCACCTGCTGAGTCACAGAGGCCACCAGGGAAGTGGCATGGGAGGCTCTGTGTACAGGCATGTGGCACAATATTGGGAGAAAGAGGGAACGAGACTGAGACCTGGCCCAGGAGAAAGGGTGGAAGAATTCCGGCCCTCTTCCCATTTTCCCCTGGGGAAGTTTATAGCAAGAATCTTCCCTTTTAGCTAATTTACAGGGCTGGGAGCCAGGTGTGACTTGCACCCAGCCCTTTACTGCCACCCACCCCACTGTGCATTCCAGCACTTTCCTCCCGAGGGGCAGCCCCCTCCTCCCATGTCCACAGCCCGCAGGGGCCTCCTAATGGCAATGGCTTTTCTGCCCCTGGCTGTGACTGAACACTGGTCCAATTGGCCTTCCCCATCCGCAAGTCCTTCACTTTTCTCTCTCAACCTACTGGATTTCAAGTCATTTACAAGTTGTTAGAGGTTGAGCATTATAATCAGATCCTATGGTGCGTGCCACTTATGTGGTTTCTAAAATTTCAACCTAAAAAGGAGAGGAAACCCTTCAATGATGAAGAAAAAAAAAAAAAAAAAACAAACAATAAGAGAATACTTAAGCAGGAGGCAGGTATTGCATCTCTTGATTTATAAATATACCTGATGCTAAAGAAAACATGTTCCTAAACTTTATGTTTCCTGAATTGACTCTTGGAAAAAGAAAAAAGATCGTTCATCCCTTTCGGGGATTTACTGTGCTTTCCCTCCCAGGGGTGTTTGCGTTTTGAAAAGGATACAGAAAGAGAATAAACAAGTGAGTATTTAACGTGTTAGGCGTCAGTGAGTGTCACGGCGGGGACGGGGTTGGGAATGATGGGTGCGGTTGGGCGCCTTAGCTCAGTGGGGGGCAGGGAGGGCCTCTCAGAAGAGCTAATGAAAGCGATAGTGCAAGCCCTGGGTACCGGGAAGGGCAAGCCAGGCAGGAGGTCTGAGGAGGGAACGGGCCAGGCCTGCTTGAAGAGGGCAGTAGGAGGTGAAGTGGGGACAGGAGCAGATGGTGGAGGGCGTGGCCGGCTGCTACAGAAGCACTGGCTTGGACTCCTAGTGACACGGACGCCACAGCAGGGTGAGCAGAGGAGAGATGGGATCTGGCTCAGTGTTGTTGAAGGACCCCTCTGCCTGCTTGTGGAGGACAGGCCGGGCCAGGCTGTGGCACGTGCGGGGCAGACCTCGCAGGAGGCTGCCGCAACGACCCAGGCAGGACACGGTGGTGGTGGCTAAGACTAGGATGGCATCACAGGGGCGCATTTGGGATGGGTTCTGCAGGTAAAGCCGATAGGACTCGCTGGCGGACTGGGTGTGGGGTGTGGGGTGTGGGAGGAGGAGAGAAGTCGTGGATGGCTCCCAGACTTCCGCCTGATGCTTGGTCAGCAGGAGATAGATAGTGTGTTCCCACTAATCTAAGCGTAGGGGTGAGCAGTGGCTCTCAGCCCTTGGGGGTGATGGGGGGCGATCAGCGTTGGCATCCAGAGGTCAGCAGATGGAGGGGGGCATGAAGCTAATCAGGTCCTTACACTTCTGTTTCCTGATTTTTAAACCTCAGAGCTAATTCTCCTGCCTCCTCTTGGGCTACGGCCGAGGCCTGGCTGGAGGAACCTTGTAACTCCACATGCAGAGGTGGCTTTAAGGGGTTTCCAGCAGAGGCTGCAGCACCCCTGTCCCCACCCTGCAGCTGGGTGGTGCTTTCCAGGAGCTGGAGCTCTACCCAGGAACCCACAGTGACCTGGGGTGGGGGATGGGAGTGCTGCCTGGAGCACCCCCCAGAAATGCTGCTCCTTCCCTTCCCCTTCCGTCCTGGGGGCTGAGGCCCCACCTGCTCTCAAGCTGCAAGATTGATTTCTGCTTTCGGGGTTGTTGTTATTGCTATTATTATCCACTTAAACAACTTCATAGGAAAAAAAAGCAGGCCAACGACCATGAAACATTAACCATTCATTCTAAATTCCCTGCCCATACCTGTCAATATATTTTTACATAGCAGTAAACAGTGGTCCGTTCTGCTTTCTCGGCTGACTTTATCTCCTGCACACGTCTCCTGCTATTGACCGAGCCCTCAGACCTGTCACTCTAATGGCTGCAGGGCACCCCCTCCATTGATGTGCCGGACTTTGGGTCACCATTTCTCTGCTGCTGGGCGTTCGGGTAAAGGAGCCAATTTCCTTTTCTTTTAAATAGCTCTGCCGTGAATATCCTTATGTGAATTACTTTTTCCTTTTAAATTATTTCCTTGGGGCCTATTCCCCAAAGTGAGATTGCCTAATAGGTCATAGGATAGGAACAGTTTTATGGTTCTCATTTCACACTGCCGGGTTGCGCGACAGAAAGTTTGAGCTGGTGCTGCGCACCGCCCAGCCACAGTGGATTTTATCATTTTAATTTATTTTCACCGGTTTAATAGGTGCGTTATGACCTGCTTTTTAACTTCCAATTTTCACTTCCTGAGCCATATTTGGGTCTTTCAGCACCTAATAATAATAAGACCCGCTCTGTGCAGAACTTTACAGTTTACACGGCACTTTCTTAAATGTCATCTCACTTAATAAGACACTGTGAGCCTAATATTATTGGCTTCTGTTTTACGTGGGGGAAATGGGGGTTTAATCAAGTGAAGTGCTGGATGGAGCCTCCAACCAGTTCTTGGCAGGTTTGGTTGCTTTTCCACTGCACCGTGCGGAACGGACTCCCGCCCACACACCACCCTCCCATTCTTACCTGAGGGCTCAGGGTCCCCAGATGTCTGTTTCAGCTTAGCCCCATTGCCTACCCTTGGGCCCCGCACCCAGGCCTGTGCTGGAGCCCCAGGCTCAGCCCTGTGCCTCAGGGTTGGGATTTAGCTCCACAGGGCTTGGAGCGAGCCATGTTCTAGCCTTTGCCCCACCGGCGTTTAGGCCAGGTGGGGCTTTGGGAGCTCCTTGCTTCAGCACAGCCACGGCTCCCTCCGTTTTCTGGCCTAGGTCCTGCATTCTGGGTTGCTGACCTGGGTCTGGCAGTGTGTCTTCGATGCCACCCAGGAGGTGCCCTATCCCTAGTGATTGTGAGACCGGGTCACTTACGGTGCTGTCTGGCTCCACACTGGAATAGGAGGGCCATCTCAGGGTGACCTCACCTTGAGGCATGAGTTCGGTTTTATTCCAAACTTATGTATCTACTAGGTGGCATGTGCAATGCTCAGAGCCCTCTATTCTTACTGTGTTTAGTACAACAGGGAGCACTCTTACACCGTCTTATAGTAGGGAAACTGAGGCTCTAGACTAGAGGGCTAAGTGATTTGCCTCAAGTCACACAGCTGTCATGGCAAATGCCTGGACAAGAACCCCACTCCCAAGGCTGTGTCTATCCCAGCCCTGCTCCTCCTGTGGGCTTGGTGCAGCAGGGATGCCTTGACGGGAGGGGCTTGGTCAGATGTAGACTCTGGGCTGCTGCCAGGAACCCAGGCCAAGTGCACCACAGTGGTGGGGTCTCTAGGACTGGCAGAGCTTGGTGGGGCTGGGTGGCTGGACCCCAGGCAAGAGAATTTTACATGCAGGACATTGGAACAGGCTCTCAAAGGGTCTCGGGCTATATAATTTTTTTTTTTTTTAAGAGACAGACTCTCTCTTTGCCACCCAGAGCTTGAACTCCTGGCCTCTGGTGATCCTCCTGCCTCAGTCTCCGAAAGTGCTGCGATTACAGGTGTGAGCCACTGTGCCTGGGCCTGGGCTATATTATTAAGTGGAAATGGACTGGAACTGAAATTTATTGAGTACCTACAGGTACTAGTCACTGTGCTGTGTATCCAATGTGCATTGTCTTGTCTAATCCTCACAATGACCCAGAAATTATTTCCATTAGACCTTGATATGTATTATAGTCTCATCCCCATTTTGCAGATGAAGAAACTGAGGCTTAAAGAGGTTAAACAACTTGCCCAAGATCACATGGTCATTGAGTAAGAGGCAGAGCCCTGCCTCCTGCCTCTCCTCCTACACCATGTGGATAGCGCCTTCGGAATTGCATTCACAGCCTCCGATCAAGCAGTGCCAGCGGGAGGCCTGGGGCTCTCTGCTCTCTTCATGCGTGTCCTGCCTGCACTGGGCAGAGCTGGCCTATGTCCCCTCATCATTGAGAGTTTTGATCCTGTGGGCGTCCTGGGGCCCACTAGAGAGAAAGTCCCTTTGTAGTTTCCCTCAGGGGGCCTAAGAGTGCTCATTTAAAGGGCTTTCCCAGTGGCCTGTCCAGACATCCCAGGGTTCCATAAGTGCGTGTGCAGATTAGACTTCCATTGACACACGATGAAGATTCTGGGAGCATCACCTGACCCTCCAACACCTGGGTGCCCTCTGATGAGGCCAGAATGTGGGTGCAGCAGTGCCGAGCATTCCCCGGGACTGGGGCACAGATGGACTGGCCACCACTTTCAGCAGAGGAGGGTCGTCAAGCGTGCCGGCCTCTTCCAGAAGCTCCAGGCCCTGCAAACAGTAGCAGGCCCTGCACCGGCTATGAAAGCAGATCTTGTTTTTGTGCTCAGTCGTGGTGGCAGGGTGGCAGCCTATGCACTCATCTTCTCAGCGATGGCTTCTTGCCACACTCAGTGACAGTGCCCTTGTACTTAGAGGTCAGAGACGCATGTCCTCTGGTTGGGGAGAGATTTTTGCGGCCAAAGGGAAGGTCAGCTGAATATGGGTTTGGTTTTGATTAGCAAAAAAGGCCTTGTGGTGGGGAGCAGACTATAATACGGTTTGTGCCAGGGCGAGGGCAGAGGTTCTTCGCCGAGGAGGAGGCTATGCCTCATTTGGCTCTGCATCCGAGCGCTGGGGGCAGGAGATTTCGCGTAATAGGTGCTCAGAAAATGTTACAGAGCAAATCAATGAATCAATGGCAAATTAAAAGGTGATTATGTGTGTCCTCTGAAGGATTGGGAGGACAGGGAGCAGGAGGGAGGACGGAGAGGGAATGAACTTGGCCCTAGTTCTGATGGCCTGTGAGAGAAGGAGCAGGGGCGGGTGGGCCGAGTCCGCTGTTGCTTTCCCTCAAGACGCTCTGTCTGCCTTCAGGAGGGGCTGGAGGACGTGGTGCGGTGTGGGTGGGGCTGTTTCAAACCGGTTTTCTGAGCACAAAACTGGGGTCTCCCCTAGACACGAGCACTCTTGAGAAGTCACCTGTCCACCCCCAGCTGGGGGTGAACAGAGGACAGGCTTCGGCCAGCCAGGGCAGCCAGGGCTGCGGGAAGGGCAGAGCAGCCCCGCTGCAGAGAGCACAGAAGGGCGGTATTAATTTTCCCGAGTGGTCCACGCTTGATAGCCCACGGTCCACGGAGAGGCTCGGAGCACCATCCCTGGCAGAAGCAGGCCCTGGTGGAGCAGGCCAGGCGTCTGCCCAGGCAAGCCTCCTCGCAGGCCCCTGGCCGCCATTCTCTGAGCAGCTAATTAAAAGAGAAAAGCCTGTTAATATTTCAGCACTGTTAACTCCGCTAAATTATTAAGTGTCCATTTGCATTACATGCATAAAAGGATCAATAAACATGTGCGTACTAGGAGCTGGGAGGGCGAGAGGTGTCCCAGTGAGGGAGGGTGGTTCCTAAGGACACTGCACAGTACTGGCCCAACTAGAGACTTGGGGACCACATCCTGAGCTGTGAGCCCGTGTCCTTGGCACTGTGCCGGGCACTCGGGAAGTGGAAATGCCTGGAGGTTAGCATGGAAGTCGGGGAGTCGCACAGACGCCAGACCAGCGGGATGTCTTTGGGCAACATACTTAAACTTGCTGAGCCTCAGCTTCCTCATCTGAAAAATGTGACCAATATTAGGCTTGTTACAAACAATAAATAAGAAAACATACGAAGCAATCAGTACAAAGCCGGCACGGAGTGAATGCTCAACACAGGGTAGTGCTCAACACAGGGTAGCTGTATGGGGGGGGACCGTGATAGGTGGGGGAGCCCTGAGACAGGGCCCAAGTCCCTAGCTCCCTCTGCCTCTCAGCAGGCCTTCGTAGGTGTCATTCTTTCCAGCCTTTCCAGACCATATGCTTCCCTCACACAGGCCCAAGTGCCCTGGCTCCCTGTGCCCCAGCACCAAGTTTAGCACCTCACACTGATGAGGATTGTTGAATGACTGTCTGATGGAAGCCAGGACCAGAACGCAGATCCCAGTTCTGTATCACCCTGTTGAGAGCACTCAGTGATGCTTCTGGGAGGTGGCTGGGGTGGTGGTACCCGTTCTGCCATCTGTGGGCAGATAAAACCCACTCCCGGTGGGGAATCCTGCAACCCCCTTTCTCCTTTTGTCTCCTCCCCCCGCTCTGCTCTTGGGAAGTATTCCCGGCCTGTAGACTCACTTCTCTGGAAAAAATTGGAACTAGGAAGAGGGTGACAGCCCCAGCGTGGCCAAGCCATGATTGGCTTTTTATTCTTTTATAATTTATTTTTAAAATTTATTTGTTTTTTGAGACAGAGTCTCACTCTGTTGCCCAGGCTAGAGTGCCGTGGTGTCAGCTTAGCTCACAGCAACCTCAAACTCCTGAGCTCAAGAAATCCTCCTGCCTCAGCCTCCCGAGTAGCTGGGACTACAGGTGCACACCACTACACCCGGCTAATTTTTTCTATTTTTAGTCACCTGGCTAATTTTTTTTTCTTTTTCTTTTCTTTTTTTTTTTTTTTTCTATTTTTAGTAGAGATGGGGTCTCGCTCTTGCTCAGCCTGGTCTCGAACTTCTGACCTCAAATGATCTTCCTGCTTCAGCCTCCCAGAGTGCTAGGATTACAGGCGTGAGCCACCACTGCGGGCCCGATTGGCCTTTTTAAGTGCAGGATGGGGAGGAAACCTGGAGGAGAACTGAAGGCGCTTTGGTCAAGCTTTTCCATTCGTTTTGTTGTCTGCCTGTCTTCCCCGGCCCTGCATCCCAGCGTTGTGTCCACGTGCATTCGACAGCACCGCTGCCCCTGGCTGGCGGCTGGGGAGCAGATTCTCTTACAGAGGGTGGAAGTGTCTGATGAAATTCCCTTCTTAAGTTCTAGTGAGAATTCTCTTTGGAACCTTAGTAGGCAGCTTGGAATTTGCCTTAACCTGAGTCCCTGAGGGTTTGTGGCTGCCTCACGGGGCCTGCTGGGTGCTGGCAGCCACAGCCCCTCCTAAAAATTCGGGGTGTACACTTTTGGGGGAGGAAAGGAGTGAGCTAATAGGCCAGGAGCATTCTGCCTTGGCTGTTCTCGTTACGACACTGCCCCAAGGGTGACATCTCTCATGCCACTTGGCTGTTCTCAGCCAGGGGCTGGGGAAGGGCCATGCTACTCAGGTTAAACAAAGTTACACGGATGTGTTTACGGCAGGACTTTTCAGAGCCTTTAATGCTATTCTGTGTGCCGAGTCTCTCTGAGAGGGAGAGAAAACACACAGTGTCCTTACCGGGCAGTGAAAATCTGTGACGGACTGTCAGTGAACACTATGGCACACAGGTTGGGACATTCTTTTCCATGGGGTTTTGTCGCTAGAGCTCGGGAGGGTGAAATAGGAAAACACTCATCCGCCCGAGGCAGGGAAACATACTCGGTTCCGAAATCCTGTCCAACTTTCTGTCCATCCATGTGATGTCAAGCAGAGATTATCGGACCCAACTGTGCCTCCGAAATTCCCGGGGAGCTTGTTCCAGATACACACTCCGAGGCCCCAGCCCTGTAGAGTCAGATCTGGTGGTGCTGCGGGGCCTGGGAATCTGCACTTTAACGAGCTTCCCCGGGCGACAAGTGGCGCTGGGGGTGGTCCGTGGAGGACTGAGACAGTGAACAGAGCCCCAGCCTAGCAGGGAGAAGGCCTGGGTTTGAGTCTCGGCTCTGCTACTGTCTCAGTGAGGGACTTGGACAAGGCATTTCCCTCTCCAGGCCTCAGTTTCCTTCTCTGCCAAGCGGAGTAAATATGACTTGCCCTTTCTGCCTCAAGAACTGAGGCGGGGAGCTTGGAGACATACAGTGGACCCCAGGAATGTGCCCACCCCATCATCTGTGACAGAGAAGGTGGCGCCCTTTCACCCAAAGGGCTTGCAGGCTGCAGGGCGGGCGGCTGCTTGGGAGGAGTGGCTCATTTATGGAACCATAACGCCGCTGGCATTTTATATTGCTCACTGCCTGCCAGGCACTGTTTCAAGCACTTTATGTGAATTTCCTTGTTTAATCCTCACAACAGCCCCATTTTACAAACGAGAAAACTAAGGCTTAAGGAACTTGCTGAAAGCCACACAGCTAAGTGCGCTAGTATCGTAAGAAGAAATTCCTTTTCTTCCCAATCCCTTGGGAAAGGGCTCTCTCCCTCCCCGCTCTTGTCCAGCTCCTCTCAAGCGCATCACAGCCTCGGCATGAATTTTGAGCATATTCATGAAACATCCCTACTAGTTCAATGTCTGCTTTGAGCCTCTCCACCCCCGGTGATTTAGGGGGGTCCTCAGCAGGTGGTCTCCTGTCCCCATCTCTTGCTCCTATTTAACCATCTTGGGAGCTGTCATTTATGGGGAGAGCGCATACTGATTGGCCAGATGTTTTATGTATATTGCATTAAATCCTCACGCCGGCTCTGGGAGAAAGCATCATTGTTCTTATTTTACAATTGAAGAGGCTAAGGCTCAGAGAGGTTAAGTAACTTGCCCAGGATCATCCAGCTAGTGGGTAGCAGAGCCAGGAATTAGTCCCAGACGATCCAGCTCCACAGCCCTTCTCATTCCATCTCACTAAAGCAGACCTCTCCGCTCCCCATTGTTCCTCATCACACCCGCGTGTTTCAGAGTCATCGTATCACTTACCACGCTCTGAAACCATCCTGTCATTTCTGTTTCCTTTTTTTGCTATCCGTCTCCCCAGCAATGCTCTTTGAGAGCTGATCGTGTTTGCTTTTCACGACAGCATCTCCAGCACCCAGCACAGCGCCTGGCCGGGAAGCGTCTGTTGTTTGACAGACTGAATGAAGGGACTATGTCACGGAGCATCTTGACACAGGCCCTGGCCTGGCCGCCTTTCAAATCAGGAGATGCTGCTGCCGGCAGTGCCTTCCTGGAGTGTGCAGTGCTGGAGGCTGAGGTTCAGTGGGGTGTGGCCCCTTTGGGGTTCCAGCCATTCCAGGGGTGAGCAGAGCCAGAGGATGCTGACTCATGTTGATGAAACTCAGTGGGGGGTGACAAGCAGATGGAAATGCCAAGGCCAAGGTAGACTAGGTAGTTTGCTCTTAGCGAGCACTTGCTCTGGAAGGAAAATTACACCTGCAACCAAATCAGCGATGGGAAGTGGCTCATCAAGTAGGAGTCAGAATAGAAGGAGGTGGGTAACTGTGGTGGTTAGTGGATTCTCCTGGATAATCTCAGTGGTTAATGTCATCAAAGGGAGGTGGATGGTTTTTTTTGTTTTGTTTTGTTTTTTAATTCAGGTATGACTTAGGGCAAAATCTTAAGTAAATACGTGTGTATCCACTCACTGTGTAACCACCACGCAGATCAAGACGTGCAATATTTCTACCCCAACATATGGGACCCTACCTTCCCCCCAGAAAGTTTTCTTGTGCCTTTCCCAGCAAATAATCCCTCACCCCACCCCAAGGCAATCACCGTTAGGCCTCTGTTACCCTAACATTAGTTGTTCTAGTTTTGAATTTTGAGTAAATGAAATGATACACTATATATTGTTTTGTGTCTCAGTTCTTTCACTCAGATTGTGCCTGTGAGTTCAACAGTGTCCTGTCTATATGCAGTTCACTCTTTTCACTTATGGGGAATGTTCCATTGTATGAAGATGCCAGAACTTATTTACTTATACTACTCTTGATGGACACATGGGGTTTTTCTTGTTTTTAGCTACTATGAATAAAGCTGCTATCAATATTCTTATTGTCTGGTTGTCATAAGTACCTGTTTCTGTTTGGTGCATACCCAGGAGTGGCATTGCTGCATCCTGGGTACACACTGGTTTACCTTCAGCAGGTACTGCCAAAGTTGCTTGCAAAGCGGCTCTGCTATTTTAGAGTCAGATAGTCTTAATAGTTAATGCCATCAAAGGGAGTTGGATAATCTTAACAATGTCATCCTTGATACCTACTCACAGCCCTGTCTCCAGTGGGGAAACACACCTTTCAGGTGACCAGAGGCGCTGTGTCTGCTAGCTAAGCCCCATCTCCCCTGGCCTGTGCTGGCTGTGCTCTCAGAAAGTCCAGCTGTACAGCTCTTTTTTCAATATTCCTTATCAGTCACCAAAGCCTCTGTCATTACAATACTGCTTGCTACCAGCAAGCCACAGTGTCCAAGATTACGGCTTATCTTCCACCGGAGCCCTGTTAAATTGATGTCTCCCTTGTTTAGAGGCACCCCAGGCCACTTGGTGTTATCACTAAGTGGCATGCTCATCATCTCTTGGTAGGTTGTTTCTTGATGAGATTTCCTGGGGACCTTGGCCACAGATGGCTATCTCTTCCACATGCATTTTTGTTGTAGGGGGTGACAGTTTCAGGCCCAGTTCCCAGATTCTAGGGTGCATCTTATATAGTGACTATGTGCTGATTACAAAATTCATAGAAAGTGCGAGTTGAAAAAGACCTCAGAGGCCATCTCATCCACTCACTTCCTACATGTGGGGGAAACCGAGGCTCAGAGAAGTGAGTTGACTTGCCCAATGTCATGCAGCTTGTCTCCTAACAACCAGCCCAGATTCCTTCCTCTGTCGCAGCCAGGCAGGCAGGATGGTCACCTCGACACTCAGACTCTGGGTTGGTGGCAGCTGCCACTGTTTGCAGAACCTGCTGCTGTTTGCAGAGACCCTCATGATTAAACATAGCCCGTGTCACTCCCAATCACCGCCCTACAAGTTTCCCAACCTACTGCCAGGGGGCCTCTGTGGACCCTATCTCTGTGATAAGTTCATGTCTGTTCCATCAGTGTTGGTGGAAGACCCTATTTGCAGCATCTGTAGAACATATTACAATTCCACTTAGCATTTTTTCATTTATTCTGTGTTACAATCACATCTACCATTGTGAATTCTTAGGGTTCTTTTCATCTCTTTATTTTAGAGATGAGAAAATTAAGGTCCAGAGATCACTAGTGGTTTATCCCATGTAGTATAGAATTCGGGAGTATCCCCTGTCAACTATCATAGAGCCTCCTTGTCCTTTGAGGCCTGGTTCAAAAGCTGCCTCTTCCATGGAGCCCTCTGAGGTTCTTCCTCTGGAAGATAGTGATGTCTCTGTCCTCTGGTCTCCTAGGGCCTTCTGTATCTCTCTGATGGTGCTTAGCAACTTGACCACGGGATAGCTTTGTAAATTCATTCATTCGACATTCACTGAGCACCTGCCTTGTGCTCGGGGCCTTGTGCTGGGGACACCAGGAGGAAGCTCATGGTCTGGTTGGCAGAAAGACAGGAATCCCGAATTTGGCAGACAACAGGTGTGACGCTGTGCTGTGGCACTAGGGGAGTGATGCGCACTCTAGACATGTGAAGAGTGAGGGTGCCTGTCTGTCGCGAGATGCTTCCGGAAGCCAGTCAGACATTTACGTGCGGGCTTTATCTTACCTCTGTACAACCTTTCGGGGCAGGGGTGCACTTGCACCCCTTTGTGTGCCCCATGCTCTGGGTCACCTCTCCCACCTCCGCTGTCAGCTGGGAGCAGACAGGTGTGAAGCTGGGGGGGCCTTTCCTCCTCTCAGAGCCCAAGCATTGGTGGGCTGGGGCTGGTGTGCCAGACACTAAGGGAGGGGTTGTGACCTTGGCAAGTTCAGTCACTTTCCTGCTGGGCCTGCCCAGTCATATCCTAGCTTTGGTCCCCTAGCCCTGGCCACAGCCCAGCCCTGGGCACTGTGAGCGAGGTCAGGGAGGAGCCACAGCCTTCCGCGAGCTCCCAGACCCGGCTTCCGTGAGAACTTCTGTCTCTTGGAGAAGCCGGGCGCAGGCTCAGGCAGCAGTGAGAGAAACGAACAGGCCTTTGGGGAGAGGAAAGTGCAGGCTGTGGGGTTGGAGCCTGTGTGTCTCCTAGGCCAGGCTCTCCAAAAGCAGAGTCTGAGATGGCCGGGCTTGGGGAGTCGTGGTTGAGGCCAGCGATTTGCTGAGCAAATGCTCTCAAGAGAAATTGAGGGGAAAAGGGAGGTGGCCAAGCCAAGCTGTGGTTCAGGAAGTTCAGCCTCAGCCCGTCCCTAGGGGGCGCTCTGGAGCCCGAGCAGCGCCACAGGCACCCCGCCCTGCCCGTGTGTGCGTGTGCGTGTGCGTGTGTTTGTGTGTGCGTGTGTGTGTTGGGGAAGGGGCAACCTCCTGGGCACTTCACGTCTGGCCAAGGCAGTGCCTGTTGGCCGAGGGCAGTTCCCTGGGAAGGTGAGCGCTGCGAGGCGTCAGCAGACGGCGCCGACACACCTGGGCGGGGGACCCACTGCATCCACTTCTGCTGCTGAGACAGCCATGCGCACTGAGAGATAACCAGTCTGTGCAGATGACAGAGCCCCTCCCACACATCAGCCCAGTGAAAGGCACAGGTCTCTTTCCGGGGGGCGTGGGGAATTGTCCCTTCCTGGAGTCCCTGGCCCTCCTGGTTCTGGCCTGAGGGCCTTGGGAGGATTCTTTCCTGGGCTCAGTGGGGTCAGGCCTCTGAGGAGTGGCCTGGGGAGGTCTGGGCTGACCCCTCCCCTGACACAGTCAGGAGCGAGTCCCAGACTCCCCTGGCCTGGGGCTTCTCCTCCAACCGCCTCCATCCTCTCCCATCAGCTCCAGCCCAGGCGCAGATCGTGCACGCGGGCCAGGCGTGTGTGGTGAAAGAGGACAACATCAGCGAGCGCGTCTACACCATTCGGGAGGGGGACACCCTCATGCTGCAGTGCCTTGTCACCGGGCACCCTCGACCCCAGGTAAGCCCCCAGCCGGCCTTGCCTGGGCCCCTCCTGCCCTCGCCCCCGTGCTGGGATCAGTGCTTGAGAAGAGGCAGCAGGAGACGAGGATGAAAGGTACAGTAGTGGCAAGCAGGTGGGAGACAGGAGACTGGGGCTGGGGAAATAGCTGGAAAATTAACTCTGTGGGGAAGGGCTGGAGGCTGCAAGCTTATTCACCTGGAAACACTGACGACTGAGGGGAACAGACAAATGCCAGTTGTTCAGTTTCACTCTGTGCCACGGATCTGTTGAGCAGACACATCCTTAGATGCTCCTCCAGCCAGCGTCACAGGGCAGACCACGTGCCCGGATCCATGCTAGGTGCTTTCTCCAGTGTGTCCTCTTCAGAGCCTCACGGCTGTGCTGTGAGGAAGGCATTAGTGCCCCCATTTTGCAGCTGAGGAAACTGAGGCTCAGGGAGGTTGGGTAAACTCCCAAAGTCACAAAGGTTTGTGAGGGTGGAAGCAGAATTTGAATGCAGAACGAGTGTTCTCTGTAGCTGGTACACTTCCAGCACACCCCGCTTTGGGTTGGGGGCTGCAGGAGTTCCAAGCAACACAGAAAACGATCTCTGCTTTAGGAGGCTTTGAGGTTCAAAGACCCAAAGCAATTAGAACGGAACAGAAAACAAGAATCTGGAAATGCCAGGTGAATTCTGTCACAGAGCAAGTGTGTGGTTCAGGCAGGAAGTGCTAGCCGGTTATCACTGAGAGCTGATGGGAGTAGGCGGGGAGGAGGCGGGCTGGAGGGATGGGTGGAATTTGCTGGTGAGCTGCTGTGACCTTTAATAGCAGCAGAGAAGGTGGCAACTGGATCCTGGAAGGACAGTGAAATGCAAAATTCTTTTTCCCCCCTGGGATAATTTTTGGGACAGGATGGCTGTAGTATGTTTGGCCTTGAGACAAGCAGATGGACAAGGAAACCCCTAAGGTCTCTTTCAACCTAAAAAATTATTATCACTGTTTACTCCTTCCCAAAGGTTTGTTTGGAAGTGAAAACAATTCCACTGGATTTAGGTCGGTGTTGGTGTCAGGTGCGACTGTTGAAGTGGGGATGGGCCTCCCTAAAAGCCAGTGAGGGAGCTGGGCCATCTCTCCCTGAGGCCGCACCGGCCATCTGTGTGTCTCCCGGTGTGTCCCATGTATGAGTCATTTGTGGCTGTGACTGCGTGTACGTGCACTTGTATTTCTATTTCCATTGGAGGTTTTGTTGTTTGTTCTCCCACCCAGGCTCCGGCCCTTGGACTCATACTTGACTCTGTCTCATCTCATTCCCCACGTCTAGCTCGACTCTGAGGCCTTTCTTTCTACATCTTACATGGATCTTTCCCTCTCTATTCCTCATTGCCCCTCTAGGTCAGGCCTTCAGTCCTGTCCCTTGGACCACTGCAGCAGACTCTAAACTGACCTCCCCGTCTCCTGCTCTCCTCCTCCAATCCATTCCTGTATTCTGTTACCAGAATAACCCCCAAACATGCTGCATCATATTGCTCCCCTGCTCAGAAACCCTCAATGGCTTTCCGTTACTTAGCAGACCCATTCAAGCTGCTAGGAATAGGATTGAAGACCTTCCCCAATCTGGCCCCACCTGCCTTTCTTGTTTGATCTCCCACTGCCATCTTCCTCACACCCTGTGCTCCAGACCCTCCTCCCCATCACTCCCCAAGTACACCTTTTCCAGTCCCACTTTAGCCATAGATGCTTGCCTCTCCTGAAATGCCTTCTAGCTTCTTATTTGTACATTTCATTACAACAAATATTTATTGAGCACCTGCTATGTGCTAAGCACACTGATGGGTCCTGAGGATGCAGCTATAGTTCCTGTTCTCAGGGAGCATGGAGCATCCAGTCTAGCAGGGGAGCAAGAGAAACATCATCTCCTGGCCTACTTTGTGGTCAGGGTGGGGACTGAGTGGACATGGAATTCCTCACTCCAAACAAGTAGCAAGAGAGGGGGATGTCTGTGGGATAGACATGCAGATAGAATCTACAGCGATGGCAGCGAGCAGAAGTTGAAGAACCTGCCCACAGAGAGACTGGGACTGCATACACACTGTAGCGATGGTCACATTAATACACACATGGGGAGTACGAATTGAGGCCACAGGTCCATCCAGCTAGAACTGGACTCTACCGGAAGCCGGAAGCTCAACAAGAGTGGTGCCATCTGTGAATGGGGACCAGATGATGTCTGTCCCACAGCCCAGAGTCACAGCGGGGAGCAGACTCTGCTTCAGGGTATGGGTACAAACAGAGTCACCTGTGAGAGCGCATAACCCTAAGGCTATCTGTATCTTGCACTATCCAAATGGTGAGGAAACCCTAACCTGAGAAACTAACATAAAAACTGGTTGAAGCCCATGAACCCATTACCTTGGGCATAGACAAACATAAAGCCATACCACGTAGAGCCTGTAAAGACCCCAGTGGGGCTTCTGTGGAAGATAATCCCACTGAATACAGCCTGTGGAATAAAATTTCAAAACATTTAAAAATAGTCCCAGGAGGATCAGTCCATAGACCCAACTTATGTTGAACAATTCACATCTGAGGAACAAGAGAAAATAGAGCGATTGGAAAGGGTCTTCAAAATAAAATTGTTTGAAATATTGGAAGAGATAATGGAAGGAATAGAATCTATAAGACAGGAGATTATGAAACCTGATCAATCAGATATGGGGAAAAAGCAAATAGAAATCCTAGAAATAAAAATAATACAGTCTTTAAAAAATTTGGCCTCAATACCCTAGAGATAGCTAAAGAGAAAAATGATTGAACTGGATGGTAGATCTGAGGAAATCCGCCATAATGCAATCCGGAGAAGACAAAGAGATGGAAAATGGGAAAAAGCAATTGAGAGACGGGGAGGATAGAAGGAGAAGCTACAACATAAATTAAGGCATTCCAGAAGGACAGAATAGAGAACACAGAGGAGGCGGTATTTAAAGAGATAAGACTGAGAATTTTATAGAACTGAAGAAAAGTAGAAACTCTCTGATGGATGAAGCAAACCAAATCTTGACTAGTGTGTAATCAAACTCCATTTAGATAAATCATGGTAAAACCATGCAACATCAAATACAAAAACAATAATTAGGTTCATGGCCCTGTTCTCTCTCCAAACCATGCTGTGAGCTAAGAATGGATTACCTGAAACAGGCTCTGACCTTCTCCAAGTTTTGTAACCTCTAGGTCGCTGGGGATAGAGCCGAGGGTGGGGAGGGGATGAGAACAGCACCACTGTGGCCCCTCCCTGCATGAGAAAGATTGCCCTTTCACCTGCTTGTCCCCAGCCTTGTTTTCGTGGCCTCTTGCCTGACCTATTCACCAGTACCCAGGTCCTTACTAAGAAATCCTCCCCGCTTCAAGACTGAAGCTGCCCACCCCCTGCACCTTATACTTAATTATCTGGAACTGAGCTGTTTCTCTTAAACCTCTAGCATCTTGAGTAGTAGGCTCAAGTTTCCCATGTGATCCTTGCTATTTTTCTATAATCTGAGGCAATATGAATAATAGAAATTTGTTGAGTGACTAATATATACCAGGCACCACACCTAGGTGCTTTACATGCTTTCTTTCTAAACCTCATAATAACCTTGCAAAATGGGTGTTATGCTATATTGGTTATGTATTGCTGCATGATATATACTCCAAAACCTAGGGGCTTAAAACAGCAAATACATACTGTCTCACACTTCCTGAGGGACCAGGACCTGGGAGCAGCTTTAGCTGGCTGGCTGTGGCTCTGGGTCTCTCGCAAGGCTTCAATCCAGGTCCAGCCGGGGGTGTGGACATCTGAGGGTGACCGAGGCGGGAGGATCCACTTCAGGCTCACTCAGTGGCTGTTGGCCTGAGGCTCCCGTCCTCCCCAAGGGGGCCTCTCTCTAGGGCTGCTCAGGACGTGGTAGCTGGCTCTCCCCGGAGATCCCAAAGAGTGACCAAGATGGAAACCAGTCTTCTGCAACCTAATCTTGGAAGTGACACACTGTTGCTCCTGCTGCATTCTGTTGGTCACACAGACACCGTAGTACAAAGTGGGAGGGGACTACCAAAGGGTGGGAAGCTCAGAAGGACATCTCTGAGACTGGCTACCACACACGCCCCCTTCACAGAGGGAAATCAGAAACTGAGAGGCCAGTAACCTATCCAAGGCCACTAAGCTAGTGAATGGAATAATAGAAACATTTTTATCAGAGTCTCAGTCTTCCAGGCACTAAGTATACACTCATTTAATCCTCCCAGTAACGCTAGGAAGGAGGGTAATATTCCCCATTTTACAGGCGAGGAAGGCAAGGCAGGAGAGGTTAGGTAACTTGCCCGCAAATCCGTGCTCTTAACCACAGCACAATAGGCCCGATGTAGAGCGTCTTCCCTCTGACCCTGGATTCCCCAGGCTCGTGACTCTGTGGTGTCCGACCGCGTGTGTGCATCCCCACGAGTGCGTGTGGGGTCGTCTCCTAGGCCTGTGAGTGTCCCACGCGCGCCTGTGGTGAAGTATGGGGACCGGGAGGGGCGCCGGTGCCGGGCGCTGGGCCCTGAGGCTCCCGGACCCTCTCTGGCGGCCCAGGTGCGGTGGACCAAGACGGCGGGGAGCGCGTCGGACAAGTTCCAGGAGACGTCGGTGTTCAACGAGACGCTGCGCATCGAGCGCATCGCGCGCACGCAGGGCGGCCGCTACTACTGCAAGGCGGAGAACGGCGTGGGCGTGCCGGCCATCAAGTCCATCCGCGTGGACGTGCAATGTGAGTCGAAGCCCTCTCCCTCCCCGGCCCCGGGCAGTCCACGGGGCCAGGGGGCGGCGGGGAGCTGGGGCGGGGAAGGGAGGGCTGGAGAAGCGGCACCTGGTGGGGCAGTGTAGACGGTACAGGGCGGTGCGTACTGCCCTCTGCCACTTCCACATTCCCATCTGTAACCCTGTGAGAACCTTGCAGCCTCCCTGTAAGGTGGGCAGGGAAGGCGGGATGAGTTGGATTATATCCCTTCCACAGATAAGAAAACTGAGGTACCCTGTGACTTGCTCACAGGCACAGAGGCCAGATCTGTGATGGGGACACAGAGGTCTCTTCCCTATGGCCCAGTGCCCTCCCGCAGTACCTCATGTCTCTGCTTTTGCCAGAAGGGCAGCTCTGAGACTTACCTGCCCTACCATCTGTAGGACCAGGCACACCACCCACCCCTTGCGGCTGGTTCAATGGGAAGCCCTCAGTTGCTACCTGCCCACCATGGGTAGCCCCCTGACCCCAGGAGCCTGTCCCCCTGTTTGCCACCGGTCCCTGCTGACACAGGTACCCAGAAGCTGTAGGTCCAAGCCCAAGGGTGTGCCTGGCACTATCTTAAGCTCTACAATGAACCTGCCTATTAACCATGTATCCTCCCACCCCCCAAGTGGGACCTGATAGAGTGGTGAACAGTGGAACTCCAGACCTCTCTTCTGTCCCTCATCAGCCACCCAGGGTCCTGCTGACCCCTGGGGCTGAGCGTCATTTCTCAGGTTATCGGTGTTGGAAGGGGCTGGTGGGTGTAGCCTGGGCCTCACCAGTGCCCACCTCCACTCATGGCCTTGTTTTTGACATCTGTCCCAGGGGACTGTGGCAGGAGGAAAGAGTAACAGGATGCTGGGACATCAGCTGTGGGACGTTGGGATGTGGACTGTTGGTGCCTGTCGTGCACAATCCTGGCTGTACACTGGAATCCCTAGGGGATGCTTTATCTTTTTTTTATTTTTAATTTTTTCTTAGAAACAGATCTTGCTCTGTTGCCCAGGCTGGAGTGCAGTGGCACCGTCATAGCTCACTGCAATCTCAAACTCCTGGGCTCAAGTGATCCTCTTGCCTCAGCCTCCCGAGTAACTGGGACTACAGGCTTGCGTCATGATGCCCAGCTAATTTTTCTATTTTTAGTAGAGACGGATTCTCAGTCTTGCTCAGGCTGATCTCAAACTCCTGAGCTCAAGTGATCCTCCTGCCTCGGCCTCCCACAGTGCTAGGATTACAGGTGTGAGTCCCTGTGCCCGGGCGAGTGTGACTTCTTACATATGTATGTGTGTGTGTGTGTAAACACCATCTGGTTCAAGGTATAGAATTTTTCCAGGACCCTAGAACGTTCCCTCATGCTCTTTCCTCGTCAATAATTCCCCCAGAGGCAATCACTATTCTGACTTTTGACACCATCAATGAGCTCTACCAGGCATCAGTATTAAAAAGAAAATCTCCCTGTGATCCTATTGTGCAAACAGGGGCAAGAACCACCAATCTACTCTAGTTTACTAATGAGGAAACTGGGACTCAGAGAGAGAGAAGGGACTTAGGCAGGTCACACTACAAATTAACAGCTAACCTAGGATTTGAACCAGGGCTTTCCTGATTTCCAGTCTGCAGCTGCTTCCTCCATCCTCATGCAGGTCCCTGGGAGGCACAGCTGGGAGGGAGTCTGGGAAGCCATCAAGTCCAGTCCCCTGCCTCTAACAGGCTGGTCAAGCTTGCAGGGCTGGGAGAGCATCTTGCTCTCTGGAAGTGTACCCTGAGGGTGGCTCAGCTTTCCCCGAGGGCTGCCAGGAGCCTCAGCCCCGCCCCCCATTTGGGGTCACCCAGTCCTGACTCCACAGGGGCTGTGCCCTTGCAGACCTGGATGAGCCCGTGCTGACGGTGCACCAGACGGTGAGCGACGTGCGCGGCAACTTCTATCAGGAGAAGACGGTGTTCCTGCGCTGTACTGTCAACTCCAACCCGCCTGCCCGCTTCATCTGGAAGCGGGGCTCTGAGACGCTGTCGCACAGCCAGGACAATGGGGTCGACATCTATGAGCCCCTCTACACCCAGGTCAGGACGGGCAGCTGGCTCACCCCGCACTTCGTCCTGCACCCAACAAGGGAGGGGGCGGGGGTGAGTTCTGGGACTGCCCTGACTTCAACAGTCCTGTTCTGAGGTTGGGAGCACATGTTCCGCTTGGAGTTCAGATAGCCTGGGGCAGGGAAAGTCAGGGCAGAAAGGTCAGGGAGCAGTGGTGAGGACAGGAGAGTCCCCAAAGCAACGTGTGCCCCAGGAACATTGCTAGTTAGGAGAAGGCAGGCCCTGGGGCAGACACGTCATCCCTGCCCCCTGCTGGCTGGTAGAGTATTGGGAACCCACGGGCAGGCACAACAGAAGTGGGGGCAGGGAGACACTCTCTTCCACCGGCCCCCTTCAGTCCCAGGAGATGGTGATGATGCCGTCCTGCCCGGGAGGGCTTTCAGAGGTGGCTGTCAGAGCCTCACCTGTGGCCTGTGGGCCAGCCTCGTGTGTGTGGCTTGCGTAAGGCAGAGCAGGATTCCCTCCGTACCCCTCATTTCCCAGAGTGAGGAAACTGAGGCCTGGTCAGCGAGCGCCAGGGCAACCTCAGAGCCAGAGAAGCCCATGCAAGGCGCTGCCAGGGGTGTGGCGAGTCTGGCGTCCACTCCAGGCTCAGGGCCCAGGGCAGGTGGTGTGGATGGAAGCTGAGAAGACAGGAATTAGAACAGGAATTTGCTGTAGCCGCTGGCGCTCGGTGAGTGAGTGTGTGGGACCCCTGGAGACTCGAGCAGGCGCCTCACCCCAGTGGTCCACTGCCGCCCAGGGGGAGACCAAGGTCCTGAAGCTGAAGAACCTGCGGCCCCAGGACTATGCCAGCTACACTTGCCAGGTGTCTGTACGTAACGTGTGCGGCATCCCAGACAAGGCCATCACCTTCCGGCTCACCAACACCACGGGTACAGGCCTTTCCCTGCCCACACTCCTCGCCCACCTGGGCTAATTCCCCAACCAGGAGACAGTGCCCCACCCCCACAGGACTCTAGGCACGTCGCTACTGGTGTCCAGCCCGCCTCCCCGCCTCCTGCTCGCTGTCTTCTCCCCTCTCATCTCCCCCCAGGGCTTCCCCGCCCCCATGGTTCCCTAGTCCCCTCATCTCCCCCACATCCAGCCCTGCCTCACTGTCCCCTAATTCCCCACTTCCTTGTCCTCTTAGCACCACCAGCCCTGAAGCTGTCTGTGAACGAAACTCTGGTGGTGAACCCTGGGGAGAATGTGACGGTGCAGTGTCTGCTGACGGGCGGTGACCCCTCACCCCAGCTGCAGTGGTCCCACGGGCCTGGCCCGCTGCCCCTGGGTGCTCTGGCCCAGGGCGGCACCCTCAGCATCCCTTCAGTGCAAGCCCGGGACTCTGGCTACTACAACTGCACAGCCACCAACAACGTGGGCAACCCTGCCAAGAAGACCGTCAACCTGCTGGTGCGATGTACGTGGCCTCAAGGAGGGGTGGGAGGGAAGTTGTGAGGGGCAGACAGGGTCGCTGTCCTCCGGGAGCTAGCAGTGAGCTGGGCAAGGGGCCTGTCTGCTCTCCTTGGTAGGTGAGGCGTGCTCAGGAGGCGTGTTCCAAGCACTTTGATTTCCCTGCAATTCAGCCCATCTGCCAGAAGATGGCAGCACTAAAATTTGTGTAAAGTTTTATTTACAGTTTACAGTCTACGTTTCCAAACACAACCTCAACAATCCAAGGAGTAGGAAGGGCTGGAATTGGCTACCTACATTTTTTTAGATGGGGAAACTGAGGCTGCAAAAGCTAAATGTGGTCATTCTAGGCTTCAGGAGAAATTTCCTGGTTTTCTCCCTCTACAATGGTTGCTACGTGATTCACTGAACATAAAGTAAAAATAACACACATTTCCACATACCTAATATGTAAATCTTTATTAGGAAAGCATTTAAGTGAATCTGAAGGCAACTACTAAGGCTAAAAGTGATGCAAAACTTGGAGGACGGTCTAAAGAAGTATAAACACGTTCCTTACTAAACCTCAGCCTCTGTAATACCATCAGCTGCTCATGATGATCTTGATTTTGTCACTCTGATTTAAGAGGGAAATGTGAAATTTTTCTGCTTGGGCAGCTTGAGGGTTTTTTGTTTGTTTGTTTTTGCTTTTTAAGATCCAGGCTTGTTTCCAGCTCTTTAGCCCTTGAAAGTAAAGTACAGCTCCTGCCAAACCCAGCTGAGAGTCAGTGATGACCTGGTGTCTCTTATTCATTCGTCTCTCACCACCAGTCTCTTTCTGACTCTCCTCACAGACTTTCTGTTTAATCAGAGTGAGAAAGAAGGTAACAAGACTGTGGCTAGCTGATGACTACTTTTTCTCTTGATGGCACTTTTCCCATCAGAAATTATTTTCTCCGCCTAATTCCATTTGGCCTTTAAAACCTGGGTTGGTGAGATCTCAATTTATATGAAATACTTATGGTCACCCCTTAGTGTGACTATATAGCCTGCCTTGTCCAGCACAGTCCCGGTGTGTGGCTGTTGTACCAGTGTCCTGTCCAATAAATTGGGTAACCTATTAAGAACTCTGTCTAACTCTTAGCTTACTTCAAACAAGATCCACATTTTATTAACAAGTCCAGACCGTTTTCTTTCTAAACTCTGTGTTTTTTGTTATTGCATGTAAAATGATTGTATTGGTCTTTTATTACAAAAATTACATATGCTTGTTACAAAGTCAAACAGCACAAAAGGGTAAAATGTGAAAATTAAATTGCCTGTCATTTCTTCTCAGTTCCACTCTGTAGATACAACCACAATTATATTCTAGTGCATCCTTCCAAATGTGTATTTTGCATATTCAAGGTTTAAAACTGATAAAAATAAAGCAGTGTAGTGGTCAAGAGTGTAGGCTCTGCGTTTGAATTCAAGATTTGCTACTTTTTTTGGCAAGTTGCTTAACCTGTCTCTGAGCCTCAGTTCCCTCCTTTGTAAAATGGGGACCATAAAGCACCTCCCTCAGAGAGTTTTGGACGGGTTAAATGAGTAAATCCACGTGGAGTGCTTAGAACAGTGCCTCTCACAGTGTATGTTCAGTCTGCAGTGGCTGTAATTATTACCAAACCTGCTTTTCTGCAGTGAGCTTTTTTGAACTTTTAAACACTCTGAGCAAGTAGAACAATTTCCAAGCAGAGAAAAGTGATGATTTCACCCGGAGGGGTTATAGCCCCCCACCTCCAGGAGGGCCAGTTTGAGGGGAGAAGCTGGGTCTGGGTGGGGTGGGACATGGGCCCCTGGCTTCAGGCCAGCCCCAGCCATCCTTCCCTCCCCATCCACCCATAGCCATGAAGAATGCCACGTTCCAGATCACACCTGATGTGATCAAAGAGAGTGAGAACATACAGCTGGGCCAGGACCTGAAGCTGTCATGCCACGTGGATGCAGTGCCCCAGGAGAAGGTGACCTACCAGTGGTTCAAGAATGGCAAGCCAGCACGCATGTCCAAGCGGCTGCTGGTGACTCGCAACGACCCTGAGTTGCCCGCTGTCACCAGCAGCCTAGAGCTCATTGACCTGCACTTCAGCGACTATGGCACCTACCTGTGCATGGCTTCCTTCCCAGGGGCACCTGTGCCCGACCTCAGCGTCGAGGTCAACATCTCCTCTGAGACAGGTGGGCAGCTGGAGGGGGATTGGGGAGATGTAAGGGAGGTGGAGGTGGGGGGAATAGCTTGGGAAAGGGCGGCCAGAGTGAGGAGGATGCCATTTGTTCATGGCGCATACATTTATTAAGCCCCTGTTATATGCCAGGCACTGAGCTAGGTCCTGGGGTAGAATGGTGGGCAAAACAAACTCTGCCCTTATAAAACTTAGTAGGAAGGCAAACACGTTTCAGATAGTCTCACAAATAAATATATCATTGCAGACTGTGATAAATGAGAGCCTAGAAAGAGTTTCATGAGATAGAGTGTTTGATCTGAGATCTAGGCAGAGGAGAGCAAGGAAGGGCCAAAGAATCAGCATGTGCAAAGGCAGGAAAGTGCACTGGACACAGGAGAACCGAAGGAAGGAAAGTGTGGCCGGGAGAATGGAGTGGGATGAGTGTGGAGAGGTTGGCAGGGGCCAAATTAGGTAGGACCTTGTAGGGTGTTATTAGTCAGCTAGGGCTGCCATAACAAGGTACTACAGGCTGGTGGCTTAAACAACAGAAATTTATCTTCTCACAGTTCTGGAGGCTAGAAATCTGAGATCATGATGTTTCCGAGGTTTATTTCTTCTGAGGCTTCTCTCCTTGGCTTGTAGATGGTCATTTTCTCTCCTTGTCTTTACATGGTCTTTCTTCTGGGCATGTCTATGTTCTGATCTCTTCCATTTGTAAGTATACCGGTCATATCAGACGAGGGTTTACCCTAGTGACCTCATTTAACCTTAATTACCTCTTTAAAGATTCTGTCTCCAAACACAGTCACATTCTGTGGTACTTGGGGTTAGGACTTCAACACATGAGTTTGGAGGGGACACAATTCAGTGCATAACATAGGCCATGGTAAGGATTTGAGTCTTTATTCCAATAATAATAAACAACAATAATGAAATGATATGGCTAACATTTATTGAATGTTTGCTATGTGTTCTGACAATTTTATATTTATGTCATTCACTTTCATGATTTACCTTATGGAACAGTAGTTTATCTTCTCATTTTACAGATGAAGAAACTTAGGCTCAGAAAGTTTGAGAAACTTACCTAAGGTACTACAACAATAAATGGTAGAGCTGGAGTTTGAACTCGGGCAATCTGACTTCAGAGCCTGCTGTCAGCCACCACTGAAGGGTTTACACTTTGAGAATGACAGGAGGTTGGAGGGGACCTTTTGGAGAGGATCTCCAGAGTCTTGGCTCCAGCCCTAAGACCTTGTACTGAGGAGCAGGCTGACTTTGGCCGGCTGTCGCATGACCAGGTGCAGAAATGTAACAGCTATGTGTATTTCTTCCTTTGGCTCTTCAACTCTCTGGGCCTCAGTTTCTCTCTGTGAGAGACTGGACCACGTGGCCTTGGAGCCCTCTTCCACCCTGACATCTGCATAAGGTGAAACTGGAGAGGTCAGAAAAAGCTTCTGGAAGGAGATGAACTTGAGCTGGCTTTGGGAGTGGACCAGAACTCCATAGATTGCATAAATTCATTTTACAAACAGTTTTATGCCAAGCCCTGGGTGCCAGACTGAATGCACAGCCCTTCCTCAGAGCTCACTGCCTAACCAGGAGAGAGGGACGTGTTGGGGGAGGGGTAAGGCAGGAAATGGAAGGGCAAACCTTGGAAGTGTGACATGGAGGTAAAGAAGGAGTCTGTAGAGCATCCTGGGGAAGCCAGAGAAGTCTTCTTGGAGAGGCGTATTCCACGTGAGCCCTGAGGGCCCGATAACATTTGCCAGATGGGAGGACATGCCTAGGAGAGGATATGACAAGCAGAAGGCATAGGGGAGCACCCAAAAGTGTATGACTCCTGGTGTGTCCAGGGATTGTGTTTCTCACAAATGGATCCCACAGCTGGGACACAGGATGGGATAGGGGAGATGAGGCTGGGGGTGGTAGAGGCCGGAGCAAGAGGACCTTGTTTGCAGAGCCCAGGAGTTTGAGCTTTAACCTGAGGGTAGTGCAGCCTGGAAAGGAGAGAGGCTTGTAGCCTGTGGGGAGTATAGCAGGGTGGGGAGCTGGGATGTTTTCAGAGCCAGGAAGGGGCCTGGGGCTGTTTCTACCATTTGGCTCTAGGCCTAATGCCTCAGGTATGGAAGTGTTTTTAAGGACCGTGGAAGCAATTTAGGACTGGACAAATAAATTAATTGGCTCCCAAATATAAAGAGAAAACTGCAAAATTAAAGCCAATAAATGCACAAATGTTTATAGAGTATAAATTATGCTAACTAGATAACTGGACCTCAGCTTGCCTCGTAGAGCTATTTACAAATAATAACTTTATATTTAATTATATTTAATATAGGATATGGGTGCATTTTAATGTGTTTGATGGGCCGTGCGATAGGACCCATGGAAGTCTTCAAAAGACCCTTCATTTGGGCAATGTGTTGGGTTGGATTAGGTTTGGTTGTGAATCACAGAAGAACCCTAATTAACAGTGGCTTGAACAAGCTAGATGTGTTATTTCCTCTTCGTGTAAAAGTCTGGGGTGAGCAGTTCCGGCTAGTATAGTGGCTCTGCTCCACCAAGTCCTCAGGGCCCCAGGCTGCATCTGACTTGCTCTCCCATCATCCTTAGCATGTGCCACCTTGTCCACGATGGCAGTTCCAGCCATTGGCCAGAATTCAGTTATGTGGCCACAGCTAGCCATAAGGCAGGCTGGGAGATTAGTCTTTATTCTGGGTGGATGTGTGCCCTGCTCAAAACCAGGCATTCTATTACTTTGGAAGAAAGGGTAAGGACGTTGGGGACAGACTAGCAGTCTGTGATAACACTTTAGGCAAGAGAATATGAAGGCTTTAACCAAGGCAGGTCCAGGGATAGGAGAGAGGGGACTGAGTGGAGATATTTAGTAGAAATGTTTAAAAAGTGGAACCCTCATTACTTAATAGTGTTGGGGAGGAAGGACTAGGCCAAGGTGACTTCAGGTCTCTGATTTGGGAGACCCTGAGGTGATTTGGAAAGATGAGTTGTTCTGCTTTGAGGATGCTGAGGGACCCGTGGGAAGTCTGGGATGGGGGAGAGAGGCTTGCACTAGGGGGAGGCAAGCAGGAACCAGAGCGCCGAGGCCAGGAGGGAGCTCTAACTCGCTCCCACCTCTCCCCTCGCCGCTCCCGCAGTGCCGCCCACCATCAGCGTGCCCAAGGGCAGGGCCGTGGTGACCGTGCGCGAGGGATCGCCTGCCGAGCTGCAGTGCGAGGTCCGGGGCAAGCCGCGGCCGCCCGTGCTCTGGTCCCGCGTGGACAAGGAGGCTGCGCTGCTGCCCTCGGGGCTGCTCCTGGAGGAGACTCCGGACGGGAAGCTGAGGCTGGAGCGCGTGAGCCGCGACATGAGCGGGACCTACCGCTGCCAGACGGCTCGCTATAATGGCTTCAACGTGCGCCCTCGTGAGGCCCAGGTGCAGCTGAACGTGCAGTGTGAGTCATACCGCCCCATCCCCACTGCCTTCCCAGCCCGGGTGCCCCTCACCCACCCCGGTCCCACCAAACCCCTCACCTACTGCTGGTACCCCGAAAGGCTCCCTGCCATCCCGGTGCTCTGAGACACGGAGGTCTGTGTTCCCGGCCCCACTTCCGTCAAGCGAACTCCTACCTTCATTTTCAGGGACCCAGTGAGCAAAGAAATGACTCGATTCTGACAGGTGGAAATGGGATTTTGAGGAGGAAGGACCTTCAAGGGGAGCACACTAGCTGATAACAAAATGATGAAAATTAACTTATGTGCCAAGCACTATTCTAAGAGAGCTTTAATGCACTCATTTAACCCTCCACAGCCCTATGAATAAATTCCATTAGTCCCCTATTTTTACGAATAAGGAAATGGAGGCACAGAGAGGTTAAGTAACTTGCCTAAGGTCTCACAGAGGCAGGGCTGGGATTTGAACCCCTGCGTTATGCTGCTTTTCATGACATGAGGGGTGAGAGGCCCACTCAGGGCGTGACCGGAGACAGTCTGGGGAGCATGGTTGGAGGGAAGGGGCAGGAGGCAGTGTCTGAGGTCGGGGAGGTATGAGCGTTGCTATTGTGTGCGTGTGTTGCGAGTGTGCATCAGCCCCGAGATCCTTGCAGGCTGGGGGTCACGGGAGTAGGGGAGTGCGTCGCCTCTCTGACGGGGCCGCTCCTCAGACCCCGCTCGGTGGAGCCAGCCCCTCTGACCGCCGCTCCCGCCCCCAGTCCCGCCGGAGGTGGAGCCCAGCTCCCAGGATGTGCGCCAGGCGCTGGGCCGGCCCGTGCTCCTGCGCTGCTCGCTGCTGCGAGGCAGCCCCCAGCGCATCGCCTCGGCCGTGTGGCGCTTCAAAGGGCAGCTGCTGCCGCCGCCGCCCGTCGTCCCTGCCGCCGCCGAGGCCCCGGACCACGCGGAGCTGCGCCTGGACGCCGTAACCCGCGACAGCAGCGGCAGCTACGAGTGCAGCGTCTCCAACGACGTGGGCTCGGCTACCTGCCTCTTCCAGGTCTCGGGTGAGCGTCCCGTCGGTCCCGCCCCACCCACTGCCACCTGGCGACAGGCTCCGCCCCAGTCCCTGCTCTGCCGCGGGCTGGGCCCCGCCCCTTTGACGCGCGCCTCACCAGGCTTGGTCCTGGCCTCTCCAAGACCCGCCCATGCCCGGTCTAGACCCCGCCCCAGGCCGGATCCAGACCCCAATCCGGACCCAATCTGCCCGGACCGCACGGCCCCGCCCCCTCCAGATGCGGATCACGCCCCTTCGCCCCCTCCCTCTCTAGGCCTAGGCCTGCCCCTTTCAAGGCCCTCCCACACCTGTCTTAAGCCCCGCCCATCACAGCTCAGCCCCCTCTTCCTTGGCGTGTTGCAGCCGCACCCCTTTCTAACCCGGCCTTCACCAGGCCTGGGCCGTGCCCCTGTGGCCCCGCCGGCCTCAGGCCTACACCGCCCCGAGTCTGGGCCCCGCCCACATAAGGCATAGGCTCCGCCCCTTTCGGCCTCGTCAGTCCCAGCTCTGTGCTTACTGCGTGGTCAGCTCCAGCCCGCTCCCACCGGCGTTAGACCCGCCCACGCCCTGGCACCGTCGCGCTCCAAGCCCCTCCTCCCTCATCCTTGGCGCCAGAGGCTGCAGATAGGGAACCACCTCAGGGTCCTGAGCTGTAGCTTGGAGGAGAAAAGACGCCCCTCAACAGCTTCTCTGGAACGTCAGCGGTGGCTCTGGGCCGGACGGCAGACGTTTCCTGAGCTGCCAGCCTAGAGATGCAAGCCCTTCTGTGCCCAGGAGTCCACCTCTGCCCCAGCCCTTCAAGTCATTCCCTGGCGGGCTGTCTGGGGCTGCAGACAGGACGTGGATGGGTCAGAAAGGGGTGGAGGTGGTGAGGGCCTAGGGGAACACAGAGGGTTGCCATTGACCCCCTCCTTCCTCCGTGTGGGGAGCGTCACCTCCCTGCCAGAGCTGGTGGCAGCGCCCCTGGAGGAGAGCCCAGGCGTGCCTGTGCCCCATTCCACTGCACACCCAGGTTTCCCAACAGCACCTCACTGACTGGGTGCCCCTTCAGCTCCTGTTCGGATGTCCCCACTGGACAGCAGGGGGCTAGGACCACAGGTCACTGGCCCCCTCCCTTGCCCTTTCCCGCCACCCAGCCCTGCCAGCCAGAGGCCCCTGTGACATTTCCCACCTCCTTCCCTTCTCCCCTCTTCTCCCACACTTGCCCTGTCTCCCCACCTCTTTGCCTCCCTCTGTTCCCCTCCTCTCTCTTCTCTTCTTTTCCTCTCAATATCCCCAACCGTTCTGTGTGTTACCCCAATCCTCCTTCCCTGTGCCTTCCCTCATATCCCTCCTCTGTGTCTTCCCAAATTTCTCTTTTCTCTGTCTCTTCCTTGGCCTTTTCTCATCTCACCAACTTATCACCTCTTGGAATTTCCAATGTCCCTTCTCTATCTCTCACCGTCCCTGCTACCCATCCTCATTCTCCCCAATCCTCTCTTCTCCCAACATCTCCCTCCTCACTATGTTCCCTTTCTGTTTGTTCTCCATTCACTCTCTGTTCCTCCCCGTCCTCTGTTTCCCTCTCCCACGCCTCCTCTCTCTGTGTCTCTCCCCCTCCCTCACCCTCCACGGCCCCATGCCCCCTCCCCGCCCTCTCAGCCAAAGCCTACAGCCCGGAGTTTTACTTCGACACCCCCAACCCCACCCGCAGCCACAAGCTGTCCAAGAACTACTCCTACGTGCTGCAGTGGACGCAGAGGGAGCCCGATGCTGTTGACCCTGTGCTCAACTACAGACTCAGTGTCCGCCAGGTGGGCCACTGGGGAGCAGGGGCCTGGGGGCCGCTGGGGAGTGGGTGGCTGACTCTGGAAATACTCCTCAGCCCAGGGGAAGGGGTTGGAGACAGGGGCTCCGACACATTGACCCACTGGTAGGCAACTATTTAGAGGCAGGAAAAAAGTGTTCTGGACACAGCAGCAGGAGATAGGAGGTTCTAGGGACCTGCCCCTTCTGGACCCAGACACAGCCCCGAGAATTGGGCAGGCAAGGGTCCGCTGGGTCAAGGGGGAGCCAGCAGTGGCCACAGAACATAGAATCTACTCTTGAGTCAAGAGCTTAAGGAGGGAGGGTCAGTCTCATCTACAGGGTCTCTACAGCACAAGGCTAGAGTCACTAAGCTGTTTCCATGCCCGGTCTCATTCCTTGTGGTTCTGCCCAGCCCAAGAGGCAGTTGGTGGGAGGGTAAAAGTGTGCTCTGGGGCAGACTGCCTATGCTAGAATCCAGTTTTGTATGAGCTTGGGCAAGCTTCATCTCTTTGGCCTCAGTTTTCTTATCTGTAAAATGGAGGTAACTATAATATTCTACCTCAGAGGAGTGTTATTGTGGGGCTAAATGAGTTAATAATGGCATAACACTTAGAACAGTGCCTAACACTCATTAATTGCGCAATACATGGTGCTATCATTATTGTTATTAAGACAGCCTTGGGAGGGGAGCATGGAAGGGGCGATTGTCCCATCTCACAGATAAGGAAACTGAGGGCCTGACTTCCTAGTCCTTTGCTCATTCTGCTCCTCCACTCTGTCCCTCCCAAGTCACACGAGGGCCTGGGCTGGGCTCCAGCAGAGAGTGTGGCCTGCCATGCATCTGGGAACTCTCTGTGTTTACAGTTGAACCAGCACAATGCCATGGTCAAGGCCATCCCTGTACGGCGTGTGGAGAAGGGGCAGCTGCTGGAGTACATCCTGACTGATCTCCGTGTGCCCCACAGCTATGAGATCCGCCTCACACCCTATACCACCTTTGGGGCTGGTGACATGGCCTCACGCATCATTCACTACACAGAGCGTAGGTGACAGTGCTGGTGGTGGTGGGAAAGGTGGGCCCATCTCACGCGAGGGACCCCCTCCACCATCCCCACATGGTTCCTGAGCTTGGGGCTCCCCACTGTGCACTCTCCTACCCTGTCACTGCAGGCCAGGCCCACTGGCCCCTAGTCCTGGCTCTGAGGACCCTGTCCCCTGGTCCCAAGCAGGACACCCTCTGCAGAGCCCCACACCTCGGTTCTGACTTGGTTTCCCTGCTTGCTTTCTCAGCCATCAACTCTCCGAACCTGTCAGGTGAGACACCAACACCCCGTCCAGACACATGACTTCCCCTTCCCTTTAGGGACATAGCTCCTCTCCTGGTAGGAGGAAGGGACCTTGAGAGATACTCACAAAATGACTTCTCGCCGTCTTTCCGTGGGGCAGGGCCAGCAGCTAGAAGGAGAAGCAGGGCTGGGCTGGAGATGTTTGCATTTAGGATTTATTCTGGGACTTAAAGGCTGGGCAGATGGGGAGAGATTGCTGTCCCCAAAAGAAAATAGGAGAGGCCAGACTAATCCACATTCCCTGTTGCCTGGGGCAGGTTCCTAGTCTGTGAGCCAGGGACCCCTAAGGGATGTGGGCATAGAATTCCGGGGGTCTATGAACCTGGAAGGGCATACAATTATTTCTTTATATTCCCTGACTTCTAGCAGAAATATAACATCTCCTTCAATGATGAATGTCGACCACAAACCACAGCAGTGGAATCAGTCCCTGTGCTTTGTCAGCAGTGGCAATCTGATGTTTTCACATCACCTTGTTGTTGCCGACAGCTCTAAATATCATTACATTCGTTACTATTTCAAAACTATGGTAGTTATTAGACCAAACACCAGATCTTATGATTTAGAAAATAAAGAAGCCCACTTATAATTTTATGACAAATTAAAAAGTATTTTGACAACTATATTTCAATATAATTGACATTCTTTATAATCCTATGTATTTCATTTTATGCATCTAAAATCATTATTCTGACGTGGGGTCCTTAGGCTTCACTAGATGCCCAAAGGGTCTGTGGCACAAAAATGGTTAATAAGACTCGTTACAGGAAGAAATTTGTTACTGCCCCGCTCCGTTGCCTGGTCTCGCAGAGTCCTGGGTCCATTGCCTGGATGCGTGGGAGCCGTCTCGGGTGGCGAGAGAGGGCAAGGCTGGACAGAAGCGCGGAGGAGGCTGACCCTGTCTCATCCCCTGCCCCAATGCAGACAACACCTGCCACTTTGAGGACGAGAAGATCTGTGGCTACACCCAGGACCTGACAGACAACTTTGACTGGACGCGGCAGAACGCCCTCACCCAGAACCCCAAGCGCTCCCCCAACACCGGTCCCCCCACTGACATAAGTGGCACCCCTGAGGGTGAGGACCTGGCCGGCTGCTAGGAATGGAGGACTGCTTTCGGGAGGGGGTTAGGCCCAGGGAGCCCCAGTCTGAGGGGAGACACAGCCCTGTCCCCGAGGAACCCCAGTCTGAGGGGAGACATGGCCCTGTCTCTGGGGCCCCCGAGTCTGAGGGGAGACACGGCCCTGTCCTCAGGGAGCCCCAGTCTGAGGGGGGACACAGCCCTGTCCTCAGGGAGCCCCAGTCTGAGGGGGGACACAGCCCCTTCCCTGGGGAACCCCAGTCTGAGGGGAGACACAGCCCTGTCCTCAGGGAGCCCCAGTCTCACGGCCCCATCCCTGGGGAACCCCAGTCTGAGGGGAGACATGGCCCTGTCCTCAGGGAGCCCCAGTCTGAGGGGGGACACAGCCCCATCCCTGGGGAGCCCCAGTCTGAGGGGAGACGCAGCCCCAGTCTGAGGGGAGACACGGCCCCGTCCCCAGGGAGCCCCAGTCTGAGGGGAGACACGGCCCCATCCCTGGGGAGCCCCAGTCTGAGGGGAGACACGGCCCGTCCTAACAGAGGATCAGGAAGAAGAGAAATTGCAGTAGAGCTGAGAACTCATGGGTGCGGACCAGACTCCTGTGCGGTGCTGTGAGGCGGGGAGGATGGGGTGAGGCTGCTGAGGGTGGGCAGGAGGGAAGCAGGGGCAGGGCGGGGAGGAGCCTGTTGGCGCATCACCCCTCCCCCGTAGGCTACTACATGTTCATCGAGACATCAAGGCCCCGGGAGCTGGGCGACCGTGCGAGGCTGGTGAGTCCCCTCTACAATGCCAGCGCCAAGTTCTACTGTGTCTCCTTCTTCTACCACATGTATGGGAAGCACATCGGTGAGTCGGGGGACCAGGTAGTGTGACTGTGTGTGCGCTGGGGGTGGGAGGGAAGGAGGGTCACAGGAGGCTGGGGGCTGGCCCACGTGAGGCCTGAGCTTCCCGACTTGGCTAAATCACAAGTCCTTGGAGAGGGTATGTGTAAAAGGTTGGCAAGGGGAGAGGTTGAGGTTTTGAGATGATCAAGGCTTCAACAGGGCGAGATGGAGGTCCCGCAGGGATGGAGGGGGCCAGGAAGAGGCTGCGTACATTGAGTGCCTGCCAGGTGCCAGGGGATGTCCTGGGTGCTCGGCATCCCTGGTCTCATTAACCCTCACCACTACCAGCTGAGGAAGTGTTACCACACGACTCAGAGAGGTTAAGCATCTGCCCAAGACGGCACAGCAACCCGTCTGTCTGACTTCCCTGAGTCCTAAACACGGGGTGGGAAGGGTGCCGCTGTGCGCCGTGGGAGGAAGTCCTGCTTCCCAAGTGTTAGAGTGGACTTAAGAATGCCCTTTGGTAAGAGATGGCGCTAGTTGGAGTGTCACGTTGATCAATAGACTCATCAGTTCAGCCGCCACTTCCGGAGCACCTGCCCTGCGCCAGGTATGCCGTGCTGCGGTGCACGAGGTGGAAGAGCTCCCCATCCTCTTGGCACTTGCAGCCGAGTGGGAGCGACGGACATTAAACAACCAGTGGCACCAGGTGGGAGTGGCACCCTGTGGCAGTGGCAGGACAGGCCAAGACAGCTGGTAACAGGGAGACCTGACTGACCCTGGGACGTGGGTGTGGAAAACTCTACAGAGGAGGCGATGATTTTTTACAATTTTGTTTGTTTGTTTACAAACAAACAGTATATTTCACATGGGTCAAAAGGCACAAAAGGGTGCACAATGCAAGTCCCCTCCCATCCCAGTCCTTCTGCCACCCAGAGCCCTCCCCCAAGGGCAATGAATAGACTAGATCTGGGGGCAGATTTCCAGAGGTACTTTATGCACGTAGAAACCAGTGCCTATTTATATTCTGTTTCCTCCCAGCTTTACACACGCTGCTCTGTGCTTGCTTTCCCCTCTGAGCTGTGCGTCATCGCGGCCATCATTCCTTATCAGTGCTCGAGAAGCTTCTTCATGTTTTAAAGTCACAGTGATGGAGTGACTTTAAGCAAGCCTAGACCCGAAGGCTCAGCAGGGAGAAGTCTCCAGGGCTAGAGTGACGGGCCACGCTGCCCTGCCCGGGGGAACTAGAATGGAGTGGGATGGACGGCTCTGCAGCCACTGGGGCCCCTAAGCCACACAGACCAGTTTGCCCATGGCTGGGTAGAGACTTCCTAAGAAGCTTCCTTTGGGGTAGGTGAGGGTGGGTGACAAGGACTTCCCCGCCCTGCTCCGCCCTCTCGTTTCCACTGGACTTCCCCAGCTAGAGGAACCAGTCCAATCTGGTTCGCCCCTGCCATTCAGTTTTAGCACTGAACCCCCTCCGTCCTAGGCAAACCAGGACAGTTGGTCACTGTATCTCCAGCTCAGAAGGGGCACTGGGGACCCAGTTGCCAAGAGGAGCATGTTGGCTCCAGGAAGGGCCTGGGAGATCACGCCCTAAGAGCTGGGAGAGAGAAAGCCCGAGGGGGCAGTGCCTGCAACAGACCTTGCTCTGAGTTCCCCAGAGGGGAGAACAAACACAAGCAGGGAAAGCTTGCGGGAGGCAGATTTGACTTCTGCCTAAGGAAGAACCTGGAAGCATCAGATCTGCCCAGCAAAGGAGCGGGCTCTCCCTGGGCAGGAGGACTATCTGGCAGGGGTGCTGTGGGGAGGGCCATGTCCCAGATCCCCCGCTCAGGCCCCTCCGAAGGCCCCCAGCACCGCCTTCTCCATTCCTCCCACACCTGTGCTGCCCCCCACCCCCACCCCGTCTGCTTCCTTGACCCCTTTTGCTGCCACGCTCCCTGGCTCCCACTCGGCTCTAGCACGTGGGTCTCCTTGCTTTTCTTTAAATATGAGACAGGTTCCTGCCTTAGATGCCTTTGCTTGTGATATTCCGCCAGCCTGGAACATTCTTCCCTCCCTTCATTCAGGTCTCCTCAAAGAGGTCCCTGACCACCCGTCTAAAACAGCTCTCTATCTTTTTCCCTGCATTATTTTCCTTATAACGCCTACCTCCAGTAAAACGGCAGCTCCACAAGGGCAGGGCTCTTCATCTTGTCCTAGTGCCTAGAACAGTGCCTGGCACACAGTGGTGCCCAGGTAGTGGAATGATGAATGACGGACTAAATGACTGATGGGGGATTTGGGCTTGGTAAACCCTGAGGTCACTTCCAACCCTGAGATTCTGTAAACGTCCTTAATGACAGTCATGGAAAGTTCTCCCTCCATTCAGCATTTAATTGTTGAGAACTGATAGGAATTTGATGTGGGGGCTGAGCCTAGAAGAAAGGATGGATGGATGGATGAAAAGGATGTGAGCAGGTGAATGAAGGGTCAGGCACAAACGCCTGCCCCAAGCTGCTTGTTTGCTGAGTGCAAAGGTCAGCTGAAAACAGCTGACCTGTCTGGAACTTGTTAAAGAAATTAACAAACGGCCCTGACCCTTTGCACGTGTCCTTGGAAATAAATACAGGGAGGAACTCGGCTAAGGAGGCCATTTTCTCCCTTAGATTTTGGTCTCTCCCTTTCTCTCTAAACACTGTGTGTTTCTAGTATTGATTCATTCCTTTGCTACCGAGCTCAGGAGCGAAAAAGTAGCCAAAACAATTTGACACAGACCTTCCCTCAAGGAGTCAGTCGGGAGGAGAAGATGTAGATCAGGGTTGCTGTGCCGCAGCGCAGAGAGGCCTGGGCTTGGGGAGCTGCAGGTTAGGGACTCAGAGTTCACAAGAAAGATGAGGGGCTCCCAGCTCAAACCTGGCAAGATTCCTGGAGGAGGTGGCATTCCAGACAGGCCTTGAAGAAGGGGAAAGGATTTGGCCAGGGGGACACAGCAGGGAAGGACATCTCAAGCAGAGGGAACAGCCTAGGCAGAAGCCCAGAGGCTGGGAAGCTGGAGCGTGTCCAGACACCAGCACGTAGTTCCATTTGGCTTTGGAGGTGGCAGGAAGGCGCGGAGGAATGTAGTGCACAGGCCCACTCTTAAGGGAGCCTGAGGGTCTTGGGCCCTGGCTGACCCCTGGGAAGGGATGTCAGGAAGGCCCTGAGCAGGGAGGATATTGGAGCTGATCGGGTGCCGAGAGAAAGGGGGTAGAAATTCTATGATAGTTTGAGCAGTGAAAAAGCAGGCACGCCCATCAGGGTCCTTGGGGCAGGGGGTGGAGGAAGAAGAAATGGCATGGGATTGAGGCTAGACCCCAGGGGCATGGAGATGACGGCAGATCCCCAGGAGCGGGTAGAGAGAGTTGTCCCTTTGGGGCTGGCAAGAACCCCAAAAGGCATTGTGGCTTCAACCCTGCCAAAGCCAGGGTGGGCACCTCCTATTCTATTGGGTGCTAATTGCAGCCTGGGCCCATCTCCTGCTGGTAAGGGTGCCTCGAACCTCAGTACACTCCACAGGCCTGGCTCTGCTGCTGGGCAGGGGGTGTTTCTTGCTGTCCTGGTCCCTCCTCCCCCCTCCCCTCCCACCCTGACTGGCAGCTCAGGGCACCAGCTGTCCCCAGACCTTGTGTCTCGCTGGCTCTCCTCGATCCAGCTTCTTTCATCCCAGGAAGGTAACATTTGGTGGCTCTCCCCCATCAGGAGGTCTGTCTATCTGATGTCACAGATGGTGCGCCTTTGTCTGTGGGCAGTGCCATGGAAATGCCAGCCACCAGGCGCCATCTAAGATTGATTTCCCTTCCCTCAGAGCCAGGTATTTCGTGTCGCTGGGGCTCGAGGTGGGCTGAGAGACAGGCGGGGGGCGTTGACATTGCCTGGGTGCTCCTAGCCAAGCCACGGTCCCCTCCTTCTCCTCTTGTGCCCCTCAGCACCCCCGGAATCCCAGGTCCCTGTGGCTGTGGGCACGTGGGCTCGGCACCCCCAGGCTAATGCCTCCAAAACCTCACTCGCACTGTTTTCACCACAGCTGTGGAGCACGGGCACCATCTTTCTTTAAATCAACTCACTCTTTTTTTGTTTTTTTTCACTGTGTCCTAAGCATCAGTATTAGAGAAATGCTGCGTTTGAAGGGTTAGCTTCATTCCCCACATGGAACATACAAATGAGTATTAAAATTTTAAAAGTCCTTTCACCTCCAGCCATCACGTCCTGCCAAGGTGTGCACTGTGCCCTGCGGGAGTCCTGCCCTGTGCTCAGACACAGGTCCCACTACCCTGGGACAACTCCGCTATTTAGAGGGAAAGGAGGGTGTGTTCAGGGGTACGGGGAGTAGCTGATTAGCACGGAAGGAAGGAAATGAAGGAACATTCGCAAGTCACCCTGATGAACTGAAACCCTGCCGCTGTCCTCTGTTCCCCACACGGGGGTCTCCCTGCGGGACGGGGACGTTGAGCCAGGCTGCAGACGGGGAGAGGGTCCCGCCACCAGGGACAGGGTGTGGGCAGTGGTGGGAGAGGAGGGCTCGGGAAATGCAGAAAGGCAAGCGTGTCCTGGCCGGGCCTCACCGCCCCTGTCTTCACACCCACCACAGGCTCCCTCAACCTCCTGGTGCGGTCCCGGAACAAAGGGGCTCTGGACACGCACGCCTGGTCCCTCAGTGGCAATAAGGGCAACGTGTGGCAGCAGGCCCACGTGCCCATCAGCCCCAGTGGGCCCTTCCAGGTGAGTCCGCTGGGCCCAGAGGCCCCTCCCAGGCGCGGGTGGTTGTCCTGGCCGGGAAGCGTTTCGGAAAGCCTGGCGTTTGATCCTGGGGCCGGGGAGGAAAACAGGCAGGGCGGGGGGACCTCCAGGTAGACTGAGGGGAAGGTGGGGGCAGGGGGCTCTCTGGCACCTGGAAGAACCTCCACAACCCCTGCTCCCTGCTCTCTGACCCCACCCCAGATTATTTTTGAGGGGGTTCGAGGCTCAGGCTACCTGGGGGATATTGCCATAGATGACGTCACTCTGAAGAAGGGAGAGTGTCCCCGGAAGCAGATGGATCCCAATAAAGGTGCAAGACGGGAAGGGTGTGGGGGAGCCGAGTGTGGGGAGGACCATGGGGGTGGATGCCCATCTGTTGTGGGGGCATTTGTGTCTGAGTGGGGGCTCAGGATGAGTGAATGAGTGAGGGGAATCGCGTGTCTGTGACTGTGTGAACATGTGCCCACCGTGGGCCCCACCCCGACTCAGGCTGGGGGGCGTACGTAGGACAGTGGGAAGCCCCAGACCCGGCCTCCTTGTGAGCGGACCGAGTTATCTGCAGTGTCAGAGCCGCCTGTGTCTGAATACGTCTCTGTGTACCTTTGGCTCCCGACATGAACGGGTGCCCTCCGAGGGCCAGGTGTTTCCAATACTAACAAGTCCAGTTTACTGAGTAATTTCCATGTACCAGGCAAGGTACAAAAACCTGTATATGCACGCTTCACTTAATCCTCACAGCAGTCCTTTGGGGCAGCTCACACTTTTAGACCCATTTTACAGATGAGGAAACTGAGGCCCACTGAGGTTGAGTAAATTGCTGCCCGAACGCGCCAGGCTGAGCCAACCCTCACACTGCACCACCTCACGTTTGTACCACGAGTGTGTCTCTGTGCATTGAGGGCGATGCCCACCTTGAGGACCCCCAAAGATGGGCAGAGCCACAGGGCCCCATTACTGCTGACCTGCCCCTGCAGAGCTGACCGGAGCCCTGGCCTGTCTCCTCTCTCTCTCCTGTCGCAGTGGTGGTGATGCCGGGCAGTGGAGCCCCCCGCCAGTCCAGCCCGCAGCTGTGGGGGCCCGTGGCCATCTTCCTCTTGGCATTGCAGAGATGATGAGAGCTGCTTAGCCCCCCACCCTGCCCCCGGCACACCAAAGTGTCCACATTGTACCAAAGACTGACCCCCGCCAGCCGGGGTGCCCAGGGGCAGGGCTGGCCCGCCTGGGAGGGGGCCTGCGTTGGCTGTGAAGATGAGCAGAGGACAAGGACAGAGGCCGGCACTGAGGCCACGGAGATGGTTGTTCGACACACGCACACACGCACACACTCACGCTCACACACACAGAGATATATTAAAGCACAAGTTTCTATCCGACCTGCCAGCACCTTCTTTACTGCGAAGACAGGGGACTTGCCCGAATGGCGTCTGCCAACCCAGGGACCTCAGCACGACGTAGGCCTTGTCTTGGCTGCACCTGTGGTGTGTTTCTGACCCTCCCCCTGTCTGCTAACTCAAGGCCGAACTCCAGCCTGGTGGCTTGGCCAGGAGGGAGCCAGAAGTGGGACAGAACGGGAGCCCCTCCCTTGGTTGGACTCCGGGACTCCCTGGCATGGGGAGGCAGGGATCACAGGAGGGCCAGGTGGGACTTTGTATGCTCTGTGACTGACCCCGTCCAGGGGATGACAAGGCAGGTGGGGTGCCCGCTGCGCCCAACTCTACCCCAGAGTGAGGGCTGCATGGTGGAGACCCTAGGCCACCCCAGGTCACCTGGCCTATTTCTGGGACATCATGTTCCCCTCCGCAGTGTGCTCCCTTTGAAAGGACCCAGCACAGGGTCTTGGGGCTGGGCAGTCTGAAGATTGACACCTCCCCCCCATCCGAGAAGCAGCTGGACTCCTGCGAGCACAGTCCCCTCCCTAACCTTGGCGCCCAGATGGGTCTCAGAAGAGCTGGGAAAGTGGTGGCCAGGACATTTTCTGGGGTGTGTCTTGACTTTGAGAGAGGCGGAAGTCCTGCCTCTGTAAGTTTGTGCCCCCATAGAGGACATTGAATTTGGGAGGAATGGAGCCCCCTTTCTTATCTACTTGGCATGAAAGCGTGCTCCGGGCATGAGGGGTGTGCAGGGCAGAGCGCCACAGAGACTGTGGAGTTGGCTGTTCCTCCTGCACCCAGAGGCAGTGAGGAGGAGGGGTTTGTAGAGCTGGGGTTGGTAGATGGGACAGTTGCTGGTTCCCTTTTTCCCTGGGAGCTGAGCCTCATGCCCTGAACTGTGAAGGGCTCCCTGTCCTTGGGTCCTGGGTTGGGAGCCTGAGAGCGACGTGATGGGACCTAGATCTCTCCACTTCCACATCACCCCAGAGGCCCCCAACCCCATCCCTGGGACAGAGGAGCCCCAGCCCCTTCCAGGATGAGGCTTTACGTATGCATGTGGCCGAGTGTCTGTGTGCACGTGTGTGTGTGTGTGTGTGTGTGTGCATGTGCCCATCTATGTCTGGGTACCACAGTGGGCACATCGCTGGGCAGGAGTGTGTGCAGTATGGGTCTGTGTGTGCAATTCCATGTGTCTGCCTGTGAGGCTGGGTCAATACCCACCTCTGTGAGCGCCTGTGTCCATCAGCCTGCATGTCCATCTTCCTGAGTGACAGGCATGTTTGTGGGGTGCTGGCCGAACAGACCACCTCCAGCCCTATTCTGTAGTCTCCGCTGCCCGGGATGGCCTGAAATTCCACCTTTCATCCCCTATGGATGACAAAGAGCTTACAGACAACCCTATTGAATGCAAGCACCTTGGGTGGTGGGGGGGGGGGTCACAGGGCCCCTCCTGGAGCATTTGGTGGGGACAGCTGCAGAGAAGAAGCCGGGAACTTGGGCAGCACTGCAGCGCCAGGAGGCTGGCAGGGAACCGAGGCAAACGCTGCCCATCTCTGCGCTCCACCAAGCCTGTGTTATCATCATCACCAACAGCTGGTGGGTGGCAGGGCCAGGCTGCAGCTGGAACTCCTGATAGTGATCAGCGTGGCTGCCTTCCTGGCTGGGTCAAGGTCTCTGTCCGGCACACGCCTCCATCTCGTCTGCAGGGTATTGTTCCTTAATTGTCCCATCTGTGCAGAGTCTGTTGCCCCCAACTAGACTGTGAGCTCCTCCTCTGAGCCGTCCAAGCCCTCTCGTACCTCCCACCCATGCCTGGTGCAAGCGAGCCTGGTATGGAAGCCACAACGTGGGCTTTGCCCAGTGGAAAGGATTCCATGAATCAGTGGTTCCCAGCGCGCTGCAGAATAGAACCACCAGAGGGTCTTTTAAGAAGCATTGCTGCTTGGGTCCCACCCCAGAGTTACTGATTTAATCGGCACCAGAAATGTTGAAAAGCTCCTCAGGAGAACCCGAGAGTGGGAACAACTGGCCTGTCACCTACCAGGCCCTTCCTCTGTGCCCTCGCTGGGGTAGGTGCCGGAGCGCCGGGAGCGAATAGCCCCAACCGCTTCCTCCCTGGCCCTGCGATGCCCTGTGCCTGCTTCCCTCAGATGACCTCTCCAGTCCGTCTGCCCCTCACCCTGGCTGCTCCGACGTGGGATTTGTCTGCCATGGTCATCTCCGTATCCACAGGGCCTAACGCAGAAGAGTTGCTCAGCACTTGCCGGCTGAGCTGACCCGAGCACACGCGGTCCCCGAGCTCCTGGTCTTTTGGACAGAGGAAGCTGTTCTGGGTCTCAGTGGGCAAGGGCAGCCCCTCCTCGAGGGTGGCTTGACCCGGGATTGACAGAGTGGTGTGTCTGCTGGGACGCCGAGGTGACGTGTGCATGTCCGTGCGTGCCAGCAGGTGTGTGGGGATGTGGGTGTCGGTGTGTTCTAGTAGGTGCTGTGAGTGCCTAGGCATGTGCTGTCTGTCTGTGTGTGTGTGTGTGTGTGTGTGTGCGCGCGCGCCTCTGTGCGTCTGCAAGGAATGAGTGTCTTTGTGTATCCCTGAGTGACTTGTGTGTCCGTGTTGGTGTGTCTGTACAGGGCGCCTGTGAGTTAGCATCTGTGTGTCAGTGTTGCCTGTGCTGTGTGTGTCTGTGTGTGCCAGCGTGTGTCAGTGTCTGTGTGTTGGCGGGTGGCCCATGAATACCCCAGCCCAGGGGAGACCAGGCTGGCTGGATCCAGTGCATCTCCCCAGTGGCAGCCTCGCCCTCTGGGTCAGGGTGATGGAGGCATTTTGTGGCCTTAACATGGGGAGTCCAGGGTCAGCCCTCAGGGTGTTGGGGCCCTTCCACCCCTGTCCCCTTCTGGCTGGTGTCTGGGGAGAGAGGGACTCCTGGGGCCAGGTGCTGTATAGCAGAGGATGGGGAGTCTCAGCTTAGCTGTCCTGCTCCTGGGTCCACAGCCAGCCTCCTAGGGGTGCTGAGTTAAGCTGAAGACCAAGCCCCCTCCTCCTGGAATGCTTCCCCACCTTTGCCCTCTCTGGGATGGGCCCCTCACCTCTTTCCCATTCATTCTCCTTTTCCCTGTGCTCTGGGAAAGCCCCTGGCTCAGGCTGTGGGACAGGATGGGCCTTGGAAGCCAAAGCCCTTTGTGATGCAAATGAAGCTGAAGCCCAGCGTGGGAAGGGACTAGCCCCAGGTCACACAGCAAGTTTGGGTAGAGCCAGCTTTGGAAGCCAGGTACTACAGCCCTGGGGCTGTCACACCACTGGCCACTGCCCCTGAAATCTCCTGCCAGACTGCCATGGGGAGCTTGGTCACATTGCCCTGTCTGCAGGGTGCTGGTTGAGATGTCACCGATGTCACTGGGATCCTGCACTGGAAGAGATACTGTCTCCCTGTCCCAGAATTTTCTGGTCTCTCATCCCAGGCCACAGACCGTCCCACCCCATGGCAGGTCTGGGTGCCACACAGAGGCTGTCACCGTCTGCCCACAGTGACTGTAGCTGCTGCCCATCCCCCTGGGTCCCAGCGAGAGGAGACCCTGTTTCCCATCCCCTCTCCCCTGTCTTCACAAGAGCCTGGGCCAGGAGGGAAGGCCAGCGTGTCCTCACGTCCTCATCCTCTTGACCTCCCCCCAAGGACCTGGAGGGCTGGGGGGAGGGTGCAGAATCCTGTGTTTTCCGCTTGCTGGACGGCCCGAGGGAGTGGGGCTTATTCCCACGGCCTGTCCCCAGGAGTGGGACGGGTAAGCCTGCTCTGGAGGGTCCCTGTAGAGCCACTGGTTGAGGCTGAGTTCTGGGTTCAGGGATTTAGAGTTCTCTGTCCAGTCAGTGCTCGGCGTGTGTGTGTTGGGGCAGAAGGACCACTTTTTCCTGGGGATCCCTTGACCCTTAGAGCTGGAGGGGACCTTAGGGACCATCTAATCTGGTACCCCCATTGTACAGATGAGGTCCAGAGAGATGGCATTTGCTCACCCCCAGCCCCTCTCCCTCACGTCACCTGCATTCATTTCCCAGGGGCCCTACTGAGAATGCCCTCCCCTCTAAAACCTTCCTGCCCCCTCCCAGCTGCCCACCTGATCACCCTCTCAGCCCAACTCTGCCAGCCCCCTCGGTGCCCGTGGTACCTACGCATCCTTCCTGCCCCAGGGTGGCAGCTCAGCCAGGCCTTTATCCCCAGCCCAGGACGGGGCCAGGGAAGGAGGGGCTGCTGCAGCCCTGAGGCCTCAAAGACCTGGGAGAAAAGCCAACCCCTCCCGCCCAGGCCCACGCGTCTGACCACTCCAGCCCTCCCCACCACCAAGGTAAAAGCACAACAGGAGACCCCTTCTTAACGGGTGAAATGTACTGGGGTTGTTTTTTTAGTCACACAACCTCATCCTCACCCCTTTGCCTTGCTCTCTGTCTCCACCCTGCCTCTGTCCGCCGTTTGCTCCTCTTTCACCCTCAAGCCCCCAAATGTAACCTCTAGTTGCGGACGCGGTTGTTCAATCAATAAAGCTGCAGTGTTCTAGCGCTCAGGGTCAGGCTGTGTGTGTCGCTGGGTGGGGACACCGGGGTTCCTCTCGACTCCCTGGCGGCAGCCTCTCTTCTCTTTGGCACCTGTCCTCATGGGTCCTGCTCTTGGCCTGGACAGCAGGGACCTGCATCCTGGTCTGCCCCCCAGTGTCCTCATTCATTTGTTCATTCAACAAATACCGACCACATCTTGCCTCCGTGGAAGCTCCTGTTTAGCGGGGGAGATGGACGTTAAGCTCATCACTGCAGCAGGAAGTATGTAGTTCTGAATACAGCGAGGGCTGCGAAGGAAAATGGATGCTGTGAAGAAAGGTAAGAGGAGGGTCCTTGTTTGGGTTGGGGGCTTCAGGGAACACTTCTCTAAGGAGACATCCAGGAGAGACCAAAGGAATGGTTGGAATTAGCCTGTTGCGACAGGGAGGGTCATCTTCCGAGCAGAGGGAACAGAATATGCAAAGGCTTAGGGGGTGAGAGAACGCAGAAGGCTCATGGAAGTGGAGGAAGGGCAAGGAAGAGGAATAAAGTTGGCATGGGTGGCTGAAATGCCCTTTGCCTGTTCGGCTCCCAACCCCACCATCCCTCCTACACGCTCAGAGTTGCTCCCTCATAGTCTCTCTTCTGGGCCCACAGCCCCCCGGCACCCTACTCGGGGCTGCCTCCCTTATTCGCCACCGGCCAGATGCACACTCACCCCCAAATCATGTCGCGCCAACCTTTCCCTTTAGCCCGGACTTCTCAGAATTCTAGAATTTCAGAGCTGGGAGATCCTTAAAGGTCACTTATTTCAACCATCTACTCCTGTGTTTTCTTCAGGAGAAATGGGCTTGCCGAGGTCATGGGGGCAGGCAGTGGTGAGGGAAATTCACCATCCTGTGAGCGTTCCCAGTGTGACCCCAATCAACAGCAAGGGTGTCGTGACATGAACTACAGGGAGATCAGGCAGATGAGAGGAAGAGGGTCTTTTGTGTTACTTGGTTGCAATGACTCGGGTAGGCAGAGTAGTTTCAATTCCATGTTCCAGATGGGGAAACCAAGGCTCAGAAAGGTGACAAGACCAGGGGCCCCTACCCCGTGAGCTTTATCAGCTCTCACATTGGGTAACGTCTTGCCGCCATACCTGAGCTTTCTCTCCTAAGGACTTGGGGGTCGCCACCTCTGTAGGTTGGCTCACTGAGCACAGGAAGAGAGACCTACTCAAGCTCACTCAGGTACAGGAGCATTGCTGGGGGAATACATAGGGAGGGGGACAGACACTCAGACACCCAAACAGGAGTTGTAACAGGGATGGTTCTCCTGAACCAGATGAGTATTCTGGATCCAAGATAGGTCTAGGGCCGTCACAGAGGTCTAGGGCCATCATAGAGGTCTAGGGCCGTCACAGAGGTCTAGGGCCGTCACAGAGGTCTAGGGCCGTCACAGAGGTCTAGGGCCGTCACAGAGGTTTATGGCTCCTCCCCTGTGTTTGTAAAGGTGGTTGTAAATCCCTTATTATCCTTCCTGTAGAGAGACGGAGTCAAGCACTCTTCCTCTTGAATCTGGGCTGATCTCAGTGACACATTTGTCCAATAGACAATAGAAGGTGCCATTCTGAGTTGAAGATGCCTTGGAGCTTCAGCTCAGGCCTCTTGGAATGTTCTCTCTGGGAACCCCGAACCACCACGTGGGATGTCCGACTCCCCTGAGACTGTCGTGTGTAGGTGCGCTGGCTGAGCGTCCCAGCTGAGTGCAGCTTTCCAGCCGTCCCCACCAAAGCGCCAGGAGATGTGGGAGTGAGGCCTCCTTGGACCTTCCAGACCAGCCCATCTGTTGATGCCACATGGCACAGGAGAATCGCCCAGGCAGGTGCTGCCCAAATTCCAGACCCACAGTCAAGGGATACAATAGAATAACTATTGTGTTAAGCCCTTGAGACTGGGCTAGTTTGTTATTTCAGCAATAGGTGACCACCCTGGTGTGGCCACTCTCCAGCGTCTGCTGCTTTTTGTCCGCATGGTTCCTCTCCTGACTCACGGTGTCTGCTCCCTCCTAACTTCAGCTTCCCGGGCATCACGACCTCTCCGTCACATTCTTCCAGTGGCGACCGCCAGCAGTCACCGACTCAGCCCCTCTAGAGAATGGGCTGACGGAACTGCCCCCCTTCTTGTGTCCAGCCACACGTTCCTGGGCAGCCAGGGGGTTGGCTCCCCTCGTGTCAGTGCCGCCTGATCCAATCCGCTGGCCGGAGCAAGGAGTCGTGGATATAAAACACGGCTACCTGGCAGCTGCCACGTCTAAAGAGGTTGTGGGTGGGTCCACTCGGGAGGGGCCGGAGGCTGGCGGGCACCATAAAAGTATCTCAGAGAGGTGATGGGGTTACTCTAGCTCATAAAATTCAGAAGAGGGAGAACCTGGAGGCAAATCCAGCTTTCTGACTTTTGGTGCAGTGCGTGTTCACGCCAGCCAGATTCCCTCCTCTGCTTCCTCCCCTGGGGCCGGGCTGCTGTTGTCACCCGCTCAGCCCAGGGGCTGGGAGAACAAGGGCCCCGTCCTTGGGGCTCAGGCTCCAGGCCTCTGCTTCAGATGGAAATTGCCCTTGGTCTTGCTTTTCTATTTCTAGCCGCCTGACCTTTTTGCATGTCTTTTGCTGAAAGCTACTATAACACCTTTGTAGAAAGGAGCTGGGTATAAATAAACCCAAGAAAAAAGTCGAAATTCTTCTCCTTGAAGTCACCCCAAACCCGAGTGGAGACATCCCTCCATACTGCTCCTCGAACCCCCAGCTCCCCGAGTCATCTTTCCTGGGCTGTACCCCTGTCCGCACCCAGCGTGGCTTCCTGCTCTGAGGTCCACTTGGCAGGTCCCCTGAAAGCACATCCTACCCCTGGCACCGTCACCCTGTCTTGTCAGCTGTTTTGGTTTTCTCGTTTCTCTCAGGGCCCCGGAGGCCAGCCGAGCTCGGCGGAGTGGACTCAGCACTTTGTGAGGCCCTAACAGAGCCCCCCTCTCCGTCCCACCCCCTCGTTCCCACAGAACCACCCACGGACTCATTCTCGTTGGAGAGGCGGCGAGGAGTGGAGTAAAACATGAGTCAGGGAGGCTGAGACGCCGAACGTCCACGCAGTGGGAGTCTCCGCTGCCATTTAAAGATGTCCATAATGTATCGCTGAGCAGAACGGCAGATCAGAAAAGAACATGCCTATTACCATCTCTTGTTATATAAAAATATCCGTGTGTATATATGAGTGTATGCATTTTTTTAAGTCTGAAAGCCGACTCACTGGGATGTGAATGGTAGTTATCTCAGTGGTGAAATTTCAGATGCTTCTGACTCACAGCTTTAGGCTTTCTGCATTGCCTGAATATTGTTACATGAACACGTATTACTTTTAATAACCAGGAAAAAAAATCTATTTTCTCAAGAAAAGAAAAGCCAGAGTCATCAAGGACTATAGATTAGAAATAAAGGTCACTTTCTGTTCTTAGCATTATTTTTATAACTATACATCACAGAGTTTGGGAAAAGGCTTGAATTTGAAATCTTTTCCTGCTGATTTATTCAAATAAAAATACTCACGCAATGGGGAGGGGAAGGAGAAGGATTGGGTTGGGCTGACCAGGGGCGAGGAGGAGGGGACGTCCAGGCGAATTTTGAAAACGAGAAATCCCCAGGATATTACTACCTCCAGCGACAAACACTAGCATTTAGTGTTATGCCCCCGCCCATGCGTGTGTGTGTGTGTGCGCGTGTGTGCACGTGTGCTTGCACACGTGTGAGTGTACGTGCAGGCCCACGCGTGTAAGCCTGCGGTAGCCTTGACTGTATAGTCATGAGGCAAGCGGCTAACTGAGAAGCCCGAGTCCTGTGCTCTGTCCTTCTCTCCTGGGCCTCCCTTACACGCTCTCTCTTTTGGCTCAAGAATGCCAGGTCCCTGTAGCCCCAAAAAGCAGGAGAGAGAGAGAGGGAAGAATCAGTCGACTGAGGACTGGTACGCCAGACTGCTATTTAGTAACGTCAAATATCCATTTAAAAATAAAAGAATAATCCCTCCTATGTGCACAGCCCTTCCAAGTTTACCTTAATTTCTCCTTTCTCCCCCACCCTCACCCTGAGAGGGCACCAATAATGTCCGCTTTACAGATGGGGAAACTGAGGCTTAGAGAGGAAGAGAGACTAGCCTAGGGTCACACAGCTACCAAGGCTGGAGCTGGACTCGGAGCCGGGCTCTTGCCCTACCACCCAGGGAGCTTTCCATAGCTACCTCTATGCCCTAAAGAACGTGTTTGGAAAGTAATATCACACAAGCACCGTGCGTTCATCGGGGGAAGAACAGTGAAAATCACTTGGGATGCCTTTGCATGATGGGTGGGGGGGGTCCCGACAGGAGGGCCGAGGGGGCTGCGGGAAAGAGTGGAGAGCCCCTGGACGGACCCAGGGCTGACTTCTCCCTGGAGCGGGTCCAGGAAGGGGCTCTGGAGAGAGCAGGGGGGCTCCGAAGAGGCCCTGTAGGGCCAGAGGTCGGGGCAGAGAAACCCGGTTGAGAGTGCAGGTCTCAGAGCCACACCATCCTGGGTCTGAATCCAGGCCCTTTCCTCTGCTTGCTGGCTGTGTAACCGCGGACAGATTACTTAACCTCTCTGAGACTAGGTGTTTTTCCCCATCTGTAATAGGAGAATATGAGTAACTAAGGATGAAATGAGATAACCCGCACAGCAGCTGGCACCAAACAGGTGATTAGCAAGTGTTCACTACCATCGCCATGATCGTGTTGGAAGAGCAACATTTAAAACACGTAAGGGCCCACTGCAGCGTGTTCCTAGATGGGAAATCTGGGTATCTGTGGGCTGGGAATGGGAGGAAACTACTGACCCCCGTCCCCAAAGGCTTCCTGGAACAGGTGCTCTTCAAGGAGCATAGAGGAAGGCCAGGGACACAGATGCAGTAAGGCCACTGCTTGGCTTTGAGGAAGACCCCAGGGGCCTTGGAGGTGGCCAGGGGTCCGAAGGGGCCTCTTGCTCCCTCTTCCTTTTGGGGATGCCCGTGGCATTGGCGTCCCCTGTGCAGTGCTGGCACCTCCCTCCCTCTCATGAAAGTGGGGCTGTGTCATGAGGCCTTGCTGCGGATGAGCCAGGTGTGCCCACAAACCCACCCCGCAGTGAGGCGGGTGAGGAGGGCCTGGGCGGGGCAAGAACAGGGGTCGCCCCCTTCCCAGTCTCCTCCACCCCCCAGCAGGCAGAAAGCCCCCTTGGAAACTCTCAGACCCTTAACTAGAAGCATCTAGGGTTCTTCTTGATGTTAAAAGTTCTTAAGAGGAGATGGGGAGAGTTCCAGAACCTTCTGGGGTCCCACACTCCTTTGTTTTATTGTGTCACTCTTGGTAGGAATTTTTTTCTTTTTGTTTTTCAGATCTAACTTACATCTCTCCTGCTGTAGCCTGACCAGATGTTATTACAACAAGCTCCTTCCTCCCCCAGCACCCCGCCCCACGGCTGTGCTGCCCAGGGGGGAGGGGGCTGCTGGCTTCCCCGCCCGGTGCCAGCGCTGCTACCCCCCGTGGAGCAGCACCCGGCTCTGTGCACGGCAGGCTCAATGCCCCTGGAATGCCGTGGACATCGGCCCTGCCTCAGACCAGGGTCAGAGAAGGGGCCCCCATTCCACAGAGAGAGGGAGGGAAGGGGGGAGGGCGAGGGGGGGAGGAGAGGTGGAGAGAAACAGACTGAGCCCAGAGAGGGGAAAGAAGGCTGAGGACAGAAGCCTGGACCCTGATTCCGGATGCAGGGTTGAATAACCAACCCTCTCTCTGGGCCTGAGTTTCGCTGTAAATCGGGAGAGGAGTAGGGAGGTGTGAACTTGAAGGTTCTTCCAGCTCTGGGATTGAATGAAATGGGGGAGTGAGATATTTCTAAGCATGGAGAGCAAGGAGGCCCCCACAAAAGGGTAAATGGAAACCCCAGCGACATAGCCCTGTTTCTGTTTGTAGGACTGTCTGACTCTGTCCCCTCTGGGGGACACTGGGGACCCCCACCACCCAGGCCTAAGTGAGAGCTCATCACCCTTCTCCCGCTTCCCAGCCCCAGTCCCCAGACCGAGCCCCAGCCCTGCCAAGAGGCGGGCAGATGGCGGGAGTTGCGAGACCGAGACTGAGCCGAGCCCGGGGCGGCGGCATCTTGGCTGGGCGCCTGGCAGGGCATGGGCGCAGAGCAGGCTCGGGGCTCCGCGCCAGGGGGCGGGCAGCCTGCTCTGGGCGGCATGTGCGTAGCTCAGAGATGAGCGGGGACAGGCAGGGGTCTGGCTGAGTCCTGAGGCGGGGGTGGGGGGTGGGGGTGGGGTGAGTGTCAAGAACACTGGAAGGACAAGCCAAAGACACAGGAAGGACAGAGAGATTCCGCAGGGAGGATGGCTTGCAGGGTGGGGAGAGGCTGCAAGTGGACCTGGGCGGGGGGCAGCTGCTAGGATTGGGGGGTTAGGGAGAGTCCTCTCCTCCCTGAAGCCCCAGACCCTCTATGCTGGTGGTAGGAGTGGCCCAGGAAATCAGAAGGTTCCCTGGAGGTCACTGGCCTTGCCCTGGACACCCTCTCCTGCATCAAGGAGTGGGTGGAGGTTGGAGGTGGAGCCTGAGCTAGGTCTGGGAGATGGCCTTCTCTCCCTTCACCCTGGGCCAGAGATGGGAAGAGGATGGGGTGTGGTGTGGTGGGGCTGGAAAGTCCCACTTCCTCTCCCTTTTTCTGCCATGGACTTTCTTTTCTTCCTGTCTTTGTGCCTTGATCTTCCCACCTGCAGAATGGGAGGGGCTTAGATGGAATGATTTCCTTCGGGCCCTCAAAGTTCTAACTTCCAGTGTTCTGTGGGTTTGTTTGTTTTTGTTTTTGTTTTTGTTTTTAGACAGAGTCTTGCTCTGTCGACCTGGGTAGAGTGCCGCGGCATCATTGTAGCTCACAGCAACCTCAAACTCCTGGGCTCAAGCGATCCTCCTGCCTCAGCCTCCCTAGTAGCTATGACTATAGGTGCATGGCACTACACCTGGCTAATTTTTCTATTTTTAGTATAGACAGGGTTTCACTTTTGCTAAGGCTGGTCTGGAACTCCTGAGCTTAAGGGATCCTCCTGCCTCAGCCTCCCAGAGTGCTAGGATTACAGGCGTGAGCCACCTCGCCCGGCTAGTGTTCTGTGTTTTATTTGCTATTAAAGGACTGGGCATAAGGAACCATCATCAATAGTTCAAAATGGTTTGTGTTTATATCTCCGGGTTTGCAGAGATGGATTCCTGCAACACACGTTTAATCCAGGGACCACTGCCCACATCTGGGCCCCCACACCCTTATCTGTCCCCCTAGGCTCTGTCCAGGTTCTGAGGCTTGACTGAGTGCTGTTCCCTTTTCCAGGAACCACGTCCTCCTCCAGCCACAGTGGATTTCTCTTTCCCTTCTAGTGCCCTGCGAGTCACCCCAGCCCAGCTCCCAGGTGTCCTGCCCACCCTGGATCCCTCCCTCCCTCACCACGCACCTGACCCCATGAACTCTCACCTCCGCCCTGCCTCTGAGCCCCAGGAGCACCCCCTTTCCCTCCATTGTCTGCTCTTCCCTTCCGGGAGCGGCCCTGGAGTCTCCCACCTACCAGGGCCAAGGAGAATAGAGTTGCATTTTTTGCTACAGGAGTCTGTTCTTTCATTCAAACCACTGTTGGTTGCTAATGTTGAGGCCGTTGCCTTTTTTTGGGTCCACCTCCTATTATAGAGCTTGAACAACTGAGTTACTCATTTCTCAGCCTCTCGTGCAGCTAGATGTGGGTGACGTGACTCAGGTATGGCCCATGAGCTGTAAGAAGTCTGCTGGGGGCTTTTGGGAAAGTTTTTTTTCTCTGCTTAAAAAAAGGAGACTGTGCAGTATAACCCTGTCTCATCACCCTGGCCCTCCCCTGCTTCCCACCAGAGAGCGTGACTGTGCGAGGGATTGGCAGTGATGCCCGGACAGCGGCAGCCACCTTGCGATGGCGGAGCAGAAAGGTAGAATGAGCCTGGGGTCCTTGGTGACTGATCTGCTGTCGAACCATCCCTGAAAGCTTCACACTTCTTAAGTACACCAGTGTCATACGGTTAAAGCTTGATAAATGAGGTGTTGTGGGGTTTTTTGCTGTCACTGTAACAGCAACAATTTAGACATTCACTCACTTGGTCACTCACAGATTCATGAATTCCCCCATGCATGTGTTCACCTTCTTGCTATATTGACTAGGATAGAGGTTCGGATGTTCTAACAGAGACCCCAAACAAAAGTGGCTAAATTAAGTAGAAATGTGTTTCTCTCTCACATAACAGTTTCAAGGGCTGGGATCGCAGCTTCAAGATGTCAAGGACCCGGGGTCCTCGTAGCTTGGTGCTCTGCCACCCCTGGGGTGCTCTCTTGTCCATATAGTCCGCGATGTTTCACCACCACGTCACATTTCAGCCAGAGGGAATGGGGAAAGGCAAAGAGAGGGTCTCATTGTCTCTTTTAAAGGTATGACCCAGGGTTATACATCCCACACCTGGTTCACATCTCATTGACCAAAATGTAGTTATACAGCCACTCCCAGCTACAAAGGAGGCTGGAAAATGCATGCTTTATTCTAGGTTGCCATGTGTCCAGCTACGACTTATAGTTTCTGTTTTGCTGTAAAACAGGGTGAGAATAGAGGGGGAGGAGGGGCAACTGGCAGTCACTGATTTTTTTTATTGAAACCATTCATTTATTCATTCATTCATTTAACAAACAAGCATACGTTGAACACATACGATGTGGAAAGCACTGTGTTAGGTGCCATGGCCCCAGGTTTCAGGCTTCTCATTGTCTAGTGGGAGAATAAGGCAAGTCTAGTCATTCAAAGCCAACAAACCTTTGTGAGCACCTGCTCTGCCCAGACATGCATCCAACCCGAAAAGCAAAGAGCACCAATGACATTACATTTTGGGTCAGTCTTTGTCCCCTCATGTTCCTCCTCCCCGACTGAGCCCAGGATGTGGAGGAAGTGAGGACAGTGACAGGAGCAGGTGAGAACATGCTCCTCAGAATAAATCTTTGCTTGGAAAAATCCTTCTTAGTTGCTAACTAGAATCCTGCCTTCTGAAGTGTGTACAGTCTGTGTTCTCGGGCGTGATGGGCATTAGTACTGGCCTCTCCCCTGGGGCACCTTCAGGTGCTGGCAGTTGGGAAGCAGTGGAGAAGACACAGGCCTCCCACAGGGTGTGGTCCTGCGCTCTGAAGAAGGGCTGTCAGTGTCCCACCCTTGGGGTGGTGAGTGTCTTTGGGAACCAGAGAGTCTGAGTGGATGTCCCACTGCATGCTTGGGACACAGTGGATGTGTCATGGGGGTTTGATAAATGGATGAATGAAGAGCCCAGGAATGTATGGTAGATAGTATTTCTGACCCTATAGTAGCTCTTCCATGACCTGGCAACTCCTCATCGAAAGGTGGATCTATTTTCTCTGCTCTTGAAATTGGGCAGATTTGTGACTGTCTCCACCAACAGAATGCTTGTCGCAGAAGTGATGCAGGGTGACCTCTGAGGCTAGGTCACCAAAGGTAACACAGCTGCACCTGGGTCTGTCTGTCTGTCTCTCTTTTGGCAGAGCCCAGGGGCCGTGCTGGGAGAAACCACAGGCTGCATGGAGAGACCACGTGTAGGTGTTTTAGACCAGTGGTCCCCAACCTTTTTGGCACCAGGGACCGGTTGGTTTTATGGAAGACAATTTTGCACAATGGACAGTGGTGTGGGGTGGGAGTGAGGCGGAGCTCAGGCGGTGATGCCAGCGACGGGGAGGGGAGCAGCTGTACATACAGATGAAGCTTCCCTCACCGCAGCTCACCTCCTGCTGTGCGCCCCCTTCTCCCCCTCCCTCCTTCCTAAGTTTCATAAAAGACAATTTTTCCATGGACGGTGGGCAGGGGGGGTGGGGGCAGAACTCTGTGGCCCAGTCCCTAACTGGGTCACAGCCAGAGGGTTGGGGACCGCAGTTTTAAACAACAGCCCCAATGAGGTCTCAGCCCAAGGCCAACATGTGCCCCCAAACATCCAAACGTGAGTGAGCATCTTTCAGATCATTTCAGCCCCCATCCTTCAAGCCACCCCAGGTAAAGCTGGGTGGAGCACAGAGATCTGTCCCCACCAAATCCTGCCCAAATTGAAGATTCCCGAGCAAAAGCAATGTCATTGTTTTAAGCCACTAAGTTTTGCAGTGGTTTGCTAGGCAGCAGGTAGATTTTAAATGGCCACAAATTCTTTGCAGCTTCTCCCATCAAGAGAGGGAGTCTATTTCCCCTCCCCTTGAATCTGGGCTGGCTCTGACCAATAAAATACAGCAGAAATGTTGTGCAACTTCTGTTCTCACTGTCTTGCTGCCGTGAGACTGCCGCCTGAAGGAGCCAGCTACCATGCTGGATGCTGGAGACGCAGTGTCCAGCCGTCAGCCGGCACCGGCCTGCAGACCGCGAGTTCATGGGCCGCCGTCCTGCCCTGCCAAGCCACTCACTGCGGCCGCACAAGTGATCCCAGGCAGCCCGTTACAGATCAGTAGTTACCTGATAATGTCAACTTCCTATTTCTGAATTAACCTATGAACCAAGAGGTATTTTGCAAGCCCTAAAGACAGGGCTTATGCCTCCTGCCTCAGACTAGGAGCTTCCCAAGAGCACGGGACGTGTCCCCCCTCGGGCTGGGGCTCCCTGAGGACAGGGCGTGTCCCCCCTCGGGCTGGGGCTCCCCGAGGACAGGGCCGCGTCCCCCTCGGGCTGGGGCTCCCCAAGGACGGGGCCGCGTCCCCCCTCGGGCTGGGGCTCCGTGCCTCAAGGCTCCCTCCTCCCTGTGTTTCCGGCTTTGGCGCTGTCTCTGGGTGGCTGGGTCCAATGCAAGGCAAGATTCCTGGGTCTCCGCCCACTGCCTCCCAGCCAGGGCCCCTTGTGACGCGGGCAGTGACTGTGGCGGGGGCTGCAGATGGCATCCAGTGATGCTCGAGGGTGGTTAAGCACCCTTGGAATGAAGTCGAGCCTCATTACAGCTTGTTTGAGGGAAGAGCCAATTAGGGAGGCGACTTCCCTGGAGCAGCCCGAGTTATGGAGTAGAACGGTAGCGATCAGACAGGAAGCCGGAGGCCGCCCCCACCCGGCCGGCTCCTCACCTCCTGGGAGGCCACCGGGGTGTGGGCCCGTGGGCGGAGGGGCAGCCGAGCCCCGCTGACACCTCAGGGTCCCACAGGTCCTCGGGAGCAGCCCTCCGCCTGCAGCCCTCCCCTCACCGGACAGCAGCCTCTGCCGGGAAGTTCTCCGTCACTAATTGCCTTCTCCGGGGCTGCAGTTTCTTTCTAACACATCCTCTGTGAGGAGGGAACACAGGACGCGCTTTTAGGAGCGGCCCAGAGCGCCCTCACCGTCCCCGCCGCACCGCGGAGCCCTGCGCCTCCTGCCGGCGGGGACAGCCGGGGCTGCGGGGCTCCGCGGGCCGGGACTTGGCGGCAGCAAGCGGAGGAAGCCGGCTCACACGACTGAACCCAGACAAGAAGGGGGTTTGCGGGGAGGACTTGGACTATCTCTCGTAGTCACAAGAAGGGACGGACTGGCAGGCGGGAGAGCCCTGGAGACAGCCGGGGCCCAGGACTGAAGCGCTGCCTCATTCTGCCTGCGGTCTCGGCCTCTGCGCCTGTCGCCTGTTGGCCTGAGTCCCTCGGACCCTCTCCCTCACCGGGCGGCAACGTGGCTGCTGGCGGCGGCCCACTCATCCCCTCGTCCCCTCGTCCCCTCACCCCCTCATGTCTCATAGCATTTCCATCACGTGGAGGCTGAACCTCTCCCGGATCCAGTCTGAAAAATCCCAGGGCAGTACTCTGATTGGCCCAGCTGTGAGCATGTGCCACTGCTCCACTGATGGTCCTGTGGGCAAAGGGGGGGGGGGGGGGGGGACACCAGTGCACCCGTGACAAACACCCCCTACTAGAATCACAGAGCTGGGCTGGTGGGGTCGGCTCCCCAAAAGGAGGGGAACGCCAATCCCAGGAGCAGGACAGGGGCTGGGAAGACTGTCAGAGTTACCAATCACAGGAACAAAGCTGGCCTCGTTCCCTGCCATGTGCCTTGCATCCCATCCAATAGTTTATCTTATCTCCTTTATTTCTAGAAACAAGCATGAAAGAAGTTTCTATTATTATCATCTGTGACTTACAGATGAGGAACCTGGGGCTCAGAGAAGTTAAATAACTTGCCCCAGGTCACACAGCTATTAAGTGAGAGAGTCAAAACTTGAACCCAAAACTTTTGGTGGCAGGAGTGGGGGAAGGAGGAAGGTAATCTATCTGATGAGATAAAACGTGGACATGTGAAGTGGAACTCCTCATACCTGGCAGTCTGTGCCAAGTGTCCAAAGTAGAGTTCACACAGAGTTGATGGCAGCCTGATCCAGGAGGCAGAGTTGAGCAGGCTCCCACAATCAGGGGAGGCTTCCTGGAGGAGGTGGCATTTGCAAGCACAGCAGGATTGTTTGGGCTGCTCCAGAGAGAGGTCTTAGGCTAAGAGGCACAGGTAGTTGGAAGTTGGGCTGGTGCATGGCAGAGGGTAGGGGTGAAGGGTCCTGGATGGGCTCAATAGCATCTGCTTCAGTGGCCAACAAGGGGCTATGTGACCCAGATCAGAATTGTGGGCTGCAGAGACCCTGTGAGCAGGGCTGGACTTCACCCCTGCTGGCACTAAGGCACTGTGGACTTTTACAGGGAGGCGAGGACAGGAGGGAAACAGCACGTCTGGAAGGTAGACCTCAAATACTTATTGAGCACAGCAACCCACAGCCTGAGCTAAGGGGAGGGACAGAGCGGTGGAGTTGGGGTCCCCCGGACCCCCTCCTGAGGCAGTGAGGGCTCAGACTGGGAGGCGAGCCCTCCAACTAGCTGAGCCACCTTGGGGGAGCAGCGCGGACACAGCGCCAGACACTTAGTAGGTGCTCAACAGGGAGCAGTAACTGTTGCCCAGCCTTGGTGGGCGACAGCACTGCCAGGACCCCCGGCAGCCCTGGGTGGTGGATGTGCACTGCCACGGCCTCCAGAAAATGACCACGAGAGCAGAGATGTCTGTTTGGGTCACTGCTCCGTCCCCACAGTCCTGCACAGAGCAGGGGCTCTCTCCACTCTTGGTGGATCTGTGAGGTAGGCCTCGCAGTCCCCATGTTACACACGAGGAAACCAAAGCTCTGGGGGGACCTGTCCAAGGTGGCATAGCTAGAACGTGAGGGAATCCTGTTCTCCTGATTTCCCAAAGCCAAGTCCCTCAACCAGCACCCCTGCTGCCTCCCTGGGGATGGGTGGGGGCCAGGCGGAGGCGGTGCGGGGTGCTCTGCCTACCCCATCGGACTCACCAATGAGAGGTCTGTTTCTTCCTTCCTCTACCCTTGCCTAGCCTTGCTCAGGGCGCGAACCCCTCAGACCTGGGTGGAGGCCAGAGGAGACCGGCAGAGGCCACCTCAATGAGCTGGGCCCGTGTCAGGCACCGGCCGCTTCCTGGGAGTCTGAGGGCGGCAGCCACAGCAGCAGCGGGCCGCCTGCTAATTAGGACACAGTCTTTGTGACTCACTATTCCAAGATGTCATTTTCTAGACTTGGGGTTGGGGGTGGGAGTGGGGAAGGCACACACGGAGTTGTTTTTAATTACATTTGGTTTGCTAATTTCTGATAGAAAATAAATATTTACCGGGAGCCATATTTCTTCATTTCACGCCGGCTGACTCCTGAGTTTATCGGGAGCCCAAACAGGCACCTCCTGCTCACCTCCCTGCCCCCGGAGTCCCCACCCCCGTGCTGGAGTCACACACCCGGAGCCTGGGGGAGGGGGCGGGAAGGGCAGAGATGAAAGGAGTTGGAGAGGCAGAGGGGTCAGGCCTGGCGTCTGTGGGTGGCAGGGCCCAGTTCAGATGTGGACAGAGGAACGAAGTTCCTCCCTCCTCATCCTCGGGTGCAGGGGCCGCAGCGTGGATGGGGATCTGGAGGCCGGGTGGCCCCGCTCTGTGCCAGCCAGCCCGAGCATGTCCTCTCCTTCCTGGGCCTGTCTCCACCTACCAGGATGATCTCTAAGGACACTTCTGCTTCTACACCCTAGGATGCCCCCAGACGGGTCCCTGCAAGAGCTGGCCTCTGAGGCCTTTGGGGGTGATGGAGATGGGCAGGGAGCTTTAAAGGTCATCCCGTCCACTCCTTGGCCTCCAGCCAGGCCTTTGCAAGGGAGTGGGAGCAGGGAGAGGAGAAAAGAAAGGGGGGGAGGTATGGGAACGAGAGGAAGGCAGTGAGGGTGAGTTCCCCTGGCAGTGGGGAAGGGGCTAGGATGTGGCCCCCGGAAGTAAGGACACCTGCTCTTCTCTCTGCTGAGGGTCAAGGTCTTGGGGTTTACAGGAGACACACACAAAAGGGGACCCTCTTTGATTCTGGAAAGGGAAGAGGAAACCAGAGGCCCCTTAGTTAAGGACTGGGGGCCGCAGCAGAGTGGGAAGTTGGAGTAGGGCAGGATTTCTCCGTCTCAGCACCGTTACCACCTTAGGCTGGATAATTCTTCATTGTGGTGACTGTCCTGTGCACTGTAGGACACTTAGCAGCATCCCTGGCCTCTACCCACTAGATGCCGGTAGCACCCACCTCCCATCCCCCAATCATGACAACAAAAATTGCCTCCAGACATTGTCAGATGTTCATGCTTTTTAGGATGACTAGGGAGGAGGGGATGGGGAGGAGCGGGACAGAGAGGAGCCTCCAGAAGATGGGGAGGAGTTTGTGGGGACTCTGGGCTAAGAGGTGATGGGACCCCCTGAAGCACAGGGGCGAGATAAGGAGATTTGGAGGCTGCAGAGTGGAGGGGCCCCTGCCCGCAGCCTGGCTTCTAAATCCATGTTAAGCCATGATTGGTTTTTTTTTTTTTTTCCCAATTACATTTCAATTTAGCTCAATTACTTTTCCATTATTGTTCAAGCGACTCAGTTTTAATTGAAGCTGCTGGTTCTTATCTCTCATTCCCCCACATACGGGAGGGAGGGAGAAGGGCGGGTTAGAGGGAGCCCGGGTTGGTGGAGCTCTGGGGGTGATGGGCACCTGCAGCAGAAAGATCAAGGCTTCGAGAGGTGGGGCACACCTGGGAGCTTTCTCTCTGCTGAGGGTCAAGGTCTTGGGGTTTAGAGAGGAAAAAGAAGTACTGCAAAAACGGAAAGCTGTGATCATGACATTAACCAAGTACCAGACACTGTTGTAGACAAGACACATTTAATCAGCACAATCCTATGAGGTGTGTACTATTATATCCCCATTTCACAGATGCAAAACTGATGTCCAGAGACATTAAGGAATTTGTTCTGTGTCATAATCCTGATAAGGGCAGAGCTGGGAGGCAGTGCAGCCCTCTGGCTCTTGAGTTTGGGTGCTTAACCCCGGGCGACACTCACTCTCTCACTCAACTGTACCCACTGGCCCCTCCTGGTACCAGTCCAGCTCCCTGGCACTCCCCCTCTCCCTCCCAAGCTCTGAGGCCCTGACTCATTTCTTTCAACCTTTGGCTTTCCATCTGTCTCTAGTTCCTCTCCAGCCTTCAAGGCCTCGCTGCCTTTTCCAGGAAGTCCTCCCTGGTTGCCTTTGCCCTCATGTCCTCCAGCCCTCAGCTGCCCACCCACCCACCTGTGACACTAGCTTCTGTAGGGCTGGGAGTGGGAGAAGGGAATGGGAAGCGGGGTCAGAAAGGCCATGCTTTGGAGTTGGACAGATATGAACCAAGTCACCCGCAAGCTGTGTGATTTGGGCAAGTCACTTAAGCTCAGCGGCCATTTTCTTGTCTGTAAACTAGCAGCTATGAATAACACCCACCTCCTGGGGGAGTCTTCTGAGGATTAGACTAAATGAGATGAAGTATTTAAAGCACCAGCAAGGGATAAGAGACTTAAGCAGCATCAGGCGTTTTCTCAGCCCACCCTTATGTTGACCCCAAGACACAGATAGAAAGGACCAATGTCCCCACTACACAGATTCAACAGATGAGCTCCAGAGATGCCTCAAACCCTGCGGAGAGGCGGAGCAGAGCCTGGCCTGGGATCCACCTCCTAACCCTGGATGTCATCAACCCTGTGGCACAGGAGACAGGGGAGGAGGGATATAAATGGCTGTGAACCTTCTGAGCCCATGGGGGCGAGGGCCTGGGGTGTTACTTTCCCACCACCTTCCTTGTTCTGCCTGGGAGCCCAGTGGCGTCTGAGCGGGGCCAACCTGTGGCTCTGAGGGTGGACGAGTGACAGAGGTAAGAGTAGGCAGGCCACCTGCCGTGCAGTTGTGTGTACAACTGCACACTACAACTGTTTTCCCAGTCGATAGATGCCTCTGCTAGAAGGAATAGAATATTAGACCAAAAAAAAAAAAAATGGCTTTAGCTTTTCTCCAGTAGCAAAACGTTTGGATGTGGGTGGTTCCTGAGTTGGTCAGCGACTCAGGCTCCTCACCGAGCCCTCTGCTCTGCAAGCTTCAGTGTGCACAGTGTCCCCCTTATGGTCACAAGTGGCTGCCAGGGCACTGCATCGCAGCCTTGCCAGACAACATCATGAGGGGCAAGGAAGGAGAGAGAAGAAGAAAGCCCCCCTCATGGCCTGTCTCCTTTCATCAGGGAGAAAAGTCTTTCCCCGAGATGGTCCAGCAGACGTCTGTGCCTCACTGGCCAGGACTGAGGCATACAGTCACCGTGGCTGCAGAGGAGTTCAGCAAAGCCAGTCTCCGGCACCCCTACCTAAGGGAGCACCGTTTGGGGCCCTGGTTCAATGTGCGGAGGGTCTTGGTGGACCTGACTCCCATCCTCTCAACTCGAGCCTCCCCTGAGCCGAGCCCAAATGAGCATCGTCTGCAAATAACCTCAAGATAAACAGCTTTGGTGCTTACAGCTTTGGGTACAAGCTTTCATCCCCAAATTAGCTTGGTATTCCCTGTTGCTTTTTTAAATCTTTTTGAAGCTTTTAAGTTTATTTCTTAAAATATATTTTGTCAAGCACTTTTTGTTGTTTTTAGAGGGAGGGTTGATCTGAAAGAGCTGGTGCATCATTACCAGAGACCTGGACCCCAGTATCCGGCAAAGAGGCTGCGTGCACTGCTGAACCCCAACAAAATCGGGGTCCTCTGAGAGGAGGAGGGGAAATGCTGCCATGTCAACAATCAACAGCCATCGTCACGCTAATAACATTGATTGCCGGGACCACCTGGCAGGGCCACAGGGGATGACTGAGGAGGCTTGCCTGAGAAATGTGCCTTTTTGCCTGTACTTTGAGATTTATTGATATTTTCCTCCATCAAGCAACTTATCTTTTTGTTTCAAGATAACAAACTCACAGAAGAGTTGTCAGTGTGCTACAAAGAACTTTTCTTTTCTGAACCATTTGAAATAAGTCGCAGACCCGATGCCCTGTGACCTCCAAATACTTCAGCGTGTCTGTCCTGCACACAGGGGCATTGTCCTGCATTACTGCCATCTGACCCTCTGACCTCATTCTCGTTTTGAAAATGGTCCCTCTAATGTCTTTTATAGCAAAAAGATCAGTCCAGAATCACACGTTGCATTTACTTGTCGTGTCTTTTTAGCGTCTTTCACTCAGAAACCGTCCTTTGATCTTTCCTTGACTTGGGTAACTTCAACACGTTGGAAGATTACCAGCCAGTCATTTTGTAGAATGTCCCTCAATTCAGATTTGTCTAATGTTTCCTCACGCCCAGATACAAGTTATATGTCTTGAGCAAGAATGTTACAGAAGTGATGCTATTAATATGTTCTTATTGCATCTTAGGTTTCAATTTGTCCCATTGCTGATGATGTTCACTTCCAACAAACATGTTTGGAAACACACGTCTGTAAGTCACGGGCTTTGACTTCTCAGAGTGTCTCGCAGCTGCTGTCCAGACCTGCACACATAAAACAAACTGAGGCTGGAGCAACCCTGTACTAACTCGCACGCTTCAGGCAATTCCACGGTTTACTCATTCAGGGAGGACTTCAAAGGAAAGACTGAGACTGAGCGTGGCCTTCAAGGATGTGGAGGGTTTGGCAGAAACTGAAGGGCAGCATTCTAAGGTAGGAGGAAGAGTATATGCAAAGGCCCAGAGCTAAGAGTAAGGCATCTGTGACAGAGAAATGTTACATACTCAACAAGGCTGTGTCATTTCTCTTGTGCACACAGAAAGACCACATTTCTCAGCCTCCCTTGCAGTTCAGCTCAGCCATGTGTCTGAGCTCCGGACGAGAGACCGTGGATCCTTCTGCCTGATCCCCCACACTCTCTCCTCCCCTTCATGGTAACTGTGGAAACCACAATCTGAAGACGGTGGTATCGCCAGATGGAGAGAACCTGAGTCCCCGAGTGACGGTATGGGGCAGCACTCTGCCAGCTACACTGGATTGTTACTCGAGTGGGCAGTTTAACTTGGTTGCGATAAGCCACTGAGATTTGGGGGTTGTTTGTCACAGCAGCCGGCATACCCTGACTAACGGAGTATGTGATGGCAACATCAGGGAAATCAGTTTCGTTAGCACATAGTTTTGTGGAAACATGAGACAAGACAAACGCAGTTTATAGAGGGGCCTTGTATTTGGAAATAGGGAGCCACTGAAGGATTGTGAGTTGGGAAAAAAACATGAAGAAAGTAGGATTTAAAGAGGAGGTGGTTTCTAGGATAGATTCAGTTGCAATGAAAGAAGCAGAGAGGCCATTTGGGGATCCTGTGGTCATCCAGGCAAGGGGTGATCGTACATGGATTAAGCTTATATGGACTGGAAACCCCAAAGAGCAGTGGCTTAATCAAGATGAGCCATATTTTTCTCACATAAATCAAGTCTGGTGGTATCAGTCCACGGCTGATACCCAGATCCCTTCTGCTTTGTTGCTCTGCCATCCTCTGTAGATGGCTTCTATGTCATGGCCCAAGATGGCTTGCTGGACTCCAGCAGTGAGTCGCATAGACTTAGCAGCCAGCAGGAAGAAGAAAGGATCAGGAAGGGAGTGCCCTTTAGGGACACTCCGCAGAAGTTGCATGTACTGACTCTGCTTATGAATACATCTTCATTACATATAGCTGCAAAGGAGGCTGGAAAATTTGGCCTTTATTCTAGATGGCTCCAGGTGCCAGCCAACATTGGGAATGTGAGGATAATAGATTTGGGGATTTAACCAGTCTCTGCCATGGGGGTGGTGGGGTCTCGGCCTCAGGGGTAGCACTGAGTTTGGAGAAACAAAGAGAGATCAAAGATTGATGAACGACTGGAACACACAGTCCTGAGTTTGAATCCCATGTTCCTAACTATGTGATTTAGTCAAGTTCCTTAACTTCAGTTTTTTCATTAAAGAGAAATGATACTACCTCTGCCAGTGGGGGATTAAATGAGATATTAAATGTTAAATATCTGGCACATGTTACAGGCCCAGTAAATGGTAACTTATTTAGCTCCTGAGGGTTGAGAAAGGAGGAGTGGAGGAAGAGGGGCCAAGGGCAAAGACTTAGATCTCATTCATTCATTCATACATGCATCCGCTCATCAGCCCTTTATTGACATGCCAGGCACAGTGCCGAGCTCTGGAGCCCTGGAGAGACTCAGGAAACAAGGCTCAGGTCCCTTTGAAGAAATTCCCCAGCTATAGAGATAAACAAGTAAACAGGCAATTAAAACATGGCCAGGTGGAAAGTCTTGGCCTACAGCTCAGCCAGATGTACAGCTCCCTCCTCCTGACTCCTCCCCAGGACAGTGGCACATGCTCTCCATGCTTCTGACTCAGTCTCACCCTTCCTGCTGCGCTGGCCCCGTCAGTAGAGTCATCACCGGGGAAGAGTTCTCCTCTTTTGTCTCAAGGCTGGGGGAACTTTCCCTGTGAGTACAAAAGAGGACGAGGAAGGGGCTGGGTTGGGGAGGGCAGAGACTGGGTTTTGCATCAGTGTGCGCCTGTGCCTTGGGGTGGTTGTCGGAGGAGTTTACAGGCAAAGTGCTGCTCAGAAGTAGACTGGAAAGATGGCTGCCATTGTAAGGGGGCGCCCTAATGGTGAAATGTCAGACATCGGTAAAAGGAGTTGGATTTTTCCTCTTTTATACGAATTTGGGTTCTGGTTCTGAGGAGATGGAGTAAGCATACCCCCACCCTGTCTCTCCCACTGCATGAAATAAATCCTGAATTCATGGAGCTGATGTCAGAGGATTCCGAAAAATAAATGGTGGCAGGTGGATTAAGGAAGAATGAGAAGTTTCACCCCTATTTCTGGACCAAGGAATGGGATAGGGGACTCCTACAGGTCAGTAAAAGTAGGGGATGTCCCCTGTTGTTTTCTCTTTTATTCCTTTTCTCTGGCCCCAGTTCCCAAACAATAGCGCGGTAGCAGTGGTGATGGTTGTACAGCAATGGCAGCTGGAGGCAGCTGGGCATGTAGTTCCCCCAAACCTCTGAGAGAGTGAAGTTCTCATCGCTAATCGGAAGAGCTGTGATCCGGAAAGCAAAGGGTAAATTCCCACTGAATTTTTTTTCTTTATCTTTGTCCTCCCATTGCTTGGCCCCAGACATAGAGGCAGTAGTGGAGAGAACGCAGAAGAGTGGGGAAACCAAAACCTCAGGTTCTGGCTAGAGGTCTGCGAGGGAGGCTCCAGGAATCTGAAAAGCATTGGTTAGATCATGAAGAGGGCACTCAAGAGAGTAATCCAATAAAGTTGTGTTTGAATTCCAGGCCTCTCCTCTGAGCTGTGTGCCTGGATCTGATCTTAAACAGCTTTTATTAAGGAAGTTAAGGATTAAAGAACCAAGGATTTAAGAACTAAGCTATAGTGCAGATCACCACCCCGATTCCAGACTGCCCACTGAGTGGCACACACATGGGTCTGACCATCAAAGCACTGCAAATACTTTGAAAACTAAACTCACGTTGTAGTCACAGCCAGCAGAAGGCAGGCCAGAGCTTGCAGTCTAAACCTAATTTGGTTGAATGCCTGCTAATGTCAACAACAACAAAAAAGCCAACCACATTTCTTTGAATTTAAATAACACCCAGAATCACATAACATTATATTAAAAATATCCAGAATAAAAGCCAAAATTGCTAGGCACATGAAGAACCAGGAAAATCTTAACTCACAAAGGAAAACAAAATCAACAGATGCCAACCCCAAGATGACACAGATTTGGGATTATCGGACAAAAATTTTAAATCATCTGTTACAACCATGCTTCAAGAAGTTAGGGTGAACACTCTTGAATGAGAAGATAGAAAATCTCAGCAAAGAAATAGAAGATATAAAGAAGAACCAAACAGGAATTTTAGAACTGGACAACATGATAACTGAAATAAAAATTCACTGGTTGGGCTCAGTAAGAAAGTGGAAATGACAGAGGAAAGAGTCGATGAAACTGGGTAATCCACAGTTATTCAATTTGAACAACCAACAGAAAAAAAGATTTTAAAAGACAGATGAACAGAGATTCAGGGGTCTGTGGGACAATACCAAAACTTGAGAATTTACATTAACAGATTTAAAGAACTGAAATTCAAAATATGTTTTCTAACTATAGTGAATTAAACTAGAAATCAATAATAGAAAGATAATTGAAAAGTCTCCAAATGCATGGAAGTTAAAAAATAAAATCCTAAGTAATCTATGGGTCAGAGAGAAAATGTTTTTTTTTTTTTTTTTTTTTTTTTTTTTTTTTTTTTTTTTTTTTTTTTGTTGAGACAGAGTCTCACTTTGTTGCCCAGGCTAGAGTGAGTGCCGTGGCGTCAGCTTAGCTCACAGCAACCTCAGACTCCTGGGCTTAAGCGATCCTACTGCCTCAGCCTCCCAAGTAGCTGGGACTACAGGCATGCGCCACTATGCCCGGCTAATTTTTTCTATATAGATTTTTTAGTTGTCCATATAATGTCTTTCTATTTTTAGTAGAGACGGGGTCTCGCTCAGGCTGGTCTCGAACTCCTGACCTTGAGCAATCCACCCGCCTCGGCCTCCCAGAGTGCTAGGATTACAGGCGTGAGCCACCGCGCCCGGCCTAGAAAATGTTAAAGAGAAAACATTTTGAACTCAATGAAAATGGAAACAAAACATATCAAATTTGTGGTATGCAGTTCAAGTAGTACTTAGAAGGAAATTTATAATATTAAAGATATATTAAAAAAGAAGAAAGATCTAAAATCAACAATCTAAACTTCCTTAAGAAACTAGAAAAAAGTACAAAATAAACTCAAAGCAAAGAGAAAATAGTAAATATCAGAGAAGAAATCAATGAAATTGAAATCAGGAATCAGAAAAATATCAGAGAAGAATCACTTAAGCTAAAATCTGGTTCTTTGATGTGATCAATAAAATTGATAAACCTATTGCTAGACTGACAAAGAAAAAAAGAGAAGGACAAATGACCAATATCAGGAATGAAAGAGGGAATGTTGCAAAGAACTCTATGTCCATAAATTTGACAACTTAGATCTAGGGTCAGCAAATGATGGCCCATGGACCAAATCGGGCCTACTGCATTTTTATTAAAATAAAGTTTTATTAGAACACAAATGTACTGGGTTGAATTGCATTCCCCCCAAATTCAAGTCCACTTAGAACATCAAAATGTGACCTAGTTTGGAAATGGGGATTTTGCAAATGTAATTAGTTAAGATAAGGTAATATTCAAGTAGGTGGGCCCTAAATCAAATATGACGGGTGTCCTTATACTGTATGAGAGGAGAGGAAGATTTGGAGACATACAAACACGGAGACGCAGAGGGAGGAAGCCGTGTGAAGACTAAAGTAGAATTTACGCTGCCACCAGCCAAGCAATGCCCGGGGCCGGAAGAGGCAAGGAAGGTTTCTTTTCCGGAGGCTTCAGAGAGAGGATGGCCCTGATGACACCTTGATTTCAGACTTCTCGCCTCCTGAACTGTGGGAGAATATATATCTGTTGTTTTAAGCCACCTAGTTTGTGGTAATTTGTGACGGCAGCTCCAGGAAGCTAATACAGCAGCTGTGCCCGCTCATTCACGCGTGGTTTATGGAGGCTCTTACGCCACGACGGCAGCTCTGAGTGGTTGCAACAGAGTCTGCGTGGCCCAAAAACCTGCACCGTTTTCAGTCTCTTTACAGAAAAAGTGTGATGATCCTTGACTGAGATGAAATAGACCAAGTCCTTAAAAGCCACAACTACCAAAATGCACTCAAGAAGAAATAAAACATCAGAATAATCCTGTATCTATTAAACAAATTAAATGTGTCATTTAAAACCTTCCCAAAAAGTCACCTGGATGGTTTCTCTGGTGAATTCTACCAAACATTTAAAGAAGAAATAACACCAATTCTATATTCAGAAAACAGAAGAGAAGGGAACCCTTACCAATTCATTTTATGAGGTTAGCGTTACCCTAATACCCAAACCAGATGAAGACGGTAGAAAAGAAACTACAAACAAATAACTCTCATGAACATAGAAACAAAAACCTTAAACAAAAGACTAGAAAACTGAATACAGCAATATAGAAAAAGAATAATATTTCACGGCCAAGTGGAGTTTATCCCAGGAATGTCAGACTGGTTCAATATTCAAAAGTCAATCAATGTAATTCATCATGTTAACAGACCTAAGAAAAAAATCCACAGTGTCATATCAAACAGAGAAAATAAATGTGTGTTGTTTTAAGCTACTGAGTTGTGTGATAATTTGATGCTCAGATTGGATAATTAACTCAGCAATGGATAATGAACACGACACAGTTGGTGCCCCTGTCTTCGTCTCCTGTTCCTTCCCCACCCACCTCACACTCCCCAGGGTCACTGCTGGCCTGAATGTGGTGCTTACCTTTTCCTGTTTCTTTATGCTGTTACTCTACGTGCATACGCATAACCCTAGAACACACGTGGTACAGTTTACATGTTTTAAAATGTGTATAAATGATATCACATTGTATGCAATTCTTCTGCTCCTTATTTTTCTCTTAATAATGTATTGTGAGGTTTATCCCTGTTTTGTGTGTAGATCTTGTTCATTCGTTGTTATTGCTATATAGCATTCTACTCTCGGATTATGCTACGATTTATTTATTCATTCTTCTTTTGATGGACATGCCATTTATTTCCAACTTTGTTGCTTTTACAGTGTTGCTGGGAACCTTCTTGTACACATTTCTTTGTGTAAATGTGTGGGAATTTCTCTAGAGAGGGAGAAATCTAATCCTTTGGGTGTTAAGATTCCTTCAGGGTCTGTATGAAGTGATCACAATCCAAGTGGTAGTGTGCGTGTGTGCGTGTATGTGTGTGCGTGTTTGTGAGGGCTGGGGAAGAAGAGCAGTGACTCATGGTTAATGACAACGGCCATGAGTTACTGAGCCCTGTCTTAGTGCATCTGAGCTAAGCACTCGGAGCACTCAGGTCCCTGCAGACTGTCTGCGCTGGGAGCCGATGTGGATCTGTTTGTTATACATCCCACCCACCTTGGGAATCGCCTTCCCCTCTCAACCTCGGCCTTGCTCATGAGGCTCCTTTGTTTGTTTATTTTTAATTATTATGGGAACGTAATAGTTGTATGTCTTTATGGGGTACATGTGATGTTTTGATACCAACTTACAATGGGAATTAATCAAATCAGGGTGCTTGGGGTATCCATCCATCACCTCAGGCAGTTATCATTTCTTTGTGTTAGGGACACTCCAATTCCACTCTTTTAGTTATTCCAGAGCACACCCTAACTATTGTTAATTACAGTCACTCATGTGGCTTCTGTCTTACTCACTCACCCCACCCAGTTCCTGCAACTTTTGTCAAGGGCTCAGGAGAAGGCATCAGGGAGCAGGGGGAGAGGAGGGAGAACCCCCACCGTGTGCCTCTGCCAGGAGTGAGGGCCCGGGGGCTGCAAATGAGCAGGGCTGAGGACAGGGTTCAAGGCCACTAGCAGGGCAAAGAAGAGGCAGAAATAGAAGGCAAGGGCCACGCAGGTGGGGAAAACTGCCCTCTTTCTCCACAGAGCTCAGGAGCATTTCTGTGGAGTTATATATGACCCAAAGTATATGTGAACATCACAGGTTCCTCAAGATGCCACCACACATGCTCACACAACACACACACACATTTAAGCAAGCACACACACCACATGCACAGACATATGTGTATAGAAGCGCACACATACAACACAAGCACACATCCCACGTGTGCACATGCACACACGCTGCTCACACTCTTTCTTGGTCAGAATAGACTGGAAGATGTTTTATTCCCTAATTCTCCCTTGTAAATTCCTGGTATACATCAGAATATCAAAGCCTTCGAGAAGTTCAGTATTAAAGAAACTTGTTTCCCTCTGTTTAGCACCTTTTACTTGTTTCATACCATTTACATCCTAATTGTGTTCTTTGTGTTGTTTTTCAACATAGAAATAGCTTGTATTTTTTTTTAATTAGAAAAATAATCCATTGCACTAGAAGTTAGATAATGCGTAAGAGTACCAAAAAGTAAAAATCACAGAGGGAAAACTGCTGCTAGCATTTGGATGTATATTCTTCCAGTATTTTTTCTCATAAACAGGCACACACATTTCTCTTTTTCATAAATATTTTACAACTTGTTTTTTGTATTTGATCATATACATAAAAAATCTCTGAATGATTGCATGGTGCTCCATATTACGGATTGCGGCAGATTATATTTTCTAAAGTTGGCTGCAACGGTACCTCCCATCTCACAGGGGCCAAGGGAGGCAAATGCTGGGCTTGAGGCCACATGGAGGATGGGGACGTGGGCGCTGCTCTGATCCACTCTGCACAGCCCATGGTGGGCACCACGTTCCTCCCGGGCGGCTGCCCCCACGAAGGAAGAAATGCTGGGAGCCCCTGCCCGATGCCCAAGCTGAGACTGCAGACAGGCACTTGCAGCCAGGGCTGAGGGGGACCCAGGGGTGGGAGACCCAGGGGGCTGGGGAGCCCTTGGTCACCTTCAGAGCAGGAGACGCAGCTCTCTCTGCATGTAGGATGCCACATCTGGGGCACCTGGCCTGGAGCAGGGAGGGGACGAAGTGGCCTAGGGATGGCCTCTCAGCTCCCACAGCCCTGTCCCACCCTAGTCTCGGCCTACCTGCTCCAGGCGAGAGGAAGGGCACACACATGCACACACACACACACACACACCCTTTCGTAGGTAAATCACTTGGCAGCTCCCTTGCTGATGAGGGGTGATCTGTCCCCACTCTCCCTTGGCCCAGCTGCCCCAACGCAGTCTAAATGCTCAGGTAGGAAGAACTCAAGGAGCCCAGCCCCAGGGTCGAAGGACAACTCGAGACAGCTTTCTGCTCCAGTGCATTCAGGTCTACCCAGCCCCCCCCCCCGCCCCGTGGACTGGCCAGAGGAGAGAGTGTGGGCAGCCCCCAGTCTGAGGGAGGAGGCACAGGTCTGTCCTCAGGGAGCTTCCAGTCTGAGGCGGATGCACCACCCCTGCCCTCAGGCAGTCACTGAAGCAAGGCTCTAGGCGGAGCCCCTACTCTGGGGGGGGGGTCACCGTCTGAGGGAGGAGGCACAGCTGCTGCCCTCAGGCCGCTCCAGTCTGAGGGGGGCTCCCGCTCTGGCCGCTTGTCGATTCCGCACAAAGTGGGGACTGAGAGGTTAGGAGATGAAAGCTGATTCCAGACTAGCGTCTGTGCAGTTTATTGTGGCATGTGAGAAACTTTGATTTTGCTTTTGGGAACGGACTGGAGTGACAGGAGAACGGGAGGCAGACCGCAGGAAGGACTTCCTGCCCTTGAGAAAGGCAGGCACCAGGATGAGCAGGAGCTGGTGCAGGGAAGGATCTGTGTAAGTGGTGCCAGCTCTCCCGCAGCTTGGGCACTTAGCCCTGAGGCTCGGGTGCCATCCAGCACAGGGGTGGGGGTGGCGGGGAGCTGCCTTCAAGAGCTTCTTTACTCTGAGGAAGCGCAGTCCTCGAAAACAGACAGGGCCTAGCAAGAACTCCTGCCTATGTGGGCAGGAAAAGCAGAAGCTCCCCTGCCCCCCGGAACATAGCCCACTGCAACAGCACCCCTCCTGGAAGCCCCCTCCGCACGCCACCACCAGCAGCACAGTGGCCAGAGCTCTAGGCTGCCGTCAGTTCACTTCCTAGCTCTGCTTCTGATTTGCTGTGCGACCTCTGGCAAGTCCATGAGCGTCTCTGAGTCTCACACACCTCATCCGTCACAGGGAGAAGAGAGCCCACCGCCCAGGACTGTTGTGGGGTTAACCTGATGCGGTTGGTGAAAGCAGCTGGGAGGCTGTAAATCATGCCTCAAGTGCAATGGGCTATGACAACAGTTTAACTGTTATCATGAACCTTACTGCGGTGACAGCATCCAGGTCCCCTGTCAGGGTGACACGACATGGCCTGCCCTCTGGGATCTCGGAGTCTAAGGCAGGATCACAGGCCTTAACATATGGGTTCCTCTTAATAGCCAAGGCCCATCCCCAGGAAGCCAGTTAGGACCTGCTGGGCCCTGTGCCCACAAAGTCAAAGTCAGCCCCGCCAGGTGGACCCTGGGGCCTGCAGAAGCCCAGTGGATCCACCTGTTCAGCAACCCCAGCCCCCCGCCAGGCCCCAGGAGCTGACAGACCAGAACACTGAGCATTAGCTAGTCACTGTTCCTCTTTCTGAAAAACACAACTCTATTAAAATAACAGCGTGATTTAGTTAATTATTCTCCATAGTAAGTGAGTGACTGTAGGAATACAATTCATTTGGCTCCCTGCTGCCTAAGTTTCCTAAAGTCCCACTATGTCTAGTCATTGCATCCCCTCCCCCAGAGCTTTCAATGGCTGCCAAGATCGCCTAGAATAAAGCCCCAAACCCTAGGCCTGAGATTTCAGGACCTCCACCATCTGGCCCTCCCTATTTCCCTGCTTCACCTCGATGACAGGATTGGACGCTGTGGACAAACTGGACTGTCTGTTCCATGTCCTTGTCTCTGCCTCCTTCGACTGAGCTCCTTTAAGACTCTGATCAAATCCAGCTTCTTCCGTGAAGACTTCTTTGATTGCCACAGCCCAGAGTTTGCACCATTGGCATCACAATCACATGAAATGTATGGGGCAAGAGGGTTTAAAATGCTGATTCATGATCCTCACCCCTGACCTATTGGGTCAGACTCCCAGGAGTAGGTCTGGGAATTTGCTCATTTAACACACTCACCCCGACCCCCCCTCCCATCATGCTCCACTGACCCAGCCCTTGGCCTCTAAATGTCCTGCTCTGAACCTCTGCAATACTTGGGCCTGGATATCATGCTTAGATATATCACATGATAGAACATGATGGACTAGACACTCCAAAGACCCTCTCGCTATTAAACACCTCAACCCTTCATAAACCATATTGAATGACATGGGACTTGGGAGAAGTCAGGGAAATCTTCAAGACTGCTCTGAAGGAAAATGCTGACATCAGCTCTACAGTTGGGATTACTGTAGGGAAGGCAGGAAAACTGACTGAGACTGCTGTTTTAAAGCAGAAACTCAAGTGCCTGGTGTCCTCTGGCTTCTAGAAAAAGCTATTGCAAATCCTCTCTGAAGGAAAACATTCCAGTTTAGTCACCCAGGAGTCTGACAAATCAGGGCTAAGCAAAATAAACTCACGATCAAAGTTCACCAAACTTGGGAAAATGAACCACCATGAGCGAGAGCCAGCAGAAACCATAAATAATAGATTTGAATTCCCAAGGAGTTCCAGTACTAGGATTATCAGACATTGATCACAAAACTGTTATGCATAAAATATTACAGCAAGTCAAGGAAATGGAATATGAAAGAAGGGTGGAAGACTAGAGTCTCAGAAGAAGAGAGAGGGATGGAGAGAAGGAAATATTTGAATTGAAAATGGCTGGTTACTTTCCAATTCTGATTAAAAATGTAGATTCACAGAGACAGGAAGAACATTGGAAAGCAGGATAAATGATAAATAAAAAAGGTCTCACCTAGACCACCTGGTGAGGCTGCCTGAATTTTCTGGGCTCAGGGCCCAGTGGGTCCTCACTGGCCTCCTGAAGATTGGGCATTGGCTATTAAGAGAACAGCAAAAACAGAAACTCCTAAAAGCAGCCAGAGAGAAAAGACAGATCTCAGGTCCTGCCTCCTTATAATGCCAGCTCCCTGCAGGTGAGCATGCCCAGTCTCTCCAGCCACACTGAGGTCCCTGAACGCCCAGACCTCCATCACCTGTGCGCCCTCAGCTGCATTATTAAACCTGTGAGTCTCAGGTTTCCCATTGGCAGAAAGGTTGGGGGGCATGTCGCGATATGGTGGGAAAGAGCCTTGGCTTTGGAGCGGGGCAGATCTGGGGTAGACTCTGGCCCCACTGCTCACTAGCCGGGCTCGTCTCGGCTTTCCTGGGCCTGGTGCCCCCGAGTAGGTCATGGGGGTGTGGGTTTCTGTCGAAGTTAAAAAGTATGAGGAGCAAGATAACAAAACACCCACCTAAGGATTCTGATTTTTAAAATATTCACTTAAACACCCACTCTGCTCAGACATTCGTTTTACATTCTCTCTTAGAGTCCTTGCAACATCCCTGTAAAGTGGCCATTATTTGGGGAGGGGACCTCAGGGGCCAACGCTGGAGAACATCTCCCCCCTCAGCTCACAGTGTACTTTCAAGGGTCTGTGCAAAGCTCCTTCTATCTTCATTTTCTTTCCCTTCCTTCATGCCTGACCCCCACCCTCACTCCCCCTGACACCAGCGCGTAAGCACACATTCCAGTGCACTTGATATATACACGCCCCCGAATACAGACGTCTATCCTTGCTAGACACGTAGTGTTGGTTTGCCTGAGAACGTGTTTCTAATTTCCATAAATGGTATTGTGCTATGGACCTGAATTCTGTTTCTTTTTTGCCTACTCAATACTGTATTTTTAACATCTATCCCTATATCTGTTGGTACATGTAGCGCGTTGCTTGTCATTGCGGTTTGGTGTTCCACAGTGTGCAGAGTATCCCGACTTGGCAGGCACAGTGACTGAGGCCCAGAGAGACTAGGTGACCTTGCTTGAGGTCACGCAGCCAGTAAGGGGCTGGCCTTGGTCAAAGCCTTCCCAGCAGGCTTCTTTTCCTCACAGATCCAAAGAGAGCTGCTCCCTGCCCCTCTCCCTGGGCCCCCGACCTCCCTACCTGTTCCTGCAAGAGGAAGGTCTCCACTGGGCCCCCGCCAGCCTCCAAAACACCCCACTCACCCCGGCGCCTGGGTTCTTAAAGTCCCCACCCCTTCTTGTAAACCTCGTAGGTGGATTTCTTTTACAGTATTTAACTTAGCGTATTTAGTTAGTAATATAATTTATTTAAGTAGGTAACACGATTGCATGTTTCCATATTCAGAAGATATGAAAGGGCACATAGAGTGAAGTGTCCCTCTCTGCTGACCCCCAATCACCCAGCTCCCCAACCAGGAAACAACCACTGTTACCAGCATTTTAAAAAAATTTTTTTTAGAGACAGGGTCTTGCTCTGTCACCCAGGCTGGAATGCAGTGGTGCAATCGTAGCTGACTGCAGCCTCGAACTCCTAGGCTCAAGCAATCCTCCCACCTCAGCCTCCTGAGTTGTTACCAACCACTAAGTTGTTACCAGTAGTTTATGAATCCTACCAGATATATTTTATCCACACACAAAAATATGTTTACATGATGTTCTCACCCCTCATCTTATGCAAATGCTGGTACATTCTTTATACTTTCTACATCTTACTTTTGTCACATCTGACTGTCTTGGGGATTGTTCCCGTCAGCACTCTAACAACTTCTGCTTTATGCAACTTATGGCTGCATAAAATTCCACCATATGGATGGACTATCATTTTTTTTAACTAGGTCCCTACTGATGGACGTTAGATGGTCCAACCTTTTCCTTTGAAACAAAATGCTGCAATGAACAGCCTTAGGCGTATGTCCTTCCTCCCGGAGGCAAGTGCAGTGGATGTTATGCTGCACTGCTCAGACCCCCTTAAGGACTGGGACACTCATTCCCCCAGCTCCCAGGAGCGGAGCATTGCTCACAGCTGCCAGCCTCTTCAGGCACTGTGCTTCATGACTCTCAGTGAGGGCTATGTCCTTCCCTGGGGCATAAACATCTACTGAGTGGTCTACGGGGGCCCCTTGCCCGAGTTTGGGATGTCCCTGCAGGGCCATCCCAGCCCAGAGCTCCCGCTGGATCTACACTGCAGTTCGACTTCTCCCTCTGCTCATCCTGCCTCCCTCACTCCCCTACTGGTGTTGTTCCCAAGGACATTCCCCAATAATCCTACTGTATGCAAATCTCTGCCTCAGAGACTGTTTCCAGGGAACCCAATGAAAGACAGAAAGTCTGCTTGTAGGGCAAATTCTTAGTTAGGGAATCAAAGGACCAATGTTGACATGTGCTTGTAATTTGGGTAGATTACAACGCATTTTCAAAGAGCAGCACAAAAGGATACGCACACAGCAGGCCTGCAATTACTGTGCCGAGTGGGTCCCTTCCACCCGACCCAGGTTAGAAGGCTCTTTTGTGCAGATGGTCATATAGGATTTTCCAGCCCCCTCATGCGACAGGCAGGACAGGCAATCCTACCACTTTGCGGCTGGGGAGCTGGGCTGGGAGGGGGCTGCTCGCCCAGGATGGCACAGCTGATGTGGCAGAGGCAGGGCCATCCTGGTTTACACCGGACATGAAGGCTGGGGCCAGTGGATCCTGAGCTGTTCCCCTTATCCAGTGGCTCCAGGGCAAGGGAAGGCACAGTAGGAAAAATACACATAGCAGAGGGTGCAGCTGGCGGATTCCATGCCTTGTGAACCCGGGCCATGTGGGGAGGGCCCTAAAAATGGCCACAACGTTGTCTCCTTTCCGTGCTCTTGGGCCCTCTGTCGCTTTCCACTGGAGCTGGCAGGTGGTCCCTGGTGAGATGAAGTTGCTAAAGGAAATGAGTCCCAAGTCAGGTGGGGATGGGGATGGGAAAGTTTCCTTCCCTCCTTCCTCTCAAAGGGATTCCTTTCCAGCCCTGTGCAGATTACCTCCTGAAAGGCAAATCTAAGCCCAGAAATAGACGGGAAGGAGGAAAAGAGGAGAAAAAACATTTCCCTTCGTTGTGTGCATACCTGAGCAAGTCCCAGCCTTCCTCCGCCGAAGCTCCACCTCCCGTGAAGGGCTGCCCCATTGTACAGCTGTGCAAATGGACCGTCTGAGACATCAAGTGACCTGTGCAATGTTACCAACACCTTAGCCTCAGAGGCATGGCTCCACCCAAGTCTCCTGACCTCCACCTTGAACCCAAGTTCTACCCCTAATATGGGATGGAGACAGGGCGTGGTGGGTAGAGAGCAGGCTGGGAGCCTTTCCCAGGGCTGCCTGGGCTTCCCTTCCCACCCCTGAAGGTCAAGCTCCAGGGTGCAGCTCACTACTGCTCAGGAAGGAGGGCAAGTGGATTCCACAGCCTCTTCCATCTCAATACTGCCTGTTGCCCCGAACCCAGCTGACAGCCCCTCTCTGCCACAGCCACCTGTCACACCAGGCCACCAAGGACTTTCCAACTTTGGGGGCTGCAGCAGAGTTCGCAGGACCTCCCAGCCAGGTCCTGCCCATGTCTGATGTCCCCAGACCACCCAGTCTGGCCCACCCTCCCTCTTCTCACCTGACCTTCCCCTTCCCTCAAACTCTCAAGGCCAGTGTAAGCTGTTAGGCGCCGAGAGAAACGAATTCAGGCTAACGTCAGAGCCACGTGCAACCTCTCCACAAGCTCCTCAAATGTCCGCCTGATTTTCAGACCTCCCCAAAATAATTTTTGCACTAAAATAAACTCTATGACTATTTATAACAGCCTCGACTTACTCCCAGCCCTGACAGCTAGACTTTGACGGGGCTCTACTCCACGCACCCTCAGCCCGGATGGCCTCCACCGCCCCTGCTCCTCCGCCCTGTAGACTGTCCTGTGCACCCTCCAACCCTCACCCAAGCACCCCCCCTTTAAGATGCCTTCCCCATCCTTCTGGAGAGGCGGCTCCCTCTCCCGCAGACCTCAATAGCCACTGCTGACACTCAGTGCTATGGGTCCAATTGTGTCCCCCCAACCAAATTTCTATGTTGACCTCTTCACTCCCAGCATCTCACAATGTCCCTTATTTGGAATGACATCATTATTATTGTAGATGTAGTTAGTTAAGACAAAGTGACTCTGGAGTAGGGGGGAGCCCTAATCCAATATGACTGGTGTCCTTATAAAAAGATGTCCACATGAAGAGAAAGAGACATGGGCAGAGGGAAGACGATATGAAAACACCATCAACGAGCAACACCAAAGATTGCCTGCGAACCACCAGGACAGACTCTCCCTCAGGGCCCCCAAAAGGAACCAACTTTGCCGACACCTCGATCTCAGGCTTCAAGCCTCCAGGACTATGAGAAGATACGTTTGTGCTGTTTAGGTCACCCAGGCCGTGGTACTTTGTCCCAGCAGCTCTAGTGGACCAGTGCACTCAGTGAGCACCCGGTGTGCGCGGGCTACCCTGGACTCCGCACGGCCGCACTGGCGGTCCTGGGGTGCCGTGAGCCAGGTGCCCACCACCCGCGCCTGCACTGGGGAAAGCGAAACTCAGAGCTGGTGAAATGGCAGAGCCAAGGCGTGGATTCAGGCCCCCACTCCAGGGCCCGTGTTCTCAACCACTGGCCTGTGTGTTCTTGTATCATCACCATCATCATTATCATCATTATTACTGCAGGGAGACAGAATTCCTCTGGGCTTTGAGCTCGGACTTGATGATTCCCGCTGTGCAGGAGGAAGAAAGCTTCCCAGCCTCAGGGGCTTGCCCAGGCTCCCGGCCATAAGAGGCAGGGCCGGGATTTGACACAGGACCTCTGCCTCCTTCAGACAGACGGCCCACTGCAGCTCCATGCAGGTGCGCACATCCGCTTCCCAGCCCGGCTGTGTACGCCCCGACGGGACAGAGCCCGGCACCCAGGTCTCGGCGCCCCAGGGCCTCAGGGTGCCGCACACAGCAGGGGCTCCATAAACGCAGGGAAGAGAGAACCCACGTGCACTTCTGACACTTCCCTTTAGCCTCCGTGGCTCTCACAGCAACATTTCATACACAGCTCCGAGTATCGACAGAATTCTCGTCTCAGCCTGCTAAATGCCTGCCTAATTTTCCACCCTATTGACAGACTCCATTTTCCTTAACTGGCCCCCATTGTGTAGCAATTGGATGGTTTCTCATCCTCTCCTAAACTGAGGGGAGGTGCCAGGGTGCCCGTGCTGTGGCGCGGCTACGTTCCGAAGGAGCCCGCCTTGAAAGAAGGTTTCTGTGCCGCCAGCGGCAGGCGGCCAGCTGGAGAGAGGCTTGGAGACACACGCGGGCTGTCCTGGGGCTCAGTAGGTGCTAGCCTGTTTCCAGCCACCCTCCAGTCCTGTCCTCAGTTCCTGTCCTCCTTGCTGACCCCACGACGCGTCCTGCGCTGACTCCCCACTCTCTTGTCTGCTCCGTGTCTCACTCTTTCAACCCTTCTCCGAAACAGAATTTTCAGATTCATTCAGTACTATTCACTGAGCTCCTACTTGGAGCCCAGCACTGAGCCAGGTGCTGGGGACTCAGTTGTGCCCCAAAGAGATACCATCCCTGCTCAGGGAGTGACATTCCAGAGCAGAGCAATGGGCAATAAACAGAGAAGTGGCAGGGTGGGTGGTGACAAGTGCTGTGGTAGCTGGAGCAGGGGGCTGGTGACCTGAAAGGGTTAATCCAGGAAGGCTCTCTGGGGAGGTGAGCAGAGACCTGAACAAAGAGAGGGAGTAAACCATGTGGACATGTGGGGGAACTTCCCAAGCTAAGAAACAGCGAGTGCAAAGGTCCTGAGGTGCCAGCAGCTGGCCTGCTCTGGAGACAGCAAGGAGGCCATTCGGCTGGAGTGGGTGGGGGGACAGCAGCCACATGGTGCAGGGCTTCAGACCTGCCCTGCAGCTTTGCATCTGCCAGGAGAGATGAAAGGGTTTGCACAGACACGGGGCCTAACCGCCTCCTTTTAAAAGATCCCTCTGGCCGCTGTGAGAATAGACTGTAGGGGAACATGGGCAGAAACAGATGCGATAGTCCAGGAAGAGACCATGCTGGCCTGGGCCAGGTGATGCTCGTGTGTGCATGCGCGCACGCTCTCCACACTCTTAATGATTCCGGATCTATTTTGAGGTTGGGAATGACATCATTATTAGATCTAGAAAGAACTTGGAGATAGATGACAAAACTGAGGCCCAGAGAGGGGAAGGGACCCATCTGGGCCACATACGGTTGGGAACATGGACCTGGAATCTGGTCTCGGCGCCTCCACCCCTATGCCCTTGCCCCAACACCTCTCTCTGCCTCTTACATTTTTTCACGTGTGTCTCTTCCCCCTTGGTCCCATGCTGTTCCCAGTGTCTGTCTCTATCTCTGTGGATGCCTCCGCCTTTATTTCTCTTCCTGTCAGCCCCAATTTGGAACATTAATTAGTGATGAATTAGCAACGTAAATCCCAGCAGTTGTTGTCGCCTGGTGCCCACGGGCTCTTGGAAGGGACCTTGCAAATCTGATCTTAATACCTCTCGCCTCCTCTCCTAGGGCAATTACTTCTCACATCATTTGTCTGCGGAGTCTGTGCCCAACCCCCACCCTCCCAGCCTGGCTGAGGACAACAAGTTCATCTTTGTCAATTAATTATTGAACGGTTTATTTCGCACTGGGAGGTGATAAGAAAAGGGAAAGGCGCATGTTGTGAAATCATCACCATAATTATACAGACGCTGCCGCATCGCCACAGGGTAGGGGGGGACAGAAATAAGGGGCAGAGGCTGGAGTGGCGGGAGGCCAGACTGTGTGGCCTCAGGACAGCACTTGGGCCTCTCCAGATTGCGGTCAACAGACACACTCATGTTGAGCTTGCAGAGTCCAATTCCATATGGGGAGGGAGATACGGAGAATTAAGGTCATAGGTAAACACAGGTGCAGCCCTTGATTCTTCAGCTAAGCTGATCACACTGTGAGAAGGCTGGGGATGTCCTTATGGTCCTCCCCACCTGAGCTTCCCACAGCATGCACAAAATATGGTTGCATGGCAGAGGGTTTTTGATACTCTAGCAAAAAGCCCAGAGCATCTGCCTCCCTCCCTGAAGGCCCTGTTACCTCTCACCTCATCTCTGAGAGCTCCCCCTTTTGCTTATTGCACTCCAGTCACACTGGTCTCCCTGCTACTCCTTGTACATGCCAGGCACCCCAGGGCCTTTGCACATGCTGTTCCTTCTGCTTGGAGTGCTCCTGCCTCAGAAATCTGCATGGCTCACTCTGTCACCTCCTGCAAGTCCCTATCAACCATCACCTTTCAGTGAGATGCTCCCTGAGCACCTCAATTAAAATTGTAACCCCCATAACAACACATTCTCTAGCTCTCTCCTGCCTTATTTTTCTCCAGAAGGTTTCACCACATTTGACATATGATGTATTTTACATATTTATTTGTTTATTCTCTGTCTCTTTCTCTCTCCAGAGTATAAGCTCCACAAGGGCTGGGACTTCTGTCTGTCTCACCCTCCATCCCCCACCTCCTACATTCTGCCGGGGTCTCCAGTGCTTAGCACTGTGCCCGGCACAAAATCAGAGCAGAGTTAATCATTGCTGAATGAATGAATGAATGAATGAATATTTGTGTGAGACAGGGCCTGACTGTGGAAAGAACAGGAGTGCATTCTTTTTCCCAGAGCAGGCCAGCAAGGGCCATTGCAGTACCAGGAATTTAGGAAGATTCTTGGCAGAGATGGGGGACCCCGGCCAGGGGTGAAAACTGCTGGAAAAGTCATTTTAAAGGCAAGTGTTCCAGTTGATTTCATGTCTGTGCACGCCTTGAGGCTGGCATGTTTGATGCTGTCCCTCCATCGGTCACAGGCAGATTGGTCCCCACCCCCTCCTGACTCTCCCCAGGGCGGGGACAGGAACATGAGAAGTTGCAGACACTTTGATTAACTCCCCAGCAAGAGTCCCCACGCCTGTGTCTCCTTCTCTCCCCAAGGCTGTAATGGGGGCCAGTGAGCTCAGGGCTGGGGGATGGGTGGAGCGGAAGTGGGGGCCGCAGGCTGGGCAGGGCTGGGGGCCGAGGAGCGAGTGGGAGGAGGGAAAGGGCTTCTGCCCCTACCTGAGAGGATGGGCAAACAGCGGGCAGCGTGGAGGAGAGGGACACAGGCCCCTCTCTGGGGCAGAGGAGCTGCCAGAAAGAGAGTCCTCCAGGGCACAGGGGACCGCTGGGGAGGGGCGGGGGCCGCTGGGGGCAGCGGCGCTTCCGCACAGGACCCTCTCCGCGGAGCATCGCTGTCTCTGCCCCCAGAAACGAAGATGGTGATTTTTTAGAGCCAGTTTTCCCCCAAATCTCTGGAGATGCTGGAGCTGCTGTTTCCATGGAAACCTTCCCCGCGCCAACCTCGGGGAAGGAGGAGCTGGGCAGCCGCCCCCGCCCCCACCGCCCCCATACCACCCTGGCTCCAGCCTGCAGGGGGCCCCAAGTTGAAAATAATCCCCCTCCCCCAGATTTCCCCAGCAGGGGCTCCGCCTCGCGCAGGGGGAGGTAGCTGGTTTTTCTTTGGTGCTGAGGCCTAGATGTGGGATCTCCAGGACGCAGGCAAGAGGGAGATGGGGCTGCACGCTCTGTCTGTGGTCAGCACCCCCACCCCAGCCCACCTCCCAAATGACTGGCAAGGGGCTGGTTCCTGGGGAAGGGCCAGGGGGCAGGGTCTCTCCTTCCCAGGAAATCCCAAAAGATCCCACATGGATCTCTGGCCCAGTTCGTCTCTGGGGAATTCCCATCCGCAGCCCTCAGTCCCCCCTGAGCCCATCAGGGATCGTGGCTTCACGCTGCAACAGGCAAACAAAAAACCGTCTGTCCAACTCGGGTAGGAAAGGAACTTACCAGGAGGACACACATCAAGCCGCTCCGTGAGCTGATGGGGAGGTTGAAGGAGCAGGCTTGGAAAACGGGCGGGAAGCGAGGGGAGGCAGATAGTCACACCCAGAGACAGCCCAGCGAGGGCAGGGGCCACTGCTGCCCCTGGACACCAGCCTGTCTGGACACTGGCGCATTGTGAACAGTCTGTGGCAGTCCCCACTCTTCCACATCATCGTCATCATCCCTCGGATCTGGGTCCTGGGCAGACACTGTAGGAGGGAGCTTTCGGGAAGTGTTCAGTAAGTATCCTAGTTGAGGTGGTGGTGACATCATTCTACGCATGTGTTAACATTCATAAAACTCTTCACCAAAGCATTACATCAATTTTACTGTAAATTAAAAATAAAATAAAATCCTGGGCATAAACACCCTACTGGCCATGGTGGCATGTGTGCCCACAGCCCAGCTGCCAGCTGAGGGAAGTTGGGGCTCTGTCTCCCATCCAGAGTCACACACTGGAGGATCCTGCTAAGGACAAGGAATTTGGATAGGGCGGCCAGCAAACCGGCAGATGGCCACTTCCTGGAGGCACAGCTGGGTGCTTGGGAGCCTCTGAGGAGACGCCCTCCCACCACTTCAGTGGGACCAGCAGCTCCTGAAGGAGAAGGGGAGCAGGTGTCGGGCCCAGTGGACACAGGGGAACCCACCCTCCGCGTTCCAACGCGCACGCGCAGACCACGTGCGCCGGAGCAGGTGCGCACACTCAGCCTCCCGCACGGGTTTCTAAGACCGCAGTCACAGGTTTGATCCTCAGGAGACCTGAGGGTTAGTCTGCACGCTGGCCCTAACTTTCTATGTGGGTAAATCCTTCTCCCTTTGGGACCACGTTGTCTTCTCTGTGGAATGGGGGGCTTCTCGACGGTGCCGCGCAGCTCTGGCACACGGAGCAAGGAGGCGCCACGGTGAATGGAACGGGTACTTAGGAAGCCTGGGCTTCTGCCACGAGCCTGGGCAAGTCCCTACCACCATCCTGGACTATAGTGGGGTGCAGTGAATGACCGTATGTCGCTGGGAAGCCTCCTGAGGTCCCCTGATGAGGAGCACTCTTATGCCAAAGGAGGGGGCTCTGGCCAAAGGGAGGACATCTTCCTCCAGCCAACGGGATGCAGCCTGGGCAACGCCTCCCCTGTCAGCCAGTGCTCTGCTGGTTCTCCTGGAGCCTGGGGTGGGGATGGTGCAGTGGCTTTCCCAGGCCTGGGCCCCGGAGACTGTGTCCCCTGAGACCCCACCCTCAAGGGCAGTAGAGGGCCTTTCATTAAAGGTATTTGGGTAGCCCAGCTCCGGGCTTTACACACCCCAACTCTCTATCCCAGGGAACCAGGGAGGGGAGCCCTGCCTGTGCCCCCCTGCGGTACTCCCCTGGCCCACACTGACCCCCACCAAATCCACAGAGGAGCCTTCTGTGGTTCCAATCAGGAGTTTCGCGAAGGCTTGTGGAGGATGCCCTCCCTGGAAATGCAGGTCCTGACTCCTTGAGCTTGTGCTTGCAGCAGCAGGGCCGGAGAGCTTCTCCGGCCTGGATGCGGGCATAGGGGTGTACCTCCGAGCTTCTCTCCCAGCCTCTGGGCCCCTGTCATCCTGACACCCCCCACCCCCTCGTCTCCAAGTACTTCCCCAGCCTCTGGCCCTCTGAGGGGCTTGCACTCCCTGCTGGCATCAGGAGGCTGGGTGGCACCCACACCCCAAGGGCTCTGGGGAGGTTGAAGGCAAGGGGAACAGCTATGGAGTGGCTTTCTGCATAGCCTAGGAGACTTCAACCAGATGGCTCCAAATCCCTACAGGGCAGGCTGGGGTGCTGGTGTGGCTGGGGACATGTCACCCACCTGGTGCCTTCTCTCTTACTGTCACATGGCCCTGGGCCCTGCCCTCTCCCTGCTCCCCTGCCCACCTGGAGGCCTGCTGCCTGGGCCAGGACCTCAGAGAGGGAGGTGGGGGGAGGGCAGCAGGGGCTCTCCAAGGGGCCCTGTGCTATGGCAGGAGGGGGCAGCACAGGGCTTCCCTGAACAGAGTCACCAAAAACAAGCTGAGCCTTTTCCACGATTTTAAAGGTACCATGTTGACTTATGTCATTACGACTGCATGAGAAAGCCGTGTGCAAATGAGACCTAGAGACACAAAGCAAGTGGGAAAGAGGGGGAGGGTGCCTGTTTGTGGTTTGCTCCCCTGGAAACCTCAGGGTATATCGCATCCCCACCTTAGCCACGGCCACCTGGCTCCAGCAGCTCGGGGAGGGTGGGGTCCTCTGACCCCGGGGGCAGGGGAGGGGTGGAGACGGGAGTGTGAAACTGTGGATGCCATGAGCACCGGGAATGGAGAAGGGTGAGGAGCCAGCATTGCCCGGGGCCCTCTTGCAGCCCTGGCAGTAGAGGTAGAAGGTGCATCCTGTTCCTCAGATGCTCCCTGCTGGGGGGGTGGTGAGGGAGGTGGAGGGGGCAGGGGGAAAGTGGGGGAAGTGGGGAGGGGGGATGGCGGGGGGGGGGGGAGGGGAGGCACACAGATAAGCAATTACAGTCCAGCAAAGGCAGCTGGAGAGGGTGAGCACAGGGTGGTGGGAGCATTGGGAGGGAGACACAGCAGTGAGCCTGGGGGCGAGGGAGGGGCAGGAAGGGAGCACGAGGGGCACCTGGCGGCAAGGAGGGGCATGAGGGCCGCATTGTCACACCTGCGCATGTGAAGCCGCTGGCATTCCTCAGGCGGGCCTTGCACCTGCTTCCCGTTACTTGGTTCTTGACCCAGGATGATGGAAGTGTTCGCGGTTCGTGCTGTTCAGCCCGGTAGCCGCTAGCCCACACATGGCTCCTCAGCCCTGGAAATGTGGCAAGGACGACAGAGGAGCTGAGCTTCAAATTTTATTGAATTTTAATTAACGCAAATGTAAAATTAAATCGCCACTGGTGCGTTGTGGCTACTGCATGGACAGTGCAGTATGGCCATGCTGGGTACAGTGGTGACGTTATAATCCAGCTGGGGAGATGGACATTAGGCCAATGCCTCGTGGTCTAGTGTCAGGCTGTGATAAGTGCTGTGGAGAAAAATCAAGTTACAGAGGGCCGTGGCCGGCTGCTGTTCTAGAAGGGTGGTCAGGGAAGGCTCCTGCCAGAAGGTGGCCTGCACAGAGACCCGTGTGAAAGGAGGGGCACCCTTGGGGCATTGGAGGAGGTCACAGTGCTGTGGTGGGGAGAAATGAAGTTCAAGTAGACCCAGGGACCAAAGCCATTGGGCCTTGCAGGCCACAGAAGGGAGTGTGGCTTTGATGCTGTGAAGTGAGGCCCCCCTGGCCGTTTCCACAGCCGACAGGACTGGGAATGGGCACCGCACCGTCCCACCCCACCCCAGTAAACCCGGCCACCCCCTACTGCCACTGGAGCAGTTCGGGAGAAAACCACACAGCTGTTTTTGTTGAGGACAGGAAACAGACATGGTCACTGTGTGTCTCTGGCTATTTCCTCTTTCTTCTTCACCTCGCCTGTCTCTGACTCTGCCCTTAACTATTCCCAGCCCCCATTCTCCGTCTCTGCCTCTCTCTGGGCTGGTGTCTCTGGGACTCTGTCCCCTGGTTGGCACACCTCCCCCTCCCCTGGTGGTGCAGCGGAGATGACGGGGGCCTGGCTCATGAGCCCGGGGTAATGTGCCAGGCCCGGGGAGTGATGGGGCCCCAGCCTGGGTGCAGGAGTAAAGGGTGTCAAGGCCTTCAAGACCCCTCATCCATGCCCAGGAGAGAGGCCGTTCTGGCTGGAGGGAGAGGGTGACATACAAGGCTGTGGGCAGGGAGTCCTATTCTAGAGATAGAGCCAGGATTTGCCTAGGACCCCAGGAACAGTGTAGGCAATATAATGCCCACCATGTCCCAACTGGGATGGGACAAATCTTCCCAGCCTTTTCCTAGCTCTTCTCAGGTTCCATCTCAAGGAGACAGGGAGAGAGGGGACAAAGGGGTATGCAGGAGTTACTGTCTGCCCAGTGGGTCTCTGAAGAATGGAATGGGGTATATTAGTTTCCTGGTTGCAACTATAACAAATTACCACAATCTTAGTGGCATAAAACAACACACATTTACTCTCTTATAGTTCTGGAGGTCAAGAGTCCAGACCTTATGTTTTATGAGGCTAAAATCAAGGTGTTGGTGGGCTGCATTCCTTCTGGGGGCTCCATGGAAGAATCTGTTCTTGGCCTCTTCCAGCTATTAGAGGCTGCCGGCATTCCTTGGTTTGCGGCCACATCATTCCAATCTCTGCCTCTCCTGCCTCTCTCTTCCATTTATGAGGATCTTTTAATTACATTGGGCTCACTCCGATAATCTAGGATAATCTGCTTATCTCAAGATGCTTTTCTTTTCTTTTTTTTTTTTTTAAAGACAAGGTCTTGTTCTGTTGCCAGGGCTAGAGTGCAGTGACGTCATCACAGCTCACTGCAACCTCAAACTCCTGGGCTCAAGCCATCCTCCTGACACAAGTACTCCTGTACTCCCAAGTAGCTGGGACTACAGATGTATACCACCATGCCTGGCTAATTGTTTTCTAGTTTTTTATAAAGATGGGGTCTTGCTATGGTGTTCATGCTAGTCTGAAATTCCTGGCCTCAAGCTATTCTCCTGCCTCAACCTCCCGTGGTGCTAGGATTACAGGTGTGAGCCACCATGCCTGGCATTCAAGAGTCTTTTTTTTTTTTTTTTTTTGAGGGTCTCACTCTGTTGCTCTGGGTAGAGTCCAGTGGCATCATCATAGCTCACTGCAACCTCAAACTCCTGGGCTCAAGCGATCCTCCTGCCTCAGCCTCCCGAGTAGCTGGGACTACAGGTGCCTGCCACCACACCCAGCTACTTTTTCAATTTTTGGTAGAGAGGGGGTCTCGCTTTTTCTCAGGCCGATCTTGAACTCCTGACCTTAAGTGATCCTCCCGCCTGGGCCTCCCAGATTGCCAGGATTACAGGTGTGAGCCTCCGCACCTGGCCCAAGATTCTTAATCACATCTGCAAAGTTCCTTTTGCCAAGTGAGGTATTAATAGCATTCACAGGTTCTAGGGATTAGGACGTGGACATCTTTGGGGGGGAGGTTGATTCAGCCTCCCACAGGGGCCCCACAGAGGGTGGAATGCTGCAGGCCTTGAGACCCTGTCTCTCTGCTGTTCCTGCCTTCCAGGGCTTGTGCAGGATCACATGGGCTCTGGAGCCACCTGGATTCATTCCTGGCTCTGCCTCCTCCTAGTGGGGATCCTGGGCAAGTCACTTAGCCCATCTGTGCCTCAGTTTCTTTCTCTGTAAAGTGGGAATAATAACAGTACTGACCTAAAGGGTTTTCTGTGAGGATTCAATGAGTTAATCTACGTAAGGTGCAGAGAGCTGTGCCTGGCACGGTCCTGAGGGCTCCGGGTGGAATGCACAGTCCAGCACTTGGCAAGTGTATCACTTACCGTCATTAGGGTCGTGGTTCCTATTCTCACGCCTCCCATGGGCCCAGCCCTGGGATAGGCATGTGGCAACTCCCAAGGCGGGAAGGAAGCTGCTTGTCTTCAAGGAATTCACAATTGCATTGGGAATGCAAAGGCCTGTCGAAACAGAACTTTTTTTTTTCCTGGGAGGACAACTTCTAAAAATTATTTGACAAGTGTTTGTGCTTTGTAATGGCATTATGTATCTGTGACAGTCATTAGTACGGCTGACCCACGTCTTTCCAGCTTGCCGCCCTCTGGGCACGAGGTAGAAGCACACTTGCTCACCTCCAGGTGGGCGGGCGAGGTCGTGGGACTGGTTCTGGCCAATGAGCTGTGAGCACAGTGAAAGTGTCACTTCCAGGCCAGAGCACTTAATTACTCATGTGAGCGAGACCCTCCAGAGTTCTCTTTCCCTCTGTCACGGTGTCTCTGTCACCCGATGCCCCGAGTGACTGCCATGAGCAGAGCTTCCTGCAGGCCCACAGAGCGTGAAGAGTGAGGGAGGATTAAATGGGGCTGTTTTAAGCCCTTGAATTCTAGGCCTTACTTGTCACCTCAGCATAACCTAGACTCTCCTGACTGACTCAGCAGCTTAACTGGTTTGCGGAGGAAACAATCCAGTCAACACCCTCAACTCCTGTTGGCAGTGCCCTCTCAGTCACAGCCTTTGCAGCGACGCGCGGCTTCCGTGGCCGTGCCCTGTGAGGAACGCCCACTTTTGCGGCCACTTTCCCAATTAACATTTTCTCCCTGTGTGTGTGTCAGTTAGAATTCGGTTTGGCTGTTAATGGCAGAAAGCCCAAGTAAATGAGGACTTCAACTCCCGAGCTCGCTTCAGTCTCTCAAGTGAGAAGCTCAGAAGTCGGCGGCTCGGGGCTGGTACGGGGATCCCGTGACGGCGAGGAGTCCGGGGGGCTCGGCAGGTGGCTTCCTCCACGCGGCTCAAGGTGGCTCAAGGTGGCTGCTGAAACGCACACGGTCACATCTGCCCTCTGGCCAGCGGGAACGGGGAGGCACCAGGAAGGTCATGCTCCCTCTCTGTAGTGACACGAGTCCCACGTGACTGTTCTGTTTGTATCACATTGGCCAGGACTTGGTCACGAGGCCACACCTCGTTGCAAGGAACATCGGGGAGTGGAATGTATCTACTTTGGGCAGCCATGTTCCCTGCTGATGTTTTCCTAAACTAGGAAGAGAGGTGGATCCAGGGAGGCGACCAGCGGTGGCTGCCACAGTGTAGGATGTTATTCGTTCCTGTATAAGTTCCACGGCTTAATGACCAGTTTGGGCCTCTTCTCAGTTTTTTCATGTTCCAGATAATCATATCAGTGCAAATTGCTTTTCTCCACTTTGCTATTTCATTGAGATCTGTTTCCAAATGTGCAATCACCTGCCAGACTGAAGGGTGTGATGCGTCCTCTCGGGCAGGAGCTGCCGTTCCACTTTGGTGGACTGGACTCCCGAACACGAGCCCCAACAACACAGCTGTGAGGAGCTTCTGAGCCAGGGTTCCTGTTTCCTCCCAGCCAGGCCAGCACTGGCTCGTGCTATTTTAATGTCTTTGTGTTAATTTAGAAGGTATGTTGTTTAAGGATATTTTGGTTTTCATGTCATTCAGCAGCAGCCAGCTTTGATGTGGGCCTGGGCTGGTTTACAATCTATGTTTTCTCAAATAATAACTGGGTTTTTCTTTTTTTCCAACTGGAAGAAAAATTTTAAAGCCCATTTTAGAGCCGAGAAAACTGAGGCCCTGAGGATGAAGTCCCATGCCAGTTATGGCAGAGCCAGTACTGGAGCCCAGCTCTGACTCCTGGCACAGTGCTCCTACAAACAGGGCTTGTTTAAATAATAAAGCAGGAATACGACAAGGCTGGGTTGCAGTGAGACAACCACTCCATGGGAAATTATGGGCCTCCCTAGGTGAGGTTTGGTCTAATTAAGCCACATGGCTTTGTGCAAGCTGCCTCAGTTTCCCCATTTGCAAAGTAGGAGGGGTGGAGCAGACCTGCTCTGAGTCCCCTTCCAGCTCTTGATGGAAAGTACAATAATAAACGCTGGGGCAGCATAGAGGGATGGGGGCAGGGAGGTGGGGAGGAGGGGGAGATTCCTGGGAGTATGGAGACCTGGGGGCTGGGACAGGGGTGGGCTGGAGTGAGGGTCTCAGTTGCCTGTCTGTGTATACACTGCGCTGCCACCATGTTTGTCTGGAGTCCAGGCTGAGAGCAGACTTGCCTGTGTCTACTTTGAACGTGCTGGTGAGGACTGAGTGTCAGGACTTGGCACAGCCGCTCTTACCTCACCCTGGCGGCTGGAGTGGGGCTGGAGGGCCGGGGAGGGCGGTGGAGTCTGGGGCCCGGGAGAAGACGCTCCCGCAGGCCAGTTACCAGAGGCTCTGGGTGAGCTGAAGGCCTGGACCCTGGCCTCTTGCCCACTCCTCACAGGAGAAAATGTTTCCTGGCTGCTCCTATGGTCTCTCAACAGCGGCTACAGAGATTCTTGAAAAACATGAGTTAGAGAATGTCACTCCCCTAACATAAGTGAGGGAATGAGCAGCTCAAGGGCTGCTCATCGGCTCTGAGTAAAGTGCAAGCTGACGTGGGCTGCAGGCTCGGTTCAATCCGGCCCCTCACTACCTCTCTGGCTTTACGTCCCACCACTCTCCCGCTGGCTCACACCGCTCCAGCTGCCCTGGCCTCCCTGCCCGTTCCTCAAACACATGGCACTCTCCTGCCACAGGGCCTTTGCACTGGTGGTTCCCTGTCTGGAAAACTCTTCTCCTGGGTCTCTGTAGAGCTCGCTCACTCACCCACCTCGGGTCTGTGCTCCAATGTCACCGTAGAAAGCTCTATTTAAAATTGTAAGGCCATTCCAGTGTAGCATTTCCCACCTTCCTTACCCCGTCTTACTGTTTATAGCACTTACACTCTTTAATCTACTGTAAACTTAATGATTTCTTTTATCCCTATCAGCTTTTCTCGACTAAGATGTGAGCTCCATGAGGCAGAGATATCTGTCTATTTGGTTCCCCGATGTTCCCCGGCACCTGGGGTGATCCTGGCACACGTGAGTGCTCGGGGCTATCGGTTGAATGAAGGAAAGAATCTAGTCCAGCATCTCGTTTCACAGAGGGAGGCAGGGACCCGAGTCGCACAGAGAGGATCAGTGGCCGGACCCAGGCCCAGACTCAACGTCTCTGGACTTGCGGTTGGTACTCTTTATGCACCTCCAGGCACAGTAAAGCCGAGTGTGGTAGACACCGCTGGGGCCCCACTGGCATCTTCTATGATCCCCTAAAGTGGTCTGTGCTCATCCCCACCTTTGGGGTGCTTTGCCCTTGACATCTGGCACCATGACCTTTTCCAGCCGTTTCCCTTGGGCTATTGGAGCCACCTCACCTGTCAGGACAGCTGGAAGTGTCTGAGAATTTGCAATGTTCCCTCTACACACGTCTGGGCGACCTGTAGCTGGTGACTGGTGGGAGAGTAGAAAGACCAGCAGCCTTGGCGTGAAGCAGGACCAATCCTGAAGTGTGAGCTGCATTCCGGACTTCCCTGCAGGATCGGCCGAGGTTAGGCCCTTGCCTGAACCCTCCCCCCGCTTGGCTTTTGGCTTCTTCCTCTTTCCTAGCCTGCTTCACCCCTCTCTTGCCAGATTCTCATGTGAGCAGCTCCTTAATGTATCACCCTCATAGCAGGGGCAGCTTCTGGAAGAACCAACTCAAGGGCCTCTGTGCTAACCTGGGGTAGACTTGAGACCTAGTGAGGCACAGGAGCTTTAGAGACCCACTTCCGCATGCGTGCTCAGCCCTGCCATGGTACAAGAGCTTGGGAAAAATCTTCAGCTCTCTGAGCCCAATTTCCCCTCCTGGAGAAATGATATGACTTACATCTTTCTACAAAGTTGCCGTGAGGATCAAATGAGATAAAATGGAAGCAGTTTGTGCAGTGGCCAGCACACAGTAGTTGCACAATAAACATTATATGCCTTCTCTGTCTCCCAGCTGTGGTCTGTTTGTGACCCCACTTGCTGTCTGGAGGCAGTTTGGGCCCCAAGATTCCTCCCCTGCAGCTGAGCAGATACTGTGTGGCTTTGAGGGTGACGAATCAGAAATTGGTCACTTCTTTAGGGAGTACTGAGGACATGAAGGAGGAGTATCCTGAGGCCATTGGGGCATCTTCCAAAGGGTAATAGGGTGAGGTTTCAGGTGGATAAGACTGGGAGGAAGCAAAACACACACACAGGCTCCCCCTGGGCTCCCACACTTACCAGCAGCTGAGTGGCACCACTGGGCAAGGAAGCGTTGACAACCAATTCCAGATCGTAGAAGCTCGTCCTCAGTTGGGCGGGCCAGCGTGTGCCTGGTGGCACCGGAGGGCCGGAAGTTGTCAGAGTGTGGCTACAGTCTTTGTTTAGCCCTCTGCAGCCTCAGCCCAGCTCTGCTCGGCACCCCTCCTGGCCTGATCCCCACACATGCTCCTCCTTTGCAGAGCCGAGACCCGAAAACAGACAAGATGGGCAAAGGGGAAGGGTGTGGTCACAGTCCCCAACAGGCCCAAGTCCAGGCCCCTTCCTTCACCCATGCCCCACCTGTGCGTGGAGTATTCCTTCCTATTCTCACCCTCTAAGGCTCTGAATGACACAAGGGCACCCACAGTGACAGTGGAGAGGCCCAGGAGCCCTGGCACCAGGCTCTGGTCATCCCGTCCCCTGCCTGGCCTTGTGTCTACAGCCCTGTCCCCACAACTCGCTGCTGCCCCACATCTGTGTCCAGGCTTTCTTATTAGCCCGGCCACTCCCTGGAAGCAAGGGTCATGTTTATCTTCATTTCTTTTGCAGGAAGTACAATGGAGTCTATTTTAGAGCCAAAATTATATTACTCATCAGATCCAACCTCCCCTAATATTTTGTAAATAACAACAGAAGCACAAAGGGGGAAAGTGGCTTTCTCAGGGTCCCCAGAACAGAGTCCTGACTGCCATCCCACTCTATTTGCCCCCACAGGGACAGGTGTTGTAAGATGGGCAGATGAGCGCATTGCTGGTGACACAGCTGTCCGTCTACCACACGGCCTCAGCACAGCCTTCCCCACGTCCCGCCCACCGAGAGGCAGCAAAGCGGGCAGGGGTGTGGGCCGGGTGGAGCGGGCTTCTATCCTGCTTGCCTGCTTTGCAGTGGCTGGGGGAAACCTTAGGGAAGAAAAGAGATTATTATAAAGTGCCTGCCATGTGTTGGCACTTCACACCTACCAAGATGTTAAAACCTAGGTTTCAAAGTCACCAACATACAATAGAGGTGGAATTCCAAAGTCAGATCTTACATACAGCGTTTACCAAGGATGTGTTCAAGAGCCAGTTTCGCACCTCGTAGCACCCTCAGCCAAGCCGAGGAGATATAAAGAGGACAGAGAGCGGAAAAGAGAGGGTTTGGTGAGAAGGTTACGCTGGAGAGAGCCCTCACTATGCTGTGGCGCCACCCCACGCCCACTAGCACGGCTCTCATCAAAAAGGCAGATCACAGGTGTTGATGAGGACGTGGAGAAACTGGAACCCATGCACACTGCAGATGCAAATGTAAAATGGTACGGCTGCTTTGGAAAACAACCTGGCAGCTCCCCAGAAAGTTAGGGCGACCACTGGACCCAGGAATTCTCCTAGGTATATGCCCAAGAGAAATAAAAATGTGCCCACACAAAAACCTGGACATGAGTGTTTATAGCAGCATTATTTGTAATATCCAAAAAAGGGAAACAACCCCAATGTCCATCACTGATGAGCAGATAAAATGTGGTATATCTATACAAGGGGTCATTTGGCTATAAAAAACGATGAAATACGGATACATGCTACAACATGGGGAAACCTTGAACACGCTATGCATCATTAATCAAACATTAAGTGAAAGAAGCCGGCCACAAAAGTCAACATATTGTAGGATTCCATTTATACGAAGTGTCCGGAGTAGGCACATCTGTAAAGATAGTAGATTAACGGTTGCCAAGGGCGGTGGAGGGGGTAGGGGACAAGGAATGGGGGGTGACCACTAATGGGGACAGGGTTTCTTTTTAAAGTGATGACATGTTCTAAAATTGATTGCAGTAATAGTTGTACAACTCTCTGAATATACTGAAAAACCACTGAATTGTGCACTTCAAAATGGCAAATTTTATGGTATGTGAATTATATCTCAATAAAGTTGTTATTAAAAAAAAAAAAAAGAAGTGATTACAGAACTGTCGCTTACCCAAGAGAGAGCAGAAAAGCTGGTGTTTTCATTTGGGTCAGGGGAAGACGACCCTCACTGAATAAATGTGAAACAGACTGGGGGGCACTTTTTTTTTTTTTAAATTGCAGTGTTGGTTCATCACTCCACTTAGATACACAATGTCTTGTTTAAGGGTGCTTGTCTAACCAGTGCTGAGCGCTGACAGAATTCAGTTTTGAAAAGACCTTGACAGGCTGATGTATAAAAAGACGAAAAAGATTGGAAAAAAGTAATTGTGTGTTTAATATATGCATAAATTCAGAAGAGGGTGGGGGAGGGAGGTTCAACAGAAGTTTGCGTGAAAAAGACCTGGTTTTAATTGACCATAAGTTTGATGCTGCTAACCATTTGATAGGATAGCCATAAAAGTTGGTGCCATCTTAGTTTATATTAAAAGAAATAAAACCACTGGATCAAAGGAGGTGATAGTCCCCATGTGGTGAGAACCCAGCTCACCTCTTGCGTTCTGGGCATTGCATAAAAAATACACTGGTGGCCCCTTTTGTTATGACAGAGGGGTCCACGTTGTTCTGTGGCGAACGTATCTTGCTCTCTCTCTGTAAACCTATCTTGTCCTTCCTCAATAAACTTCGTTTCCAGCTTGCAAAAAAAAAAAAAAAAAAAGGAAAAAAAGGAAAGAAATACACTGGCAAACATTAACCAGTCCTGAAGGAATGTTAAGAACCTGGAAACCATGTCAGGTGAGAATAGCAAAAGTATCTGAAGATATTTAGCCTAAATATACAAGTTATAGCTGGGAGCCATTATAACTGCCACAAGGAAGGCTGCATAGACTTGCATTCTGTCATCTTCAGGGACAAAAAAGGCCCATGCTTATGACTTATAGAAAGGGACGTTTGGCTTTAAAATAAGCAACTAAATTATAGCTGACTGTTATCAAAATAGACTGCCTCAAAAGAAGTATACTAGCTGTAGTTTATTTAAAAATAAATGAAAGGCACTTATTTTTATTTGCTTATTTTGAATAGGTAATACATTCACATGGCTCAAAAAGCAAAACAATATAGAAACGTTTACAGTGAAAAGTCTTATTCCCATCCCAAGTTATCCTCTTCATGTTCTATCATCATGTGGATAGAAACCACTTTTTATCCTTCCAAAGCTTCTACAGGCAAATAAAAATATATACATATATATATACACACACACACACACACACACACACTATGTCCCTCCTTTTTACACAAAAGGTAACGTATGCTACATGTGGCAATGTCATTACTTCAGTCTGGATAGTTTCTATTGACTTGTCACAATCCTCTTCTGTTGTGTCTAATCTGCTGTTAAACCCATATATTGAATTCTTATTTCAGTTCTACAACTTCCATCCGATTCTTTTTTTATAGATTCTAATTCTCTGATGGAATATTACTTTTACATGGTTTTTCATCTTCTGGTTTCTTGACTATATTAATCACAGCTACTTTAAAGTCCTTAATATCTGGATCACTTGTAGGTCTGTTTCTATTGCCTATTTTTTTTCTCTTAACTTGGGTCATACAGCCCTGTCTCTTGGCCCACTAATTTTTTTTACTAACTGACAGACATTGTGATTTTAAAAGTCCACAGTATATCCTAAAGATCTGCCCATTGATATATTGAAATAGATACGGACATATAAAATTTGTCTCTGTTTTTGCTAGGTAATAGGCATTTTATAAACAGTTATCTCCAAACCATAGAGCAGTTCTGCAAGGTGTGAATTTTGTGCCTGTGCATCAATGATGAATGTCATTAGTGCCCAGAGAGCTAGCCAGCCCCTTCTGTCGTGTGAGGACATGGCCAGAAGGTGCCACCTATGTGGAAGAGGGCCCTCATCAGACACCAGATTTTGCTGGGGCCTTGATCTTGAACTTCCCAGCTTCTAGAACTATGAGAAACAAATTTCTGTTGCTTATAAGCTGCCCAGTTTATGGGATTTTTTGTTATAGCAGCCTGAACAGACTAAGACGCAGGGTGTGTTCAAGCATTGGAAAGATGATAATTCACCTCGAAATTGAGATGGAAACTCCCCTGGCTGGCATTTTGTGGTACCTCCACAGGCTGGCACCGGAGACGAGTGTCCCTTCTGTCCTCCCTCCTCCACACGCCCAGGACAGGCTCAGAAACCATGACCAGTATGAAGGGCGTTCTGGGGGTGGGGAACGGGAGCTAATAGATGGGTACACACGGGCACAAAGCGATGTAAAGGACAGGAGAAACAAGAAGCGGGGAGGGAAGGGGTGAAGGTTAAAAACTTGCCTGCTGGGTACAAGAATCACTGTCCTGGTGACAGGCACACTGACAGCCCTGACTTCAGCACTATACAGCCACCTTGCCCTGATATAACAAAAACATTTGTACCTAGTTAATATCTTGAAATAAAAAAAAAAGATTTCCCACGTCAGGCTTTGCTCACCAGAAGAAGTTAGAGGGGATGGCGTGTGAGGCCTGTCCGCTCTGAGATTCAGGGGCCTGAGACTCCTCTGTCTCCCTGGCGCTGCCCAGGGGCGAGGACGGTGAGTGAAGAACAGTGCCCTGCGTGCTCCTGGCCTTTCAGTCGTGGCACAGACATTCTTAGATCTCTCACTATGTGCTGGGCTCAGTAAAGGGTTAAGAGGCACAAGACGTGGTCCATGACTTCAGGGGGCTTAAATCTAATTAGTGAGGCAGGATGTGTCTGTAAAAAGGGAAACGCTCCCAGCCAGCAGCATATGCCAAGACCCACGGGTTGGCCCTGCGGGCAGGAGACAGTGCAGCGGTCAGGAAGGGCTCCCTGGAGGAGGCAGTAGCGGAGCCCATGGGGCCCCAGAGGAGGATTAAAACTTCCATAGCAGGAAGGAGAAGGGAGAAATGAGCCGGGCTCAGGCGGCCCAATACATAGGCCTCTGGCCAAAGTGGAACTCTGCAGAGAAGCAAAGGAGACAAGGTGGGGCAGGCACGTTGCTGCCGGGGGTGGCAGGAGGGACAGAAGTAGAGAGTGAGACCAAAGTTGGGAGCCAGAATGGTTGGGGGAAGGGGTCTCAGAATGGGGAAGCCCATTTCTTTTGGCCATTTGTCATCCCCACTTCCTCCACAGAAAGCCCAGCGCCGCGCTGGGCACATAGCAGGTGTTTGTAACGGGGGTCCAATGCTCAGGGGTCCCCTCCTCCTCACCCTCTGCCCTGGATCCAGGCTCCTCCGAGCAGGGGCGAGGGCTGTGCAGTGGGAATGGGGAGAGTGGGGGGAGCTTGCCACCGGCGAGACTGGTCCCTGGAGGATCGGAGGATCAGGAAAAGGAAGGCCCTCCCTTTCTATCCCAGCGGGGATTTAATTAAGGGAGCTAATTAGTAGACCGAGAACCAGAGATGGAGGCACTGGCGCCTGCGTGCGTGCAGGAGCGTGCGGGCGGAGGATAATTTCAGGCTTGTCTTCCGCAGGGAATGAAGCCACAGGGAGGGACTGCTGGGGGTAGGACGGCAGCCAGGGCCGCAGACTGGGCTCCCAGGGGCACACACACTCACACATACGTCGCCACACACACACTCACATGCACATCCACACGCCATGCACTTACCCGATTGTACACGTCTATGCTCAAACGCTGCACGTATTCACACACTCATGTACACTCTTGCATACAACCACATCACACACCTATGCACTCATACACACTCTCGCAGCCACACACACCCATTCACGTGCTCATACACCTGCATTCACACGCTCTCACAGTAACTCACACACTCACATGTTCATACATACGTTCACAGTCATGTATCCACACACTTGCTACATGTGCACACATTCACCCATGCACTCACACACATGCATGCACTGACACACACACGCGTGCGCAGGAGGGGCAGCTTTGACTCCCACAGGTCCACATCCAACCCCGATCCCTCTTACCTGTGCTGGAATGTTCTCAGCTCTACCCCCAGGCCATTAGCAGAGCCTGGCCCCCTGCAACAAACAAACCCCAGGCCTCTGCCCTCATACCCAGGCTCTCGGCAATGTCCTCTCCCACCCTTGGCTTTTTCAAAAGGAAAAGAAACTTCTCAAAGCAGATGCCACAGTTTCCCGTTGCTCCCGCAGCCGGCACATGGCAGCGTAAGGAATTTCTTCCTCCCGGCTACCATCGTTCCTCTGCAGAGTCAGCCAGTCCGGTTCTCAAGGACGCACAGTGCTCTCTCACCTGACGACCCACACGGGCCCAGGACAGCCGCACAGCCACGCTCCAGGGCTGCATTACGTGATACGAGCAGGAGCTTTGGATCTAGGCTCTGAGGATTCTGGCCAAGTTCTGAGTGACCCAATCTCTCTAAGCCTCGGTCTCCTTGTCTGTAACACGAGCAAAACTATGGTTCCAGGCTGTGTGAAGTTAAGTGAGATACACACGCACAGTGCCGAGAACAGAGTCTGGCATGCAGTATGTGCTCAATAAATTCAACACTTAAACCCAGCGCTCCCCACTCCCACTGCCCGACCAGGGTTCGGGTTTGCCCTCCAGGCCTGACTCCCTCTTGCCTGCCTTCCCTGTCTCAGAATAAGAAGACAGGTTATTAGTACAAATTTGATCAAAATGACACATGGATTAGCATGTACGCTGCAAAGTCTAATTCTGTTTACTGTTCTAGGGGAGCATGCAATTATTACAGGAGCTGGGACAGAGTGTTTTTAATAACATTTCTTGTTAAGATTTAATTACAGGAAATTGTATTTTCTTAATCACTGAAAACTCAACTGGCTAGGAAAAGAATCGTGATAATTTTGTTTGCAGTTTATTAAATCCTTAGGATATTCTTTCTCTTACATTTACTTTTATTATGTGCTGCTGCTAAGTACTTTTTTAACCCTTGGAGCTGTGAGGAGCAAGCCCTGCACAGGCCATGCCCTGCCTCTCCTGCCCCCGGCCCTCCACTCCTGGCAAACTCGGATGCCAACAACCCCATACACCAAAGCAATGTAGGAAGCTGAGCTGTTTGGTCTCCTGCCCAGTAACAAGAACAGGTGTGTTCTTCCCCATCCGAAGTTGGTGGGCTGAGAAACCATGCTCAGACTACCTGGCGCTCACATGGGCCTCCCCTGGAAATCCAGCCCTGGGGCATCTCCCCACCAAGAACCCCCTGAGGAAGGTTACAAAAGGGACAGTGTCACTCACAGGCCCAGCTCAGGAGTCCGGGGCCTAGGGCAGCGCCCTGAGGGTGAGGCAGCCCTGCCTGAGCTATCTGACGCCTGCCTAGTCTCTTCTGGGCAAGGCAGGGCTGGCAGTGAGTCTTCCTCCCTGTAGCTGGCCTTGTATGAGGCCTCTTTCCTGTCAGGGGTTGGGCTAAGAACTGTGGATACAGAAATGGATACAAAAGAGCCCTGCCTAGGATGTCCCCAGGGCCTGCTGCTCCCCCTTCCACAGCCTCTGTGCTCATGAGGGGCGTGGGGAGGCAGGGTGGAGCGGGGTTTACACTGTGGAGCGGGGTTTACACTGAGGAAACAGGTGTGGGAAAACCAGAGGCACAGAGGAGGCCCAGTCTACCAGTTCCTCCAGGAGCCCATGCTCGGGGGAAAAGATGCAACGTTATCAACGACACGAGGAGTGATGCTTATGAAAGCAACTCGAGACGCCGGCCCCACAAGGGATTTGTGCTGCTGTGGTTAAGTGAGAATCCCTCAGCCACAGGAAAGCATCTCTGACTGCAAACTCCTGTGATCCCAGAAGAGTGTGTGTGTGTGTGTGTGTGTGTGTATTGGTGGGGGGCCCTCTTGGCCTCAGTCATGGGTCCATCTCCATCTCTACGCGGCCCCAAGTCGCCAAGCCTGGCCCATCTCCATACAGACACTGCAGCCACAGGCAGCCTTTCCTCCAGAGAGCGCCACCCTTTCCACCCACGAGTTCCACTTGTGTCTAGCCTAGGGCACTCCCTCTGTAAATCAAACCCAGATGCTCTGATCTTTTGGGAGGTGGGAGAAAAGGGATAGTGAGCTAATGAATGGAATTCTCAGCAGAACAGCCTCATCTGACACGTCTCTGGGTCTTTCCACTCTCCTCTAAACTCTGAGCCCCCAGCTCTCTCAACCACCCCCAGTGGCCTCTCTGTTCCCTCCACGTCCCTTTGGTCTCTTTGTTTTCTGGGGCCGGGGAAAGCAGGCCTGACAGCCTTAACCCCCCATGGCAGGGTGCAGGACATCAAAGAGGCTGCAAGAGAGGTGATGGATAATAGATAGCTGGAAGCATGAATGATACATATGCAGATAAATGATGGATAATGGGCCCGCATGATGTATAGGCGGCAGCCCGAGTAATAGATGTGTAGATACATATAGATTGATGGGGGAGACGGATTCCGAGACAACAGACACATGGGCAGCTGGAAGGACTGATTCAGGATCCCTGACAGATGCATTGATACTAGCCAGGCAGAAAGATAAGAGGCAGGACAGGTACCTAGGTGACAAGACAGAGGGAGATACACAGGGGTTCCTGGGCACAGGGGACTAGAGGACAGGCCACGGTCAATGGACGGACACCCAGAGCCTTCCACCGACCACTGACAGCTGCTGCCGCCCAGGCATCCGTACTAGGTGGCAGAATGCGGGGGTGAGCCGAAGGAGCTCCGACGCAGGGGCGGGTGATGGATGTGCCCAGAGATGAGGAATGGCTGGGCTGGGCGGGTCGATGCCTCAGGGCGCTCCTGGCTTCTGCCCTGGCCCGCTGGGCTCCCAGGCCCCGGGGGCAGCCCGGGCGCTGCGTGCTGCTCCGCTGGCGGCCGCGCGGGGGCGCCCGCGGCCGGGGTGGGCTCGGGCTGGGCGCAGGGCGGGGGCTGCGGCCCTGCGGCGCCGCGCGTTTGTTTCCATGACGGCCGGCCCACGTGACACCTCCCGCTCCCCACTCCTTCCCTTCATAAATAATGTCCCTGGTTGAAAACTGCTCCCCAAGGAGGGCCAGGAGAAAGGCGGCTTGCTGGGCTGCCGCGCCCGGCGTCGGAGCCAGTCTTTGAAGCCCGCCGGCCTCCCAGACCTGCCAGAGCCAGCGTGCTCCTTTTGCGGTCGCTCCCTCGGCTCGTCCCGCTTGCCCTGGTTTAAGTCATTGCCTTCTCGCCCCCTCCCTCCCCTTCCCCCCCCCCCCCCCCCCCCCCGCAATCCTCAGGGTCTTCACCACCCCGGCTCCTCTCCAGAGCCAGCTGGTATGGAGTGGAGAGACAGTCGGGAAGCCATTGTTCTGGAAAGGGCAAGGCAAACTCCCGGGAGAAGCGGGGCTGGGGTGGCTGGAGCAGATAAGACCCGAGGAGAAACCGGCTGCGACTGCCACTCCCACCAGTTCTCCCGGGGACCTGCCCAGCCCAGCTGGGGTGAGGGGCCTGTCACCGCCTGAGTCCAGCTGGGTAGCCCCTCCTCAGCACCCCCGCACACAGACAGGCAGGGTGGACGGCCTCGGGTGACCCTCCCTCAGCTCCAGCTCAGATCCATCTCCAGCTCTGGTGGTAAAAGCGCAGAGGAGGGGACAGGAGGCCTGTGAGCCCCAGTAGCCATGGCCTCAGGGAGGGTTGGGGTTCTGGAGGCGGAGCTGTCACTGTTGGAACAAAAAACACTTTGCCTGAGCCCAAGGTTTCCATGTGTCTACTGGAAGCCAGAAGCACAGACTCAAGCCCTGCAGAGGTGACAGACTGCTGCCACCCTCACAGTTCTTTCTAGTGACCTCTTCTTACCCTCCCCTAGGGGCCGTGGAAACAGAGAACCTTGGAGAACCTTCTGCAGCGAGTCCAACCAGGGAGGCACAGAGAGGTTAAGTGACTAGCTCAGCACACAGCAGCCTGGCAGCTGCAAGGTTGTGGCCACCATCAAACCCAGGAATTGTCAGTCCTGAAGAGTTAGGGGAAGCAGCCAGAAAGGAAGGGTGGGACACGCAGAGAAAGGAGTCAGAGTGGGTAGGGCATTTTTCAGGTACTGACTTCCCTCCAAACAATGGCCAAGTCCCCTCCTCTGCTTTATATACCCCTTTCCAGTTTATTCCACTAGAAATTAAAAATAAACAACACAAAAAACAAAACCCGGCTAATGTGCCTCTGCCTAGAAGTGACACCAAAACAATCTTTAAGAAGCAGGGAAGGTTGTCCAGGATTGGCCAGAGTTTGGAGCGGCAGAGAGAGACTTCCAGGCAGAAGGGACAGTGCAGCCAGGCAGAGAGGCACGGATGTGAGGGGAGCGGAGATAGCGCTATGTCCCAGCACCGAGGTTCAGGAGGAGTGGGAGGAGATTCCAGGCTTTCAGGAGGAGTGGGAGGACATTCCAGGCTTTCGGGAGGAGTGGGAGGACATTCCAGGAGAAAGAGGCAGGGCTCAGATCAGAATCTTGTTCGCCACCTAACAAGCCTAAGCGTATGACAGGGAGCCATTGACGGGCCTTGAGCAGATTTGTGATGTGGAGGTGGATAGGAGTGGGTGTTGGAGGCCGGAGCTCAGTTAGGAAGCTTTGGCAGCAGCCAGGGAGAGTGAGGGTGGAATGCTGGGAACAATGTCAAGGTACTAAGGATTGGGCTGGGGAAGGGGGAGTCAAGAAATATTTTGGAGGTCCAAGCATCAGGACGCAAAAGGATGAAGACAGTGTGCAGAATGGAAGTCAAGGCTGACTCCTGGGTCTGGCCTGGGTGTGGGCAAAAAATTACATTAGAGGATGAGCAGGCTTAGGGGAGGAAGTCCAGTTTGGAGCACACTGAGTTTGAGGTCCCCTAGGGTGCCCAGACTGACTTCCAGAGAGTAGTTGGACATTGTGGCCTGAGCCCCGTGGGCAAAGGCTGGACTGGCAATGTATGTGGTGGCTGCCATCTCAGCGGGGGGCGGAGTAGAGGCGGCTGCCCAGGGGAGAGAGAAGAGCAGGGGCCTTGGTCAGAAGGAGGCCAAGCAGGAAGTGTCCCAGAGAAAAGGGAGTTGGTGGAGTGCTGTGTTGGGGGTGCGTCAGAGAGAGGGGCTCTTTGTGGGGAGGGGTGGTAGAGCCAGGTTGGTGCCGCAGGAATCACCAGTGAGACAAGCACAGCAGGTGTCCTGTGCATTCGGTGCTGGGCACCTTATTAATAATCCAGGTCTGGCAGAAAACTCAGGGTATATTCAAACTGAGTAATTCAAGGCGACTTTAAGGAAGGTGTGGGCAAGGTGCAAAGGTGTGGGCAGGGTGTGGGGAAACCAACAGGGGACGCTGAAGCCGCAGGGCTAGGAACAGGGGATCTAGGCCCAGAGGGAGTGGACAAGGAGCCATGGGGAGGGGGCGCTGGATGGGAGCTGTGGCCTTGTGCAGGACAGAGCCATCCCCCTGCAGCTCTGCAGGGAGCAAGTCAGGAGAATAAATACCTTGGCCTCCCTCTCCTCCGTCCCTCTGATCTGTGGGGCTCCGCATTGGTGGGGCCAAACCCAAAAGCAGGGGGCAGGGAGCCTGGGCCATGCAGGCCACAGAGGTCAGCCCTGGACCACAGCGCTGGCAGAAGAGGATTTGAAGACAGAGAGATCTACCTTGTCAATTGGCAGTTTATCAAGGGCACATTCAGAGCCTGGAGCTCACGGAGGCTTTGCTGTTGAGAACTCAGGAGAGAACAGAGGTGAGGATGTGAAGGCTTGGATACCTGGGACCCAGGACGGGCTGTTGAGAACAGGAAATATTTGAGCAGGTTTAGACACAGGAAAAGGAGTGTGGAGACTGTAGATATTAGGGGAAGGGGAGCTGGGAGCTGGAGACTGCCGGGGCAGGAAGGGGGTGGGGGTGGAGGGCTCTCTGGGAGGAGGCGCAGGAAGATGCAGGCCTATCCTCTGCCTCCCCAACAAAAGGCTGCAGCCTAAAGCCAGTGGTGGTCTTTTAGGGCCAGAAAAGGGACTGTCTCCCTGCCATGGACCAGGGCAAGGGTCCCACATACTTTTTCAGAGCAGAGAGAGAGACACAGCCCAGCCCAGGCCTGAGTGGCAGCTGAGGGGTGGGGGACGAGGGAAGACCCCGTACTCAGAAGGAAGATTCAGAAGCAGCTTCTGAAATGGGCTGGGCTTCCCCACCACTGGGGCCAGCCCAAGTCTCTCTCAGCCAAAGCTGGAAGGACTGCAGCTCACCTTCAGCCCAGACGGGAATCGGAGCCGCTTTCTAAAGCAAGTTCTAGAAGAATCTCTTACCAGAATGATTTAGCAACCATAACAACACCCTTGGAGAACTTAAGTATATGTCAGTGACCAAAGTTTTGTAGAGATTAACTTAAGTCTTACAATAATCTCATGCAGTGGATATTTTTATTATGAGTCCCATCTTATAGATTAGAAAACTGAGGCTCTGCAAGGTTGTGCATTTACATGGGGTCCCACAGCTGGTCAGTAGAAGAAACAGGATTCCAACCGAGGACTGCTTGACCAACACTCCCTCCAAGAACCACCCCAGGCTGGGAGCGGGAGGGGAGAGCTGGCCGAAGCCATTCTCACCTAACAGAAGGCCAGGGCTTTGCAGTTGTTTCTGCCTGGTGGTATTCTCACTGCGTTGTTTTGCTGCCCTCTGTAGTAGTTATCATTGAAAAATAAAAGACTTGGTAAAAATCTAAAGGGAATTTTTGCTCCTACTTCCAAACCAGGAAAAAAAAAGGAGAAGTAGTGAAACCAGATCCTTCTTGGTTGCATCAGCCTGGGAAGAGAGAGTTATATTAACAATCAGGACCATTTTAGTCACCAGTAACAAAAACCCAACTCACACTAGTTCAGGAAATAATAATAGCCGATGTCAGCTGCTCACTTCACACCAGGCACTGTTCTGAGCACTAACGTGAATTCGCTCGTTTAATTCTCGCAACGGTGCTGTGAAATTTACACTCTTATTATCACAGAGGAAACAGAGGCATGGAGATTAAATAATGTGCTCACATCACTTAACTAGGAAGTGATGCCAGCCCAGGCAGCTGGGCTCCAGAGTCCGCACGCTAACCACCAGGCAGCACAGCCTTGGTGAGCAAGCAGGTAAACACTGACCCGTGTCATTAGTAAGACTGGACAGCACCGGATCCAGGAGCCTCCTGTGCCTTTCTCTCAGCTCTGCTTCTTTCAGCCTGATCACTCGTCCCTCCATGGCAGGGACAGCCCCCTCTCTAACCCCTTCCTGTGTCTATCACCCCAAAGGGAGAAGGCACTCCACTTCCCTGCTCACTCCAGCAACCAAGTCCCAGGGTGGTCTGGCCCGGGTCCCAAGCCCATCGCAGTCACCCTGCCTAGGGTGGAGGGAGAGGGGAATTGCTCTGGGCAGCCAAAAGCAATAGCCGCCCCAGGAACACTCAGGGAACAGGGGAGCAGCTGCTGGGAAGAGAAGACTTGGAGATTAAAGCCGGGTATGTGATTAGGAGACACGCTGGGACCGAGACAGGGCTCCTTGTGTTTCTACCTGAAACAGCAGGTGAGAAGGCAGCAGAGGGAAACCTTCCTTCTTTGCCTAATGCTGAGCTGAGTGTGTACCCAAAATACAGATTGTACTCACACACACCCCTAAGCATACTTTCTTATAAATACATAAATACAAATATATCCCAGCAGATACACACGCTTAGACAAACATACCTGCTCACTTTACACCCACACACAGACACCTGTGCAGTCATGGGCGTACACATTTTATCAGTCAGGATAGGCGAGGTTATGCCTCAGTAACAAACAGCTCCGGAATCTCTGGCTTTAAACCACAAGGGCTTAATTTTTGCTCACGCTACATGCCCATCACAGCCTGTGTTCATCATAGTCACCCTAAGACCCTGGCTGTTGAAGAATCCATCAGCTCAAACCTTGCTGGTCATTGTGCCAGTGGGAAAGGAAGACCTCTGGGAGATCCTACACTGGCCATTAAATTCTTATTTAATGGAATTTCAAAAAGGAAGTGACACTTTCTTTTCTGTTCATTGGCCAGAGGTTCATATGGCCACATCCAACCACAAGGGGGTCAGGAAGTGCAATCTAGAAGCTGGGAGACCCAGAACTATTTAGCAAATGGCACTAATCACATACACACACACACACACACACACACACACACACTGCTGTTTGCACGGTTTGTTTATTGTGCCTTTTGATGTCTTGGAGTCCTCACGATTCCCTGTCCCCAGCAGTGAGGACCAAAATTCCCCTGCTAGGAGCCAGAGGTCACGGAAACTTGCCTCCCCTTTCGTCTCAGCCCTGCTTGCTGCCCCCACTCTCCCTGTCTCCCCTGGGCCCGCCATGCCTCTCCTGACGCCCATTCTTCTGAGCCGCCTGGTCCCTGCTCCTCGCCTCCTGCCAGGAGGAGATAAAAGGGACAGCTGCGAATTTATTCAGCGCTACTTCGTGCTGCTGCCCCAACACTTGCTTCCAGCTCCCTGCGGGCGGCCCCGCCCTTTCTCCTTCCCAGGGCCTGTGTGAGGCAGGGGGGCAGACAGCGAGGTGTGGCCCAGGGGCCCTGGGGTGAGCGGGGAGCAGGCGGACGTGAAGGAAGACTCCCAGACGCAAGAGTAACAGACACAAATGGACAGAGACGGGAAAGAGACGTAAAATGTGGCAGAGAGAAACACACACAGCGAGTGACAGAGGCAGATGGAAAGAGACACAGATTGACAGAAAAGAGAGTGACAAATAAGTGGAAACAGAGACGAGACTGGGCGGGAGGGGCGAATGCAGAAAGGAGCAAAGAGACAGGAAAGATGGAAGGTGGCAGTGGGGACGTGTCTGGGGGTGTATGTTACTGCATAGCCCTGGGTCTCAGCCGCGCTGAGTGGCACTGCGATATTGCTAAAGAAAGGGGGCAGACGTGCCCTTTCAAGCAAGCTGTGTGGGTCTGAGGCCAGGCCATAAGCTTGGGGCACTGGCAGGGTCTCCTTGGAGATGTCTAGTGCCCAGGGCCAGCTCCATAGCGTCGTGGGCTCTGTCGGCTGGAGGAGCCTGCGGGCGGAGCTGAGCTGTGACGGCCTTCCCCTGCCTCGGCTCACGCCGCTGCTGCTCCAGGTCTGGCTCAAGGTGGCTCTGGGGGAGAAGAAGGAGGGGGTAAGCAGTTCCTGCTCTGTGCAGGGGATGAGGCGTCCTAGGCCAAAAAGAGAGGCAGATTGCTGCCTTCAGGGAGCCCTGAGCAGAAATTTAAGCCTCATTCACTCCTTCAACACGTGGTCATGGCACCCCACACATACTGTACCAGGCCCCAGGACTGGGAGAAGACAGAAGCCATGTGCCTGGTAGGTTTTAGCCTAGTGCAGCAGACAGACTATAAACAAACTGTAATACATAATGACAAATCACGTTCAATGCTAGGAAGGAAAAGAGTGTAATACTTGAGAGAATATTGACGGTGGGAGCTTATTTAGACTTGGAGCTCAGGAAAGTCACTCCAAGTGGGTGATATTGTGGCCGAGACCTTCCTGATGAGAAGGAACCAACTGAAAGGAAGAGTGGGAGTGGCAGCATGTGGACGGGGGACGCAGCCCAGGTGGAGGAAGCAGCCCAAACAAATCCGTAAAAGCACACCCAGTTTGGGCACTATCCAAGACCTAAGGAGGGCACGTAGGGCAGGAACCGTGAACAGGGGTGCGGGGCGTGAGGTCAGCCAGCCGGGCAGGAGCCCCCAGGGCAAGCCACCGTGCAGCGTGGGTGTGACTCCAGGGACAGTGGTGAGGGACACGAACGCTGTCCACCCACTCGTGTGCTGGGCACTGATGGCACGCCGGGCCCTGAGCCAGGGATGGGGGCCCAGCTCAGACGCTGGGATGGAAGTGAGAGGATCGTGGCGCAGAGGAAACCAATGCAGCTGACCAGGTCACTCCTGTGCTTAACCCGCTCAGGGGCTCCCACCACCCTCGGGATACAGGCCAGGATCCTTAGTACGGGTGAAAGGCCCTCCCCACCCTGTCCCTCCTGCCACTGCTCCGCCTCAGACCCAGGGCTGGCTCCAGGCCTTGGTCCACACTGTGCCCTCTGTCTGAAACACCCCGTCCACTGCGCTTTCCTTAGCCTGCTCACTTCCTAGCCATCCTCCCAGACTGGGCTCCAGCCTCCCTCCTCTTGGGGAAGCTTCTGCTGAGCCCGTCCCCATCCCAGTGAAACTGACCATCCCCCTTCAGGCCTCGCAATACCATGTGCCCCAGAGCACTTCACTGCCCTTGTCTGTCTGTCTGTCTGTCTGTCTCCTGGATGGAGTCCCTCAGAGCCCGGGCTGCACCGTCGGCTTAGACTCCCCGGGTGAGTCACTCACGGTGCTCAGGTAGCTGACCAGAGGCGGATGGGTCAGTCAGTTTCCACCCCCAGCACGGCCTCGGGATGACTGGAGCTGAGCCTTCAGCTTGTAGGGAGAAGAGACCAGGGACCAGAGCCGGAAAGATGAGTCTAAGGAATGTTTCGAGGCAAGGAGTGCTGGTCAGAGTTCAGCAGGAAGGGCAGGATCATGGTTTGGTAGCAGAGGATCCGGGCTCCGAGCTGGGAGAGGCTGTGGGGTGGGCCCAGGGGTGGCGGTGGCATGTCGCGGGCTCCGGGTAGTTGAGGCAGGGACCTGGAGAGAAGACGGGGGAGGAAAGGTGCTGCCCACTGTGCCGTCAGGTGGAACGTCCACCTGGGGAAGGCCAGCGTGAACGTCTGCCCACTCCCAGCAAAGTCAATCTGCCACGGAGAGATCTTTATCCAACTTGCCCTGGTCTCCCTCCAGGGACCCTGTTCTGCCAAGACAGAGGCAAGGAGAAGGCTCACCCCAGAGAATGACCTCTCCGAGGCTCCGGCTGTGCATCATCCAAGAAGACATAGTGTCTGCGCCACAGCAGCCCCTTGGGAGGACCCAGGAGTGGGTGGCGGGGAACGGCTGAAAAGTCAGGGAAAGGTAGGAAGCGGTTGGGAGAAGCGAGGCAGGGGCTGAGGGGAGCCTGGGGAAACGGAAGTATGATAAAAAGTGTGGAATTGCAGGAGGCCCCCCCACTGGGAGGCAGCATAAGGAGGCCCACAGAGCCCCTGAAGGACAGAAGTCAGGGAGAGAAGAGGACATGAGGCCAAGGCTAACTGCTCGACAGGTGTTGGCTCCTCTCTTCCTGGGCACTCCTGGAGGGGCGGGAGGATTTCTGAAGTCCAGAGTGGTTTGAGTCCCCATAAACCAATCGTCAGACGACTGTACAACTCAGCAAGATCTCCGGATGACCAGACAGTCCTGTCAGCATTCACTGAGGCTGGAGCTGCGCTCGGCACCTGGAGAGAAGGCGCCAGTGTGACCTGAGCCTGACGGCCAAGGTGGCCACATCCGGTCTGCAGTGACACCAGGGCAGCTGGGCCTGAGCAGCGGGCAAGGCCCCAGGGCAGAGGGACCTGGCAGGAGCAAGGGACAGAACACACTCGCTCCAGACCGTGAGGCCCAGACAGAGAGATGGGCAGGCAGCAAGGCAGGTGCCAGGGAGGGGTGGAGGGAAGAAGAGGAAATGCTACCGCTGTAATGGGCCACCCCCTCCGTCTCAGTGGCTTTGCCTGGGAAAGTCGTGTCTTGCTCAGTCGCAGTCTGGCACAAGTGTTGCTGTCAGGGTGGCCTTCCACATGCCTGTCAGGTCCCAGGCTCCCTCCCTCTTGTGGCTCTGCCCCCCTTTAAGAACTCTGACTCCTCCTTGTTCAGCCACGAGACAGAAAAGACATCAATTCTTGATCTTTTCTGCCTGGAAGTGGCATACAACACCCTGCACACATTCCCTCCATGAGAACTAGAAATGAGGCCACACCTGGATGCAAAAACAGGGATCTGAAAAATGGGGTTCCTGGCTGGACAGCTGCTTCTCAGCCCAAAGCCCCAGAGCATGGAAAGGGGGTCCTGACTGTGCAGTGGGCCATTGGCCAGCTCTGCTCCTGTCACTGGCATCACTGGATACCTATCCTGGGCCAGGCCTTGTCTAAAGTGTGATTAATGTTAGTCTTCACGGAAACCACGGAAAACCAAAGCCAGTTAGACCCATTTTACACACGGGAAACAGAAGCTCAGAGATGTCAAGAGGCTCAGGGGGAGGTGGAGAGGCCTGGACTTGGCACCAGGTCCCGTGTGCCAAGGCCATGGCATTTCCCTTCCCAGCCCTCCAGGCTTCGTCCCTAGGAAACCACTGAGATGGAGACAGAAAGGAGGAAGCAGGGTGTGGTGAGGGGCAAAAGAAAGACAAGAGAGAGAGGACAGCCAGAGAGAGGCACGAGATTCCCACCTTGGACAGGCGGGGAGTGAAGCTTGAGATGCCAAGGAGCCAGAAGGAGAACCTGGGGGACCCGCTGACCCCAGTGGGGAGGTCACGCCCGTGCTCCTGCGCCTCCTGCAGACATGAGCTATTCTCCAAAAGGCCGCTGGGCCTCCCCACTCCTCACTCCTCTGCCGGGTTCAGGGCCAGCCCTGGGACACCGCCCTCGCCCTCGGAGCCTTCCCTGCCTGGCCTCACCTCTTTGTGGGAAGGACCTGGCTTCGTGTGTCCCAAACAGACCTGAGCTCAAATCCTGCCCCTGGTGGGTGGATGAAAGCGCTTTGTAAACGCCAGTGCAAGATCGTTCTGGGGTGCCTGCTCTGAGGGGCAAGGTGAGGAGCAGCAGCTTGGACGGACGGGGACAGCAGCACGAAGCCCTGCTGGCTCCCTGCCCTCCATGGTGCCAGGAGGGAGGGACAGACGGATATAAATAAGACATTTAAGGCCCCGGTGTTTCCCAGCTGCCCTAAGTCAGGAGCAGCGCTCCTGGCACGGAGGGTGGCTTGGGAAATGAAAAGTGAATGGTTTGCTAAAATGTTTTACTTCTCCTGGTGTCACAGGCGGGGCTTTAATGAGGGGCCATACATCACTCGGCACCCCCACCCCAGCAGATGATAAAGGGCCACCGCTCCCCCTGCAGGTCCCAGAACAACGCACCGCTGCACGGCTTGTAAATTGTTATGGCCCAATGAAGAGCATGCCCTTAAATGTCACCCAGTTAAGGTGAAGCAGGCACAGGGACTTGTCACTGGCACGGCCCCGAGGTAGAGGCTGAAAGGGGTGGGCCCCGCAGGATGGGTGAGGGTCAGACTCCTCGGGAAGGGCAGTAGGGTACGGGGTCTGGGGTTAATGAAAAGTGCCCCCTGTCCCCCAAGGGATCATTATCCCCAGTAATTACCTCTGCTCCGGAGGGGGGAGGGGTACACTGAAGAGCTGCCATCGGAATGGACTGGCCCGGGGTCCTCCTTCAACCACCCCCCACATCATCTGTCCGCCTCCCTCTCTCCCACTCTCTCCCCGCTCCCTTCGCTTTCTCACCCTGTTGTCTGCATGATTCACGGGTTTCTCTGTGCCCTGTGGACCCCAGGGCAGAACTGGGAAGGAATCTTAATGAGCCTGACTCAGGCCAGAGGGCCTGGTCAGCCCACCGCATGAGCCAGATTTGCTTTCTAGCTTCACTCTCTGACTTTGGGGGGCATGGAGAGGTCAGCTTCCCACTCATCCCTGGAGCCTTCTCCAGAGAAAGGTAGAACTTCGGGTTCCTTCCAGGAAGAAGGTGAGCCTCCCCCGCGTGACCCTTCCCGCCTCCTCTCTCCCCATAACCTTTTTTTGTGAAATAAATCTCACGTCCGGAAAAGGGTGAACACAAATGTTCCACTAACAAATTATTTTAAAGCAAACGCCGGCGCAGCCACCGCCTCGGCTCAGGACCAGGACGTCGCCGGCACCGGCAGCCGTGGCTCCCTTCCCAGGCCATCACCTCCCGCCTCTCCTCGTACGTTCCTGTGCTCCCCCAACAGTGCGGTTCAGTTTTGCCTATTTCTGAATTTTATATAAATAGAATCACATGTTACATCTGCTTTCATGTCTGGCTTCTTTCAGCCGCCCTGGTGGTGTTTGTGTGAGCTGTCGGTGTGCTTGGTGTTGTCACTGTTCATTCATTCTGGCTGTCCTGGGCAGCCGGCCACCGTCTGCATGTCGCAGCCCCTCACCCGACTCCCCAGCCCACGTAGTACCAGCCGCGGCACCCTAGTGTGTCGGGCTCCCTGCACGGGAGGGAGGTGGCTGACCCATCCAGCCAGGCGGGTCCCCTCATGTCTAACCTCCTTCCCCCTCAGCCCCGCTTTGCTGGTTTGCTGTCTCTGATGAAGTTGGGGGAGAAGGAAGGTACAGGAAAAATGACACGTCAACTGCATTTGCAAAGCATTTTTCAAACTACAGAGCACTTTCTAATATACTAACTGGATGAGGTGGTCACTATCATTCTGTTCCAAACATTTTATGTTTTTAACCCTCAGAACCACCTCCGAAGCCGGTACTGCTATGATCCCCATTTTATAGACATGGGAACTGCGAAGGTAAAGAACTGGTCCAAGGTAGGGTTGCCAGATAAAATGCAGAATGAGCAGTTACATTTGAATTTCATATAAGCAAGGAATTTTTTAAAGCATAAATATGTCCCAAATGTTGCATATTAAATTCAAATGGGCATCCTGTATTTCTGATTTCCTAAATCTGGCAACCCTAGTCCAAGGTCACACAGCAAGTGATGGTAGAGTCAGGATTCGGGTCCTGGCTCCTGCCCCAGAGCCCTGTGCCTTTGGCCACTGCCCTCCTGTTACAACGGGACCCCACGAAGGTCCTGGCAGCCAGGGAGAGAAGCAGACGGATCTGGAATTGTTTAGTAAATCTTCCCAACAAGGCTAGGAAACAGATTTGAAAGGGAGGCTAAAGGAGAGGGAGGAATTGCAGAAAGCAGCTCAGTTTCTGGCTCCTATAGATAAGGTTCAGAGAGGAGCCTTCTTGCTAGGGATTACTTGGCTCGGAGGAGGCAGAGCGTCCGGAGGCCAGGGCCAGGTTACCTGGGGGCCATCGCCAACTAATCCCCGTTCTCTACCTGGTCATCAGGGGGTTCAGCCCAGCCCTGCCTGGCCCGGGCACCTCAGTCCTTCCATCTTTCCATCTCTCCCATGGCCCCAATTTCCAGCTGCAAAACCCACAAACAAACCACCTCATCCAACTGCCGGCACCTCGCCAGGGCCTGCCCTCTGCCCTCCCTTCACCCTCCGCTGGGGCAAATTGCCTTCTCCCGGCGGGGTGCAGCCACAGGGCTTCTCAGCTGTAAAAATTGCAAAAATGAACGGGATGGCATCGGAGGCCGCACATGCGGATCCATGCTTTTATTTTGCATAGAGTAATGCATTTAATTACTTCTTCGAGGGGAAGCCTGTTTGGATGATAGTGCAGGCAATGCTAATAATAGCGCTTTGCTCCGAGGGCCTCATACACAGAGGAAGAGCCACGAAAGCATCTCATTTCTGTTCCCCGACAACTTGAAAGCTCCTGCGAACACTCTCACTTTCCTCCTCAAGAGGCAGAGGGAATTGTGAAGAAAATGCTGTGGGTTTTCGCTTTTAACTCGCTATTTTGATCCTCCGCAGCGTTAGGCTGTAGGACCCCGGAGAGGCTGGGCTGGGAGGTGGTCACTGTCTGGTGGAAAGCGAGCGTGGAGGTGGGGGGCGCACCTCTTCTCCCTCCTCCCACCTGTCCTCCCAGGGCAGGGCCAGAGGGAGCCCCGCAAATAACGCCAGCCTGGCTGGGTCTCGGTGTCACACAGGTGCTAGACAGTAAAGAGGAGAATCGGTTTTGCCAATTTCAGTAAATTATGCTCTGTCTCCGGCCTCAGTCCTGCTGTGAGGTGTTGGACAAGTTACTTAGCTGCCTCAAGTCTCACGTCCCTCATCTGTAAAACGGGGTTGTAATGCTACCTGCGGTTAAATGAGTCAGTTTAGATAAATGGGCTTAAAACAGTGTCTGACACGTGGGAGGAACTCAATAAATTTATCCACAACAGCAATAATAATAATAATTATTTTTTGAACAATGAGTGGCTTGGAGCAGATCAGGGACCAAGGAGAAGGCCGTGAGCAGACCTGGTGTGAGACTATAGGGAGTGGAGCAGCCTGTGGCAAACTGGAGACAGCAACCCATGCAAACAAATTCAAATGTCAATTTTATAAGACACTCTGCAGGCCAAACAAAATGGATTTGTGGGTCACACACAGCTCTGGGACCATCAGTTTCAACTGACTGAGCTTTCCTGTCCCTTCTACCAATAAAATATCACTCAAATATAGAATCAGGAGTGCCTTAGAGAGCTTCAAGTCCAACCATTTACCCATTTTATAGATGAGGAAACTGAGACCCAGCGAGGGGCGTGCCTTGCGAGCTGTATCTGTGCTGGGATCCTCCAACCCCAGCTGCCTGTCACCCACGCAGGGCACTGTCCCACACATCCTCCTGGCTTGCTGCTGTGTGCTCTTGGGGAAGTTGCCGTACCTCTCCAGGCTCAGTTTTGCCTTCTGCATAGAATGCAGGGCTCGGAGTGGATGCAGCACAGCATGGGGGGGGGGGGGGCGGGCGGGGATGAGGGTGAGTTTAGGACACACAGGGGCCTGGATTAAATCCCGGCTATGTGACCTAGGTGGGTAACTGTCCCCTGGAGCCTTACCCATCACTGCCCTCACGCCACCGTCATCAAGGCTAGTCCTGTACAGGGCTTGCTCTGTGGAGCTGACATTTATTCCAAGTGGCTTTACTTGGACGAAGTCATTTATTCCCGACAACGACCCTGGGAGGTTGAGTCCTACTGTTATCCCCGATTTACAGATAAGGTAACCGAGGCCCGCAGGGGTCAAGTAACTTGCGCAGCAACTCGTAGGGTTGTCTCTGGGAGGGATCCCGTGCCCACCGTGTGGCCCAGCGCGCAGCACGCAGTGGGCGGGCAGCGAGCGCCAGGACCCACCTCCGCTCCAAATCAGCCAGTGCCTTCTAGGATTGTGTCGTCACCGCCGACACTCCCAGGAGCCGGGAGACCTTTTACACACCATATGGCTGCGGAATTAATAAAGTGTTGTAACCAAAGATTGGAAAAGAGATTAGGGGACTTGGCTCCTAGAGTGAAATTATTAAAAAAAGAAAGAAGGAGTGAGAATGGGGCCCAGGCCTCCTCTTAGAAGCTGGGCAAACACCAGGCGAGGGAGCGTCCCTAACCAGCGCAATGTGTCTGCTGTCGGCCATAACAGCAGGACTTATTGGCGCTGTGGAGACAGGAGAGCCAAAGAGTAACAAAACCGCCTCTGTGGAGGGGGAATAAGGAGGCAGGTTTATTACCTCGGCAAAGAGGGACACTCGGGGCCGGAACAGCCTCTCCTGAGGAGAGGGGACACAGCCCACCTCACCCAGCCTCAGGGCCCACCACCCTCCACCGACCTCTGGTCACAGGTGGGGACCTGGATGGGGCTCAGCAAGGCCTTTGCCCCTCATCCTCCTCCCCACTCCCTCACCCCGCCCCCCCTCCCCCTGCAGAGGCCAAAGCCCCTTCCTGACCTTTGGTGTCCTCTGCCTGCCCACTGCCTGCTTGTTCCTGCCAGGCTGTGCGACCTCGGGCAAGTCACTTCACCTTTCTGGGCCTCAGTGTCATCATCTGTAAAACAGGGATGATAATAGAAGCCACCTCATGGGCTCGGTGTGGGGATCAAATGAGGGCTCGCGAAGTACTTAGCCCAGTGTGGTGACACGGAGTAACGTCTCAGGAACAGTTGTTTATTATTATTATAAGCAGTTTGGCCCTTGCCACATTATCCACATTATATAATGTGATGTCCCCAGCTAGACCATGGGCTCTGAACTTCTCACGTCCTCATAACCCCGTGACAGAGTTATTATTGTGCCCATTTTAAAGCAGAAGCTCAGGGCGATGAACCAACTGTCTGCCCCAAAGTCGCACAGCTCGTACCAGACCGAAGGCGGGTCTCAAATGTGGACGCTGTGGCCTTTCCTCTCTGCTCCTGGGGCCTCCGCTCACCTGGGGAGCCTCCGGGGCTCCCAGCTCCACCCCTTGGCAGAAAAGAGCTAGAGCTGCTGCTCCAGCCTCAGGTGGGAAATGGTTAAGGAAAAGCAACCTCAGCTCCAGGAGTCACAGAAGCCAGGTCCGCAGGCCCCTGGGATCCGGGACGCCAGCAGGCTGAGGGGCTCTGTGGTGTGGCAGAGAACTGCTGGCACCCAGAGAGGAGACGCCAGCCGAGCTGCTCCACGCCAGACGCGGCTGCTGAGAGGGCGTGCACACGGGCACAGAGACACGCAGCGGTGTGCACTCTCTCCCGTGTGCCCACTCGAGCTCCCACAAAGCCATGTTACAAAGAACCATTGTCCCTGCTTCTTAAGGCGAGAGACTGGGTGCTGCAACCGGGATGCCTGGGGGCTCCTTGTCATATAGGAGGGATTTTTCGTGACCTTGGAAAGTTTAACTCACAGGCCAGCACAGCAGTGGGGAGGGGAGATTCCTAGGGTCTTCCTCAATAGGAGCTCAGTGTCCTGTTGAGGACACTGAGGGTGAGAGGTCAGAGGATCTTAGGTCCGCAGATCTGCTCTCCCCTGACCGCATCCAGACAACTCTCTGACGCTCCCCTCCCTAAAGGTTTCAGACTTTCATGGATATCAGATCCACTGCGGGTGCTGATTAAAAAATTCAGACTCCTGGGCCTCTCCAGCAGAGCTCTTCATCCCCATCTGGCAGGTGTAGAAACTGAGACCCAGAGAAGCTAGGTAACTTGCCCAGGAACACACAGCACAGAGCTGCTATATGACTCCAGTGCCCAAGCTCTGAACTACCCTGCTAGGCTGTTTTCCAGGCACCTGCAGACCCAGGGGCTCCCTGGGGGGAGCACGGTGGGGAGTAGGGGGCAGAGCTGGACAAAAATGGTCAGGATCCCAATCTCAGAGCTGTTTCCACTGGGGGCCGGACGCTCAGAGAAAAACCTGAGGCACAGTCCCAGCTGCAAGAGGCAGAGGGAAGTGTCTAGTGGTCAAGTACACTGGTTCTGGAGTTAGCCGGAGCTGTGTGACCCTGGGCAAGTGACTCAGCCTCTCTGAACCTGTAGTGAAATCAGGATAATGATTGTCCCCACCGCACAGGGTGGGGGGGGGTGGGGATTAAATGAGCTAATGCTGCATCCCAGCATCCGGAGGGCGACCTGGATGGGTGGTGCTTTAGCCTCCTGCAGACTCGGCCACGGGGTGGGGCCAGGTGCATGGCCCAGAAGCTGCCTGAGGAGGGATGGGCCACCCCACTTTGAAGCCAGTATGACTCACTTTCCACCCCAGAAGGGGGTTAGAAGGGCCAGCCCTGGCTCCAGATGCACCCGAGCCGGGGCTGTAGTGGAGTTCCCTGACCCTGCCCGCCATCTGTGCAGGGTTGTTGGAACTGCCAGTCTCACAGGGCAGTTAAGTTACAGCCCCTGCGGCTCCGTGTCCACACGGGGCTAGAGCAGCCTCACCCTGTGATCCCTCAGCCTCTCAGCAGGAGCAGGAAAAGGGAGCCAAACTGGAAAGTTGCAGCTTGAATTCCTTCCTTCCCAGGACCCTCAGCCAAAGGGGCTTCTGTGAACTCCATCTCTCCAAGCCTTGGCCTCACCTCTGCCCCCATCTGTCTGGCGCACTTCCGTGGACAGGCAGAGCGGTCGGGGAGCAGGATTAGGGGCTCGGCCACCAGACTGCCTGGGTTCAACCTCTGGTGTGTACAAGCTCTGCAACCTTGAGCAAGTCACTTAACCTCTCTGTGCCTCTGTTTCCTCATCTATAAAATGGAGATAAGCCTAGAAGCCACTTCCTAGGCCTGCTAACAATCACACAGATAAAGATTTGAATGACCCCAGGCACAGGGGAAATGCTCAATTGTCATTATCAGCTGCGAGACCACCTGGCATCAGTGTGGGGGAGGGGTCCAGGTATGAAAAGTGAAAAAGCAGGACTCAAGGCCTCACTGTGGGGAGGACAAGGGCCACGGGTGGGGAGGGGCAGGGTGGAGGGCACCGGGAGCAGCAGCAGTCAGCGGAGTCCTCCAGGGAGAGAGACGAAAGTTGGGCTGAGGCGGCCCTGTCCGGCGCCCACTTTTCCTTCTTTCATCTTCATTTCCCTCCCTTTCTGCTCTACTCCTCAGGCAGAGGCAGACATGGAGAAAACTCACCTGTTGTCAGGCTTCTCCTGGTCCCTGGTCTGATCTGAGGCCACCAACCTTTCCTTTAGGCTTCCTGCCCCTGGGTAGGACAGGCTGGCCTAGGACCAGGTGGACACAGTGCAGTCGCTGCTTGTGGAGGATGGGCCGTGTCTGCCCTCAGACTGGGGCTCCCCGGGAGCAGGACTGAGTCTTTTTCTTGGGTGTCACCCCACTTATCTCCTGGGACAAGACTTTTACCTCTCGGAGAGGGAATAACGATGTTCCATTTACTCAAATTTCCCCTCATCCTGCTGGCGGTGGCAGTGGGAGAGAGCATCAGAGGTCCTGGCAGAGAGCGGAAAGCCTGGTGGGGGCCGTGAGTCCGTGTTTGACGGTGGGGGCTGTGGAGCTCATGGTGGGGACATACCCTCTGCCCTGGCCCTGCGCCCAGCCCCAGCCAGCAGCCTTCCCAAGCCTGTCCCTGGCTTCGGGGACAGAAAGGAGTGTGGATGGCTTCCCCAGGCCCAGCCCTCTCAGGAGCTGCCGAGGGAAGCCGCGGTGCTGTGGGAGCCAGAAAGACCATTTCCGCCCTTAAACCACAGGGACTGGTGAGCTTGAGGAGCTGCCCAACTCGTGTTTGTTGAACGAATAATCGCAAACTCGCAGGCTAATTACTCCCCCAGCCTAGCCCACTCACCTCTGCCAGCCTCGGTCTCCCCACATTCTCCAGGACCAGCCCATGTTCCAGCCAGCCCTGCCGCACACTCTCAACCTTCTCTGACCCCCTGTAGTCCTCGAGCTGGGCCTCAACTCCAGCCCTCCACCTCGGCACCGCTCAGACTCACGGGGGAGCTTCCTAAAGCCCAAATGCCCAGCCCCACCCTCGGAGATTCTGGCTGGGGGTGCCCGCAGGGCACTGGTTCTCTTTAATGCCCCAGGTGGGGCTAACGTGCAGCCAAGGTTGAGAACCAAGGGACCAGGCGGTGGTCTCCTCCAGAGGAAGGGGAACTGGCTCTTATTTCAAAATTCCAGTACCTAGCACCGTGCCTGGCTCATAGCAGGTGCTCAATAAATGTTAAAGCGTGACTGCCTAACAAATGGGCCTGCCCCACTCCTGGAGGTGCCTGAAGGTAAACAGGACTGGAGTCCTCCCTCTCCAGCAGGTGAGACAGGATGAAGAGCTTATCTCTGCTGACTGACAGGCCAGGTTCACATTCTGCTACCTCCTTGGCCTTGGGAAAGTTGAATCTCAGTTTCCTCTTCTGAAATGGGGCCAATAACAGCCCCTGCCTCACGGGGCTGTTTTGAGGATGGAGAGCACTTCCAAAAGGCTTAGCTCAGGCTGTTTGTGTTAACCTGGGTCCTGGCAGGAAACACATGCTTCATTCAAACCATTGAGGAGTTGACCAACGGGATCGTTTGCACAGATGTCTGCAGGGTTGAGGAAAGCAACAGGGGGGGTGCAGAAGCTCAGCAGTGGCCACGCTGGGGAGCTGGCCGCCCCTAGGCCTAGAGAGGCAGGAGCAGGGAACAGCCACAGGAACCCAGAGACAGAGCTGTGCTGTGGGACAGGGGCCGTGACAAGCACCAGGAGCCTTGAGGACGCAGCACGTCCTGAAGTGTCTGCCAACCTCAGTCACCTCCCATCCTCCAGTCTCCTACGGGTGCCAGGAAGCTGGGGTGCAATTTGCAGAGGTCGGCCTCCCGGGGCACAGTGCAGGGCAGAAGGGGGCAGAGAGTGGACTTGGATTTGGAGGAGCAAACAAAAGATTTCCAGCACCTCGACATACGGTCAACGCTGATTCAATATTAGTACTATTACTACTGTTCATTCACCTCGTATTTAACTGTATTTTACACGTCGGTCTCCCTAGCACAGTAGACGGCTTAGGGGCCGGGACCAGGTCCTCAGCAGCGCTGTCCGCACGTGCCAGGTGCGCCAGGTCCCTGTGAACACCGAGGAAGCGAGGGCCGTGCCTTCACACCGCAGCACCATCCACGTTCAGCCATGGGCGTTCGTGCTTTTGACAAGCCATCAAAATGGCTTTGCTGTCGCAAGCTTCATTAAAATGGAAGCACATTGCTCTAGTATGCAGATGGGGCCACTTTATTACTTTTTAATTTGCTTACAGAAAGCCCCTGTTTGGTGTATACCGTATTTGCAAATAGTAACAAATGGGCACGTTTGCTGCCTCCAAAGCTGGGTGTCCCTGGGTAAATAGGCCGAAGCCGTGTTTGAGCACCGCGCTTGGTTACTCTTAATAGAATCTGACACGCTGCTCAAAATGTGTGGAAGGCTGGACGGAGGGGACCAGAGTGTGTGTGCGTGTGGCTCTGGGCGACTCTCACCTCTCTCTGGACTCAAGTGCTCAATCTCCACGGCAGGTGACCTGGGCGGAACGGTCCCCACGGCCTTCGCAGCCCTCCTGGTCCACGACACGGAGACTTCTCTGTCTTCACCACTCTGGAAGCTACAAAACTCCCGGAACCGCCCGCTTCCCAACTCCCAAAGGAAGCTTTCTTAACTAAAATGAAATAAAACTTACAAATTACCAAATGAATTTTGAAAATGGGTCAAATTGAATGAAGAATACTTAATGGAGCGTAACTATTCAAGTGGCAGTTCAAACACTTCCACCACGGCCCCCAAAGCAACGGTATTCACAAATTGGCCAGGACCCTCGAGTCTCAGTTTCATTCCTTGTTAGCTGTGCAGTGTTACCTACCCTCTCTGTGCCTCAGTTTCCTCATCTGTAAAGTGGGGATAATGATGATCCCCTCCTCCTGGGGTTGCTGAGGGGATTAGATTCTTCTAACTGTTCAGGACAGGGTGTGGCCCCCGCAAGCGCTCAGGAATTGTTAAGTACCGTCATTATGTGTGGCGACAGGACTTAGGACAATCTCTGTTGCATAAAGTTGCCCTTTCAGCAGAATCTGTCCTGTCCTGACCACACCCAAGGAAGTACCCTTGTCCCCCAAATTACTTTCTCTCATATCCCCCTGGTTTATTTTTCTCAAAGCACTCGCCGTAGTCTGAAACCCCCTTTTCATTTTCTCCCTATGTATTCAGTCTCTCTGCACCTCCCTGTGGGCTCCATGGGGGCAGAGGCCTTGCGGGCCTCATTCCTGGCTGTCTCCCCGGTGCCTGGAGCAGCATCTGGCGGTCTCTCCGTCAGTGCTCGTGCTCGTCCGATGAAGGAAGGACCACCTCTGCGAGCAGGGGGTTGGCCGGATGTGAGGATGAACTCCGGGAACCAAGATGGTTGTTGCAATGGCGCCGGCTAAGGTCGGGCCCCACGTGGAGGCCACATACATGTACTGCATGTTTTATACATGCGCATCCAACCCCTGCAGCCTGAATTCATGGGACTGTCCATTAACTGAATTTCTGTTTGAACTTTTAGGGTAAAACAAGATCAGAAAAGAACACAAAGAAGGAACAAAACAACATTCTAGTCTTTGGGGTGAAGTCCCTGACTCAGTACTGTCAGGCCCTCTCCTGGGCCTCCTTTCCAGGGGACTTAGATGAGGTGACTTCCTGTGAAAATGGGCTCCCAGGGCTCCCCGTGTCCAGATGAGGATGATGTGCCCTTTTGGGTGCCTGGCACTTTACAGGTCACAAAGCTGTCTTGGAGCCGTCACCCCACGCAATGTCTCCTCGTGAGGAGGGAAAGCTCCGGCTCGCTGTGAGTAGCATCGCCCCCACTTTACAGATGCAGAAGCCGGGGGCAGAGGCAGGACGCACTCGCCAGCCTTCCGAGAGCCACCTGGGGCTCTTGCTGACAATACCTCTCTGCCTCCTCAAAAGGGAATATGAATAACCCTGCTGAATAAAGCGAAGAACAGAATTGGTGCATTTCAAATACACGTTCAACTATCAGGAGAATGATATTAAAAGGAATGGGCTCCCCTCAGTTAACTGGAATATTCTATTAACCACACACACACACACACACCACTCCCAGCACTCCAGCTGGAAGTACCTTTCAGATCATCCTGTTGGGGGCTCCTTAGGATTTCAGAAATTATATGTCTCTAATTGATCACTCTAACAAACATTCAGGACCCAACACGATAAAAACAAAGAGGCCACTTTTCCAGAGAAGGGTTCAAAGGCGTCCTGTTATTACAGTCATTCTCAACAGTAATAACACTCATCACGTAGCAAGTTTGCACTTGCCGTGCACCAGGCAATGTTTTAAGGCCCTCAGAACACAACAGCCCCGTGGCGTATTATTTTCCCCACTTTATATGAGGAAACTGGGGCACAGAGAGGCAAAGAAACATACTCAAGATCACACAGCTGGTAAGTGGCAGAGCCAGGATCCAAATCCAGGCGGCCAGGCTCCTGGGCATAAGCCCTTCTCTAGCACATACTGCTGCTTGCTCAGGGAAAAAGCTTAGGAAAGTTTAAAGAAGTAAGAAGATATAGTAATACTGGTAAGAATCCATTTTATTGCAAAGGTTTTAAATCACAAAAATAAATATTAGTAGTGAAAGATCATGACTAAGCCATTGGGTGTAAAACCCTCCTTGTAATAGCATTATATGTGAATGAGGCCGGCAGAAGATAGCTCATCATTTTGGCCATTGGACATGACAGAAAGCACGTTTGGGTCACGGTTATAAAACACTGTGTCCGAGCATGATTACTCCTGGGTCCCAGAAATGGCACACTCATTTGGCACCTCAAATGGCACCTCTCTCTCCTTTTACATATAAAACACCTGAAGCCCAGAGAGGTTAAGTGACTTGCCAGAGGTCACACAGCAAATCACAGGGAAACCTAACCTACTCAATTCAATGAACATTTAATATAACACATGCCATGTGACTGAGTCGTTTTTTGCACTAGAAGCCAGAGAGGAAGCCCAAAGCCAGATCTCCTTAGCCAGATAAAGGCTAGAACCAGCTCCTTCCACTGTGCTAGTCACAGCCTAGGGCTATTTTCTGCCTAAGTGCAGCTGCTGCTGTGGGCAGTCACTTAAGGGTTTTAGCCCTTGGCTCTCCTCAGGAGAGGAAAAAGGAAAGGCCAGATGCCTACTGATCCTTTTATCTGAGGGCCAATGAATCCCTTTTACCTCTCAGAAACTTCCAAATAACCCTCTCCCTTCTGGTAATTCTAGAATGAAAATCGGCTCCCACCTGCCTCTCCTACCACCATTCAAGCTAACGGCTCAGGGAGAGGCCAGGGGCCGCTTCTTTGTGTGCCTGCAGCCTCCCCCTCCTCCTCACCCACCTGCGACAGCGATAATCCCCATCCCGGATGTCACAGGACTGAGTGGGAGGAGGCCACTGTCCTGCAAGGGGACCTGAAGGGACAGGTCGCCAGCCAGGTGCCAGGAAGCGGGGAGAGCAGAGCAAGGGGACCGGGAGCCCCTCTGAGGGTCTGCGCTGTGGGCTTTCCAGAGAGGCAACAGTGGCTTATTACAGCTAATTTCCTTCCCCCTGCTAGAACCAAAAATCCACAGGGTTTTCACAGCATATTTGTGTATCTGGCGCTCTCAGTTCACCTCCCCTTGGGGACCATAAGCGACACTGAGGAAAGAAACAACATGGTCTTCCATAATTTCAGAGTCAGTTGCAGAGTTAATAATAAATTAAGAGCTGGGAGTGGGTGGAGGCCTAGATGGGGAGGGCACGCTCCGTGCCAGCATAGACCAGCCCCTCCGGGAACATCTGGCAGTCAGGAGAAAGAACGGGAGCCGTGGGGACCGAGGATTGAGGTGGCTGCCCGAAGGTGGAAGCCTTCCCCGTTGGACCCCAGATCTTTGTGGTACCAAAGCCTGCAGGTGCCCACCCAGGGAAGCCAGGGAGGGGCACGGGCAGATCCCAAGAGCATTCTCTCCCACTCCTCTCTTTCTCCCTGTCGGTGGAGGAAGGGGCGCAGAGCGGGTCCCAGCCCCGATCAGAGTGCCCGGTAATCCCATACTCTCTGAGGAAGGGCGGGACAGCTGTTTCACAGAGAAAAGGAGATTCCCCTCCCTGGAAGACTTGACTAAACCCACTCACCTCTGAGTGGTTTCTAGACCAGCAGCCACACCAGTTGGAGATCCAACAGTCCCAAATGCCTGTGTAATTTTGTTATTCATTTTTCTCATCCTGGGAAGACTGTCTCCCAAACTGGGAGCTCCCTGAAGACCAGGGTCTCTGCCATCACACTGAAAGCTCAGCCAATTCCTGTTGGAGCTAAGGTCATGAGGGGACTGGAAGCAACAGAGGACACAGGGCAGGTTTAGCCCCGAGAAGACGGAGTGGGGTACAGACAAGATGGCTGCCCTGGACTATCTGCAGGGCTGTCCTGTGGGCGTGGGGGTCACTCCTTCTACGTGCAGCTCCCAAGAGGAAGAGCTAGGATTAATGAGAGATGACACAGGGGACCTGACTTGGGATCCAGAAAAGGATGAACTTTCTAAGAGAGTAGGTCAGTGAGAGGCGGCTCCTACCACCAGTGGAGCTTCTGGGGAAGGGCCTGAAGTGAGGTGGCAGCTGGAACCCATGGCCATTAAGATCCTTCCCAAGCCCAAGAGTCAGAAAGGGGTGGATGGAGATCCAGCCTCACCCACCCCCACACCCAGAGCCGCCCCTTCTGATGACTGCAGAGAGGGACCAAAGGCAAACATGCAGGAGGACACAGGGACTCAGTCTCGGCCAGGGAGGCCACCAGACAAATCAATCAGGCAAACAGCTGCAGGCAGGGGATGAACACAGCAGTGGCTGCTGTGGAGCTCTGTCCCCCCTTCCCCGTCCCATGGCCTGGAAGACAGTCCCACTTGCCTGCCGCTGAACAGACAATAAGTAGGAAAATAAACCTTCCTTGCTGGCCAGTGTCCTGTTCTGTCCTCGCCACCCCCGGGGAAGCAAGGCCTCAGCTCACCCTGCACACTACAGGGGTCCCACTCGCTCTCACGAGGGAAGCCGGGGCAGAACAGAGCAAGGGAGTCGCTTGCCCTCAGTCACGTGGCCGCTAAGGGGAAGGGGCTGGGCAGAGGCCCCGGATGCCTAACTTGCAAGCCACTGTTCTTCCTCCTGCCCTTGGCTGTCTCCATGGCACCATCTGCTCCTGTAGCAACTGGGATTCCTTTTAAAAAATATGTTCATCTCAGGCAAGTCCCAAAGTAGATGGAGAAATGATATATATGTTCTTTGCTAGCCCAGAAGAGCAGGAGGAATGAGCTCCTGGCATTTCTGCGATCCCAAGGAACGTGTTACGCTCAGGTCTCTGTTTCCTCCCCACGGCCACGCTCCTCTCCCCGGCCACAGGGCAGCACCTGTCATCATTCACCTTCCCGTCCTGCCAGGAGCCCCATCCACACCTTGAACCGCAGGCACCTCGTTCCTCCTGACGGGCTGACAAACCCCTCCACTAGAAGATATTCGGGACTCAAAGAGTTGCCACTCTCAGAGGATTTACGTTGTCAGCCAGTCTCTGCTAGACAGTGAGGCTTCACCTAGAATTCAGATCCTCTATGTGCAGGACTTTTGGGGTGATGGGGAGATGGGGGGAGGTCAGAGATGCCTTTCCAGAGCTCCTATTCCTGGTGGGAAGGGAAGGCTGGGGGTGGGGTGGGGACACTGTCCAGGAGGAGGGACCCCCATGCCCAGTTCTGAGGTGTCCAGAACTGTTCAAGCTGAACCCAGCCCAGCCATGCTCTGTAGGGACAAATGACCTCTCCCTGTTTGTTAGTAAGTCCTGGAGAACAGGAACTAGTTCTAGAACTAATGTGGTCTAATGTGGCAGACCAACCCAAGCCACTGCAGACCACCCTCCTTCACCCATCGGAACAGACACCCCCATCTCACCGGCTCGGCCCCCTCCCTGAGCTTATGAACCACGCAGTGTCCGGAGGCCAGAGACTAGGTACTGACCTCTGGGGGTCCCTCGCCAGGGGGTTCTGGCTCCTGTCAGTACTGGGGAGCTAGAGAGGCAGGGTGGATTCCCTGTACTGGACACCTGCGGATACCGACGGGAGCGTGTGGTGTGTTCGCAGGCTCCAGAGCCCAGCCCGGGGCTCCTGTCCCCTCCCGCCCACACCCCTCCCCCCAGACCCAGGGCAATTTCCCCAGAAGTGTGCTCTCGCTGGGCGCCGGGAGCCACAGCACCAATTGACTGGATTTCAATCAGAAATCCATCTCCCTTAAGGACCACTTTGGATAAAAGCAGAAGTAACCCGCAATCTAGATGCTGATGCCAAGCGTTAATGGGAGAGCGAGAGAGGCCGGCTACCCAAGTCCGGCCCCAGCCCCCAGCCCCCAGCCCCCAGCCAGGGCGAAACCAGGCCTCAGGCCAGGCAGACTCAGCGTCGGGGCCCAAGCGAAAGGGGCAGTCTGATCTCCCGCGTCTCTGCCACCAGCGCCTCCGGCCAAATCCCTGAACCTGGCCGCGGGGTTAACGGCCAGGGTCCGGATGCAGCCATGCGCCCCTGGGCGCGCCTGCCGTGCGGATCCAAGGGTGCGCGCGACAAGGGCTCTTTTGGGCCCGCGAATGAGGGTCAGGAGTGCCCTTAAGAGCCAGGAGGAGCTGCAGGTTCAGCACTTCTCCCCACCCACCAACCCCCAGCCTCATCGCCAGCTGCCACTTCCGCCACTCATTCCTCTCCTGGCCTATACTGTGGTCAGGAAAGAGTCCCTCCGGGGTAGGGGTCGGGGGCTGCTCCGATCCTCTCTTCCCCGGACCCCTACCGCGGGCGCGCGGAGGCGGGCTGCGGCGACCGGAGGGACCCCGCGGAGCGCTGGCGGCTGTGGTGCGCGGCGCGGGCAGCCTCCCTGGTAAATAATGCACGCCTCCCGGCCCAGGCTGCAGCAGGTAGTGTATCAAAGTAATATCGCGCCGCGAATTGCAGTGTAATCGCCGTAATTTAGGGCCCCGTGGGTGAGCCAGTTTCGGAAAGGCTGTGCGCCCGGATGGGCAAGGTGACTGGAGCGTCTGCGCCGGCTTTGACCTCTGGATTTCCTCCAAGCTAAGTGAGCCCATAAAAAATTGAGAAGCCCAGGCTGTCTCCCAGCAAATGGGGTGTGGGCAGAGAGATTGTATTATCTATCTAAACCCAGCGAGATGGATGCACCTGCCTGGAGAAAAACGATGTCACTGTACACGCACTGCCTGGCAGGACGGCTGTCCGTGTCCTGTGCCCATCCTCTCCCAGATGGCCTCCAGGCGGTGTGATGGGGGCTGCTTGTCAGGAGCGAGAAGATGTTTTCATTAGGACTTGGGCGGCCCCTGCTGCGTCGAGCCTGCGGATCCGTGTCTCCCACGGCTGCTGGCGACCACCTTCCAGGCCCTCCCAGGGCCCGGCTGGGCTAGGGCTGCTCCTCCACCGGGCGCTGCAAAGTCAGAACATTAATATTCCTGCCCAGGTCCTCCTGAGGGGCCTGCTGCCCGCCTCCCCTCTCCCAGCCCCGCCAGGGAAAGTGCTTCTGGGGTGCAGAGCTGATAAAAGGAAATGTATTTGCAGGCTCCCTTCTAACTTCTTGATGGGAGCCAGCTGGAAGCGCAAAAGCTGTGTTGTCCCTCTGTGCTCTGCTCCTGGTGACCTAGAAGGTGATAATCATGAGCTTCTCTCAGGAAAGACAAAGAAATGGAAAAACGTATTAGGCACTGCAGCCCTGTCACACTGCATTAGAAGAGAGCCTTGTGTCTGTGGTTCCACCTTGGCGCCAAGGAGGATGTTTTGTGTATCTTTAGATGCTCCCACCAGCGCCCCCCCCACCTTCCCCCCCCACCCCCGCCTAATTCTCACGATCCAGAAGTTCCCGTTTCCTCCTTTCACATCATTTTACATCTTAGCGAAGAGATGCCACAGACACCCAGCTTTCCCGGACTGACAATCTGCTGCTAGTCCCCGGCCCTGCTCCACACACCCCCGCCTTGTTTCCCTTTTGCCTGGGCGGTGGGCTTGGGGCTGGCAGGGACCTCCGAAGCCAGCAGTTCTGGTTCAACAAGCCAAGGTGCATCCTTGCAGCAGAACTTTCTGCAGCAAAAAGAACGAGGGAGATTTATGTGCGTGTGGACATGAAAAGATGTCCAGGATATATTGCTAAACAGAAAAAGCAAGTTGCGGAATAGTATGTAAAGCACAATCTCATTTGTGTTACAATTTAAATAAAGGCTATATATATTCACACGCTTGCATATGCATAGAAAACGTCTGGAAAGATAAACAAGAGACTGTTAGCAATGGTTGTTCCACGGGTTGCAGAGAAGCAGAAAGACTTTAACCTCTCACTCTTAAGTTTTTGTACTATTAAATTTTTTTCAACACACAATTACATTACTTTCTTAACTTAAACATAAAGCTTTAAAAAAAATAGAAATTTCCCTGTCCAACCCCTTCATAGGAAACTGAGGCCCAGAGAGGGAAAGGAGCTCTCCTAAGTTGCACAGCACTCATAGCCTGGCCCCTGCACTGCACCGTCTCCTCTCCAGGCACACAGCCCTCCAGCAGACCCATGAGGGAGTCATGGATGCCCTTTCCCAGAGCAGGAAAGGCCCCTGACAGGGGTGTTATCTGATGTGGGGGAGCAGTCAGATAAAGGCAGGAGATCCAAAAATAAGGCTTGGAGACAGGTCTGGAAACCAGGCTGAACGGCCGGCACTTGCCCGTAACGCAGCCCTTATCCAGCCCTCATCCAGCCCACACCACGTCTTCCCATCCAGCTGGCTTCTCTTGGCCCAGGCTTAGGCAGGGTGAGGACTGAGGGTCATGCCTAGGGTGGCATCTTCATTTGTCCAGGACTGAGACGCTTCTCAGGGCATGGGACTTTCAATGCTAACACTGGGACAGTTCCAGGCAAACTGGGACAAGCTGGTCACTCTTATCTTGCCTGACTTGTCTGCAGCAACCTGCTTAGAGTTTGGCAAGAACACCTCTTGGCGGCCGGGCGCGGTGGCTCACGACTGTAATCCTAGCACTCTGGGAGGCCGAGGTGGGCGGATTGTTTGAGCTCAGGAGTTCGAGACCAGCCTGAGCAAGAGCGAGACCCCATCTCTACTAAAAAATAGAAAGAAATTATATGGACAGCTAAAAATATATAGAAAAAATTAGCCGGGCATGGTGGTGCATGCCTGTAGTCCCAGCTACTCGGGAGGCTGAGGCAGGAGGATCGCTTGAGCTCAGGAGTTTGAGGTTGCTGTGAGCTAGGCTGATGCCACGGCACTCACTCTAGCCTGGGCAACAGAGTGAGACTCTGTCTCAAAAAAAAAAAAAAAAGGAACACCTCTTGGCAACTCAAGGGTGAAAATTCTAGAAGGCTGTCTTCAGGCAAAGACAGCCAGCTCCTGCTTTGGCTTTTCTGAGAAGTATGAAGCTGCAAGAGTTAATTTATATCTTGCCAGTTGTGCTTTCCTCTTTCCAAGTGCACACACGTGCGCACACACACGCGCACCCCTCCTAATCTCCCTTAGTCTGTCGAGAGGCATGTCAGCCAGGGCCCAGCCATCCCACCCAGAGCCCGTTGAGTCTCTTTGAGCGGCATAATATTCCAGAAATTCTAGAGCCTTTAATTACACGTGGGGCACAGTGCAATTTCTCATCTCTCCCTCCCCACCCCAGGAGACAAAAAGGAAATTTCACACCCTAGTGAGCCCAGCTCGTCTTTTCCTTTTTGATGCCAGCCTGGGGTTAAAAAGCAGGGACGGGCGACACACGCCTCCTCTGGGTCCCGATTCCTTTGCTGATTTTGAGATTCAAAGCATGCATCTTAAAGATCATAATCTGAGTGTGCTATGCCCGCCTTCCCGGCCGATTAATGGCCTCTCGGCTTCCGCACTGCAGCACCCAGCGCTCTGCAGAAAGCCACCGCGGACGCTCGGCCTTACCTGAGACTGGCAGCCCAGGGGAGAAAGGGCTAAGGCTGAGCAGGGGATGCCAGAGAAGAAACAGGCTATCCAAGTTCAAGTCCTGGTCCTGTCACTAGCTAGCTGTGTGGCTTTAGATAAATTGTTTCTCCTCTCTGATCTTAGTTTCCTCATCCGTAGCAAATGAAGGAGTTGACCTAGGTAGTCTCTACGGCCCTTCAGACCCACCCAGCCAGACTTCCTTGGTTAAAATCCTGGCTCCTCCTTGCTGGATGAACTTGGGCAAGTTATGTAACATGTCTATGCCTCCGTGTCTTCATCTACTCATTGTGCCCTAGTAAAGAGGAAGCGAGTTAGTATTTGGAAGGTGCTGAAACTGCCTGGTGCATGTCAAAGCACTTGTGACGGAGAAATTGGTGCGCCCTCGGCATGCCCTTGGTACTTGCTAGTCCCGTATGTGGCTCTTGGACTCCAGATAGATACCTGTGACCCTCTGCCTGGGGGGTTTCTTTGATTCCCCCTGTCACTCCAGCCTGCTTGCCCTGAGCCCTGGGCAGGCTAGGGGTTCTAAGTGGACTAGAGTAGCCCTCAACCTGATGGCTGCGGGGAGTTGGTGTACAAATACCCCAGCTGTCTCTCTGTTGGTAACTCTGAGGCTTGTTCTGCAGTCTCCCCGAAGTCCAGCAGGATTGAGCCCTATAGTCAGGATGCCACCTGCTCATTGAGCGCCCTTTCTTGGCTTCCCTCCTGTCCCTGTCTCCCTCTCCCAGCGCTTCCCAGGATCACCCTCCAAATAAACTACTTGCACCCAAAATCCTTCCTTCAGTTATTCCTCTGCACTAATGCACTTTACAAATGTTATCTTCGCTCTTCACAACAATCTGGGAAGTGGATGTGATTGCTCCCATGCCACAGATGTGGAAACTGAGGCCTACGGGGCCTAAAGGCCTTGCCCAAGACCACATAGCAGGAATGTGGCCCAGCTGGGATTTGAACCCAGGTGTGTCTAACTCCACAGGCTGTATATCTCCATCCGCCTCCCTCTGTTCCATCTGAGGGGCTGAATCCTGCTTCTGGGACAGATCCCTCATTCCTTCAGAACTCCTTTGCTCCAGACAGGGAGAAGAGGCACAGGGCTGGGGCCATTTGTGAAATTTCCTCCTTTTCCAGTCACACTCATAGAGCCCTTGGGTGGCACATCCCAGGCAGAGCAATCAGACACTTGGTACCACAGCCCCAGTTTAAGTGCAAACATGTGGCACCCTTGGGGGAAAGTCGCCTCCCAAGGTGCCAGGGATGGACTGAGCCACTGCCTGCCCCTGGGGAGCGCAGCACTCCTGGCCTCCAGCCGAGTCCCCTCTCAGTCCCTGGAAGTGTGTGCTGATGGCAGGAGCAATAGGCCATATGCCCGAGACAGGGGGAGCTGAGCCTCACATCACCCCCAGCATAGAGACCTCACTTCAGATCTGGGTTTATTACAGTTCCTGGGGTTTTACAGCGGATTTTATTCCTACCCATAGCTTTTGTATGCACATGGCACCAAATTCACAAAGCCCTCCTCCCCTCCCTGTGCCCTGGTTTCCTCCCTGAAGACAACAGCCACCATTGCTGATTCACTATGAATCCTCCCAGAGACATTCTACACATAGACAAGCACACAAATGTAGCCATTCCAGACACGCTCTTCTTTTCTTCTGGAACAAGACATTTTGGAGATCTTTCTATGTGAGTACATAAAAAACTTCCTTAGTTCTTTTTACAGCTATATAGTATTCCAGTGTAGCTATGTACCATAATTGATTTAACTAGTTTCCAGTGGATGAATAATTTGAGTTATTTCTGATCTTTTGCGAATACAATCTTGTACATAAGTTATTTGCACACTTGGAAATACATCCATAGGAAAAATAGCTAGAGACAGAATTGCTGGGACAAGAGTTATGCACATTTGTGATTTTGAAAGATGCCAAACTGACCTCTAAAGGTGGTGAATCATTTACACTCATACCAGCCATGAGGGCCAACTATACGCCAGGCACAGATGTGCATTGTTGACTTTGGTCTCACAACATCCCTGGGAGAGACGCACTATTAATGCTTATTTGACGAGAAAATTGAGAAAGGTTCCATTTTGCCCAAGACGGCCCAATAAACCTCTTAGTGAGCATGTAATTACAACCGATGTTGTGTGCTAAGTGCTTTATATTTACTATCTTATTTAACCTTCACAATAACATTACGAGGTGGGTAATCATACCATCATGGCTCATTTTACAGATGAATCTAGTGTTGGAGCTCAGAGAGGTTAAGTAGCTTTCCCAGCATCACACAGCTGATGGTAAGTGGCAGAGCTGGATGTGAGCCTGGGCTATACCTGCTCCCAGGAGTCTGTCACTGACTTCCTGTTCCCTACTCTACGTGTGCCTCAAACTCCTCTAGGCACTGTGGGGAGGTGCACAATGCGAGTGCCCTAGAGACATTAGGCATGTCACTAATTGAGGAGTCAGAGCCCGGAAGAAGGTCAGAGCTGGTAAATGCTCTGGTCATGAAAATGCTTTTCGAAGGGAGTCCCTACCCCCGGGCAGGGAGGGAAGGGTGGGAACGTGAGGGGCCGTTCTGGTTGGGGAGGCCTGGGGGAGGCGGGGGCTACTGGGACACTAAACTCTCCCACCCTGCACGGGATGGTCTCACAACACAACAACTTGTTCCCCCGAAATGCCCACAGCTCCCCCTACTGAGAAACTCTGAGACCATTTGATTTTGCGGAGGAGGAAAGAAAGGCAGATCCCTTGGGGAAGGGACAGGAGTATGGCCCGCAGGAGGCAAAGCCAGGCCTGGAAATCCCTCTGCTGACTCCCGGAACAATGCTCTGAACCCTGGATGGCGCGGCCTCCTGCACACACTTGAAACAAAGAGAATCAGACCAAGCACTTAGTGTATGCTGGCGGGGGAGGAGGGGCCTATTTATTAAGCACCCGCTGCATACACATAGTCATCGGGTTATGTGATAATGCTGTCATTTTACAGAAGGAGACAGGCTCTAAGCACCCCGCTGAGTTGGAGAGCACAGCATAGGTAAGTGGAGGCAGATTTTGGGAGAAGGTAAAACCCAAGCAGAGGGCTTTATATCAACTACAGTGAGCTAACAGGGCTGACTACAGGTTCTTGAATGAGGACATGAAATAACATGATCAAATTCCTGTTTTAGGGCACTAACTCTGGTGGCAATGCTTTGCACATGCAGTTTCCCCAACCTGGAATGCCTTTCCTAGGCTTGGGTGTGTACTCCAAGAATTGCAGCTCAAAGTTCTCTGTGACACTTTCCCTGACCCCTGGGAGTTTGATCAGATGTATCCACACCCCTCTATTAGACAGGGATCCCCAAAAAGCAGGGGCTGGGTCATGCATCCCCAAGCTCTGGTCCAGTGTCAGGCACATAGTGGCAGCTCAATGTTTATGGAATAAATGAACGAATGAAATGATGAAGGCCTGACCAAAACAGTGACCACAGGAAGAAAAAGGAAATATGAAGGCAAGTGGGAAGAAGGTGGACAGGCCTTTTGATGGGTTAGATGTGATAACAGCCTACACTTATATAACGCTTACTGTATACCAGTCCCCCTAAGAGAGGTTCTTTTATTACCCCCATTTGGCAGATGAGGAAACTGAGGCTCAGAGTGATCACACAGCTGATAAGTGAGCGGTAGATCCAAGCTCTGAACCCAGTGTAGCCCAGGATCCATGCTCTTAACCTCTGATCTGTTTTGTACAACTTACAAGGACTGAAACAGGGGAGTAAAGTCAAAACCGTCCATCCTGGAAAGCTGGGATAATGACGCTCCGAGGTCCAGGTCTTCTGACCTCTAATCTGCTGCAATGTCCCTGCCAGTTCACCTTCCTTCCATTCATCACCTCCTTAAAGGCTCAGCCCAACATCCCGTCGGGACCCAAGCTCAGTCTCCACAGATTGTACTGGTTGGATGGAGACTCAGTGCGCAGGCGCGGGGCTGGAATCCGAGCCCCCCCCTCTGACTTTTGGCCTGCCCGGGTGGGCTCTGGGCGGGAAGCCAGTCCAGCCCTGCGGTGCCCTCTCTGCGGCGCCTCCTCCCTCGACCAAGTCATACTCTACACGCTCAGGTTCCTTTGTGGTGGGTGTTTTGATTAATTTTATTCTAATTAATTCAGTAATCTCAAGCTGTTTGCAAAATCTGCACCGAGCGCCGCTCCGTGATGGATCCGCAGAAGGGGTTGCAGACAAACACGCGATTCTTTCTCCGTTGGCGCTATATATATCTTACGGCTGGGAGGGAGTGGGCTGGGGGAGAGGCGAGGAACACTGCCTGCCTGCTGGATTTTCACTGTCATTTCCCAGATGCCCTCTGCTTGCCTGGGGCCGGGACACGGTGACTTTGGTTGGAGGACAGGGACCCCAAAGGCTTTCCTGTAGGCAGCAGTGGGCTTGGTGGCAGGGCTGTGAGCCCTACTCTGCCTCTTCCTCTTTTTTTTTTTTTTTTGAGACAGAGTCTCACTTTGTTGCCCAGGCTAGAGTGAGTGCCGTGGCGTCAGCCTAGCTCACAGCAACCTCAAACTCCTGAGCTCAAGGGATCCTCCTGTCTCAGCCTCCCGAGTAGCTGGGACTACAGGCATGCACCACCATGCCCGGCTAATTTTTTTTTTCTATATATATATTTTTAGCTGTCCATATAATGTCTTTCTATTTTTAGTAGAGATGGGGTCTCGCTCTTGCCCAGGCTGGTCTCGAACTCCTGAGCTCAAACGATCCACCCACCTCGGCCTCCCAGAGTGCTAGGATTACAGGCGTGAGCCACCGCGCCCGGCCTTGCCTCTTCCTCTTTGTGGAGCTTCGCGTGGATTGCTGAACCGGCTCCAGCAGCCTCACCTACAAAACAGAGAAGAAACACACTCAGAACCCGCTGGAGTATGGGGACAGGCTTGGGAAACCGTAAGGCCCACAGAAACTTAGGGTACTGCTGACGACCTTATTGGAGAAGCAGTAGGGTGTGGTGGTTAAGACTCAAACCATTTCCTGGGTTTGGATCCTGCCTCTACCTCTTGCTAGCTGGGAACCTTGGAGAGGTTATTTCATCTCTCTGTGCCTCAGTTTCCATATCTGTAAAATGGGTGATAATAGCACCCACCTCATAGGGTTCTTATAAGGATTAAATGAATTTGAGCAAAGCTTTTAGAATAGCGCTTGGCATGGAGTCAAGCAGTGCACAGAATAACTATTGTTATAGATATCTTATTGCCTTTGTCCCTTTAAAGTCATCCTAGTGCAACACAAATGCCCTCTCTGATTAACCAGAATCACCTTGCACCCCAGCCCCAAAGCACCCATCCTTCCCTCATTTCTCTGCATGTTTCAGTCTTGGTCCACAATCAGGTTTCCTCCCTGGATGGCCCATTTTTCTTCTTGCTCAATGGAACACCCCAGATTACAGAGCCCATCTTGCCCTAAGTCTAGGACTCCCATCATGGTGGGATTAAGGAGCTTGCACCATGGCTATTCCAGAAGTCCCACCCAAAGGACTCAGAGGCAACAAAATAGTTAGAAGAGAACTCCTCTTAAAGCTGGGCTTGCTAAGTATGCACAATGAGTTTACCTAAAATCTAAAAAAAAAAAAAAAGAACATTTTTAAAAATTGAGGCACTGTCAATTGTTTATATAAAGGGTTATTTTTCTTTTATATGGAGGGACATGGAGAGGGACATATGGAAATGGGGAGCGTCCCTTCCAACTCACCCTTGGAACCTGTGCTAGCGCCCAAAGAGGAAAACAACCAACCTAACCAATCAGGTGGTTGGATGGGGTGGGAGGTGATGGTTCAAATGGGCAGCCAGGGAAGGCCTCCCTGAGGAGGTGTCAAGCCCTGAGAAATGGGAGGAAGCCCATTGCGTGACCATCTGGGCAAAGAGCATGCAAGAAAGAGGGCACAGTGTGCAAAAGGGCTTGAGGCAGGAATGAGCTTGGAGTGTTTGGAAGAGAAAGAGCAGCAGATGAGGGGGACAGCAGGGTAAATCAGAGTAGCAAGACCACCAGGTCCAGCCAAAGGCCCTGTAGGCCATGGTGAGGGGCTGGATTTCATTCTAAACGTGCTGGAAGCCTTTGGAGGGCTTTAAGCAAGAAAGTGTCCCAATGTCGTTTATATTTTTAAAAGACCACTTTGGCTGCCTCTCTGGCATTCATTCATCCATCTTCCACCCGCCCATTGACAAGATTTACTGCATACCTACTGTGTGCCAGAGTCCGTGCCAGGCACAGAGCAGAGCAGGACACAGCCCTCCCTCGTGGAGCTCAGCACTGATGAGCAAACGCACTTCTGGTGCTTTCAGAGGTAAGGAGGTGAGCGCCTGGTAGAGAATGTGAACTGTGGGGGAAAGGACTGAGGGCCTGGAATTGGGGACAGGAAAAGATACTGGGGGCAGTAGTTCTCCAAACTGAGCGGCGTTGAGAACCCCCAGGGGCTTGTTTAGAACAGACTGCGGCTGCACACACCCTCCCCCGTGCATCCTGATTCAGTAAACCTGCAGCGGGCCCGAGAATTTGCATTTTTAGCAAGTTTCCAAGCGGTGCCCATGCTGCTGGGCCAGGACTGCACTTGGGGAACCACTGGGCAGGGGGCTCTCAACTTCTGTGGACCAAGAAGAGCTCTTTCCAGAAATCCATCTCAGCACCTGGAGCCCGGACAGCTCCCCACCTTGCCCTTCGACATTCATCCACCACCCAGGCCTGCGCTGAGGATAGCATTTCCCCACCACTTCCCTCTGCCTGCCGTCCCTTAGACTCCACTCGGACCCCTGCCTCTCCCACTGCCTGCTTGGGCGGAGCATCCTCAAACTCTGTCCTGCCACTGGGGGAGCAATTTCACTCTCAGCCACCTTCACTGATTCTTTTCAGGATGCAGAAGCCCTCAGTTACCACTGCGCCTGGCTCCTGGCCAGCCGACTGCCCCCAACTGTCCGTTTCTCAAAACTATGCCCTGGGCCGGGTGGGGAACTTGGAACCCACGGCTGTGTCACCTGCGTGCCACAGGCCTAACTCATTTCACATCCGAGTGGTCAGACAGCTTTCCGCCCCCTTCTCCTCCTGCCTCCTGCCTTTCTCTGAGCCCTGAGTGTCCCCTTCTCTCCCTGTCATATTTCCCCAGTCCCCTCCCCGCCTCACTCTTTGCCTATCCCATCTGTGCTAAATTTGGCAAGTTTCTCCCATGAAAACCTAAATTACCAGGATTCCTGGTAACCTTGACCCTTAGTCCCTCAAAGAGACAGGACTGAAATTCCCAACATCCATCAGAACCTAAATTTTAAAACATATAAAAATTTCCCAACTTGAGGTTTTCCCAACTATCCTTCAAGAAAAAAAGTCTCGTTGGATTTTTCAGTGGGTAGCTGAGCCTGAAGCCCCCTCCTCCACCAGACTGTAAACTCCCTGAGAACAAGCTCAGCTGCTCAGCTCTGAAATACTCTGCTTAGCACAGCACCCACTCCTGGGGAGTGCCCGGTGCACGGTCACTTCATTATTAATGGCATCGTGATCGCATCGCTGTTGCTGTTGCTCTCCTTGCCTTATGCCTTGCCCAGTGCCCGACACACAGTAGGGTCTCAGCAAAGTCTTCCAGGTACTCAGATGTCAGAATGCAGAGTTGTCATTCTCACCTCGCTGGTCTCGCCTTCTAACGCCTTATTCGCCTATAACAGCTTCTCCTTCATTTGCCTTTTTTCCCCTTAACTGCAGCTATGTTCTGAGCCAGAGCATTTGAAAGATTTTTGTGCAATAACTCCCCACCCCCACCCCCAGATCTTGGAGGCCAGGAGATTAGCGTCAGGAGATTTGGTGGGTAATGGGTTCTGGGCAGCAGCAAACAGCCCCCTTCACAGAGATACAATTACACAGGTTACACTTCCCTGAGCTCAGACACAGCCACAGACCTCGGGGAACCTGGTGTTGGCACGAGTGGTGCATGGGGCCACATTATATGGAAAATTCCCCACTTGCTATAAAGCTGTTGACAAATATATATGAAATGAGAAGGTTTTCTTTTCCTCTCTTTTTTTCTTTTCGTTAGCCAAACACTGCAGGCCCTCGTGAGTCACAAAAGTTTTGAGATATTACTCAGGAATATAGGAGGAAAACTCCATATTTCCCCCTGTCAAAGGTTTGGTTTTCTTATTTATTTACTAGCTTGCCACTGGGTAAATTGAACCCTGAACAACATTAAAAGGAAATAAACATATCTCTCAGCCGCTCATGGATCCAGCGCTCACCAGGGAGCTAGGTTATCAACAAGCGTCCCCAGCCGGGGACAAAGTTGCAGCCTGGAGGTGGGGTGGGAGCCCAGGGGCCTGAAGAGTGGGGGCAGAGCAGCTCCCTGCTCCAGGCACGTCTGAGCTCCCTCTCCACCCGCCAGCCTCCAAGACCCGCGACTGACAAGCACGTCCTCTCCGTGCCCACGGCAGCTCCTGGAAGGCGGAATGACTCCCTTTTAATCTCTGCCTTCCTAGTATCTGTGCCTCTCACCAACCCATCCCGACACACACACACACCCACACACACGCACGCACACACCAGCGATGACTAACAAGCTCAAACCACAGGGGGATGTCATTTCAGAGTCAGATCTGCATGGTTGAAATCAGAAGGTGGGATGCCTGAGAGCATTCTTATGGCCTGTTTACAGTCACCGAGAATCGATACTTACTTTGGGGAAAGAAAAAAATATATTAAAAAAAAACCCATATATATATATATATATACATATATATATACACACACACACACACACACACACACTCACATATATATCTGTGGTGGATAAATGCATCCCTCGCACCCTGAAAACCATGACGGATGAGTTTTGTTTGGACCTCTATGCATTTTAAAGGTGCATTTAAACTCACTAAATTAGAATCGGGATCGGTGGCAGCACCCACCCAGCCCGGGCCTCCTCTCGCCCTCAGCAGGGGGGCAGCCAAGCAGGTCTTCGTTCAGAATTCAATCTTGCCTGAGTGGCGTGACCGCTTCTCTCTCTCCCTGCCAAGTTTCCGTGATGAGCAGGTTGGGCCCTCTCCCCAGGGCGGCAGGCCCGGGCTAGACAGGTTTGTAGGGTGAAGATAGCGGCCCCACTGCCCTGTGGTCTTCAGAGGGCCATCCCCTGCCACAGCTGTGCCTCAAGGCTGATGTGATCGTGGCAAGCAGTTTGTCCAGGCTGCAGGAATATAAAACCCATTCTGATACTCATTCTTCTGCTCAAGAACCTACAGTGGCTCCCAATTACCCACAGCAAATGTTTCCTCTCCATTGCAAACCATAGGCAGGGGCTACCTGGGGTTCTGGGTTGAAAAGATCTCTGAGGCCTCGTGTGGGTTCAGCAGGGAGAGTGTGGTGATCAGTTAGCCACGTCTGCCACGGATTAGGGAGGGGAGATTGGAGGCACCCACGATGAACAACAGTCTTCCCTGCATCACAGACTGGGTCTGAACACCTCCGCTGCTCTGCCGACCCCTTCCAGTGTCATTGTCTACTTCTCTCTAACAAGGTCACCCTGGTCATGCCAGGCTCCACCTTGCACCTGGCATGTGCCACCCCATATTAACCTCTGTGCCTTTACTCACGCTGGCATCCCAACCCTCCTGCCCCGTCTCCACCCTCCAGGTATGGGGTTAATTCCTACCACTTCTTAAGGTCCAGCTCAAATCTTCCTCTTCCACGAAGCTTTCTTAGCTGCTGCAATCCGTCCCAGCTCTCAAGGGCATTGCCACATATTGAAATACCGAGTGTTGAAAGAGTTGCCTGTTTCCAAGTGCTCATCTCACCAGCCCCATGGGAACCTCACCATCACCACCACCAGATAAGAGTCACATCTTACTTTCTTTTTTATCCCCCACAGCACTTCACACAATGCTGGCCAGGAATCAGCCTGGCCACGACATTTTGAGGTCCTCCACAAGTTTAGCCAGGTGCTTGGAGATCCTGGGGGTCCTAGAAACCAAATGTGGGGCTGGAGATGGAATCAGAAGGGTCCACCCTGGACTGAGAGGCCCCCAAACCCAAGTTCCATGGCTTGTGGGCAGGAGTTGCTTGACTGAATTTCTGGGCCTTGATGTGCCCATCTGCAAAATGAGCAGCCACTTTCTGCCCCCTCCCTGCCAGCCCCCCATGCCAGCGGCAGAATTGCAATCTCTACCCTGCCACTGACTAGCTAGTGGACTCAGGGGTCAGCCCATCTCAAGCCCCAGTATCCTCCCCTGTGCTATGTAATGTTCTCAGTAGGGAACAGGTATCACAAGGGTTCTTTCCCTTCTCTTCGTGCTCCCCTGAAGCCCAGTAGAGGGAGCCGGGGAAGAGGTGAGGAAGGGGGAGATGGCAGAGATGTGAGCCCCAGCATCTCATCTTGGGTACTGCTTTCCTTCCTCCAGGGCTCTTCTACTTTCTTCTCCCTTCCCCTGGGGCCAGGGAAGGATTTGGGAAGACAGATGTTCTTGAGGGGGTATGGGCCAGGGAGACCCTCAGGCCCACCCTGGCTGAGGTGGGAAGATCAAGGCCCTGCAGCCTCCCCCCGGCCTGGGTCGAGTGGACAGGGCCTGAGAAGACAGACCCCGTAGAGAACCAGAGTGGCAGAGAGGAAATGTCAGCCAGGCCTGCAGCCCCACAGTCCCCTCCCGTCAAATGCACACAAATCCTTCCTGACCCCACGCAGGGACTACAACCCCCTCCTATCCCCCATACACAGTGGACCCCAGCTGCTGTGCCCCCCTCCCCCACAAATGATGATTACAGAAATTACTGGAGAATACCTATGGCACAGTTAAGAGAAGAAAGCAGGGCGCAGCACAGTGTGTGCAGTGAGAGCGCCAGGGCATAAAAACATTGCCAGGGCGTAAAAACATTGCGAGACGGTGATGGCAGACGCTAAGAAGGCAGGCTCTACAGCCAGCCCACCTGGGTCCAAACCCAGCTCTGTCTCACCTAGATCCAAACCCGGCTCTGTCTCAAGGAAGCTGCATGACCTTGGTGGGTCACTTGACCTTCCTGTGCCTCAGTTTCCTCCTCTGTGAGCCAGAGATGACTAATGTGAGCACCCAGACGGAGTGCGTTCATCCTCGGGAAGCACTGAGAACAGGGCCGTCACTACGGAGCCACTGCGGTGTGAGCCCCAGAAGGGAACAGGCTTTTACCTCCTTTATTCATAGCTTTACGCCTGTACCTAGAACAACATTCAGCACAGAAGAGGCACAAATGTTTGTTGAATGAGTGAATTGGGGAGCGGGGACACATGAATCAGAGGCTGCCACACGCCCACTCCGGTCAGGGAAGCAAACACACACACTGTAACTGTGATACGAGTCTTTCCTTCTGCACACACCGAGCACTTGCTATGCGCCAGGCAGCGTGCTGTGGGGCGGCTGGGGCGCGACACAGGGATGAGTGAGGCCAGGGCCCTGTGGCAGAGACTGCTGGTTGTTCACATTCCACTCTCTCCTTCTTCCCTAGTACGGAATTTTGGGCCAGGCATGTAGCCATACAGAATAAGGGCTAGATGTCCCAGCCTCCCTTGCAGCCCTGTGATTAATTCTGACCAGTAAGGTGTAAAGTGTCAAATGATAGCTTCTGAAACTCTCTTTAGGAGATGACTGGCACTCACTGTTCCCCCAGGTAACTAGAAAGTGGATGAAATGGCTGGAATTGAAGCAGCCATGTTGGACTGGGAGGGGACCTTGGGCATGCAAGTCACCCATCACAGAGCAACAAGATAGCAGGAGCCTGGGTCCTAGAGGGCCATATGGACCGTATGGTCTCAGCCACCAATCAGCCCTGGACTGTAGACTTTCAAGAGGGAAAGAAATAAAACTTCTAAATAGCATAAGCCAATATTTGGGGTTTTACCATTTATTACCTGCAGCCATGCCGATCCTCATACCTACCCATGGCTGGACGCTTGCACTGGTTGGGGGACACACAAGGAAAAAGCCAACCCATCGGAGTGTGGTGACAATGGGAAGGCACAGAGTACTGTGGGAGGAAGCAAGGGTTGGGGGAGACCATAACCCACCCAGGAGGGGAGGGAAGGGATCTGAGAAGGCTTCCTGGAAGAAGTGACACCTACGTCAAGTCCCAAGGAATGGGGAGGCGTTAGGTGGGACGTGGAGGGAGAACGGTGACTGTGCTACAACTGAAACAGATATATGCTGAGAGTTTGGGTAAATCAGGGAAGGAGGGAGAGAGAGGTAGGTAAATTTTGTCCCAAGGGACCAGGATTTTCCAAAGTGGGTGGAGCCAGGCTCTGAATGACGAGAAGGACTTTGACAGGCGATGACTGGGCGGAAGAGCATGCCTGGCTAAGGAACAGCCAAGTGCAAGGGGAAAGGGGCCACGAAGGGATGGCAGGGATAGCCTGGCGTGGCTGAGTGCAGCGTGCTCAGGGACGGGGCAGGGACAATGGAGCCTGCGGGAGCAGTCACGGAACCTGTGTACCAGGTGCTTCATATTTTAAGTGTGTAAGATGTATTAACTCCCTTGCCTCACAGTGGCCCCCCAGCCGAGTGCGGTGCTATTGTAATCTTCCTTAGCAGATGCAGAAACCAGGCACAGGGAGACGAAGCCACTTGTTCAAGGCTGCACAGCAGTACATGGCAGGGCTGGGACTGAAGCCTGCGCAGTGGGACCCTTCAGCCTGCGTGCTCCCCCAAGACCCCATCCACTCTCACGAGGCAGCAGGATTCGGGGGGCACCTACAGCCCTTTCTCTCTCCCCAACCTGACCACCCGTGTCCACACCCAGCGTCCCCTGAGGCCACATATTAGGGTTACGTTGGCTTACAGCAATACTGGGAGATTCCGATCTTGAACCTGAAGGGAAAAGGAAGTGAAAGAGCTCCAGGGAGGCCCAGGGAAGTCCCAAACAGCCAAAGAGAAAGGCAAATCCGAAAAGGGGGCCCCTGAATTTATTCAGACCGGGTCTCCTTTCATTTCAGGAGTGAGATTTCCATCAGGAAATATCACATCTCTAAACTTACATGTACAATAAGGAGATAATCATTTATATATTAGTGCATTTCTTACGTTATCTCATTTATAATCCTCACATCAATCCTATGAGGTTGACATGCCCACTTTCATTTTACAGATGAGATGAGGCACAGAGAGGGTAAGTAACTTCCCCGAGGTTGCCCAGCTCACAAATGGTGGAGCTGGGAATTGCCCCAGCTCTGCCTGACCCCAAGCCCACATTCACAGCCACCTCCCTCTTACAAGTCCTCTGGCATCCATGACAGAGTTCTGTTCAGACGCCGCTGCCTCCTCCCTCTCCCCCTCTCCTCTCCTGCAAGCCTGCTGCCACAATCTGTAGTCAGCATATGCCTCAAAAAGGTGACAAAGCCACAGACGTCCTGGGAGGTTTAAAAAAATATAGTATTATTATGCAAGAGCTGAGAGAATCGTTGCTAGGAACACCCCTCGCCTGACTTAATCCTGGCACGTTGGAAAACTCGTCCTAAGACATGAATCTGAGCCCCTGGGGCACCAAAGACCTTGGACTGGTTTTCTCTTCCGGCCCCGCCTCAGGGAAGTAGGCCTCTCAAATGCGGCCGAGGCAGAGAAGGCCTCTCCTGGGCAGGGGATGTGCACTCCCCTCCCTCCGCAGGGAGACCCAACCCAGGGGCGCCCGGCCGCACAACTCCAGGGGGCGCCATTCCCACAGGGGCAGCGTGCCTGTGTCCCTGGAGCGGCTGCAGGCGGCCAGCCTCCTCACCGACTGCCCCAGTGCCCCACTGCCCAGCCGCCCTTCCCGCGGGAGCTGTGCACCGGCTCGAGTCTGCCCGCTCCGGGCCTCGTGGCGTCTTAAGCCCAAACTGGAGTCTGACTGATGGCTGGATGCTGAGCGGCGCACGCGTCTGGAGTCCTTCCCGGGAGAAGCCCCAAGTACAGCCCAGTAAATCAATAAACAAATTAATAAGCAAATACTGCTGTCTGCTGAACCGAACTGGGACTCCCGGGCAAACAGAGCCGGCCACGGGGCATGCCGGGAACCAGGGCACCATACCTGGGTAGAATTTTCAAAGCCTCCACCCCCAGCCCAGCCCTTCCAAGATCAAAAACAAGCTTGGGGGTGGGGCTGGCGGGAAGCAGCAGGGTGGAGGCTGCTGTCTGGGAGAGCCTCTCCAGCCTGATGCTCCTGTCACGAGGGACCTTTGATCTGGGCACCACAGATGAGGAAGGAAGATGCGGGTGACAAAGGAGCACATGAGGCACCAATTAGGGGAGCTGGCCCTTCATTGCTGACTAGCAGCCACATTGCGGCAGCTTCTGTTCACGTCTAGCGGGCTGCGGGGCAGGTAGAGGGAGGCCAGGTGGATGTAGGTAGGTGTGGGCTGTATGGGACTGCCCCCGCGGGTGCCACCCTGCCACCCTGCCACCCTGTTTAGGAGAGAGCAGGTCCTCCAGGCAGGGAGCCCTGGCAGAAGCCTCCGCGCCAATCCCGTCCCCGCACCCCCCCAGGCATGCAGAGCCCACCCCGCGGTGCCCAGGAGGCAGGGGCGGGGCGGGCAAACAGAACCGCCTGGCCTGGACTGCCGAAAATAGGCGCAGGCGACCTCAGGAGGATCTCCAGCCGGGAGGCCCGCAGCGCCCTTTCCTGAAAGAGCCTCCTGAATGCGCACGTCTTCCCTTTTGTGCTCACAAATGCCACCCAATCGCGGTGAGCCTGCCACAGCTGAATAACAAGGCAGAGAGAGTGTCTGCCTGGGGCGCTGGCCTCTGGGCTGTCTGCCAGGCTGTCGGCGCCCGGACTTCAATACCAACAGAGCTAAGGGACAAGAAAACAGCTCGGTAAAGGCTTGGAAGCCGAGAAGGGAAGTGACCTGTCTTGTGAGGCGACAGAGTTCAGTCTGCCCAGGGCCTTCCGACACGAGGCTGTGGCGAGGCCCCATGCCCGAGGGCTGTCCCCCGCCGTGGGGACATTAATGGTGCCTGGCAGCCAGTGAAGCAGGCCTTGTAAGCACTGCCCTGTCTGGCCGCCGTGCCCTGTGCTGCCCTGAGCCCGGCCCCCCTTTCCTTTGCAGCCGGGGGGCTGGGGGGTCTGTCAGGCTGCCATAGCGCTCAGCAAACGCTCTCCGGATACCCCGGACACGTCGAGAATTCTGATCGTGAACCGCGCCTGCTGAGAAACCTCTGGGGACCCCTCTTGGCCCACAGAACAATGTCAAAAAAACCCTTGTAAATGTCCCAACGTTCCTCTGCTGATTCTAACAGTCCCTGGTACCCGCTGCGTCCCAGAGCACCTTGGAGGAAGGTGTCCAGGTGGTGACAGTGAGGAAGACAGATGTGGTTCTTACCTTCCCTGAGTCGCAGTGAGGAAGGGAAGCCAGGCTCGCAGACTCGGAGGTGGGCTGGGGCGGGCAGGACACTCTCCAGAGGGGAGGGACAGTGGGATTTCGCCAGGCCTGGAAGGCCAGGGTGCATCCAGTGGGCCAGGGGCAGGAGTCCACTGCAGGAGACACAGAGCAGGGTGACAAAAGGCAGGGGTCAGGAGTGGCCTGTCAGCCAGGGAGGGAAAGGAGGAAGCCAGCCCGCAGGTGTCTGGGCAAACCTAAACCTCTGCCTCTTCTGGGCTGGCAGCAAGGACAAAAGGCTCAGCCCCAGGCCCTGCCTCCTGCCTCCCAGGCCACCTTCCCTAGGGAGCTGCTCATCAGTTACCACGACACTACAAGCTTGCCTGGTCCTGGACTCCGGTCCCACACCGATCACCACGTGAGAGGCAGAATTTAGAGAAAATGGGAGAGAAAAAAGAGATCAGGTTTGAGGGAACAGGCCTCAGTGCAGCTTCCTTCCTGGCCCCAGGGAAGACAGAGAAACTGCTTAGCTTGGATCAGAGCACAGCCCCTGGGGCCGAATCCTGGCTCTACCCTCTGTGAGCTGTGTGGGCTTGGGTGAGTCACTTCCCCTGCCTGTGCCTCAGTTTCCTCGTTTGTAAAATGAAAGTAAAAATAGTACCAGTGTTCATGGGGTCACTGTGGGGTGAAATGAGTCGATGCATGTTGAGTGCTTAGAGCTGCTCCCAGCACACCGCCAGAGCTGTGTGAGTGTGACTCCTTGTGACTCTGAGAGAACCAGGTGGCTGGGCCTCCTGCAGGAGGAAGGGGCCCAGGGCCAGGCCACTTCAGCAGTGTAGAAGTGGGATAAGAAGGGTGACAAGAAAGAGAGAGAGGTAGCCACAAGAAATTGAACAGAACGTCTGCTTCTGTCTTTATCTCATGTTTTCAATTCTCCTTTTTCTGTGTGCTTTATCATATACATAATATATTAGCACAGTTGTACATGTTTAGAATTTACTAATAAATAAATATACCGTTACTAGGGATACATGCTAGGTACCACCTGCTTGCCCCTGGGGACTCCCCCGCTGCCCTCCACCCTTCCCAGGCTGCCCTGGTGGACTCCCTGGCCAGGCTCCCTGCCCTCAGGCTGTCAGGTAGGATTGGGCTCCTGGGAGGCACCGGGAGGGGACCACCTCTGGGGCAAAGTGGGCAAAGTGCAGGGGCAAAGTGCAGGCAGGGAACTGATTGTGCCGGCTCCACCCCAGCAGGGCCACCTCAGGCTCCCCTTTCCTGGGGAGCACCTCACAAGTTGACTGTCTCCTTCCACATTGTGCTAAGCACTCCCTCCCCTCCCTGTGGCCCTAGTGGTGGTCACAGCCCCGCTGTGGCTAGCTCCTGCTCACTGCACAGTCTCTCCTGCTTCCCTTACACCCACACCTTCATAAAGAGTCCTTTGCAAATAAATCTTACATTACCCAAATTTAAATGTGGCATCTGTTTCCTGCTGGGACTCTGACCCACAGCACATCCTCAAAAATGTTCTGCCCACGGGGATGTGTGATCAAAATATTTGGAGATGACTGTTGATGCACAGTATGGTACCCATTGGTGGTGCAGTTGGTGCCCTGGAATCCTGACCCATCGGGGCAATCCTCCTCTCTTCCTCTTCCCTGGGGAGGAGGGCAGGGAGCAGTGTTCAGCGTTTGCTCCCCTCCACGCTTAGAAGCAGCAAGCATTGAGATAGTGGAGTTCACCGAACTTGTAGCTTGCCAAAGGGTTTCTCCATCCCGGGAGCCTGATGGCCAGGAGCGGCAGGGCGTCCTCCTGCCCGTGGAGGCCTGCTGTCTCAGTCCCTGTTTCCCGCCTGGGGATTCAGCTATTGCTCAAGTGGCCAGCACTTGATTCAGGCAGGGTCCTGGGAGCAGCGAGACGGCAGCCGCTCCCTGGATAACGTGAGGAGACTTTAATAAAGTGTTTCTACAAAGGTGGAGGCAGGACTTAGGGAAACAAACACAGGTGCCGCAGCACCCTGGGACTAGCAAGAGTGGGGACCGCCCCCCAAAGTAGCTTCTTGATAGCAGCTTCAAGAATGACCAGAGGGAAACAACCTCCCTGTGGTGACCTTGCAGGGAGGGAGCTGGACAATAAATTCCCATCCTCACCCTCCTCCCTTCCTCCAAACCCCACTGGAAGCCAGAGGGCCAGGGAGCCTAGGCCGCAGTATTCCAGGCCAGCAAGCAGGGGGGCGGGGTGCTGAAAGGGGAGCGTGGATCAGGAGGGAAAAAGAGAAGGTTTCCTGCACAGCGCTGCAAACAGCCTCTGTTTGCAGAGGCCGGGCCCCTACCCATAGAGCCACTGCTTGCCCTCAGGCCCACGGATAACCACGCCCACCTTCACACTGCCCGGTCTGTGGGGATCAGAGCAGGGGGTGCCAGGTGGTGAGAAATGGCTGAGGCTGGAGGAGTGAGCGCAGCGGAGGAGCGTGCTTGGAATGTCAGATGCCGAAGTCTGAACGCTGCCCGCAGGCAGAGCAGTGTAAGGCAGTGATCCGGCTTTAGCCGGGCCTGAGTTGGCCCTGCGGAGGGGAATGCAGGCTGGAGGTGGAAGGGGGGCTCTCTCTGATTCCGTACCAGGCTCAAAGAGAGGAGGGAGACAGGAAGCTGCAGACAGAAACGCTGGTGCCTCCAGCAAGACGTTTAGGAAGAGCCCCCTGAGCCCGTGTTTTGTTCACGGCAAATGCACAGCTCAGGCTCTGGCTTCCCCTCCAGAGCAGGAGGCTCCGGTGTTTACGGCTCTAAACTAGTCGAGAAGAGGCTGGCAGAGAAAGGGGAACGGAGTTCTCTGCCCTCATCCCTGAGGAACTGAGAACTGGCTCCCACAAACGGTGGCTGCGCAAACAGTATGGCCCGGGCAGGTTTCTGCATTTCTCTGGGCTGCAGTGTCCTCATCTGGAAAGTGACACTAAGGCACCCACTTCCCAGGGTTCTCGGAGGAGCACAGGCAGCAGCATGTGTGAAAGAAACGGAGGGTGGTGGGCAAGTGCCACTTTATGGGAACCCCACGCGGCTGGGGGAAAGGACAGCACCTTCCCTGGCTCCGTGAGGGTTCCCTGAGCGTCTCCGTGGGCCCCCCACTTTGTGGGCTGCTTGGCGCACGGGAGGACATGGGGGCCTCTCCTGCAGGCTGGCAGTCGGAGTGCAGACAAAACAAACACAGACACAAACCACATGAGAACTCCACGAGGCGGCAGCCATGTCTCCCACACCTCCATCCTCGCATCCTCGGTCCGGAGCCTGGACCATCCTTCACCCACCTCTGTGCTCCCCTAACTCTTTGTGCATTTTTTCTATTATAAAATATTAGGACCTACATAAAAGGGATAAATAACAATGAAATAAATACTCATGTACTACCACCGTCACCCAGTTTAGGAAATAAAACTTTACGAATACAGTAGAAGCCCCTGGGCACCTGCCCCAATCCCATCCGTCTCTATAATTACTGAACACCACTATCCTACTTTTTATATTTACCATTACAGTGTATGTTTGAAAGTTAAACAGTGCTGTGGTTTGAATGTTTGTCCCCTCCAACACTCATGTTGAAATTTAATTGCCATTGTAACAATATTAAGAGGGGAGAACTTTCAGAGGTGATTAGGCCATGAGGATGGAGCCATCCTCATAGGTGGGGATAATGCCATTATAAAAGGGTGTGTTCAAGCCCTTCTTGCTCTCTTTTGTCCTTCTGTCCTCCACCATGTGAAGACAAATTGTTCCTCCCCTCCGGAGGCCACAGTGTTCAAGGCACCAAAACTGCCAGCACCTTGACATTGGACTTCCCAGTCTCCAGACCTCAGAGCCAATATGTTTTTTTTAATAAATTACCCAGTCAGTGACATTCTCTTATAGCAGCACAAATGGACTAAGACAGGTAGTACATAGTATTGTTCTGAATACTTGGAATGTCTTCAAACTTTAGGTAAGTGGCATCATCTGGTTTACATTCCTCTGCAACTTGTTTTTTCAAGTAACACTATGCTTGTGAGGTTTATCCATGTCAACATGTGTAGATATATCTAGATCAGAGGCCAGCAAATCTTTCTGGAAAGGGATAGATAGTAAATATTTTAAGCTTTATGGGCCCAACAATCTGTTGTGACTTCTCAACTCTGGCATTATAGTGTGAAAGCAAGCATAGAAAATATGTAAATGTGTCAATGTGGCCATGTTCCAATAAAACCTTGTTTACAAAAGCAAGCAGCAAGCAGGATTTGGCCCATGGGCCATAGTTTGCTGATCTAGGCCATTCATTTTCATTACTGTATAATATTTCATTGTATGACTACACCACAATTTATTGACCCATTTGTCTATTGATGATATGGTTGATTGAATTATTGTTCCCAATTCTTTACTCCATGACTGTATAGGACTATACATTCACACCCTTCGATATACGGGGTAGATGGAGAATGTTTCCCTGACTCATTGATATTGGGTTTGACCAAATGGAATTTAACCAACCAAATGATAAAGAATGTGATGCAGAAGGTTTCAATATACTTATATGGTTTAGTCTGGTCTCTTGCAGTCCTGACATTGGCCATGAGAACAGCATGCTTCCAGTGAGCTGTTGTCTCTTCAGCCTGTGTCCCTGAATGAGAGCTACTTGGAGTCCATGAGGACCTGAGCAGAATCACCCCAGCTCACTTGCACTCTAATGAGCAAGAAATAAATGTTTGTTGTTGTAAGCCACTAATATTTTTTAGGATTGTTTGTCACACAGCATTATTGTAGCTGACTAATACAGTGGACAACAAATTAAAGTTGTTTTCAATTCTTTGCTGTTGCAACAAAGTACATACTTCTATATGTCAACTGGTGTACAAGTGCATCTTCAACTTTGCTGGTTAATGCTGATTTGCTTGCCAAAGTTTTGTTCTAATTTACACTCCACCAGCAATGTCTCAGAGTTTTCATGGCTCTATACCCTTGTCAACACTTGGTTTTGTCAGATGTCTTCTAACTGATGGGTATAAAATTGCATTGTCCGTCTAACTCTTACTCATCTTTCCCTTCGTCTGGGCCTGCTTCCCTAATGCCCCAGTCTGAATTAGGTCCATATGCTTAATGCACCCATTGCTCTGTATGCTTGCCTCTTTCATAGTGCTGGCATTGTGTTTATCTATTAGTCTGTCACCATGCAGACAGCCCCTGTCCCACAGCCTCAGCACAGAGCTCAGCACATATTGGGCACTTAGTAAATAGTTGTTGAATGAAGATTTGATGAGAAACTTGAATTAGGGTGGTCAGCTCCTGCCCTAGAGGAGTGTATGAGCTGAGACAACCACCTTATCACAGGTGCAATACACACGTCAAGGTGTCTAAAAGGGCAGAGACATTGCTTTTCATGTGGTTATCACACTTGGGCTTTGAATGCAACTGGTTTTTATGCTTAAAAAAATGTGATCAGTCCAAGGTGTATCTCAGGGGAATTGCTAGAGAGATGTGAATGAAAGCTAAACCGTAAGGGTCTGGGAAAGTTTTGTGGGCAAATGCCATCTTTTAAAAAGTAGGTTACTCACATAGTAAATAGCTAGCATACACTTCATACGTATATGAAGACTTACAACCACTCTATGGGGTAAATATCAGAGGAGGAAACTGAGAAAAGTGACTTGCCCAGGGTGCACAGGTGGTGAGTGAAGGATCTGGATTAATTTGGAGTCAGGCAGTCTGGCTTCAGGGCTTGCACTGTAGCCGCCATCCTCTGCTGCTATTCCGGAAACCATCTCATACACCCCCGCCCCTACCCCAATACAACTGCTTTAGCGATCAAGGAACTTAGCACCTCGTGGAGACTCCCCATTCCCACTTTGGACGGCTTGAGTTTGTTTGATGTATCCAAGGTCACATCCAAAGGGCAGAGTTCTGAGAGACCGTTGGGTAGGCCATCTTTGCTGCTGGTCAGCACGATGGGAAAACATGGGTTTTGGAGCCAGGAGACTTGGGTTTTAATCCAAGCTTGGCCACAATCTTAATTTAGATTATTTTTGTTGCAAAAAAAAAATTAACAACTATAATAACTCCAAAACCCCCAAAATGAAGAAGAGAGATGTATTATAAGGAATGGGCGGTGCTGGTGGGATACTCAAAGATTGGAACCAAGAATGGGACCATTGATAGAACCATGCTGTCATCTGTTCCCTTCCTTTCTGGGCTAAAACCAGCACCTCATTCCAGAATCAGATTCCTAGGAGATGAAGTCTGATTGGCCAGGCTTCAGTCAGGTGTTTTCTTATGGTCCAATCAGCTGTTACCAGGAAGATGGGATCACATAAACCTCAGGAAATGTGTGTCAGGGGGGTGTCATTGTAAGCTAGGCAGATATTCTTTACAAGGTGTCTAACAAAGTTACTAATTCACTGTAGACCTTAGGGAAGCCATCTTCCTTCCGGGGTTTTGCTGTTTCCATCTGTAAATGGGAGATTTGATCTGTGTCTAGTTCACCATTACATCTACTCTCCCTGGCACATAGTAGATGTTTAATAAATATTTGCTGAATGGATGAGTGAACCAGAGTGAGCTCTGTATTAGCTCCTGGTTGTGACAATCTGTCTTTTCGAATCCTTCCATGTGAGATGTGTGGGTGCTGGAAGCTGGCAGTGAGGAAGGAGAGTGGACAGACACTGGTTAGGGGTGCACAGGGACGTCAGCTTAAGCAATCTTTTCTCTGGGCATCTTTCCAGTGCCAATCCTCTGTGCTCACCAAGCAGCCTTCTGGCCAGCATTTGGCTTCTCTAATAAACACTGTCCCTGGAGGGACAGTGCCCTTTATAAGCTATTAAATTGGCTTCCTGACAATAGCCAGCACAGTGTCATTTGGGAAGTGCAGTCCAAAGGACAGGACTCTGGATGTGAGTCCAATGTCCAGAATCTAGCCTCTTCCACTTATTATGTGACCTAGATGGGTCACTTAGCCCCTGTGAACATTACAGTCTTCACTGGCCAAAGAGATATGAGAATATTTGTTCTGCCTCATTCATAGGACTGTTGGAGGAATAGCGTGTATAAAATTGTCCAAAATAATTGAGCCGTATTTGTGGTGTGCTTAGTAGGTGCCAGGCACAAAATTAAGTGCTGAAATGTGTTATTCCTTATAATCTTCACAAGAACCTTATGAGGTAGCTACTATTATTATCCCCATTTTACAGATGAGGAAACTGAGGCTCAGAGGTTAAATAACTTGTCCACAGTCACACAGTTGAAGAGCAACAGAGTCAGATGCCACGCTACGAACCACTGAGATCTACAGTCTTTGTCTGTGGTCCAGCTCTAAGCATTCACATTATCATTATTATTAATTTCCAGAGCCTAAGCCCCCTTGGATAAGCTGAACATTGAGGTTCCAGACCCATGGAGCTGGGAGGCCAAAACCCGGACTCCAAAGAAGCATAACTTCTGGGTTTATTTCCACTGAAAAATTTAAAAAAACTCATTATAAAAACTACATGAATCAAGAAATCTGTGGCTGTAAGTGAAAGTAACCCAGCTCAAATTAGGTTACTCAAAAAAGGGAATGCTTGAGGTGATGGATATCCCAATTATCCTGATTTTATTGTTAATATTACACTTTTTATGCCTGTATCAAAACATCGCATGTACCCTATAAATATATTCAACTATTATGTACCCATAATAATTAAAAATAAAAAAAATTTTAAAGAGAATTTATTGGCCCCCATTCTGGAAGGAACAAAAGTGAGGCTCAGGCATCTGGAACCTGAGTTTCAAACATCCCCAGGGCACTCTCTCTCTCACCGTCTCTCATAGCCACTGCCCTGTGCGGGCTGCCTGCCTTCTCTCATACTCCACGAGCTTCCTGTCAGAAAGGGAACACAGTTGCCAGCAGTTCTGGGATCACATGTCAGCATCTCTGTAGCCAAAGCTGAGATGAGATATCATTTCTGAGCTACAGATGGAAAAAATCTCAGGAAAGGACTCTTATTGGCTCAGTTCAGGTCATGTGTCCTCTCCTCTGAACCAATCACTATGGCCAGGAGCATGTGGTTCTATGATTGGCTGTCCAGCTTGGATCATATGCCACCCATGTGACAAGTGGGAATGGATCAGTTACCAGAAAGGGTGGGGTGGGGTATGGCAACACAGATGTGGACTCTGGGGCACTCTTTGGAGCTTGGGTCAACCCAGTTGTATCCTCTCCAACTGGCAGTACCAACCTAGGTTTCCTCTTGTATCTACTAATAAGAGGTCTAGTAAATATCTCAAGATTGGAAAAATAAACACCCGGTGCACTCATTATTCAGTTGGAACTAACTGACCAGCGCACATGCACAGAGGGAAGTAGAACTCAGTGGAAGTCAAGCAGGGGGGAGGGGGAGGAGCAAAAACCTACCTAATGAGTACAGTGAACACTATTTGGGTGATGGGCACACCTATAGCCATGAGTCAAGCATTAAAAAGCAATCTATATAACCAAAAACCTTTGTACTCCCTAAATATTTTGAAATAAAAAAAAGAAGTCTATCCTCTTCTGTAAACAACTTCATTCATAGATGTACCTCAACTTCCTTGTTTGCAAAATGGGGGCAACAGAGCCTGCCCTACTTTCCTCATAGACGTATGTGAGGACCCACAGAGCCAATGGATACAAAAATTGCTTTAGAAAGAACAAAGTGCCGTATTTACAAACATAGGATATATTTATCGATTTATTTATGTTCCTTTGTGTTCCAAAAAAGGATTTGAGGTAGCTTACCCAAATGCACACAATACAATGGAATAAAAATAGATAAAGTAATAGAGCAGCCGGAAAACGAGGGTAGAAAAATAAAATAAAGCCAAGGAAAACGCTAGTACATGGAAACGTATGCTCAAAATCCCTGAACAAGTTCGGCTCTTAGCTTTCTCGTGAACAAAGGAAAGCGGGAAACATGCTCAGTTACAAAAGGTACAGTAGCCATAGGATGAAAGCAAAGCAGCGTGCCAGAAAAGGCCACAGGGCTTATCTTGACACTAATATTTGATAGAAATTTCTTCTCATCCAAAGGATACTGCGGGATGGAGCAGTCTGCATATTCAGTACTATTTAGATCCTTGTCCTTTGGTTTTCTTGATGTCACCTGACATCTACTTGAATCTTATGTGAATTCATCGTCTATTTATGATTTGATTTAATTTAACTAAAAACTGGACACCAACTAAATAGCAAGCCAAAATATTCTTTTCATCTATTGTGCTTTCTTTTCCCTACATGGTAAAATGAACTTGGGAGCAAGGAGTGGTACACGAGTTTTCCTCAGTGAAGTATATGGACAAAAAAGTTCGAGCATCTTGGCTTAGCTGAAACATATAAAGCTCACTAAGACATAAAACTGATCCAAGCAGGCTATAAAGACACCGCTGCCTTTGCCTCAGAACTTGGGCTATAATCCGCTGTCCTGGAACAAAATTCAAACATAAATCAGCTTCCACTGTATTTTTAACCACCTACAAAATTCTTCATTTCCTTCCTGAAATGCATCTGGCAGTGAACGATGCCACTCTCCCTCACCCCTGCCCTGAAAAGCTTCTCCCCGGGCAGTGGTGGGGACCCAAGACTGGGACCCGCAGCAAACCCCGAATGAAGCAAGGGACAGAAAAAATGGTCTCCCGGGGTCTCCAGGACAAATAAACCAGGGGTGTTGCTAGTGTGTACTGTGGTTTTGTACAAAGTTGAAAAGGGTGCCCCTCCTGGCACCCTAGCCCCTGAGTTCCCACCTGGCACGCTCTCCCCTATCTCCACTAATGAATCTCAGCCACCCTCCAGGACCCACCCCGAAATACCTACACCATTCTCTTTCTCCTGAGCTCCCAATGCATCAACAGTAAGTACCAGACAGCTGGCATTTAATTATATGATGTCCGGCATTCACTATTTCATGTTGTCAGTCTGCCTCTGTAACTAGATTTAAGAGCTCTTGAAGATAATGATTAGTTCTTATTTTATATGTCTACCTTAAGCTAATGAGGGAGACTTATGTCAGGGCAACTTACAAATAACAAGGTTGTGAGAAACAGAATCTTAGGGTATCTGAGCTGTCTAGTTCTCCCCTCTGGCTCCATTTTGCAGATGAGGAAATTGAGAACCAAAGAGGAGGCTTGACCTGCCCAAGGTCATGCAGCAAAAACCTAGCCTAGCTAGAAACGACCCCAGTTCTCCTGGCTGCCAATGCAGTGCTCTACTTCCTTAAACACTTAGTTCTAAAACCCCCAAATAGATGGTTCAGAATCACAGCTCACTGGGAAACAAAGACAGACAGACAGACGGCCCACAGTAATCCATCTGCTCTTGGGCAGAATTCCCAGCACAGAGCCAGGCCAAGCTGCACTAAGGCTCTGCAAACAGCCCCCATGGGAATCAAAGCGGGCTCCCTGCATGTGTCAGGGGGATGAAAGGACCTCGGTTCCCTGGGGTGCTTGCATCCTTCCCAACACCATGGGGGTCACCATTGTCTGGAATGTCTGGGCACATGAAACTGTGATTGATGGTCTCAGCAGGAAGGACACGAAGAGATGTGGAAAGGGCATCTCCTCCCTACAGACTCTTATGCTGGGGGCTGCCTTCCGCAGTGAACTACGCACCCTTCACAGCAGGAAACAACCCAAGTATTGCCCCAAACTCATAACAACGGATACTATACAATAGTGTCAAAGCTGATAGAAACCAGTATCAAAACAGTCACAAAAAATACCAATGGCAACAATTGCTAAGTGAATCCATATAATGACAATCTGGCAGTAGGCTCATCCGTCCTGCTGGGTCTCTCCTGGTCACTCACAAGTCACAGCACTGACTGCTGAGTAATTCTCACAATGACCCTACAAGCCTGGCATGATGTGCTTGTTTTATAGGTGTGGAAACTGAGGCTTAGTGAGATGAGTGAAGTCTCTTGCCCCACATCGCACTGCTGCTAAGTGGCAGAGCTGGGATTGGAGTGCAGATCAATTTCACTCTAAAAGTCTTCCCTTTCACAACAGCCCACCTAGGCTCTCATTCCAGTCTCATTTCAAGTATTTTGTCCCATTATCAGACCTGTGGGACAAGGTTTGATTGCGAAAATATGAGGCTTTTCAGGGAGAAAGATGAGAGCTTGCCTGTCACTTTGCAGGGGAATGGGAGAAAGAAACAAGGGACCAACACGAGGCGCACCCAGATCTCTGTGGCTTTTTCTTGGTGCCAAACAAACGCAGAAGGAGCCACTTCTAAAAGAACACAGCGTTTTTCCTCCTCTTCTCACCCCTCCTGGGCTGGTGCGTGTGATAATTGGGAAGCGCAGAGTCTGGTTTTTCTGGGACTGGAACCAATGTCGTGAAGAGTGTTCTGACAATAAATGTCGTTGATTGACAGTTGATGGACAATGTTCTTGAGTAAGTTTTTCCTGTGCTGGGTGTTAAGCTGAGAACTGCACCAAACAACTGCTCAGCAGCCTGCTTCCTATTCACACAGAATTTATTACACTTTCCCTCTGTGGGCCTCAGTCAGGCAGCTGGGCGAGATGGTATCTCAGGTCCTTTCCGGTTCCATCACTCAATGACTCTATCAAGAAGAGAACACAGATCTGAAAACACTTTTTCCCCCAAACACTGAGTTGGGGTTATTATTCACACACAAAAACACAGGCTCCAATGGAGAGATAACTGGTCAGGAAATAAGGAGCTTCAATTCTAGTCTCATACTCTTTGACCCAGTAATTCTACTCCGTGAATTTATCTTGTTTTTTCCTTTTTTTTTTCTTCTGGCTTATCCTGTCACCAAAAAGCAGATGTGTGAATTTATCTTAAAGAAAGAATCCAGGACAGAGCTACGTGCACAAAGATGTTTGCTTTAGTACCGTTTCAAGATACTGTCCAATAAAATAATGTCCAATGTGACAATGGGATGTATTCTGTTGGTGGCACATGCAGCCATCACGATGATTTCAAAGACATGGTAAAATGTCTATGATGGTGTTTTACAATTGCAATTCACTCTCCATTAATGGGTCATGAAATAAACTTAATAGGTCTCCTTCCATCAGCTTAAAAAAAAAATCAACTAGAATAGAAAATACTTAATAGAGTGTATATCACAGGTGGCAAAGGTACTTATTGTGAAACTTTGGTTTTGGTTATTTGGGTAACTGGGCCATGATATAAAATGTATTTTTTATCTTTGGGTCACAGTCAAAACATTTCAATGGCCATGGACTACAATGTACTGTACAATAGGATTACAAAGTGTAAAATACTATGTGTGAGACCAAGCCTGGAAGGAAGACACAGAAGCAAGGATAGGAACTGGTAAGGTTGGTAGGATAAAGGATGCTACTTCTTATGTAAGTTTTCTGTGATGGTTGTAGGCTGTTCTTACAACAAAACTGGAAAAATGATTAAGAATGCAAGACAAAAAGGAGGAGTAACAATGATCAGATCCCAAAGGGCCGAGGGCTCAAAGTGGGGCTTCCCAAAGGAGCAGTGCTCCAGGTTGGGCATTGAAGGATGGACAGAATTTCAATTAGCCGGGGAAGGGGTGGCCTAATACAGGATGCCGTGTCGCTTAAGGATGAAAGGCACACAGAAGGAAAAGCTGCGGTTAAAAAAAGGCTCTCAGTGATGTAAAAGCGGCTTTGAACTGGAAACGGAAGGGGCAGATCCACCCAAGGGTGGGCCATTGTTCTTCCCAATGCTGACTTTTTCTCTCTCCTTTCCCAGACGGGCCTCAAACTTGACGTTGCCCCTCATAACCATGGCCGCGCCAAGCCGGCCGCGCCCCTCAACAAGATGGCGACTGAAGTAGTCCCACCTCCCGCTGCCTCGGCAGCCAATGAGAGAGAAAAGCACAAAGACTTGCGCATGCGTAGTGCGACTTGGTGAGCGCGTCCAGTAATGACTGGAGGAGCCCGGCAAGTAACATGACTAAAAAGAAGCGGGAGAGTCTGGGCGTCGCTCTAGAGGTGAGGGGAGAAGTGGGGGTTGGGCCACATCATTAGCTGCCTTCTTCCGCGGGGTCACGGGTCGGCCGGGCTGTAAGTTCGAGGAGGAGCTAAGGGGAGGAGGTGAGGGCGACACCGGTGTGGGAGAGGGACGCTCGGGGTGAAAGGCCCGAGAGGGTCCCCGGAGAAGGGAGATGGGAACGACGGGGGAACCGAAGGTGAGGGAGCCCGAGGAGTTGCCAGATGGGGGAACCGGAGGCGAGGGGACCTCGGGGGAAGAGACATGAAGGTGAAGGAGGCAGGGCACAGAAGTGAAGGGACCCAAGGTGGGGGGATGGAAATAAGGAAGACCTGAGGAGAGACTTGTAAACGGAGAGTGACCAAAAGGGATGGTTACTCGGAGGTGAAGGGGACCCCAAAGAAGTAGGGACCTGTAGATGAAGGGAACTCCCAAAGGGGCTGGGACCCAAAGGTGAGGGAGGCCACGCTGTTTAGTATATTCCTGGTGACAGCGATCCCCAGAGGTGGGAAATTTTTCCTCTAGGATACCAGAGCTTGTGTGAAAATTACTTTGGGAACCTTTGTAAAGAGAATCTGTAAAGAGAATCCTGGAATTGGTGATGTTAACCGAAGGGCTTAGAAATAATTTACTGCATATGCAACGGGAAGAAAAGTGATGCATACTGAGCAACTACTGTATGCTGTTAATACTTTCACTTGCATTCTGTTGTTCCGCCCTGCGAGCCTGTGAGATTTGTACAGATGAGGAAACAGGTTTCAAGCAGAACCCAGGGTGAAGTGGCGGGGGTGGTGGGGCTAGAATCTAGCTCAGGTGGTCTTCCTGGAAGCACATTTTGCTTCCGTGCTTCAGTTCCCTTTTAGGGCATCCTCCCAGAGGTAGCAAGAAAGGTACAGGGTAATATAGTCTTCCGGCTTCACTGCAGAGTTCAGTGATTCTCAAACTTCAGAATGCACAGAATCACTTAAAGGGCTTGTTAAAAATGGAGAGTTGAACTGTTCCCACACCCTGAGTAATTCAGTAAGACTTGGGTGTGCGTTTTAAACAAGAAATCTGCATTTTTCACAAGCCGCACACACCCATGCTGATGCAAGTGGTTTTATTAACAGTAGCACCCCTTGAGAAATGTTGGCCTACTTGGTAGGAAAAAAAGGTTGATGGAAATGTGAGTCTCGAGGATAGTTTGTGAGTGGTGAAACGAGATGGCACTATGTATTGGGAAGAGCACACCCTTGATCGATCAATAGCCTGTATTACCACAACAAGCTGCTACAACAGAGAAACCCTAAAACTCAGTGACTTCAAGAACAGGAAAGTTTGAGGTTTTTTTCTTACAGGCTAGAGCAGGGGTCAGCAGACGTTGTTGGTTATGGGTCAGTAAATATTTTAGGCTTTGCAGGCCATATGGCCTCTGTTGCAACTATAGCCGATCCTCATTATTCATGGATTCCATAATTCTGAATTTGCCTACTGGCCAAAATGTATTTGTAGCCCCAGAATCAGTACTCATGGCACTTTTGCAGTCATTCACTGGCAAATGCAAAGCAGCAGAAAAAGATTTCAGTCACCCGAGGTCCATGTTCTCAGCCAAGGTTGAACAAGTGATGCTCTGCCTTCTTGTTTCCTCTGTCGAACTGTAAACAAGTATCCTTTTTGTGGTCTATTTAGTGCCCTCGTTTTTGCATCCTTGTGCTTTTTATTGGTGATTTTGCCGTTTAAAGTGGCCACCAAGCATAGTGCTGAAGTGCTATCTAGTGTTCCTAAGTGCAAGAAGGCTGTGATGTGCCTTACAGAGAAAATAGGTTTCTTAGATAAACTTTGTTCAGGTTTGATGTAACTCCTGAGATAACTCAGTACTGCACGTGCTGTTGGCCATAAGTTCAATGTTAGTGAATCAACAATATATATTAAATAAGGTCACTTTAAGCATAAACACACATAAAACAAGGTCTTGTATGGGTCAGTTGCTGAAAATGTTGTGACCAGAAGCTTGCAAGAACCTACCTAACCTGGTTCAGTGTTTGCTAATTCAGTGTTGATGGCAACTTTCTAGAACTATCATGAACAGCAAGAACCAACTGTACTCATATATCATATAGGCTGCCTTAACACAAAAGCAGCCTTAGGCAGTATGTAAATGATGGATGTGGCAGTGGTTCAATAAAACCGTATTTACAAAAACAGGCAGTGGACTATTTGGCCCACAGGCCATAGTTTGCCAACCCCTGGTCTAGAGTACCAGGACTGTGGTGGTTCTGCCAGATTCCCTCCATCTGTGGCTCTGCGATCTCCCAGGGCCTTGTTACCATCTTATCAATGGAACCAGGATGCATCCTGTTGATGTGTCCGCTGGCAGGGAAAGAGAGAGGATGGAGGAAGCACACCCACTGTCTTAAGGATCCTGAGCCCAAACTGCCCACTTTCCATTGACAAGAATGAAGATGTGTGGCCCCGCCTCACTGCAAGGGGGGCTGGGAAAGGCATTCACCAGTCAGGCGGCCACATGCCCAGCTATGGCTCAATTACTGTGGAAGAAGGGACTGGCGTGTTTTAGCGGATATCCTGCAGTCTCCACTGCGGATCCACCCTACCTCACTTCACAGTGTGGCTGTGAGGATTAAATGAGACAATATGTGTGTAAAGTGCCTTGTACGTGCCGGGGTTGGTAATCAATAAATGGTAGCTCTTTCTTACTAGTAGCCTTTGCCTTTGTAGTTCTTCTGCATCCTTCCCCAATGGTTAAGTCAACCCCCTTGTCTGGGCTTTAGTTTCCTTATCTGTAACATGAAGGTGTTAAACTTCTCCAGGGCTTACAAACTCACTGACTATGGGCCAAATACTGATCACGGATGTCTTTTGTTTTGCTGACACTGATTTTTTAAAAGTGTTTTTAATTTGGTGGTGCATGTGTTTTCTTAGTGCCTTATGCCAGGGCAGATTTACCCATTTTTTTTACCCTCTCCATACCACTATTAGATATTTATATTTGCCAACTTGGTCTCTAAGGTTACCTTTTGCTTGGAAATTTAAAGATTTGAGATCTGTAACTGTGTGCCTGGCTGTCTCCCTGCACTTGCTCCTCCGTTGCCCCCAGCAGATCCGAGTATTGAATGTGCAGTGATGCTCAGTAGCAGTAGATATTGTCCTCTTATTAAAAGTCGTGTGCTCAGAGCCAATGAAGTGGTGATTTAATCAAAAATGTTTGTTAATCTGACGAGCGCAATAAAACCCCACAAGTGAGTGATCTCGGCACCTGCAAACAGTCTCCACTTGTAATGAAGCAATTACCAAGCAGGCAGCACTGGCTCAGGCCAGCTGTACCTCACAGTCACCTCTTAGGATAACCAAGGCACCTTCTAGCTTCCCCACTTACGGTTCCTTTTATTCAACTCATTTGCCACCATGTGAGAGCTCAGAGTTGGAAAAAACTGACTGTGAGTTTTAGTTTCTGAGAGTTTATTCTGAATAACAAGAGAAAATTATAGTTCAGATGAGAAATCACCAGCCCTGGTTCTGATTTTAATGTTGTGTGGGAGGAGGGAAAGATTGTATTTCAGTCTAAACTGATGGGAGGATTCTGGCTGAGGGAAAGGTTGCATTTCAGTCTAAAGTGATAGGAAAACCTGTAAAACCTGTTTATGTTTTTTGATCTCTGATGATGGTAGTGAGCTGTTACTTGGTCATTGTATTTTTCTTTCGTAGCTGGACTGTTCAACCTGGTGTCTTTAGATGTTTCAACAACCAGTTGGTCTTAACAGATGTATGGTGTCTTAGCTGACATCTTAAAGGGGATAACTTGGTTAGATCTGGTTCCTAGAACAAAAATCTATCAGTTTGGAAAGCTTTTAGCTACAAGTTACAGAAAACTGACCTCAGTGGCTTAAGCAAATAGGAGTATACTTCCCCTCGTAGAAATTTGTAGGTAGGTGGCTACTGGCATTGGCTCAAAAGCTCAGCTGTGTCAGGGCTGGTATTTCTGCATGCTCTCAGCTGTTTCCTCATCGTCACAAGATAGCTGCCACAGCTCCAGTCATCATATTCAACTTTAAGTCAGTAAGAAGGAGAAAGCAACAATAACAGTTTGTCCCTTTTATCAGCAAAGCATAAGCTCTCCCAGGAGTCTCTGGGGGATGGGAATATCTCATTGGCCAGAACTGGGTCATGGCCAGCCCAACTGCAGTGAGGCTGGGAAAGCATCTGTTGGGATTTTCTAACGTCTATAGGGGAGATGGGCAAAGAAGGAGGGGTTGGGAATCAGTGTTGGGTTGGCCAACTAACAGTATCTGCTGTACAGAATAAAAGTTAATGGGAGTCATTTAAAATTCACTGGAATCCTTACTAGAAAGAGAGGGCAGATGATTTACAATTAAAGAGAGGTGGTAGGCTGAGGGGAGAAGATGGCCTAGGCCAGGACGAGCACCAGGAGAAAAAGAGCCTTGACACTTGTAGTCGTTTGTTTAATGGCAGCCGCTGCTGTAAGCTCCGTGAGGGCAGAGAGGGCAGGAGCACTAAGTGTGGGTGAAGACAGTCTCAGCTCTGGAGGAGGCTGTGCATGGGGCTGAGGGAACCTACCAGTTTTCAGAGACAAGGGCTGGAAGCAGCTTAGTGGACCGTCAATAAATATTTGCTGAATTGGCGTGACTGGCAGGAGGAGGCACTCGAACCTTCCACCCTGACGCCTGGGCCCAGTGGAGTGGTTCAGTGGTCAGAGGTCAGGAGGCCACAGTAGAGCAGGTGGTGAGACACCACCTCGCTGGGGAGCCACAGGCCCGGGGCTGGGAGAAAGACTTGCAGCGTGCGGAAACTGTTCAGGGGCCGCTGACCATTAAATGAGCCTCACCTGCTGCCAGGCAAAAGCGACAGGTCGCCATCGGGCAGGTGATTTCTCTCGGCAGCCTGTGTCTGGCTCCGCGCCACTTGACGGGGTCAGGAGACTAAAACCTCATTACCTAACGCGGCTGGATGTCAGCATGTGTGGAGTGGCTGTTTGCCAGCATCTTAATTAATGAATTCATAAGGCTCGGGGTGGATGCCAGGTCTTGAAAAGTGCTTTGAGCCTTTCAGCAATGAAGAAGCTTTTGCTAATTTATCAAAAAATAGATACTGGGGGAAAGATGAGAAAACAAACCCCACACAATATTCTGGCCCAGGGACAGCTGGAGGCTTCAGGCAAGGACTGACTCGAGGCTCTACTTCCAGAGCTGCCCAGCCTCCGTCTCAGCATGCCAGGAGGTCTCGGCGCTCGCCTGGGCTTCAGCAGGGCCCCTCGCCTTCCTGACCAGTGTCCTGAGAAATGACAAGCCCCTTGGCTCTCTCTGCACTTCCTGAAAATTGTTCATTGATTCAAAATGGGGAAGGTTTGCCGTCCGTATCTGCACAAACTGGGAGACAAGGTTCTCACGGGCCTGTTGATTTGGGGAGCCATGAGCAGAGGTTTGTTTTCTTCCCCCACAGAGCCCTGTGAGCATCCTCCCTGGAAAAACATCCCTTAAACGGTATCAGGGTAATGGGCCCCTTGGGGTTCGGGGCTGGTCACCTGGAAAATTGAGGCCCTAGACTCCCGTGTGACTTGGCTGTGTGGCCTGGAGGCCCCAGATGGAAAGCCCCAGCTCTCTTGCTAGAGACCATCTGTACAGGCGCTCTGGCTTCTTTACCCGCTATAATAAATGTCCTGGGGCCTCCTGATGTGTGAAGATGAGTGGATTTCCAGAAATCCAGTTCCCAGGCTGCAGGGCCTGGAGATGAAACAGCTGACACCACTCTCCAGGCTGTGAATTAGCAAGTGAAAGGGAAGGCTTTGATACCCATGAGGAAAGAAGGGTTTATCAGGCCCAACTAGCCCACCTTTTTCCTTCTTGACACTAGATCTGTTTGGTGTGAATTTTGGAGGATGCTTTGACAGTTCAAGTGATTTGGAGGCGGGTGCTGGGGGTGTTCGTGAAGCCGAGAGTTGGTGCAGCGCGAGGGCAGATGTTGGGCTCCTGTCTCCATCTCAGAGCAAACAGATTTCAGGCAGGTCTTCCCTCACGGAGAGTGTCTGTCATGTGAACAGGGACTAAGCAGAGCCCTGTGCAAGATTATTCGGAGTAGAGACTCTACTGAAGCCAGATCAACAGGCTTAGATGGGCTTCAGCTGGGATGTGGAATGACTTTGTTCCACAGAACTCTTCTTTGTCATGAATGTTTCCATGAGGGATTTTGGAGAAAGAGCTTGCAGTGGTGGAAAAAGCATAAGCTCTGAAGCAGAAAAACCCAGATTCAGACCCAGTTCTGCTGCTCCCCAAGTACACAACCTTGGGCAAGTTGCTGGAAATCCGTCCATGGGAAGGTTGCTCCTTTGTCAGATGGGGACAGTCCCTTCCTCGAAGGGTGGATGCAAACTTTGGAGAGCACACGTGAAGCCGCCCACAACCTGCCTGGCCCAGGGTGAAGGTGTGGAAGTTGTGCCCAGGATCTAGAGTCGCTGTGAGCTGGCGCTTCTCTGCTTGTCCATGTGGGGTGGTAGTGAAGGGCCCAGGTCCCCATTTACTGCCTGTGTGACCCTGGACAAGTTACTTCATCCCCATAGGTCTGAGTTTCCTTGTCTGTAAAATGTGGATACTAATAATACTGCCCGCCTCACAGGGGGGATGAGCAGTGTGTGAGTTAATAGGGACAAGGTGCTTAGTGCCTGGCACATAGTACACACCACACAAGTGTTGGCTGCTACTGTCACTGTCGTGGTTTAGTTTTGCATGGACTTTTAGTTTCTGGAGGCTGCTTTGACTCATGCTATGTCACCAGACATGTGAGGCTCCGTGACTTGAGTTTGGCTTAAGTACCCTGGCACCATGTTCTTTATTAGAAGGTCTCAATGCCCCACAAGGACCTGGCCAGGTAGGTGCAGGACGTGCCCCATGACCACTGTCTGACCCTGGAGGCAAACCCGTCCCCAGCAACCTCTGTCACTCACTGGCCAGAAGATCCCAAGAGCAAGGCCAGAGAGACAGAAAATGACTTCCTGAACCAGAAAGCAGAGTTGCCTGCGTGGCCTAGAGTCAAGCCCAAGGGTGCCTTCTGCCCCTCCCCAGAAGGACTGGCCCTAGACAGTGGCACGTTAGGGAGTGGGCACGGAGCCACCTCCCAGGCTGTCTAGATGCTCTGTGGGAGCACCGTTCAGCAGGAGAACGGAGTGCACAACAGCCTGTGGCTCGTACTGTCTCGTTCTGGTCAACAGAATAAGAGCTACATGTGAGGCCCCCGAGGGCAGCCAGACCTGGAGTTGGCACCCCCTCGGGGCCTGACCTGGGCAGCGCTCGGGCAGTCATCTGTGCGTGAGCTGGACAAGGTTTCCTGCCCCCAAAGAGGCCTCATTTGGGGCTTTGATTCTGAGAGGCTCTACACTCCTGAAAAGATGCCTCACGGGATTTCAGAGGAATTTTACAGTTTCTCTTAACACAGTTTTATGGTGTATGGGACCCCAGGGAGAGTCCCCTAAAGCTCTGAGAATAAGGTGATATTCCCAAGTCGGGTGGCAGAAGGGATTGTGCCGGCTGGCCCTGGGCTTCTGAACTGCTGGGCCTGAGCGGACTGCTCGGAGCTGCGTCCCGGGGAGGGCGCCCAGGGAAGGCCGCAGGAAGAGTCCCTGCCCGCCATGACTGGAAGCGAAGAAACCCTCCCTTCCCTTGGCATCTGCCAGCAGGAGTGATGGCCGTACTTGCCTGGGGCCTTGTCCCGGTCCCCCTCAGGCCTACAGTGCAGCCCCTGCTGACCTTGGCTGCCAGGCTGACTTCACATCTGCTCGTTCTTCCGCAGGAAACCTTCCCACCTCTGTGGACAATCCTTGGTCGGTCTCATCGTTCTCCTCACTGAGGTCTCCTTCACCCCCCAGGCTTTAATTCCTTAGTCCGTGCTCAAATAAGGAAAAGCAGCAGTTCTCATACTAACTGTGGTAGTATCACCTGTGGGGCTTTTTTGGTAAAAGTACGAAAGTACTGGATCCCAGTCTCCAGGGCCGCCTCTTCCAGACCCCTGCTGCCTGAGGGATGCTCTGTCCTGTGTGCCTCTTCCCTCCTCCCGCTTCCCTCCTCCCTCTTCCCTGGTGCTCTGCTTCCCCTCTGCCTAGGCACGCTCCCCAGCAGTGCCCCCGGGCAGGTTTGAGCTGCTGCAGGTCTCTGGGCCAAGAATAGACTTTCCAGAAGGACACTGCACACTCAGCCCCCTGCTTCTCGGTCCCCCGAACTGCTTGCACAAGGCTTTACACACATCTATCAAGGCCTCAATCTGTGCAAGGTGCCAGAGGCACAGTTTGCTAACTTATGGGAAATTCATAGTACCACCTTTCTCACTTCCCAGGGTGCCCTGTGCCCCCCGCAGCCCCCTTTCACCTGCTGACTCGTCTCCGTGACTGACACAGTACTCTTTTTCCCTGTGTGAAAATTGACCTTGGTTTTCTAAGTATAAATATAACATACAGACACCTCTTAGTGTTATTGCATATTGGGGCTACCTGCTCTCTGTCCCCATACTGTGCCTGCTTGAGTGCCATCTGGGTCCCTGCCTTGTCTGTCTCCACTTTGCCCGTGACAGTCACAGCCAGTAATGATGCCCCTGTAGCTCCAGGCAAGCCCTAGCCCTTGAGCCAGTCGTGGGCCAGCCAGGGCTCTTCCCTGCCACTCGCCTACCATCCAGCCTCTTGCACGAGAGTCCTGTGAATCTCCGCAGCCTTCGGAGTGTAACCTTCCCTTCCACTTGGTCGGATCCCTTGGATTGGGCGTCTTTCTGCCTTAGTCCCTGGGCTTCACATGCCTGCTCCCAGCTTAGCTGGGTGCCACCCCGCCTAGGGCCATGGTGTGGTGAACCCTGACTCTGGCTGCCAGGCTCCACCTGCCATTCCACATTTCCTCCGAGGCCCACTGGTGCCCGGCCCTCACCTGAGTCTGTTCTGCCTTGGACACTGCTCCAGTCCTCTCATCCTCGGGTTCCACCAGGCCCTGCACCTGCAACTTTGCACTGGCTCCAGAGTCCCACCCCAGCTTCATCCCCAGGCAGGGTCATGCGGTTCCCAGCATGCCGTGTCCTGGGCTGGCTGGGCAGGGAGGCCTTGCTGTCTGACGGTCCACCCTGCAGGCCCCCCTGCTGACCCCTCCATGGACTCAGGAATGGCCACATCTACACCAGAGGGGCTCCCCTCCCTCTGCTGCCAGCTAGCAGCCAATGGAGATCCTCGCCACCTCACACCCCCTTCTGTCACCTCCTCTTACTCTTACTCTTGCCACAAAATAACCCAGTTTCTTACTGTTCTCCAAAGATCCAGTGAAAACCACTCCCTGATAATGACAGCAAACACTGAACTCTTACCACGCAGTGCACTGTTCGGAGCACCTCACTGGCACTGCTTCATAGCATCCCCACCCCGGCTCTTTGAGATATGAAACATGGTTGTCTTTGTTTTACACAGCAGTCAGCTGAGGCACAGCACTAAGGAACTTGCCAGTCACACCGCAAGCGAGTGACAGAGATGGGGCGCTGATCATAGCCTGTGTTCCTTACTGCTACACTTAACACAGCACCACAATTTCAGGCTTCTATGCACTTGGGCTCCCAACTGCTTGCCTAGCTTTAAGCCTTACATTTCTGGAATCTTCTTGACATTTGTCTCTTGATCTGGTCCTAACTCCTATGTCTTCTGTTCTGGTCCTGGCTGTCCTGTCCTCTGTTGCCTTCAGCCTGGTGGCAGGGAGAAAGCAAACCAAGAACTACAGGTTTGAGTTGGCTAATCTGCAAAAGGCATAATCCATGTACATTTAGTTAAGAGTTGACTGAAAATCCAACCAGAGACTTCCTTTAAGGCCCATTTTCTGGATCCTCTCCCACTTTTCAGGGCCCATCTTGCTGGGTCAGCTTTGCTCTTGTAGCCACCACTCCTGACCCCAGTCACAACTAAAAGAAGCATCCTGACCCTCCCTGCCTCTGCAGCCAGGTCCCCTGGCGTCTCTGCACCCATTATTGCAGCTGCTCGAGAGCCGGATTCTGCTTTAGCAAATGCTGCAGGGTGTTCGATTGCCAGCTTCCTGGACGGGGCCCAGAGCTGGGGACCCAGCAGGGTCACCTTCTGAGGATGGGTTTGTGGCCTACTGAAGAGCCTCCTGACAGCCTCAGCCTCCCTTCACTCAGCCCACGTCCAGCAGCTGTGTTGCAAAGAGGGGAGCTGGCTGTTTAGAAGGGAATCAGAGAGAGCTGTCAGCAGGACATAAATATTCATAGAAGGAGGTTAGAACTCGAGTCCCTAAAACCTTGATTTGTGTTCGACCGTTTAAGCCTCATTAAAAAGTGGCAAATGAAAGTGGGGATATTCAGTGGAACTGCAGATAAATTGGACTTGTTCAGATAAAGGCCCCCAACTGCCAGCTCCACAGGCCCTGCCCAGAACATGATGGCAGATTGGCTTGGCCACTTGTGGTTTGCCAATCTCAATTTTAAGATTTTGCTTAGCATGAGTTCCTGGCCTAGCTCTGGGGCAATTACCACTTGTTTGGGCACCTGGTAGCCTTCCAGAGGTGTTTAGGGATAGAAATCCCCAACCTGCTCCCTCCCCGGAATGACATGCAAACCTGCGCCTGGCCCATAGGGCGGCAGGGAGAAATCTAACCTAGGACTAAGACTTGCACGGGGTAATCTGCAGAGTGCGGAATTGGTGTGCACGTGTAGTTGCTTCTCCTTCCTCCAGCCTCTTCCAGCTTCTGTGGGCATGAGGGAGGGTTTCAGACTCCAGTTACCACATGAGACCTAACCCCTTGGTCCCATCCATGCCCAACCCCACTCACTCTGACTGAAAATACAAAGACTGCCCCAGGCCAGGCCTTGTGGGCACAAAGAGGAGACAGATGGCACTGTGACAGGAGGTACAAACTCAGGCACCCTCAGGGACCAGGCAAGCCACATACACAAGTGGGATGGGCCAGTCTGTGGGCTAGTCTTGACCTGTGGGCTGCTGGGTTACACCATCTAGGGGCTTCTAGAATTGGGAAGATGAGGTTTGGACACAAACAGAGAGGGCAACCTAGAATATGCTCAGCCTGATGACAGAAAGGCCGATTAATTGGCCAAGGGAAGGAGAGTAGAACCCGTCCAGCCAAGGGCAGCTGGGAAGGCCTCATGGAGGAGGTAGAGCATCAAGAATTAAGCTTTATTTGGGACCCTAAGTGGAATCTGGTGCCCTGATTGTGGCTTCTACACCACAAGAAGGAAATAGCAAGCCTCAGGTCCTGAGGGGCTGGGCTGTGTGCGTTGGGGAGTGTTGCTGTGAAGGGTGGAGCACATGGTGGCCTGGAGCACCGCGTCAGGCTGCGGCTTTCCCTGATCCAATCAGTGTGCATGTTCCTGCGTTGCACGTTCCAGGAAGGCCTTGGGCCTCCCCAGGGACAACCCCATCTCCTGGCTGGGCCTGTTTCCCAGGACAGCCCTCCCTTTGGGTGCCCATTAGCAGAGAAATGACACAATTAACCAGGCAATTAACTCAGAGCTCTCCAGTTGCTCCCTCCCACAGGGCCCTGTTTATGGAGCTGGAGTTGGCAGTGGCTGGGGCTGCAGGGAAGGGAGTGGATGGTGTGTCATTTGCCAGGCCTCAGGAAGGGGGAAAATGGCTGGCCCAGAAGTGGCCGAGAGGGGTGCTGGCCAGGGAGAGGGAGAGAAGGCCCAGACACTTGGACTGCAACCCTCCTGACCCCCAGCCCCTGAATGCCTGCCCAGCCTTCCCGGGAGGCAGGGATTCTCACTCGCAGTCATCGATTACTGTCCCTGCAGGGGTAGCTCCAGAAAGGAATGGAGCAGAGAACTGGCTGAGAAGGAGAGGCGTTCCCCATTCTGACCCAGAAAAGTCATTCCATGTAGAGGGTCTGTTCTCCCATTGGTGAAGTGGAGATCATATTTGCTATCCCTCCCAGGGATGTGGTGAGCAAACAGTTTCCCACGACTCAAATATTTCCCCAAGAACACATCTCTGAAACTCTACTCAAAACAAATGGAAGAACAGATACCATGGCTATTTTGCCACACAAATTACAGCTACCTTGATGATAGACAACATTTCTGCACAAGGATCAAATCAGAAAAAAACAGAAGTGTTCTTGAATTGCATTTTTTTACTTAGTAATTTTTATTGATTCTCATAGATAAATATATATATTCTTACAACTTAGACTCCATTATTCTAATGAGATGAAGTATGCCAATGAGAAAGACACCTGCTTTTTGGTCCCTAGGTGCCCAGTTGCCCATCCCCCATGTGCGTGCAGTGCTTTGGAAGCCACTGAGCCTTCTCACAGCGTCTCATTTCATTCTGGGATACACCTGTGGGGCAGGTGCGTGCTACATTCCGGGCTCTGGTTGTCTCCTCGTGGGCCCAACTGGGGCGTTGTGCTGGGGAGACAGAGCTGACTGCGGGGGCTGTTCCTTGCTGCCCCCTACCTGTGCCTGGCTCAGAGGGTCAGGACAGCTGAGACCCTGGGTAATACCCACTGCTGTGTTTCCAGGGAAAGCACGCCTGGGTGCCCTGCACAGCAAAAATTAATGTGTGGGGAGGGGCAGCCCTCCCCAGCTGATCCCGGTGTTCTAAAAGCTAAAAGGCTCCGCGGCCCACTGCTGTCTGCTGTGTATTTCAGATCGATGGGCTAGAGGAGAAGCTATCCCAGTGTCGGAGAGATCTGGAGGCTGTGAACTCCAGGCTCCACAGGGCAGAGCTGAGTCCAGAGGCCAGGTAATGCTCCTGCCCAGCCACCCCACCCTTCCCTGTCCCTGTCCCTTGTAGCTCTCCTGGGTCCCCAAAGTGGACTAGGTCTGAGACAGAGCGTTTGGGTCTCTGGCCTCTGAGCTTCAGTCCCCTGCCTACCGAGACCTGAGCCCTTGTCCCCCTTGTCCAGCCTGGTGTGCCAGCTGCCCCTCAGGTGGGAAAAAGGAAGTGGGCTTGAGTCATAAACTCTTTCTCCCCTCACAGGAGGTCTCTGGAAAAGGAGAAAAACAGCCTGATGAGCAAAGCCTCCAACTATGGTAAGAAAGTTCCCTTCAGTTACCAGCCCCAACCTGCAATCCCTAAGGCTTGGGAGGTGTCAGACAGCCCAGGGAACCCGACAAGGTGGCAGGGAGCAAGGGGGCTCTTCAGGAGGATGCCAGCCCCCAAAAGGCTACAGAAACTCACTGTAGGCCCAGCAGCCTGGGAGGAGAGCCAGGTTTGCTCCTTTGTTCCAAGGGAGGACAAGAGATGGCCTACGGGTCTGTCTGCTCTTTGGGAAGAAGGGGTATGGCTGTAGCCAGGTCCAGGAGAGACTCACATCCACCCAGACTTTGGAGGTGTGTCTTCCCTCCCCCCTCCCCCCAGCCCTCCACACCCTCCCCCCAGCCCTCCACACCCTCCCTGGACAACCCTGCAAGGAAGATGGGGGTGAAGGAGGACGGACCTCCCACTTGGGTGCAGGAAGGGCTCCTGTGGGTGGAGCGATGCTGCCACCTTCTGGGCACTGGGGGCAGAGCCGAGTGGAGGCCAGGCGCACCCCCACCCCCAAGCTGGAGCTAAATACGGCTGGGCTGAGGGTAGGTGCGCTGGGCCCCAGGCTGCGTGGCCTGCCCAGAGCTGGTTTGCTGGTTCCTCCTTCGCCCGCCCTCACAGGTAGGGTTGGAACATTGGTTTCCCCTCAAGTTTAGCAGTTTTCACACAAAATCACATCACCACTCAGTTTAGGCCTCAGAGTACCAGCCACTTGCGTGTCACATGGAGGGGGTGATTAGGTACAAGTGTGGCTATGGCACAGCGGGATTAACTTCTCTAGAGTTGAGACCAACTACCTTATGGGTACAAACTGCCTCCTCTTAGCACCCTAGTGCCTGCTCAGCGGGGCACCCGGCAGAGGGCAGGGACTCAGGAGGCACATGTGGCCCTACCTGGCACTTACTCTGTCGTCAGGCCCAGGGAGGTCCCAGCTGCCCTCAGAGTTTCTAGTTGGCCAGATGAGACGCCTGGAAGGATAAATACCACAGAGCCAACCCCGTGACAGGCCAGAAGACTCACTGGTGATGTCACACCACCTCCTAGCTCTGCTCTCAGGTGTGGCCTTTTTGGTGACCACTCACCCACCCCATCCTCAGCTTCAACTGCATTTGAGGAGAAATGGTTGAGCGTGGCCTTAGTAGGCCGGGATCTGTAGCCAGAAGGGTGTGAGGATCTGGGCAGGGACAGGGTCATTTTTATGGTTAAGGAAGTGGCTGGAAGGGGACACCTCTGCCCTCAGCAGTGTGTGTACCCACTTGTTGGAGAGGGAGAGACAGAGGCAGACAAAAGCAATAGATGGGTCTAACCACCTGTCCCATCCCCACCCTCTTTTCTCCCAGAGAAAGAGCTGAAGCTGCTTCGGCAAGAGAACCGGAAGAACATGCTGCTCTCTGTGGCCATCTTCATCCTCCTGACCCTTGTCTATGCCTACTGGACCACCTGAGCCTGGGGTTTCCCCACAGCCAGCGTGGCTTCCCCTCGGCCCTTTTGTCAGGACCCAGCAGGCCTTTCAAGCCTCGTGAGGACCAAGGTGCTGGGGGCATTTCCCCTGCCTGGGTGTTCAAGCATGGCTTCCTGTTGGCCCAGCCCCTCCTGCCTCCCTGGCCTGTTCTGGGGCCTGGGTCTCCAGAAGGACATGGTGCTGGCTCCTCCCTGAGCCCAAGGGAGCGGCAATAAAGAACACCAGGCTGCGGCCGTCTGCTGAGTAAATGTCAGGATCTGACTGCACGGGGCGGGGTGAGGGTGGTGGCAGGGTTTGCACTCAGGAATCAAGAGACGTTCAAAGGAAAGCTCCGGCTTAGAATTCAGAAGGGGGGGGAAGGGGGTGCTGGGCCAGTCCTCAGCTTAAGTGGGAAGTAGGGAGACAGCAGGAAGCACTCTCCAAGCCCAAACAGTGCTGGGAGCCACTTCCAGGGCTCGGGCACTGCTGCTGAGAAGCAGACATTGTGCCACCCGTCTGTCCCCTCACCAAACACAGTCAGTCTTGCCCTCCATTCAGTGCCATCGGCTATAATTATGGCAGAAAAAAATGCAGCCTGTGCAGCGAAGGGCAACTTGGGGACTTGAAGTGGTCATGCGGAGGTCCCAGGGGAGCGCAGAGTTAATCCATCTTCGAGCGGCAGGCAGGGCTGTTGAGGCCTGCGAGTGGGCAGCAAGAGCCTTGGTAATGACCAGACTTATGACGACAGTGGGCAGGAAACCTGCTGGGGTTTGCAGTGAGAAGTGGTGGGGGTGGGGCTGACTGGAGGGGCAGCCTGGGCAGAGCAGCAAACACAGACATCACCCCGCGCCCCTGAGCACACCCCCCAACTCTTAGCTCCCAGCTTGGGGTCAGGAGGTTGGGAGGCCACAGCAGGGCAGAGTAAGGAAGGGCTTGGTGGCTGAAATTAAATCAATTAAGTAAGTAAAAACAAGGCAAGGAGCCGCCTGGGGGGCTAAGGCTGTGAAACATCAAGGAGAGACCCTCAAGGCCAGGATGAAGGAGCCCAGCAAAGCATAGTCAGGCCTTAGGGGAAACCCAGCACCCGCGTGCTGAACTAACCGTGGAGAAACTGTAGCCCGGAGCGTTGCACGGCCCCCGCCCTACGTGCAGCCCCTGTACAGGCAGAAGCAGCCCTCCTCGGGGGCAAGAGGCTGGCCAGGGTCAGCAAAACCATCACTGCCTCCCTCCTTTCCCTCTGTCTAGTGACACTAATTGGTCTGACGCTCCTGTTATTTTAGTCACATAGACTGATCCTGGATTGTCAGTGCCACCTTGGAGTGAGCTGTGTGATTTATATGGGGGGGGCAGGTGCCTCTCTGCCCTCCTGGGGCTGCAGGTTCATTCATTCTCCAGGCCCTGCTGCTAGTGGAGATGCATAATTTCCCTGACTCTTCCTTGGGGTCCCTCTTGAGCAGCGAGCAGCAGCCCTGGAGCCTGGACAGGCTGCGATTAAACAAACCCTCTTTTCTCCCCTCTTCTTTGAGTAGAGCTTCCTCCCCTTCACCTCCGGCCCAAGCTGTTTCATCCAAGCCAGTCCCAGACCACAAAGCACTGAGGACAAACAGCAGCAGCCCCAGCACAGAGCCACACAGGCATTAAAAATATGTTTATCTTTAATGATCCAAGATTCTGCAAGACACACTGATATACCCAGAATTGGGTGGAAACACAGCATCTCAGCAGTGCTGCCGCCAGCCTGGGGGGGGGGGGGGCTGGATGCTGGCTGAAGGACCCCCATGGTGGAGTCAATTCCAACCTCTCGGGAGTCTCAGTGCCCTATCTCCATGGAAACCAGTCTGGCACTGGGATGGGGCCCTAGGGAGCCTGCCTGAACATCTCTGAGAGGTATTTCCCATTAAAAACAACCACAGATGCCCTCCCCCGCCCAGAGCTACTGCCCAGCTTCCCCTCCTCCCTCTCTCCTCTGCCAAGATAGAGGAAATGGAGTGACCACATAAGGACAAACAAAAGCAGATTGTACCTCCTATTGGGGAAGAAAAAGGGAGGGAAAGGGTAGCAAGAAGCTACATCTCCTGCCCAAAACTCTCCCAAGACCCTAGGGTGGCTATGGCAGACGGTGGTAGTGTCTGCCCAGACCTCGGGGGTACACTCTGTTACTGAGGGGCCACTGCTGCTGGGGGAGAGAAAGGCAGGTCCTCAAGGCCGTATCCTGCCCTCTAGAGCTGCCCAGCGTTTGGATCAAAAGGGACTAGGAGGCAGTCATACTCGGGACCAAAGATAGCTGCTCCCCGGATCCTCATGTGCTGTCAGAGACAGGGGGCCCACACTCCTCCTTCCCAGCCTGCTGGGACTGTCAGAGCTCTGGGCTGGGAAGAACTCCAGGGAAGGCCAGGATGGGGGGAGGCGACAAGAAAATCTCCTCCAACTTGGCATCAAAACAGCAAGTTCAAAGAAACAAAACCTTGATTTGTACAGCAGCTACTCCTGGCCCGCTCGTGACAGTGGGTCTCCACCCACTCAGGGTTGGCCCAATAAAAAGCTGGGCAAAGCAGGGGCCTGGCCTCCCTCAGGGGCAGTGCATGGAACTCAGAAAAGTGAGTCTACAGGATGCAGGAGAGAACGGCAGAGCTCAAAGCTCTGCCACTCTCGGACATGTCCACCGGCTCCATGTGCCCTGGGCACTGACCTCAAACCTGCCTCAGGAGCAGCCTCCTTCCAGCTGAGTCCTGGAAGGGGGAACAGTTCCCAGGCGAAGGTGTCCCAGAAGGAACATGGGAGTGTCCGCTGAAGGCTCCAGACTGAGCTCTTCAGGGTATGGAGGAGGCCACCACCCACGATGGCCAGGCTGCAGTGCTCCTGTCCCTTTCCAAGAGAGGGAAGAAACCAGCACCGCAGGCCCCGGGTGCAGAGCACCCTGTCTCAGGGAACGACAACACATTCTGCGGGGGTGGGGTGTCCCAAGGCGCTCAGGCGCTGTGTCTGGATGAAGGAGAGGACGTCTTCCTTGGACAGCTTGTCCGGGTCCTGGGGCTTCTGGGAGTCGTGCACACGGATGCCGTCTCCCCACTCCCAGAAGAGCCGGCCATAGTAGCAGATGCTGGGAAGGAGAGGGTTGGGAGAGGTCAGGACTATACCCAGGTGGCACAGCACTACGTGTTGCTAAGAGTGGGGGGAAGAGAGTGGCAGGTGTCTGTCAGTGACTCTAGCTGAGGGTCTTCACTCTGGCAGCCAACAGTACCCAGCAGGCCCCAGCTGCTCCTCTCTGCCTCCCAGAACCAACTTTTCCCAACAGATGTTGCTGCTCATTATATCCAACTGGATTCCTACAATTACTGATGGTCCTCGCTTGTGCTTCTCTAATAGAACAGTGTTAGTGTGGTGACAGAAACAAGTGTCAGTGACTACTTACAGGTACATTAGGGCTGCTGTGGAAACCTATGGCCCACAACCTGGCAAATGGACGCTGGGTTCTGATGTGGGACAGCTGGGGCCTTGAGTCCCAGGCGGCAGGGCTGTGGGCCTCAGCATGTTCCCACCACCAGGCCAGCGTCAGCACGTCATGCGCACAGTGGCTGCTGTGGGGAGATGCCCTGCCCAGACGCGACCTTCACACCAGGACCCCCAAGCATCAAGGCAGGTCAGGGCATCACTGTCTCCACTGGGCCTAGCCCCACGCAGGGGCTGCTGTCCCCACCTCTGTGGGGACGAGGGTGTTCCACAGGAACACAAGCTGGCTCAGAGGAGCCCCTGCAAATGCCTAGGGAGGGCTGGCTGGCATCCCAGCTGGAGTCCCTGGGGCTGCTGAGGGGGCCACTTACTGAAATGGGGCAATGGAGTCTGCAGGGAGGTCGTAAGTAGAGCTCTTGGTTTTCTTGTTGTGGAAGAACTTCTTCTTGTGTGTTTTGCTGAATCCCATGGTCCACGGCTCTGACAGGAGAAAGGGGGAGGAAGCCCAGAAAGGACACAAAGCAACCTGAGGGAGGGGCCCAGCGAGCACAGGGACATGGCTGCCTCCAATCCTGTTCATCCTGTTCCCAGCTCCCCCAGAGCAGGCAGGGGACAGTCCATGAGGAAGCAGCCTTCATGACCAGCCCAAAGGGGCCCCGAGGATGACTAAGAAAATGACTTCTCAAAAACCCCTCCCCAGTCCTGACAACGTGCCATCAGGGTGACATTGCTAGGACTCGGGCAGAGGATGCAGGACTCTGTTAGAGAGCACTGAAGACAAGGGGTGCAGATGGGCAGAACCTCAGCCTGACTTTCCGGATCTGCTGCTGTCTGCAGAGAAGGCCCTGGTCCTGTGGCGACAGCACCGTGTGTGCATATCCAAGCTGAGCTCCTCTCTCCCCACCCCCAACCCAACTTCCCTACGCCGCTGAGAAATGCCAGCCTGGCTGCTGCCCGCCTTTGTAGAGAGCCCTTAGCTCTGGCTCAGGCAGGGTCTGGGCCTCCCTCTGGCTGGGAGGGAGAGGGAGGGGGCGGGGCAGGGTGGGGAGCATCACTCAGCACCCACCATTCACTGTCCTGACGATATAGAGGCCCGTGGGCACAAAGTGCCGGTCGTCACGCCCTGTGTAGCTGAGCTTCGGGATGCCGCTGGAGCCCTTGATGATCTTCATTTCTAACCTGATTTCCCCGAGTAAGGTGCACACGGGTTGCGCACATGTGCGTGTCAGAAAGAAAAAGCCCGAACGTTAGTCTTGGCTAATATCAAAACTGTAACAATCACAGTATTTTATCCTAGTTTGACATAAGAAGAAACTGAGGCACAGAGACGAGTTAGTGCCAGTGCTGGGTGTAGAACTCAGGTTCTGAACTCGCTCCTAAGCCATGGAGGCAGGGGGCTAACAGATGACCCTGCTGTGTCCCTGCTGTTTGGGAAGTTCCAGGGTGGTACTAAGGGTGAGATATGAAACGAGTTAACAGTAAGGGCCCCCCGTAAGCACCCCGGCACCCCCCACACTGCTGAGAATGCGAGGGAGCGTTTATGCCCCCTCCACCCCTCCAGGCTCAATCTCTCTCTCAGCACTGGGAGCTGGGATTTATGGTGTTTCAAGCAGCTTTTGCTGCTCTGCCCCTCGCAGGGACAACCGTAACTATTACAGCATCGACGAGCCCGTATTTCTGCCTGACACACGCCCGCCCTGCTCCCCTCCTGACAGGGTGCTGAATCAGCTCGCAGCCGGGAGCACACGGAGGCAAGCTGGGTGCGGTCTAGAGAGGCAGCCTCCGGGCCGACTCACCACCCCACCCCTAGCCCATCTCTACAGAAACAGGAAACGAATCCTGGACAGGGCCATGCCCCCCACCTCTGCTCCCCTCCAAACCTGAGCTGCGCTGGTTGAGTCACTCACCTGACAAAAATCTTCTCCATCTCCTCCAGCCTGTACACCTCCTTCACCCTGCGGGGAGAGGGATGGAGGGAGGATAGGCAAAGGCTTCCTGGGGGGCGATCTCCTCCAGGAGGCAGCTGGTAGGCGGCCTTCCCACCTGTCCTTGCCCTCTGCCTCAGGCCCTCTCTGCAGCCACCAAGCCCACCAAGATGGAGGATCCTACACAGACCAGCCCCAGGTTTCAGAGCCGCCAGGCAGCATTCCAGGCCTGCCCCAGGGCAACTGGGGAGGGCAACTATGGTTACTCAAAGACAAGAGGGAGAAAGGAAGAAAAGTGTTGGCAGACAAAGATGTCTCTGCTGGCCTTCCTACCCCCATCTTCACCATCACCAGGGGTCAGAAAACAAAGGACAAACCTGGTCTGTCTACACGGATTTTCGGCCTCCATATAGCAGAGTTATGTCTAAATAGTCCTAACAGTCCTATTCCCCACAGTGGTTAGTGGGAAGGAGACCCCTACCCAGGATGACGGCTTCTGCCTGATGCCCAGCCCTCCACCTCCGGGGGCCCTGAACGTGCCCTGGGAACTGCTACTCGGTGAGGCTCCCAGAGACCCAGCAACAGACCACAGGCAACGGAGGCCAGGTCCCGGGGAGCTACCCTTCAGGACCTAGCAGACAGGACATTTTAAAGTGCAGATAGAAATTCCTTTTAGACTTTCACATGACATGAAGTGTTTTTTTTTTTTTTTTGAGACAGAGTCTCGCTCTGTTGCCCAGGCTAGAGTGAGTGCCGTGGCGTCAGCCTAGCTCACAGCAACCTCAAACTCCTGGGCTCAAGCGATCCTCCTGCCTCAGCCTCCCGAGTAGCTGGGACTACAGGCATGGGCCACCATGCCCGGCTAATTTTTTGTATATATATATTTTAGTTGTCCATATAATTTCTTTCTATTTTTAGTAGAGACGGGGTCTCACTCTTGCTCAGGCTGGTCTCGAACTCCTGACCTCGAGCGATCCACCCGCCTCGGCCTCCCAAAGTGCTAGGATTACAGGCGTGAGCCACCGCGCCCGGCCAAAGTGTGTTCTTAATACTGGATTTAATTTTAACTAAGTAAATTGACATTAAATATAAAAATGATTTTGATAAAGTATAAACAGACACTTAAGCCACATAAAGCCCCAGGAGCAGGGCTAAGCAGTACCCTTTTGGTAATAAACTCAGCCCTCGGCCTACCCTGGGAAAGTCTGCTCTCCGTCTGTCTTCTCCCTGACTCTGTTCTCTTCCTCCCTTCCCTCCCAGGGGCCTGGAATTTTCACACTGCCTAACATGACAACAAGCCCTGGCCTCTCCCCAAGCACTGAGGGTCCCACTCCCTCAAACCATCCTTCTTTTCATGTTCAAAATTCCCATTCCCTCAGCACCTTTTTCATACCTGAAAAAAATGAAAGGCCAGGTGACATGCTAATGACACTCAAGTGTGAATGGTGACTCCTGAGGTGTGTTAGCACTCTCAGAAGGAGGTTCCCCCATGTGCCAGGCAGGACATGGTGACACTCCAGGGAGTGGTAACCCCTGAGCACCCCCAAACAAACTGCTCCTCAAGGGCAGCCTTATCTCTAACACCAGCTTCGCCTGTTCTCGCCACTCAGCCCTCCCACCCCTCGCTGGACAGAAGCGGCAACGGCCAGAAAGCAGCATCAGGGAGGGGAGCTGGGAGGGGAGCGACCATGTGCTCACCTGATGGGATTCATGTCAGGCCGACTAGGCTTGGAAACGGCTTTCACAAATTTCTCAGCAAGCTGAATTCTACAATCCAAACAGAGTCTCTCAGAGGCAAGCAAGGGTGGCTCCACCAGCACCCCTGTCCCCAGGGCATTTTCACGGCTCAAGTGGGAGAACCTCATGAATCTGCAGTAAAACTGCTCCAAGACCACCCATGCCCTTCAGGAAGGCCACCCTGCCCTTCTCCACAGATGTCTTTATTCATGCCCTGCCCGTCTCTGCACTCTGACCTCTAGTTACACTATGTTGTTGGTTTCCCTGAAGTATGCCTTTAGTTGTGCTGTCACCTCCACTAGAACTTCAAGCATCATCTGTGCTGTGTCTGCCCTGTCACTCCAAACCACAGACACCACAGTGTACCCACTCAGATAAACCAACTTAAATGGGAAAGCTCAAATAAACACAGGACATTTCTTTAGAGGCATCTTCCCTCTTCCCACAAGGTCACTCTTGCTCAACCTTAAGACACATATCACCTCAATCTGAGCAGCTGTGGCAAAATGGAGTGTATTGGTATCTATGACAACTAAGGCTCAAGCCCTGGCTGACTCTGAAGGGCCAACACCTATTTCTCACCCTGCCCTTAGGCTGGCCGGCGGGTGCGAGAGGGAAACTCTCAGGGTGGCCACAAGCTGAGAAGGCGTGAGTGAGGGGCCACGCCTGGGAGGCTGCTGCCCACAGAGCGGCCCGGACCTACCCCCACCCTCCCTACCCTGGGGCCCAGGGTCAGACCGCTGGTTAAAGTGCTGCTCCCGAACATCGCTGCCATTGAGCACGAGGACATCGAGGATGTGGATGGCACTGATCTTCCGCTGGGCCTTCCCCTAGAAGGACAAGTACACTGTCCACTCTGCTAGGCAACAGCCTGTGGCCCACACTGCCCACCACGGCGTGTTGGCCTCCCTGCCACCTACGGCTGGGGGAAGGGTGGGGCTCTAAACACAGGATATTTCTCTTGCCTCCCTCCTAGCTGATTCTCCACACCAGACTGACCTGAGCTTCTGAGCCGGGGGAGATATGTGGCTTTGGATGATGAGCCCTTGAACCTCAAACCCAGCAGGGCTGCTGCCACGGTGCTCCAGCCAGGGCCCAGCTGCCCACGCCCTGCCAACCGTTCCCACTGTCTATTCTGAATGTCAGCCATTTAGCTATAATATTCAAAGCTCCTGGGAAATAACAAGTCTCTTCTTTCCCAAGGGATCCCTGGTCAAAAATTCAATCAGCTGCTTAAAAAAATACCCATCAGGCCCGCCAGGGCCCTCAATGCACAGAGATGATCGAGATCTCCTTCAACACATAGAGACTGTGCTCCTTCCGACCTGAATCTGCCGTGGCTTACAGCAACTGCTCGAGGAGGAGGAATAATTACAAAACCCTTCCTCAGCCCTGAGCCCTGTTACCACACGCACAGTGTAACCAAGTTAACTTAAGGGCCAGGCTCAGCGGTAGCCCAGTCCCCTTGCTGCAGGGCCAACGCCTAAGCAGAACCATCTCTGACCTCCCCTTTCAGCTCATGCACAATTTCCACAGAGAGCAGAGTGTCCCGGGGCAGCTCTGTCTTCAGGTCCAGCTTGACCCAGCGGTCTGACTGGCGGCCATCCCACGTGTAGATCTGAGACTTCTGTAAGCAGAGAGAAAGGGCTGGGTCAGGAGATTGAGGGGTAAGAGGCTCAGTTCTCAAAAGGGCTTTTAGTTGGCAGCTAGAAGCTGACGGGGTTGGGAAAGGTCCAGAGAAAATGTCTAGGAGAGATTAAGTTTATTATACTTCAGTGATCGTGACAGCAGTGTTCTCCACTGCCTCAGCAGGAGAAAAGGAGTGATCTGGCCCAGTCCTGTTACAGGAAGGAAACAGGCCCAGGGCTCCATTCAAAAGACCTAAGTCCACGATCAGTGGCCCTGAAGAAAGATCCGGCTTGGTATGTGTCTGGGGTGCGTTTGGTGAAGGGTCCAGAGAGCAGAGGAGGAGAGAGAAAGTAAAAGGAGAAAAAGACAAATTGTGAGAGGACACAAAAGTGGTAATTAAGGAAGAAGAGATCAAATTATACAGAAAGACAAGCCAGAGTTGAAAGAAAAAGTAATGACTTTACCCAATTAACATAAAGAACTTGCCAAGGCTTTCCCTCACCTCATTTTACACTCCAAGGGGCCAGGGCAAGGACAGAGGGTGTCTTTGCAAGATGGGATGGCACAGGGTGGTGGTGGTTTTGCAAAGAAACGGCTGCATGGGCTCAAGCCAGATTAGCCTGCTGACCATGCTGCCAGCCTGGGAAGCTCCGTACCGTAAGAAAAGCAGCAGTGTTCCCTTTAGCAATGCAGAGTTAAAGAAACAAAAGTCATGAATAAGTGAAAGAACGAATGAATGACACTTGGCAAACTCAGGGAAGAAAGGAAATGAAGTTTCAAGAAACACCTTCACTAGGGTCAAAGCCCCGGCTCCTTGGTGCCAAGAGAACATGCACGGAGTGGCAGGCAGCTGTCCAGGTTCCCACAGAGGGCAATTCTGCCATCCCAAGCTGGGTAGGAAGCCAGCTGCAGACTCACCCCCAGGCCAATGAGGAACTTCTGCTCGCTGCCAGACACCATGCAGCGGTAGTCGAGCACAGGGCGGATCTTCTCCAGGGTTTTAGAGGTGAGTAGCGTGGGCTTGTAGCTGAAGATGTCGATCTCAGTGCCCTGCAGCCGCGGGTCAGAGAAAACACTGCTGGGTTGGGGCAAGGGATAGTCACACAGTACGGGTGCCTGTAGGGGCCTGGGGCAGGCTGGGAGAGGCAAGGGACAGCAAGCACTTGCTCTCTGAAACATGCTCTCCTGCACTCCCTTCTCCACCTAACCACACACTAAGTGAGATCTATTTCCCTCTGCTTGGCGTGTTTCTATAGGACCTATTAGGAAGGATAGGAGAAGAAAGAACACTGAGTTCCCACGTATAGATTGATTTATCAGGGCTGTAAGAAAATGTCACAAGAACGTAAAAGCCACCCCTTCAATAAAATTGAAGGCAAGGGTTCTCTAGAAGTTGGTTTGAGAGTGAGTGGTTAAGTGATCTCTCTATCCCATTCAGAAAATGTACACATGCTATTCTTTTGAGACTATCTCAAACCTCAGTCTCCAGTGCCTGACCCCACAAAACCAGCACAATGGCCCATGACCTAGGCCAGATTTAAGTGAAGCCCAGGGAAAAGCTGGAAGTTGTGTGGTAGAAAAAAAACAGCAGAACTCTACTCTGAGGACCAGCTCCCCGGAAACAGAACAAGGAACCAGGGATTAGGCCAGCCCCTCGGTGGGCTACCCTGGCAGATGCCTTGGCCCTCTGCCCAGCTCCCTGTCTACAATCTTCCCACATTCCATGTCTCCTCTGCAGGCAAATCCCACAGGACCCTGAACTTGCCAGGGCGTGACAGCCAGCACCAGGGTGGCAGGAACGCTGAGCATAAGCACAGCTCTGGACAAGAACCTCCAGTCGGCCTGATGTGCTCCTTGGAGAACTCAATACCCTGTACTACAGGTTCCCAACTGCAGCAGCCTCAGAGCCCCGGAGGGGACTTGCACAAGCCCTCTGGAGGACATGCATCCAGGGCCTCAAGGATTCTGTCTACATCTACAGATAGGCCTCCAACTTATTTTTACCACAGATGCCAGACTTACCTGGATTAGCTCAAAGAACTTGGATTTGGGGTCTGAGGAAGAAGGAGCAACCCGAGCCTGGTCTGGGATCTGAAACAAGACAGCAATGAGTTTTGATTTTCAAATGCCCTTTTGACCAAGACTAGCGGTGAGGGTATGCAGATGAGGGGACAGGTTCGGACTGGGGAAAAGGAAATGGCACATGACAAAGGAGACTGGAATGAGGGGGATGGAGGTGAATAATTCAGTCACTGTTCCCTTTCAGACCCTGTGGTAGCACACCCCAAAGACCACAGAGAAAGGGAAGTAGCCAAAATGAAGCCTGTCCACCCACCACCCCTGTCCTTTCTGACCCAGCTGAGGGCCAGACCGGCAGTGAAAGGGCCAAGGAGGTAACGAGGAGCAATGCCGAGACGTCTACTCTGGGATGCCGTACGGCAGCAGACATTGGCAGGTGGGTGGCGACCTGAGGCCACAGGGTTGGGCGTCAATCCTAGTCTTCTCTACAGCTTCCCTGCCTTGCAGCGACAACGGGCCGAACGAGATGCTCACCCCCCAGAGGCGGAGGCACTCTTTCCGGATTTCTGCCTGCCGAGGCTCACTCAGGGTCCTGGGAAAATGAAGCCAGTAAGTGATTCAAACCTCCAAGAGGCACAGGAGTGTGCCCCTGTGCAGCCCTCAGAACCCCACAGAGAGGAGGCCTAATGAAGGAACATGTGCGTGCACACACTGAGGCCACGCCGCTATTGGCCCAGGGAGCTTACAACACTGTCACGGCTCTCCTCTTGGAGACGGGAGCTCAGGTGTGCACGAATCGGGATTACCTCCCCTTCCCACCACAACAGGAAGGGAAGAGCACCCTCCCGACCACCTGGATGCCAGGGTCCCCACACGCGCTCCTCTTCCAATCACCCATCAGCACGTTCTGGCTTCCCCTCTGCTGACACAGGCCACATTAAGCCCATCCGGACGGATGTTACTATGCCCTACAAAGCTGAATTAGCTTATGGTCACCCCCTACCAGAGGCTTTCCCCGACCAGTCTGGCCTTTCCCCTTTCGACCACTCTTTACTCTGGGTTCCCTGAACATGACGTATTCTACTTGTGCTATGCCACTCTACACCCGCCGATGCACTGTTCATAACTTGTCCTGTATCCTTTTCCCGAGTTACTCTTATCTGTCCAAAGACAATGTTGAGTATTTGAGGACAAGTTTCATGCCACATACGTCTCTGGTGTCCTTCAGAGATCACAGCAGAGTATAAGATAAAAGAGTAGGTGTTTTTAAATGTTTGTTAAGATGAAAAAAAGAACCAGTTTAAGGGAGGAGCAAAGTAAATCTTCCCTTGAATAAGTGAATTCTGAAAAGTGGGCAACACTCACGTGTCTTGAACAAAGGCATGGATTTTGGCCAGAGCTTTGATCTGCAGACTACAGTGGCTAGAAGAAAAAAAAAATTATTTGATCCCAAGATTACCAAAAAAGACAGCCAAAGGACATCAAGTCAGAGAAGTTTAACCAGAGCAGTGGCCATCTATATTTGGGGGAAGGGCTGGAGAGTTGAGAGAGAACTACCTCCCCTGCGCCCACTCCCAAGGTGCAATTATATGCGGCTTAGTAGAGGGTAGAGCAGAACAGAGTAAAACCCTCCAGACATGCAGATTCCAAGTCCTACTAAAAGGAAAGTCTGATCCCACCCTTAAATAATTTGAAAGTAGTGGTGAATTGATTATTTATAAAGCAAGAGCCAAGCCCAGACCCCGTTCAACTAACTGACTACACTGACACAATTCATCTACACTAATAGCCACCCTTTCTACTTTAGTCTCCACTGCTCTTTTAAACACAATGGCTGGCACTTAAAAAAAATTATGATGAGACATGTTATGAAGAAAGATAATGTGACCCATTGACAAGAGGGAAAGGAGTCCAACAGAACAAAACCCACAGATGGCCCAAACGTTGGCATCCTCAGCTACGGCTGTTCAAATAACTGTGATAAACATGTTAAAAGATCTAGTGGAAAAGGTGGATGACATGAATAAAAAGATAGAGAATTTCAGCAAAGATACAGAAACTATACTTTTAAAAGGCAAATAAAAACTTTAGAAATGAAAAGTATTATATTTGAGATGGATCATTATTTTGATGGGCTTTAAAATACTGAACATGGTAGAGGAAGCAATCAGTGAACTTGAAGACAGACAGGAGAACAGAACTGAAACTGAAACATAAAGAGGAAAAAAGTGAAAAAAACATGACAGATCAATTTTATTTTTATTTGGGACAATAAAAATACTGCTTAACATAAATACAAATGGAGTCCCAGAAGTAGAGGAAAGAATAAAAAAAAAATCAACAACATAATGGCTAAGAAATTTCCCAAATTGATGAATGAAATCAATCCACAGATCCCAGGTCAGTGAACCACAAGCAGAATAAATAACAAAGAAAACCACACATAAATGTATCAAGGTCAACCTGCTAAAAATAAAGAGAAAATCTTGAAAGCAGCCAGAGGAAAAAAGACACATGACATTTAGGAAAACAATAAGAATAATGGTTGACTTCTCATCAGAAACAAAGGAGGCAGAGAACCATGAAATAGTATCTTTAAAGTGCTAAAAGAAAAAAAAAATGTCAACCTCAAATTCCATATCCAGTGAAAATATCCTTTAAAAATGAAAGGAAAATAAATACATTTTTAAATAGACAAATGCTGAAGGAACTGGTCTCCAAAAGACTCACACTACAAAAACAGGCTAAAAGAAATTCTTTAGTCTGAAGGGAAATGATTCCAAATAGAAATCTGGTTTTATAGGAAGGAATGAAGAACACCAGTACGTCAGTAAATAATTAAGGGGGCTTAAAAAAAATTAGATATGTATGTGTGTGTATATCTTTAAATCTCCTTAAAAGACTATAAACTGCTAAAAGTAAAAATACAATAATATTAAGTTGGGTTAATAAAGCGGTAGAATATTTTTGGAAGGTAGACTATGATAAATTAAAGATGCATACTGTAATCTCTAGAGCAACAACTAAAACATAACACAAAAGACATTTTAAAAAAAAACCCAAGGAGATAAAAGGAATACTAAAAAATACTGAATTAGTCCCCACCCAAAAAAAAGGACAGAAGAAAAGAACAGAGGAACAAAGAGCAGACAGAATAAAGAGAAATCAAACAACCAAAATAGGGGATTTAAACCTCAACATTAATAATTACACTCAATGTAAATGTACTAACCACTCCAATTAAAAGGGCTGAGATTTTTATCCAGACTGGACACAAAAAGCTAAGCTTTAACTACATGTGTCTACAAGAAACACATTTAATCATAAAGACAAAGACAGAAGGACAGAAAAAGCCCATGCAAACACTAAGCTAAGGAAAGCTGATATGGCTATATTAAAATCAGATAAAGCAGACTTTAAGACAAAGAGTATTACTAGAGATAAATAAGATTATTTCATAATGTTAAAAGGTCCATTCATCAAGAAGACAAAACAATCTTAAATGTGTACATGCCTAATAACAAAGATCCCAAATAGATGAAATAAAACCTGACAAAACTAAAGGAAAAACAGACAAATCAATAATCATAGTTTAACAGCCCTCATACTAATTGATAGAATAAGTAGTCAAAATATCAGTTAAGATATAGACGATTTGAAAAACACTAGGAACCAACTTGACCAAATTAAAATTTATTTATAGATCACTATACTGAACAGTGACAGTTGGAATATTCACCAAGATAGAGCATATAATGGGCCATAAAATAAACCTCAATAAATTTCAAAGGATCAAAATCATAGAGTACATTCTGTGTGAATGAAGAGGTTAAATCTAATCAATACCTTGAAAATTCCAAATTATCTGTATAATAAATACCACACATATATATAATCCATGAATCGAACATATCACAGGCAAAAGTTTAAAACTATTTAAACTATATGATAATGAAAAGACACACAACAAAATATAGGAGATTCAGCTATAGTAGTCCTTAAAGGGAAATTTGTAGCATTAAAAAATTATATACATATGAGTGAAAAGAAGAAACATCTAAAATCAATGCAGCTAAAAAAAAAGAAGAGTAAAGTAAGCCCAAAGTAATTAGAATGAAGGAAATAAAAATAAGGGTGGAAACTCATAAAAAGAAAACACAATAAAATCAACGAGGTAAGAAGTTCATTCTTTAAAATATTAATAAAAGTGCTAACTTCTAGCAAAACTGGTTAAGAATAAAAGAGAAAACATAACACCAGCATAAAGAATGAAAGAAGGAATAGTATTAGAGTTCCTACAGGCATGGAAAGAGAAGGTGACATTATTAATAACTTCATGCCAATAAATTCAACACCTTAGATGAAATGGACAATTAACTGAAAAACACAAATTCAGTGAAAACACATATACACACACATACACACAAAAAAACCCCAGAAAATCTAAAGAGCCCTATATCTGTAAAAGATTAAATTTTTAAAACTTCCCATAAAACAAACTCCAGGCTCAAACAGCTCCACTGGTGTATGTTCTATTAAAGATTTAAAAAATAAAAACTACCAATCTTACATAAATTATTTAAGAAAATTAAAGAAGAAGAAATACTTCTCAAGCCATTTTATGAGACCAGCATAACAATGATACTAAAACCAGACAAGGACTTCAAAACAATACACAACTAGAGACTAATATTCCTCATGAACATAGACACAAAAATCCTTAATAAAGTTAGTAAATCAAATATAGAAATATATAAAAGTGAATATATCATGATCAACTGGAGTTTATCCCCAAAATGCAAGATTTGTTTACTATTGGAAAATCATTCAATGTAATTCATTGCATATATTATTGGAATAAAGAAGAAAAATCATGATAATTTCTATAGATACAGAAAAGGTATTTGACAAAATTAAACAACCATTCATGATCAAAAACTCTCAGCAAACTAGGTATAGAAAAAAAATTTGGGCTGGGCGTGGTGGCTCACGCCTGTAATCCTAACACTCTGGGAGGCTGAGGCGGGAGGATCGCTCGAGGTCAGGAGTTCAAGACCAGCCTGAGCAAGAGCGAGATCCCATCTCTACTAAAAATAGAAAGAAATTATCTGGACAGCTAAAAAAATATATAGAAAAAATTAGCTGGACATGGTGGCGCATGCTTGTAGTCCCAGCTACTCAGGAGGCTGAGGCAGGAGGATTGCTTGAGCCCAGGAGTTTGAGGTTGCTGTGAGCTAGGCTGATGCCACGGCACTCTAGCCCAGGCAACGACTCTGTCTCAAGAAAAAAAAAAAAAAATTTGTCAAGCTGATAAAGGACATCTACCAAAAGCATTCAGCTAACATCATACTTTTTTTTTAATTGAAACAGGGTCTCACTTGGTCGCTCAGGCTGGAATGCAGTGGCATGATCATAGCTCACTATAGCCTTGAACTCCTAGATGGGATCGCTCTAAGTTGCTCAGGCTGGTCTCGAACTCCTGGCCTCAATGATCCGCCTGCCTCAGCCTCCCAAAGTGCTGGGATTACAAGCATGAGCCATTGTGCCCAGCCAAAAAACATACAGCTAACTTATACATCATACTTAATGTTTAAGCACTTTCTTTTTTTTTTTTTTTTTTTTTGAGACAGAGTCTCACTCTGTTGCCCAGGCTAGAGTGAGTGCCGTGGCATCAGCCTAGCTCACAGCAACCTCAAACTCCTGAACTCAAGCGATCCTCCTGTCTCAGCCTCCCGAGTAGCTGGGACTACAGGCATGCGCCACCATGCCCGGCTAATTTTTTCTATATATATTTTTAGCTGTCCATATAATTTCTTTCTATTTTTAGTAGAGATGGGGTCTCGCTCTTGCTCAGGCTGGTCTTGAACTCCTGAGCTCAAACGATCCGCCCACCTCGGCCTCCCAGAGTGCTAGGATTACAGGCGTGAGCCACCGCGCCCGGCCTTGTTTAAGCACTTTCTACTTAAAATGAAGAACAAGGCAAGGGTGTCTGCTCTCATCACTTTAATTCAACATCATACTAGAGAAACTAGTCAGTGCAATAAGATAAGAAAAAGAAATAAAAGGCATACCAATTGAAAAGAAAAGAATAAGACTGTCTTTATCTGCAAAAGACATGATTTTGTAGGCAAAAAATCTTAAGGAACCTACCAAAATCTAAGTAAATTAAGGATTCTCACAGCATACAGTCAATATATAAAAATCAATTATATTTCCATATACCAGCAATCAGCAATTGGAAAATGAAATTTTAAAAATACCATTTACAATAGCACCCACACCCATAAAATTCTTAGGGATAAATTTAACAAAAAACATGTAGGACCTCTATACTGAAAACATTGCTGAGAGACAGTAAAGACAATATAAATAAATGGATTGATACTGCTTGCTCATGGATGGGAAGATTCAACATTGTTAAGATGTCCATTCCCCCCAAACTGGCAAATAAATTCAATGTAATCACTATCAAAACTCCAGCAGGCTTTTTGAAGAAAGTGACAAGCTGATTCTAAAATTTGGAATTTTGCATATGGAAATATAAAACCTAGACTAGCTAAAACAATATTGAAAAAGAAGAACAAAGCTGAGGAACATACACTACCCTCATTTCAAACTTCTTTTGTCAAGGTACAGTTATCTCGACAGTATGGTACTGGCAAAAGGACAAATAGATTAATAAAACAGAACAGAGAGCCCTGAATTAGACTCACACATGTTCAGTCAAATAGTTTTCAACAAGGGTACCAAAGAAATTAAATGGGAAAAGTAAAGTATTTTCAGTAAGTGGAGCTGGAACAACTGGATATCTGTAAGGAAAAAAAGAACCTTGACCCCTATTGTCACATAATAAACAAAAATTAATTTCAGGCATATCACAGACGTTAACATAAAAGCTAAAACTATAAACCTTCTATATAAAAACTGGATAATATTTTCATGACTTTAGTGTAGGCAAAGATTCTTTAGAGAGAAAACAAAAATGACTAACCTACAGAGAAAAATTAATAAATTGGATTTCCTCACAATTTAAAACTTCTAGGTATCTAAATTGGAAAGAAGTAAAATTATCTCACTTCATCATTGGCATGATCTTATATGTAGAAAACTCTAAAGTTTCCACAAAAAAAAAAAATGGTTATAACTAATAAATGAATTCATTTACTGGTTAATAAATGCTACTTATAGGATACATCATCAATGTACAAAAATCAGTCACACTGCTATACACTAATAGTGAATACTCCCAAGAGGAAATTAAGAAAACAATTCCATTTACAATAACATCAAAGAGAACAAAATACTTAAGAATACATTAAAATGAAGATGTGAAAGACTTGTACACTGGAAATTACAAAACAATTTTGAAAGAAATTAAAGATGACATAAATAAATAAAAAGATCTCATGTTCATGGACTGGAAGACTTACTATTGTTAAGATGACAATAATACCCAAAGTAACCTACAGATTCAATGCAATCCCTTTCAAAATCCCAATGATAGTTTTTGTAGAAATAGGAAAACCCATCCTAAAATTCGGATGGAATCTCAAGGGACCCCAAATAGCCAAAAACAATCTTGAAAATGATAAGCAAAGTTGGAAAACTCTCACTTCTTGATTTAAAAAATACAAAGCATGGCCGGGCGTGGTGGCTCACGCCTGTAATCCTAGCACTCTGGGAGGCCGAGGCGGGTGGATTGCTCAAGGTCAGGAGTTCGAGACCAGCCTGAGCGAGACCCCGTCTCTACTAAAAATGGAAAGACATTATATGGACAACTAAAAATCTATATAGAAAAAATTAGCCGGGCATAGTGGCGCATGCCTGTAGTCCCAGCTACTCGGGAGGCTGAGGCAGTAGGATCGCTTAAGCCGAGGAGTCTGAGGTTGCTGTGAGCTAAGCTGACGCCACGGCACTCACTCTAGCCTGGGCAACAAAGTGAGACTCTGTCTCAACAAAGAAAAAAAAAAAAAAAAAAAAATACAAAGCTACAGTAATCAAAAACCATGTGATTCTGTCATAAAGACAGACACATAAACCAATGGAACAGAATAGAGAGCTCAGAAATAAACTCTTACATATATGGCCAAATGATTTTTCACAAGGGTGCCAAGGCCATTCAATGGGGAAAGAGCAGTTTTTTCAACAAATGGTGTTGGGAAAACTGGATATCCACGTGCAAAAGAAGAAAGTTGAACCCTTAACCTAACACTATATACAAAAATTAACTAAAAATGGATCAAACAACATAAGAGCTAAAAATCATAAAACTTTTAGAAGAAAATATAGGGGAAAGCTTTATGACATTAGCAATGATTTCCTGGATATGACACCAAAAGCATAGGTAATAAAAGAAAAATTAGCTAAATTGGACTACATCAAAATTCAAAACTGTGCATCAAAGGACAGAGTCAATAGAGTGAAAAACAACCTAACAGAATATGAAATAATATTTTCAAATAAAAAATCTGATAAGGGGTTAATATCCAGAATATATAAAGAACTCTTATAATTCAACAACCTAAAAACCCAATTAAAAAATGGACAAAGGACTTGAATAGACATTTCTCCAAAGAAGACATTCAAAGGCTCATAAGCACATGAAAAGATGCTCAAACATCAGTACCCTTTAAGAAATGCGAATCAAAACCACAATGAGATACCATTTCACATACATTAGGATGGCTATTATTAAAAAAACAGAAAAAACAACTATTTGTAAGAATATGAAAACTGGAACCCTTGTACAATGCTGATGTAAAATGGTACAGCCACAGTGGAAAACAGTATGGTGCTTCCTCTAGAAAATAAGCACCATATGATCTAGCATTTCCACCTCTAGATATATCTCAAAAGAACTGAAAGCAAGAACTCAAACAGACACTTGCACACCAATGTTCATAGCACTATTATTCACAATAGCTAAAAGGTAGAAACAATTCAAAACAGATGACTGGATAAACAAAATATAGTACATACATACAATGGAATAATATTCAGCCTTAAAAGGGAATGAAATTCTAACACATGCTACAAGATGAACTTTGGAAATATTACACTAAGTAAAATAAGCCAGATAAAAAAGGATAATTATTATATGATTCTATTATATAAGATACCTAGAATAGGCAAATTAATAGACACAGAAAGTATAAGAGAAGTTACCAGGGGCTGAGGGAAGGGAGAGATGGGGAGTTACTGTTTAATGGGCATTGAGTTTCTATTTGAAAAAGATGAAAAAGTTCTCTACAGTGTATAGTGATGATGGTTGCACAACAATGTGAATGTACTTAATTCCACTGAATGGCACATTTTAAAATGGTTAATATGGTAAATTTTATGCTATGTATATTTAACCACAATAAGCAAATAATAAGAACTCAAAAAATTTTTTAAACATTTTATTATCAAAAGACACCATTCAGAAAATGAATAGACAAGTCACAGACTGGGGAAAAATATTCAGGACACACATATTTGACACAGGACTTATATCTAGAATATACAAATAATTCCTATAACTTAATAAAAAGACAAATAAATTTTTAAATGGTCAAAAGACTTAGAAACTTCATAAAAGATGATACACAAGTAGCAAATAAGCATACAAAAAAGGGTTTAACATCATTAGTCATCACAGAAATACAAATTAAAACCACAATTATATAACACTATATCCCAATAGAATGGCTAAAAAGGAAAAAACTGACAATATCAAATGCTGGCAAAAATGTAGAGCAACAAAAACTTCATACTTCATTAGAGGGAATATAAAACAGTACAACCACTTTAGAAAACTGTATGGCATTTTTAAATAGTTAAACATACATCTACCCAATGATCCAGAATTTCCCACTCTGAGGTATTTATCCAAGAGAAATAAAAACATTTGTCCACTGAAAGTAAGTACGTATTTATTTAGAGACAGCGTCTCACTTTGTTGCCCAGGCTGGACAACAGTGTAGTGGTGTGATCATAGCTCACTGCAGCCTTAACTCTGAGGCTCAAGTGATCCTCCTGCCTCAGCCTCCCAAGTAGCTGAGACTACAGACACGTGCCACCATGCCCGACTAATTTTTTCTATTTTTAGGAGAGACGGGGTCTTGCTCTTGCTCAGGCTATTCTCGAACTCCTGACCTCAAGCAATCCTCCTGCCTCGGCCTCCCAGAGTGCTAGGATTACAGGCGTGGGCCATCGCACCCAGCCTCCACCAAAAGTTTTGTACAAGAATGTTTGTAGCAGCTTTATTCATAATAGGCCCAAACTGGAAATAGTTCAAGTGGCCATCAACACTATATAAGGATATATATATAGTATATAGTATATCCATATAATGGAATACTACTCAGCAAAAAAAAAAAAAAAAATCCAAACTAACACAAAATGAATGAATCTCAAAAACATTTTGGTCAAGAAAAAGGCCAGACACAAAAGTGCACACTATATGATTCCATTTATACAAAGTTCTAGAACAGGCAAAACTATTTAATAATATATGATGACAAAAAGCAGAAGAGGAGTTACTATGGGGTTGACTAAACAGGGGCACAAAGAAGCTTACTGAGGTGATAGAAATTTTTTTTATCTTAATACGGATGTAGGCTACAATGGATATATGCATTTGTCAAAACTGATTGACAGGCCAGGCGTGGTGGCTCATGCCTGTAATCCTAGCACTTAGGAGGCCAAGGGGGGTAGATTGTTTGAGCTCAGGAGTTCGAGACCAGCCTGAGCAAGAGCGAGACCCCATCTCTACTAAAAATAGAAAGAAATTATCTGGCCAACTAAAAATATATAGAAAAAGTTAGCTGGGCATGGTGGCGCATGCTTGTAGTCCCAGCTACTCGGGAGGCTGAGGCAGGCGGATCGCTTGAGCCCAGGAGTTTGAGGCTGCTGTGAGCTAGGCTGATGCCACAGCACTCTAGCCTGGGCAACAGAGTGAGACTCTGTCTCAAAAAAAAAAAAAAAAAAAAAAACCTGATTGACATATATAAGATGTGCATTTCACTTATGAAATTATACCTCAGTTTTTTTAAAAAAGAAAGAAAAGTGGTTGGTTATAGGGTGACTTAAGCACTCTATGCTGTTGGAAGCACTGAAAAGAAATCCAGTTCTGCCATGTGTCCGTGCACACCTGTAGCAGATGGCAGCATGGTGCAGCAAAAAGAAGTGCTATGTAGCCCAGAAGTGTTACAAAGCCCTAGCTAGGCAGGCCCCTGGGCCTGTTTCCTCATCTGTAACATGCTGAAGTTTAGTGTCTGCTCCACCTTGGTGCCTAGCAATACTATCAAGATGAGAGAGCTAATATGGTAATACAGTGGAAAGTTAAAATACCAGGGGATGCTGGAAAACTAAGAACAGGATAAAGACTTCCTCCCCTTCTATGATTCTCCAGGGCCACCTATACCTTCAAACTTTTCTGGGAGACTTGAGATTGGACCCTTAGGTATGGCCTTTCCAACACCTGTTTGGCCCCCAAAGAGCACTTTCGATTGATTCATTGCTACTATACAACTCTCCAACCTACCTCAAAAAACTTTTTACTAAGGCCTACCCACAGAAAAAACTGAGCCAAATGTCACAACTTTAGATTATTACCACTAAATAGGGAGTGGGGAAAACAAAGAAGGTAAAGAAAACAGCATTCAGATCACCATCTGGGGAACTCACGAACTGGCAAAGTCTATCCATCTCCTGCCTCCCAACACTGGACTTCACAAGGCAACCACCATGATGGTCTTTTACAAACAACAGTAATTAAAGGGAAATTACTCCTGCCTCGAGGGACACAGGCTGCTCTCTGTAAGGTTTCACTATCATACTCAGGCTCCTGTGGGCAGGCCTACACCAGCTAGGCACCCATCTGCGACCCTTGGGACAGGGCATGGCAGCAGGATGGGGGTCCCCAAAATAACCAAAGTCCCAGGGAGCCCTGGAACCAGCAGACCAAACCCAGTTACCAATTTGTCAGGATTGACAAAGTGATACCAAGAGCCAGTCATTTAGTCCTTCATTCTCTGGTCTTCCTTAATACTCTAGTGGTGACAGCAAAAAACACCCAGTTGGCTTACCTCTCATTGGACCGTGTCATGTAGTCAGTAAATTCTTGGTCTCCCTTGATCACCTCCAAGGGGACCACCAGGTTGACATCGGAATCCGTGTTCCGCAGCTGGTTGAGTTTAATATTCACTGAGAAGAGGTAATCCCGAACATCATCGATGCCCACCTTCAGGCCCTTGCACACCACATATCTGGCAGGAGACACCCTGTCACTCCACTGAGCAAAGGCTTTCTCCCCACACATCCCTTTCCACCAAACCCCCTGTGGAGACCCAAAGCTAAACAGCTTCCCTGTTCAACCTTAAGTCTTAAGTCTATGCACAAAGAACAGCACAGACTCTTTGTGCGGCAAAAGTTCAACTCTAATCCTTCCCTTTCATGTTAGGCTGTATCTCCACTCTCTGTGGCGGTGGATCCCAACTGCCCTGTGCCAGACAGGCTGAATCACCACCACCTGGGGAGCCGGTTAAAATACAGACCTAATGAATCAGATTCTCCAAGGACGGAGCCCAGAAGTGTGTGTTTTTAACAAGCCACCTGGCAATTCTCTCGGTTGTATTTTCTCTCACCTGGTGTGTGGGCACTATGTCCCACCTGGGATGCCAGCAGTGCCTCTGGATAGTGGTCTCCTTGCCCCTTCCCAGCCCATGTCCCTCCAAGTGTCACTATTACTGGTCACCTTCTCCTGAGCCAAGCTAAGAATACCCCACATAAGTGTGGAAAGTAAGATTTGTGGAGAAGGGAGAGGCTGACCTGACACAACACAGAACCAGTAGGATGCAAGAATGCTGACTCCTACTGGCTCTAACCGCAGCTTTACAGTCAATGTTTTTAATGTAGCTTGAGAGGTCATGCCAGAGACATGCAATGGGATTTGCTGTTCTGACATTTAGCCAGCTGGTCTGGCTGAAATAGAGACAAAGGCCTCACCTCTCTGAGTTGGCAGGACGGCTGGTAATGGGCTTGAAGAGACATACTCGTTCAAAGCAGCAGTACAGTAGGTAGATAAGCCCCACACTGAACGGTGTGAACAGGTCAAAGGTTTTACAGATGAAGTGGCCTCCTGGATTAAACAGAAAAACCAAAAGCAATCAGTGGGTCTGTTCCTGGAGATGGATAAGGTAGTCTCGGGGAGTAAATCCATTTTAAGTCAGAGACAATCTGAGGGAGAGAATCGGCTTTAGACTTTGAGGATTCTATTGCCCTTTCTTCTTCCCTAAAGTCCTCATTTAGCCACCTGTCACCTGATACAAGCAGATTTTAACCTCCCAGCCAACCCCGGTACATGCTTGTCCAATAGGGCCTTTAGTGGGTCCTGGGGCGAGGGGATGGCTGAGGAAGTGTCACCTGTCCGGACAATGGACAGTGCCATGAGGAACTGACACAGCAGTAGCTGCTTGCTGAGGATCTCCTGCAGGTTCTCCTGCCCCTCCACCGAGAAACCCTGAAACAAGAGCACAAGGATTAGGGTAGGAAAGAGAGATGATGAGGACTGAGAAGAACATCCCTATCTAATCTTCATCGAGAGTTCTTCAAGTGTCTTCGCTGCTCTCTACCATGCTCCTGATCAAGACACAGCTGTGTTTAAGGTACTTTGGCAAGGTCACATGGCGCATTACAGATGGAGTGAGCACTAGAATCCAGGCTTAACTACGGGGCCAGTGCCGCTTTCCTGCTCTATCCCTCTCAGGGGATAGACCCAAGTCTGCTTTTCCAAGGAGATGGTCCAGAAAATGTTTAAACCCCTGTGAGAATCCAAGGAAGAGTAAGGCAAAACACAGGCAAAATATTGGCTAGTCACAGGTCAACCACAAGATAGGAAACAGAATGCTCTGGTGCGTCCCAACAAGACCAGGAAGTAAGTGTACTGGGAACACTCTGTTTGGGCCACTAATCCACAGCGCTGACTACTGACTGGGCCCGTCTGATGACAGGAGAAAAGCTAACTTTGGTAGTGACAGTAATATCTCTCTCTGTTGACCAATACCCCCTTTCCTGTCCTAAGACCATGGAGCCTCTTCCCTCAAAGAATATGTGATGCTATTCCCAGAGTATGATCTCCCTCCTTGTGAGATCCCAGCAGGGAGCAGAGAGCCAAGCTTACATAAAAGTAAAGAGGGGGAAAGCTGAATGGGAATAGTTTCAGTTTTGCAAAATGAAAAACGTCTGAAAATTGGTTCCACAATAGTGAATATACTTAACATTACTGGAAAGTACACCCTTAAAAATGATTAAGATGATAAATTTTATGTTACTTTTTTTTTTTTTTTAACAACTTAAAATTTTTTTAAAAAGGAGGCTGGCTTCTGTTAAACTGGCGCCAGCCAGGCCAGGTCTCCCTGACTCAGTCTTACAAAAGTAACAGCTAAAGGACTCAGGATCAAAAATGTTTAGCAATGTCTTCCAGACTTATAGATGCTTCTCTAAATGCATGCCTGATTATAAGGTCAATTAAAAAAAAGAAAAGCCCAGGTCACCCCTCTACATTGCTGGAGCAGAAAGACAATCCTTCAGTTTGCACCTCTCGCTGCCACGCTGCAATGGCTGCCTCACAAGCACGATGGTGCTATCAGACCCCCACGTCTGCCCAGTCACAGCAGCCCTTCCCCCACTGCCAGCACCAAGCCTGTTGTTCCCTGCTATGCACAGCGCTTTGGTGAGCCAGGGCATCTTCAGATGCCATGCTGACATCCTGCCTGCCATCCTTCACTTCGCACACAGCTAAGTGTGTGTGCACCTTAAGAGCCCCAGAGGCTTTTCTCAACTCTAGCTAGCGGACCCTGAGGCAACTGCCACATGTGTCTGTCCTTCCTCCAGGGTAAGTGGTGGCTCACTCCAGAAAGGACTACCTGTAGTATCAGATGTCTGCGTGAAAACTTCTGCTCCACATAGCTGCAACAGGCTCCCCTCTCTGTCTCAAGCAACCACCCAAAGACAAAGCCCCTTGAATATTCACTTTAGCAACTGAGTCTCCCATGGATTCCCTTAAGCTGTTGTCTTTGGTTATATGGCCATGTGTCAGATTAGGAGTGGCCACATGTAGACAGCCTCCACCGGGAGCAAAACCAAGATGACAAATGATGGAAATGTTCTTCCCATTCAGTTTTGCCCAGTTGATTGTAGTTGTGGTCCTTGCCTCCCCATGTCTCACAGCAAATCAAGGCCCTTTGACAAAGTCAGCTAACAAGTTCCACCTTGCTCCAGGCAAAGGTATCCACAACATCACAGTCTTTACAAAATTATCATATAAAATACGGACAAAAATAATAAAAATGCACATTCCAGACTATCTGAATAGTGGATTACTATCTTCAGGGGACAGTTAAAGGACCAAATAAAACAAAAACAATTCTCAAACCTCTAAAATAACAAATCCCTAATGCATCACTCTATGGAGAAAAGGTTACCTACCCCATCAGCCATCAGAAAGTGGACACCCTTGCGATCTGTGTTATCCAGGACAAAATTCCGAAAAGCAGAGATGTTCTCTGGGCGGGTGATATCTCCATCTCCATCAATCCCACCCTCACCTGGCAGGACACAAGATTCACAGTGAGCTCATCTGCCTTACATATGCCAGGAGCTGGGACACAAGCACTCTGGGATAGTGAACACAGGCATCAGGTTGAGTCTGGAGACCTGAGGCCCATCCTGCAAGGCTGCCTTACAGTGATGGACCAGGAAGAAGAACAGTGCCCTGCTATAATAAACCAGGGTTCAAAAGGAGTTGGCCAGCCAAGAGTCATCAACTGAAACAGCGCCCTTCTCTTTAAGACCCAAGTTGTGTTTAAAACACATATAGGAACCAATATCAGATTTTAAATAAAGACTGCTATGAAAGCACTTAGGGTTTGCTGCCAAATCACAGCAATCAAGACAGAGTAGAAGGACTGCTGTGGGGCTGCTGAGCTGTCTGATACCCAGCCCATTCCACATGTGGCACACAAGGCTGGAGATGTGTGTGGGGTTTATATTTCTTAATAACCCTGCCAGCTCTCAGCCAGAGATCAGGCAGTTTCATTATCTTCTGCCACCACAAGAGAAGAGTGCTCCTGAAAGGAGGAATTAATATGGCTTTGATGAGAGTTTGCCGAGCAGAGTGTCTGACCTGTATTCTGCAGGCCTGGGTTAAAAAGGGACAGTCCAGGCTGGGCACGGTGGCTCACGCCTGTAATCCTAGCATTCTGGGAGGCCAAGGTGGGCGGATTGTTTGAGCTCAGGAGTTCGAGACCAGCCTGAGCAAGAGCGAGACCCCCGTCTCTACTAAAAATAGAAAGAAATTATATGGACAGCTAAAAAAATATACATAGAAAAATTAGCCAGGCATGGTGGCACATGCCTGTAGTCCCAGCTACTCGGGAGGCTGAGGCAGGAGGATCACTTGAGCCCAGGAGTTTGAGGTTGCTGTGAGCTAGGCAGACGCCATGGCACTCTAGCCCAGGTAACAGAGTGAGACTCTGTCTCAAAAAAAAAAAAAAAAAAGGGACAGTCCAGAGGGTCCAGAGGGAACAAAGACCCTCATGACATGGACTGTGAATCCCAGGCAAAGAGACCTAGGAAACAAAACACAGCATGTGGATAACAGCTGCTTCCAACCTGAAGTCCCCACAGAGGGGATGTCCCTCATACCTCCTAGTACCCCCTCCTCAGTGTCCCTACCATAGTAGGGTTCGAAGAGTTCACTGGAGGCAGAGTAGAAGTCCTCTAGCTTGAAGTCGTTAGGACCCTTCAGAGTCATTCCAAAGCCCTTTGCGTGCCACTTCTTCCTCCACAGCACATACTCTGAGAAGCCTCCTGGGCCTGCGCAGACGTCAGCAAAGTACAGCAGCTCAGCTTCCCTGTCCTTCACCAGCAGCTTCTGCAAAGCCAAGTGGAGGACAAGGGAGGAAGGAAAGATGGCTCAATTGGGAACAGGAAGGAGAACGCAGGGAGAGTAAAAGAAGCCTTTCGGCAAGTATAATCCAGAGCCCCTGCCAGGGCCACAACACCCCAGGAAGTGTATCTTCTATGATTATCGCCCAACCCACCCTTAAAATACCTAGAATACCTATCACACAATGAGGCCTACCTTAGACTCCTAATAAAAACATCTTCGTGGGTATCTGAATATGTATTTTTTTATTCTCAGAGTCTTTTCCTCACCATATCCTCTCTTTCCAGAGTCCCACTGAGCAGAATAGATGCTGTATGCCCCACATTACAGATAGGGGAAAAGAGGCACCGAGACACAAAGTCACAAAGTAACCTGTTCACAACCAGTCTGCAAGAAAGTTAAATCAGAATCCAGTCAGCCTGACCTCGAAACTCAGGTCTTCCTGTCCAGCCAAAGTCTGGGGGGCTCTAATGTCACCTCCTCCCATCTATAAGGACTTGCCTTTCCAGACCACGGGATCCGCCTTCCTTTCTCCCCTTCCTCCTTGGCTCTCCTCCTCCTTTTTTTTTTTCCCCAATTAACTTTTTTAGAATAATTTTGGATTTACAGAAAAGTTGCCAAGAAGTACAGAGTTCCTATAGCCCCCACCCAGTTTCCAGTTTTGTTAACACCTTACATAACCATGGTACATTTGTCAAAACTAAGAAACCAACATTGGCACATCACGATTAACTAAATTCCAGACTTCGCTTAGATTTCACTAGCATCCTTTTCTGTTCCAGAATCTAATCTAAGACACCACATTCATTTGGTCTCCCTCCTTTTTTGCACTCCCATCCTCCTTCTCCTGCCTTTGCCCAGTGCCAGCCAGGGAGGCTTGGGCAGCGCGCAGTGGGAAGCTGACAAGGCAGGGAGGGAAGCAAATACTGGTGTTCCAGTCAACCCTCAGAGTGCCCACCCCCCTCGGGACTGACTAAACAACAATACTCATTTGAATCTTGACGTGATTACATTTTTGGCCCCTCGAACAGCTTTATCTCAACCTCAAATGCTGAACCCAGAACTGGTCCATATGCTAGAGATGCTCTTACCCACACCTGAGCTCTAGACAGTGAATTCTGCCCACTCTCCACAGCAGAGAGGATGGACCCTCTGCACTGGTCCAAAAGGTTGAGTTCTACAAGTAGGTGACCGCAGAGGACTATGGTTGGCCTGGAACTGTGATGAACATTTAGCAGTAAGGGGCTTGGGGACCTCAGCCTTCCCTCTCTACAGGTTTGGCACGGCCAAGTGCTTGTCTAGAGTTCTGCAACTGCTAGATAAAGATCAGAAAGCTTTAGGGGAAACAGTTAGAAGAACGAAATAGACATACTAATGTCTACAACCCAGTCACTTTTAGGTGACAAGGGCCTTGCCTCTGATGATAGCTATCTGGCTTCATCAAAATAGTAAAAAAGTCTCTAGAGAAAGTGACTTTAGCTAAAAATAAATTTCATCATCCTGTGACAAGCCCACCCCAGGCATGCTGGGACATATCAGTTCCTTCCCCCCTTCCCCACTACTGTACCCAGCATCCTTTGTTCCTGAGCCATCAATTACTCATATTTTGGGATTATATTCATTTGCACACAAAAGACCTAATGGCATTTACCAAGAACATTATGTAGCACCTTCAAGCCAGCACAGTGGTGACGAGGCAGGGGTCACGAGTTTAAGCCTGCACAGGCTGCAGAGGGAAAACACTGCTCCTTACCATTGGCCATGGAGCCCCAGGCTCCAGCCTCTCTGAGTGAACCACTGGTCCAAAGGAAGACTGGGGGAAGCATGGGGAATGATCAATGACAGCCTCTCGTCTCTGAAAAGACGGCACGGATATGATCTCATTCTGTGATTCTGAAATGTGTGGCCCTCACAGGCCATGGCCAGGAGGTCTCTTCACAGGAAGGGCAGCTAGAGTTCCCAGCTCTGCCACTTCCTGGCTGGGCAGTCAAGGGCAAGCACACAATTTAGTCATTAAGCTCCAGCTTTCCTCAACTGTAAATTGGGACTAATATAGGTATTTCTCAAGGCTGTTGTAGGATTCAAGATCTACATTCAGTTTTTGTCTTCTGAAAGGTTTCACAATGTTTTCTTACCTCAACAACATTCCTAGGCACACAAATCCCTGACATAATGTAACGGTTTATAATACGCTTCCACAAACCCTAAGGATCTAATTTCCCTTGTCTCCCTTGTCTCTTCCAATTCTTGTTTACAATTTCCTTCTCCCCGCCCCCACCAGTCCTTTTTCTCCTTTTACAACCTGCAGCACCAGAGACCTATTTAAAAACTTCAGAGTCTACCCCTACCCTCGACTGCCCGCATTACCACCTCCCAACCTCCCCACACTCCAAGCTTCAAGTTTTCCTGCTCTTATTCTATAATTCGCCTGATCCAAGAGCCACTAGCAAACCTGGTTGTGTGCCTGGGTCTTCAGCCACTCCCTCCTCTGCTGGGGACTGCTCTAGTGTCTCTGTTCGCCTGAAAACCACACCAAGCCTGCTGGGCTTGGCTGTCACTCTGGTCCTCAGGGGAAAACAGAGATGAAAAGAGAGAAGAAAACACCAGGGGCTCGAGAGAAATCATTTTTTACAGTGGAGTGTAGAGAAACATCTTTGAAAGGGCAATTCTCCATGGCCACTAACAATCAATTCAGGTCAAGAAGCTGCCTGAAGCGTTACAAACACGGCTGCCTTCTCCTATGTAGCTAACATCTCCACCCTCGACCTGAATGGTACAACCCCGGTGCCTACTTCATTTTCATGACAGCAAAAAGCAATAACCAGATACCAGCTGCTAGAGGCATTTACATTCAAAAGCCCAAAAAGACGCTGTGACTTCCCATCAGCTTGACAGAGCTCCTCTGCCAGGCAGGGGTTTAAAGGAAATCATTGGGAGCTCAGAAAATTAAATCAACATTATATCAACCTAATTTTCTCAAGATGCTAATTCCAAAAGGCCTTTTGTGCTGCCTGCTGGTAGTGGGAAATGGGGAGGGAGACCTGGGAGAGAACAATGGCAAAGGCGAGAGGGGTCTACATGCCAGCTTTGCCAGCACGGAGGAAGCAGTTAGGTAGGTGGAGCTGAAACATTAAAGAACTTGGAAATAAGTTTCTTTAGCCAGTGTATAATCAGGGGGTCTAGTGGAATGAGGGTGAGTGAAGCATAAACAGGTTTGGGGCTAGCTGGCTCTTGGCCCTGTCACTGTCACAGAAAACTAACTTACTAGGACTGGGTAAGAATGCTTTGAAACCCTGAGGGGAATTCGAGAATGAAATTTCCCTTTTCCTTTCTCTATCACTACGGAGGGTCTGTGTTCAGAGAAATGAGATGCAGCAGAGTAGAAAATCATTTTGCTCTACCACTTTCTGAGAAGGGCCAAAGCCTCATAATTATGATCCACAAAAAGCTTGTTCAGAGAGGCAAGAAGGGAAAGTGGCCCAGTCTGGAGTCACAAATCTTACAGCTGGACTAGATCTTAAGAGCCTTTTGGTTCTACCCCAGCCCTCCGGCAGGTTAGCAGGGCTTATTTCAGAATGAGGCAGCTGAGGCTGGAAAAAGGTATGAAGTTAAGAGATGCTTCCTGCTTCATGAGTGCTGCATCTCTCTCCACCGCACCCCAGCAATACAGACTAGATTTTCAGACACGATACTGATTTTAAACAGACCAGTGAAAATGCCCACATTTCATTCAACAAACCACATTTCCCAGAGCATTCCCCTCTCATATCAGAAACTGCATCCAAAGCAGATGACGTCACAGGTTTCAATTTGGAAAATAAGCTTGCTTTAACAACGGTACTCACCTTTCCAGTCTACCTCCATGGTAGAAAGGAGGAAGGCTAAAGTTCCCTGGTGGTAAGTGGCCTCCAAACTCCAGTGAGTAAGAGAGGCTTTACAAACATCCCAAACATGCACCTTACCAGCTCTCAAATCCACCAGAACGTTCTCTGAAGTTCCCATGTAAGTAGCATGGGAACAGGGGTCCCATCTATCTCATTCAAAATGATATATCCAGTACCTGGCAAAAAGCAGGGCTGGATGCATATATGTTTGATAAATGCAGGAGGGCGGCACAGGCCCTAACTCCTGGCCTCGCCTTCCTGCTTCCTAGGCCTATAGATGCTACAGCTGTTGATTTTGCCCAGGAATGTCCCTTCTCCACTGCTGCACGTCCTGCCCACCTCCAATGGGAGTGAACAACAGGATCTACAGAATTTAGGGACTGGAACTCTGGGACTAAAGCAGTTGCCCAGAGAAAACTGCTTATTGGGGCACTCCTGGGAACACAGGAGTACTGTGGGACTCTATCTGAGGAGCTCAAAGCAAAATATCTCTATCACATAGCAGGAATATTCTCCTGGCATTGAAAAAATGGCAATTTCCAAGCCACTGAAGCTTCAGCCCACTTAGCACCACGAATTCAGAAGCAGAATCTTGTTCTCACCCCACAAGAGTCCCGTGGATTTGTGAACATGCGATCAAACACAAAATCCATGTTAGCCATCTTCATTGCTGCCCTGCAACAAAGCAAGATAGAAAAGTGCAACTCAGGGGGAGCTCAGGAGTGGAAATTTATTTTTTAAATGTACAGCTCACTACCAACAGATATAGAAAGGTGAGGCTCAAATGAAAATGGGGAGCAGTTGTGCCAAGAGAGGGGAGAGAAACATCAGCAAACCTGTTTAGGAAGAAGACTCCTCGGATCATCTCGTAGGGATTGGCCCGAGTCCGAGCTCGCCGCATCTCCTCCCCATCCAAGACATCAAACACACTCTGTCCAGAGAGAATCAGAACCTCAAGGTGAGCGTCTTCTCAGCCCCTCCAGGATGGCACAGGGCTCTTAAGGGCTGCAGAGCCTAACTGAGAGCCCTCTGAGGAGCTAGGCTCCTGCGGCGTCTCAGCTCTGAAATGACTAATTGTGTGACCCTAGACAGGTTGCTCAATCTCTCTGACCCTCAACTACTTTGCCTATAAAATGGTAAAAAACAAAATGTAAGCAGGGGCCTGGCACATGGCAAGTGGTTAAAAAATAGCACCTGTTGCTACACACAGAACCACCTCTGGGCCTTGCTACTCCTCACGGCAAATCTGCCTCCCCACTCCACGCCAGGAGCAACTTTCCAAGCAACCGAAGTTCTGATATCAAGGCTTACTTGACTGGGGCTCACTCAGAGGGGAAACAAACCAAGACCAGGGTTTTCTAAAGGCACCTACCACACAGTAGAGACCCCTTCTCCCTTCAAACTCCCCTCACCACCTTCCTCTCTGGAAAAAGAGATCCTCACGTCACCTGAGTTCCAGTCACCTTTTAGACATTCCCAACCCTGTGAGGCTGGTCTGAGGCCTTCCTTGCTCTCCAACTCATTTCCTCCTCAGAGTTTCCCTGGCTCATTCTGCCCCAGGCAATGTGCTCCCTGACCCACAATTGGGCCAAAAAGTATTAATATCGAGGGAGGGGGGTTAACATCATACCCACTATTTCACTTAACTCTGACAACAACCCTGAGAAGTATTTTCTCTCCATTTTGTAGATGAGGACACTCAAACTCAGAGAAACTAAAGCAACTGGCCCAAGATCACACAGCAAAAGAGCTGCAGAACTAGGAGTTGACTCTAGGTCTATTCAGTGCTAAAGAATGATTCCAAACCTTTCACTACACCAGGGCCCCTCAAGATTACGATGAGTCAACCCCTTAAGGTTAAGGATCCACTTAACCTTAAGGACCACAGGGACAGCATAATACTACAAGGCAGCACAGTCACCAGGAAAAGGACAACTTGAGGATATGACCCAAGCTACACATCTGATCTCCAGGAAAAATCACAACCAACCCAAAAGGAGAAATGGAAATGCTCAGCAAATCACCTCACACGAGGTTTTCAGGTCCGGCTCTGGCCACAAGGTCTTACCTTACACTGCAACACACTGTGAAGCAGCTCTTCCCCACAAAACTCTGTTTCATCTTCAATGATCATCTTTCTCTACAGGCAGAAGAAAACAATAAATGACCATGTGTGACTGCATTTGGGGGAATGTAGAAATTAGGGTTCCAAGTGAGTAGAGAAAAAAGGGGCTTGAGTCTCCACTAAGAAACATCAATCCCTAAAGGGTAAAAAAGAGAAAATCCTAAATCCCTCTGGCTACACTACAGATGGCTGTGAGACGAAGCAGCCCCCTGGGAGCTCTGAGTAGAGCACCATATGGACACAAGACTCATGAATGCTGAGACTGAGAAAAGCAAACAGGAAGGAGACATTCAAGCTGTCTGTCCCTGGAACGCAGAGGCAGAAGGATGGGGAGTGCCTCAAATGACATAAGCCTGTCCTCCCACCAGGAAGCCTCTCGCTCTGTGATGAGTACAAATGCATGATACCAGGCACTGACCTGGTAGTGTTACAGAAAACAAGGAGTCAAAGGGGTCTCATGGGGATGTCAAGTCCAACCCCATGTATGAGTGAAGCTACCTCTAAACCAATGACAGACAAACTTTGTGGTCTCAGGTTTATACTCTTAAAAATCATTAAGTATCCCAAAGAGTTTTTGTTATATGGGATAGATAATAGATATATAATCGATTATCTAAAATTCTAATATTAGAAATTGAGAAAATTTAAAAATATTTCTTAATTCAGTTTAAAAGAATGATGTTATATTAACATAAATAACATATTTTTATGAAAAATAACCATTATTTCCCAAAAAAAAATTTAGTGAGGAGAGTGGTACTGTTTTCCATTTTAAACTGCAAGTACATGTACATACCAGGCTCAAGGAAGAGAAAAGTCAGGAAAGTGCCAAAACTGAGCATACATTTTCCTGAAATCCTACCTTTCCTATAACCATCCAATCACTCACTTCCTGAGTGTCAGGAATTTCAGTGGTACATTCTGGAAACCATGACACCTGCTCACAGGCACTGGGCTAAAAACAAAAAGAAAAGCAAGTAAGTCAGGTAAGACAGACCCTTGGGGCTATGCCTCAAATCATCAGGACTCCCCCAAAACAATCAAGAGGGACTGAGCCAGACTAAGCGGGTCCAGGTTGCTGTGGCCAAATGCAGTCGTCAGACATGAGAAGTGAGAACCAAAATTCTAAAGTTTAACTTTTGAAGGCCAACTCCAATTCTGGTTTGAATCCTTAGAAAACTTCCCAAACCGTCAAGGTTTTTTTCACTTGTTCTAACATCATTTGATGAATACTTATTACATGCTAGGTGCTTACAATGCAGAGTTAAATAAGATATGGTCCTTGATCTTTATCATAAGAGCAGTAGGGACATAAAGAAGCAAACAGGTGGTTATCACATGCAATGTAAGTCTTTGATAAGATAATTACATCAGTAAGACATAATGGCAATGACTCTCACCTCCTGATGTATTTCAAAGTGTTATTCACAAAATAACCCAGAACCTGGTGAATAGGACTCCCAGCCCATTCATTCTAAGACAGAGGAGAAACTAATGGCTGCTTCCTCTTATTTTTTTCAATTACTTTCCCTATCAGGCTAAAACAGTGGTTCCCACCCTGGCTGGACATTATGATCATATGCAGTGCTTTTAAAAAGTACTGGTGGCCAGGTGTGGTGGCTCACACCTATAATCCTAGTACTCCAAGAGGCAAAGGCAGAAGGATTGCCTGAGGCCAGGAGTTCAAGACCAGTGGGACCCCATTTCAAAAAAATAAATAAATAAAAAGTACTAGAGCCTTGGTCCTACTTCCAGAGTATATGATTTTGCTGGTCTGAGGTAGGGACTGGATGTAAGTTTTTAAAAGTCCCCAGATGATTCTATTGTGCGGGCAGGGCTATAAACCACCGGGCTAGAGAAATGTGGATTACAAAACTTAACCAGGTGGCTAACCTGCATGGCAGCTTCACGAATTGCCTCCCAGGCAAGTGTGAAGAAGAGATTCACCATTGCAAATCAAAGCAATGTGATTAAAGGTAATATTACATGCTTTGACAAGCATAAAATGGTATCACAATGCAAAATCTTGAGGGCAAGCCAACCCCCATCAACAGAGAAAAAGTTGAAAAGAAAAATTACTGAAGCCTTTTGTCCATGAATCTGGCAGTGAATCATGGCTTCTCCTTCTGGTCAAATCCATTACCTTTAAAGCATAAATGGTTGTAAATTATAAACTCCAGAGGAAAAAAAGCTCATATACACTTGTATCTTCCTTTGGAGAGAAAAAGCAGATTCAATCTCCCCATGGAAGTCTGAATATTAAGACTACCTACAGAGTGGACTTTGAAGGGTCAAACCTTGCACTCGACATTCCTGGGCTGCAGTAGCCACTGGGCACCTTCCCTGCAGTAAACCCCAGGATTGGATATTCACTGCAGGCCACGCAGACTCATCTGCCTTAAAGAAGTAGCTACCAATTGATGGTTGAACCAAACTCTTACTTACAGGGCATCTTTTGTAAGAGAAAAACTGAGTGATGGTAAGTGGTAACTGCGACAGCCTCACCCCAAAAAGGAATTTCAATAGCCTGTCTCCATTAAAAACAGATTTTATGGCCAAATTTCAGATTTCAAGTTTAGCATAATTCAAATTCTGCCCCACTGAAAGGATAGGGACTCTTGTTTTCACACAAATGAGGACATAGAAAGCACCAGGTATTCCTGCAGCAAAAGCCTATACCTACCAACCAATTACATCGTTTTACCCTAGTCTGCATTGCGGTTCAGCTGGTGTCGTTTCCTCGCAACTACAAGGCAACAGCGAGACCACCCCCAGAACCCACTAGCTCCTGGCTTGTCAGAATCTCATTCTAAAGCCTATGAGGCTTTTATCATGTGCAGGTTCATAGGAGTTCTTTCCTAAACTAGAACATCAGGGAGACAAATAAAATACCAATTTTCCAGAGTTCAGAGCCACAGCTGAAGCTCAACTACAACAACTATGTGGAAAGCCAGACATTTGTGTTCTATTTTCTCTAGTTTCAACTCTGTAATGATAATCTCTCACCATAATTTTTAGGTGCATTTATTATACCTACTTCAAATCCTTTGTGGAATAAGGCAAGACATAACTAAATGAGTAAAAATAAAATCTCAACATTATCTGTGCCATGAAAAGGGATAATAAGAGTTTCTTTTGGTTTTCAGGGTTAAAACAAATTCAAACCCAAGTAGATAAACAGACTAAACCCACAGTAAAAAAGCTATATGGCATAAACAAGCACCTATTTAGAACCTGGAGAACATAAAAACCTGTGGAACTTTAAGGACCTTCTTAGAAGGCATGTAACCCAGTCACTCACACAATGGGAGAGTGGGTGCTCATTTGGCCTGCTTGAATCCTTCAGCAGAGGGAGCCCACTACCTAATGAGGTATCCCAGTCCACTAGCAGAGAACTGAATCTATTTATTAAAGTTCTCTGTGGAGCCAAACTCTGCATTCCAGCATCTTCTACCCACAGGTCTAGACAGTCCTATAAAGCAACAGGAAATCCACATTCTGTCACATCTCCCCCAGTCTTCTGCTTTCCATTCTGGATATCCCTTCTACTTCCACGTAAGAAACTAGTTCCACCCCCCACTACCACCTTGCTCGCACTGCCTCTGGCGATTTCTAGTTTGTTAATATGCCTTCTTAAAACCATGCATCCAAAAACACAAGTGGCTTTCTTGTCTCTTCCTCCCCGCACCAATTACCTCTGGCTCATCTCGCCAGTCCACGTTCAGCTCCTGATCAAAGCCCCGCAGCGTCAGACCCAAGCCTCTTCGACCTTTCTGATTAGAAGCCTCAACGATGTCCTTTCGACCCTGGCTGTACTTACCCAATCCTTCACCCTCCTTGAAGCCCATCTTGGCCTGAAAAAGAGAAGTAATGGAGCACAATTAATTCAGTCCAATAGACATTTATTTTGCCCCTATCACATGCCAGACAGTGTGCTACATCCTGAGAAATATAGATGAGTAAGGTCTCAAGTTTGCCTTCTAGCCTAATGAAGAAAAGAAGCATAAATAAATAACTGCAGTATAACTGTGGGCCCAGTAGCTGTCTATTCTGGAGGTGAAAGTCTAGGGCAACTAGAAGTTGGATAAATGAGAAGGGATCTTGTAGCTGTAATTAAAAGCACCAAGAGTACTTAATGAATCTCAATGGACATTTGCACAACTTACCCTTCCAGCTAATTTGTCTGATTAAGTGAGAAGTAGATCTAGAGTAGAGTTGATAAAGAGAACATAATTTAAATTGGAACCACTTCAAGCAGAAACTTCTACCTTACCCTTATCCAAATATCTTACTAGGCAAGGACAATGAGGGCTTGTAGGAGCCCACTTAATCAAGAAAATAACTGAAAACTTCCTTCATGTAAAACTGAGGTACGTATATAGGGAAGGTATTAATACTATCAAGATCCTGGGACAGAAACACTTTTTAAAACGTCACAACTGTCCATAAGTTCACACTAAACTCTAGAGTTACTGGGCCCAGGCACATACCCCAAAGATCAGAGACTTGAATCCCACACCCCACAGATTCTTGACTAATAAAAGAACTCCAATCCTAAGAAGATCTAACTCCCCCCGGAGGGTCTATATTCCCTTTGAAAGGGGCACTGCCAGATCAAGAGTTGTATGGAATTCCTAAAGTAGCCACAAATCCTTCCCCCAGGTCAAAGAGGCTGACTGAGTCACAAGCTTTCCCATCTTCCATTTCCCCAAAGCTTGTGGCTCCAAAACTAGAATCCTGACTTACGACTTTAGCAGTGGAAGTTCTCATTCTTAAATGAATCCAACAGAAAATGGAGGAGTCAAATATGATATTCCTGAAGCTAGACAGAAAGCAAACTTAGATTTCCCTAACCTTTGCATATACACTAAATTAGGATAAGGAAAGTGAGCAGGTCTTCCTATTCACCTTCCTTCTTGTGATATATCAGTGGGTATGAAAGTTGGGAAAGAGAATCAGGCTTTCTTTTGGGAAGAGAATAAATGGGATATTTCCATTTATTTTAGGTAACTGGGAGTGAACAGGATTTTAGTTATTTCTTTTGAGATTACTCACTAGAGCAAAAAGTGACAGCACGAAGCCTTGTTATACATTGACACACATTCGTATTCAGGAAAGTATATTCACACGTGCTTATAGTAAGAATTCATTACTAAGGATATCAAAAGGCAATCCAGTTCTGGACAGAACAGGAGAAAGAAGCGTAAGCAGGCACTTCCCATAGATGATTCAAATGTGACAGATACTTCTACTAAGAAGGGGGCCGTACTCTGTCTACTAAATTTCAGTAGCTGAAAAGCAGAGGAAAAACCCATGCCCTATTTTCCTTTTCATACCAATACAAATTGCCATTCTCTCACTCTGCTGGTGGAGCTTTAGAAACACAACCCAAACACTGACATACCATAAGCTTCTGGGAAACGCTATTATACATGGAGTAGCGGGAAGAAGTTCCCTCCACAAGGGAGTCTGCTTTGAATGCATCGTCGAAAGAGTCAGAGCTGTGTTGCTTCCCCTCAGTCTCACTGTCAGATCCACTTAGGCTTGTGATAGATGCTGGAAAAGAAAAAGAAAAATGTTTAGGTAAGTTTATGGCATAAATTAGCCTTTAGAAGTCCAAGTTTCATTTATTCAACTAGTGTTCCCTATATGCACTGCACAAAGTTCATTAAATGACCCAGGGTCAAATCTCTTCTCTACCTCTTACTAGCCATGTAATCTGGGGCAAGTCATTGAAAGTTTCTAATGGACTTGACACAATGGGAGCTCAAAAATAACAGTTTTTGGGGGGCAGGGTTAAAAACTTACCTATGGGGTACAATGAACACTATTCAGGCAATAGGCATACTACGAGTCCCAACTTAAGCATTATAAAAGGTTTCCACATAACAAAAACATTTGTACCCCACCCTTAATATTTTGAAATAAAGTATATATTTAAAAAAAAAATAACAGTTTTCTTTCTCTACCTTTTCAATTTCTTCCACTACAAAACTGAGATGGTAATATCTACCTCACAGGATTATGTAAAGATTAAATGAAATAATGTATTTGAAAGTACATTGTCAAATGTAGTGTATTTATTGAAGATATGGTTATTTCTGCTTGGCTACTATTTATTATTTGAACATCAACTTCCTAACACTGATGCACACTTCCATTTGCAACAATTCCATCATCAGACTAAGTGTCTGATTGTTTAATCTCATAGTTCTCTTTGCTTTCACAGTCCTTCAAACTTACAAGTAAGAGAGTAGGTCCATAATGCAGCCCAGGGAAGAGCTGACTCATAGAGAACTGGGGGAAGAACTAGGAGGAAGAGGACAAGGGAGAGGAAGCGGAGGGCGCAAGGAAAAAAGAAGGAAAAGGAGGAAAGAAAGGAAGGACAGGGAAGAGGGGAGAAGCTCAGGCAGCACCGCCAACTGAGGCAGAGCATAAAAGAGACGCAGCTAAATGCTCCAGGAGGAAGCTGGCAGCCTGGGTGAGCTAAGCCATCAGCTTCACTGTCAACAACCCCATTGTCAAAGAACTTCAAAAAAGACCCACCTAAGCAGCTGCCAGAGTGGTGGGCTACCTGTCCCCTAGACAAAGTGGGATGAGTCTCAGTCTGGATATTCACTGGGACTGGCTGTTTCCCTCTCTTATGTAGATATAAGAATCTATTAACTTGAAAACTACTTCAACCCAGTGTAGTTTTATTAAGGGAGTTTCTCGGGCAAACTCACCTAAATCTGAAAAACTATATCTCAAAAATTTGTCTAACAATTTCCACATATTCCAATTGAAAACTGTATAAATCACAAATCAGGAGAAATGCAGAACAGGAAATTAGGGTGGTGGTGTCCAATCTGATTCCAAGGCTTGAGAAGTAGTACATTGCTCAACTGTGCACACATCTCACGAGTAAGTGTGGTCATTTAAGAATAAAATGAAAAAATTTTTTTTAATTTATGTGTATTTTTCTTTCAAATGTTTATTAGTTGTCAGGATATAAATGCTTATTATTTAGATCTAAATATTAATACTTAATAAACTAAACTGTTAGCTATTTCTGTTGGTCTAGAGACAGGGTAAAGAAAGTTAGAGCAACACTAAGGGTGCCAAGAACCGAGAAAGCCTGAGAACCTCTGCTCTATATATTGAAACAGATCACCAAGACACACTGTTAAAGGAACAGAGGAGCAAAAGAACAAGACCATATGCATGAGCATGGCATCCTAACTCTTGTGTACCAAAGAGGGAAAATATGATTATATATTTTTATTTCTTATAATCGCATAAAGAGTTTTTGGAAGGAACGATATACAAGACAACCAATAAAAGTGATTATACACACATGCAAGGGTTGGAGCATGGAGACAGAATACCAAAATGATTACCTGGAACAAGTAAAATGAAACTTGATTTACATTTTTATCACAAGAGTGTACACTGGCTATCTTTTTATATTTGTTGACTTATGAACCATGTGAATACATTATCTATTAAAATTTAAAATAAATATGAAAAAACTGTCTTAGCAATGCAATGCGGCGCAATTCCTCTGAGGAAGGAAGGGAAGTCAATGAAGAAAGATGTTGATTCAAAGCTTGGCTTCTTGTGGGAGGTGTTGCAGAAAGGCACAGAAGGCAGCCATGTAAAACAATTCTTTATAGACCCAAGGTGGTCCCTACTCAGGTATTTATAACTTGAATATTACACCATAATTCTAAAGCCTATCTGCACTGACCCATCGATTTCCCTGCTAGAACACAAACTTGCTAAGGGTTGACATTCGAGAAGAACAAAGCCTTCCCTAGCAGCCTAGGCCTGACTGATTCTCCCCTCCACAGTGCTCCAGTAGCACCAGTGTCCACACCATCAGCACAGCACTCGTCACACTGCCTTAGAGCCAGTCATTGTTTGCCACATGCTGCCCACACTGGACAGGGTCGCCCCTGGAGAGCAGCAACTGTGTCACAGTCAGCTTTGTATCCCCAATACTTGGACTGAGGCTTTCCATTTAATAGAAATTAATTAAATGCTTACTGTAGTAAATTTAAAGATCTGTCAGCCAGGTGTCACTTTCCTAAGGACCTAATGAGTTTATGACTCCTTAAGATATTACCTCTTATAACCCCTCTGACAAGTAGTGCAAGATGTGCAGGCCTCAAAAGTTTAAGGATGAGGATTGAATACCTCTATCTAATAGAGAACTGGACCCTCGTTGGGCTATGATTAGCCTCCCCACCCCACCCCACCCCAGTCAACTTAAATAGGACACAGTTCAGAACACTGATATTGTTTAACAGATCACAGTACTACTTGGTTCAGGACCGTTGTGGAAAAGGTTTTATACAATGGGGTGCTATGCAAAAGTTACAATCCTCAGAGAGCTTAAAAATCTAATAAATACAATAAATATGCATTTTTAAGGATATAACATTTTATAAAGGAAAGGATAGTGGAACATGTATAAAAAAGTAGAATAAACTTAAACCCAAAATTCTGGCTCCTAACCAGTTAGCAAGAAGGAAATTTTGTGCCCCTTATGAGAGGCACTAAATCTGCCCCTTCGCCTTGGTGGCTGTCCAATTCTCCTAATAAGGAGCAGACTTGCTTACATGAACCAATGCAGCACAGATCACAGAGTGCCAGGAGTGCCACTCAGAAGAAAAGACCCAGAACATTAACAATGAGTAACCATGGAAACTGAGAGGTGAGGTGATATTTTCTGTTTTGCACTTTCCGGCATTTTCTGCATTTGTGAGAAACAAGAATATATTAGTTTGAAAATTAGGGTAAAAAATAAAGCTATAAATATTAATAACTAGATTACCATTCTAAGCCTTGGGAAGAGGTTGGTTCCTTTCCAGAGAAATCTTCAGAGAGCAGCACATCTGAGGGGAAAGGCCTCTGGAGTGGCTCCCACTATCCCTGGGCCTCTCATCTACTATCTCCCATGCAGAGGAGAGAAATGCGCTCTGCAACGGAGTGCCCATATGCTAAAGAGCTGCACTTCGAAAGGCGTACGTTCTCTTCACTTGGTTGCTTCCATGTCTTCAGCCTGCACTGCTTAGTATAGAAAGAGGTGGTACCAGGAATGTGGGCAGCTCCCTGAACACAGCCCTGAAGTTTCTTTTGGGCAGCCCAGGGAACCAGGGTCCTGACTAATCAGAAGCTGCAATGTTAAATCAGTTACTATTCCGTTCACCAGCTATCTGGACATTCACAAGTCTACCTATGAAAAGGTTTAAAAACCTGGTATCCTTCTCAAAGGAGAGTGTGCCCTGGCTCTAGCCCTAGGTAGCTGCCAGGCTGTGAGATTTGCTTGAGGACCCAACAGTAAGCACTGGAATGGTGTGAACAACATTCCTGGGAATGCAGGGTTCCTGCTACCCTTGGATCTCAGAGAGAGAGATCTTTTGTCTCCTTATGTCTTCATAACATCTTTGGGCAAAAATGACAGGGAGGACCAAATTTGGGTGTAAGGCTCATTAGGCAAATCAGTGCTGACTCTGGTGCAAAATTCCACCACTAGCCTTTGGCGCAAAGATCTTTCTACTCCATTCCTCCTTCCAAGGTGTTATCTACTGTACATTGTCCTTTCCAGGTTCTCAGAGTGAGGCTGACGGGAGCTAAGATATCACCCTACTATTTCCTGTGAGATCAAGAAGTATGCTGGGTAAGCAAATATGTCTTGTTTCTCTCTTTCATTCATGTGGTATTATGTAGCCAATTCTTAGCTTGACATGACTTAGCACAAAGCTCCCTAGATTCGTCCTGATGTCCACAGACTGCCACGGCCACTACTTATTCTTACCCCTGGGCCTTTGGGGCCACTCTTTTCAAATGAAAAGGAGAAAATTGTCATGGCTGCAATGGGAACTAAAGAAGAATTTTGGCTTCCCAAGACTGGTAAGAATTTAGCAGACATTGAGCAGACAATTTTGTAATGAGGATATAAATTACAAGGAGTAATAACGTCAGCCTATTAAAATCATTAGTTTCATTAAGAACTTGCCAAAGCTGGATGGCATTACCATTTACCTTCCAGAAGGTCTCCTTCTAAAACCTACCAGAAAGCCCAAAACATTATTTAGAGTTTTCATTTAAGATTTCTTCTCTACCCGATAGAAATCATTATTAAGTCACTGTAAAGAAAGGTTCACTTTACAGAAGAACCAGAGGCTTTCCAGCTATCAGCAAAATTTTTCACATGGCAATAGAGCAGTAGGGCAAACATTCCAAGATTAAAAATGACAGTGACAAGCTGGGCACGGTGGCATGCACCCATAGTCCCAGCTACTCAGGAGGCTGAGGTGGGAAGATCACTTGAGCCCAGAATTTCAAGACCAGCCTGGGCAACATAATAAGACCCTATCTCTAAAAAAAAAAAAAAAAAATTTTTAAAGAAAAAATATATATACTGTAAAAAAAAAAAAGACAGTGAAACACATGAGGAGAGGCAGCTCCAACCATTAATGGCCAAGGTGAGCAGCACACAGATACAGAAGAATAAATTATTAACTTTAATAAACATCACATCCTGCCTACCAACTGCTATGGAATATACTCATTCCTGTTTAAAGACTCAATTTCTCCTTCATGCCAGATAAATGGTAACTTGTTAGAGCAATTTAAACAGATACCGATAAAGGAAGCTTTTGATTAAGGTCATGAATCTGGGCTGACAGGAAAGCGATGGTGTTTCAGGGCGAATAGCCTATTTAGGAAAGAATTAAATCTGGTGGAGGGAAGGCACTTTTAATGTGGTACTGGTGAAGGAAACCAGCAACTTCCAAAGCAACTGGCTGCAGGAGGGCTAGGAGCCCAAACTAGATGCACAGCTAAGGAGAAAAGGGTATTTTCTTGGGGTCTAGACCACAGTTGCCCTGTGAGAAACAACCAAAAAGAATAAAATGGCCTCATGTGCCTCTCCTTACTTTAAAAGGCTGTTATTTGACAGCAAATTTCCAGGAGTTTATATACACTTGAAAATGCCTTCAAACTCCTTTTAAAATACGCAAAAGAACACATGATATAACAGTGGCCGTGACAACAACATCACTTTTCTTCTTTATTCTGGCCAGGTCTTAGTCTCTGACCTGGCAACGCAGCTACCTTGTAAATAATATAAAATTAACAAACTGATTAATAAAATATATCTATTCATGAAGTCATCACATTGATCTGGCAGAGGAAGAAAAAACAAGGTCCAGACAGACAGAAATAGTAAGTACTTTCTTGTTTTTCTAACCGATCTCCCTAAAGAGCATTTTTCAAACATCTAATTGAACAGTATGTTCAAATAGGAATGGCTGGAGCAAATGGCAACACCCCTGCTTTAATGCAATGACTTGAATAGGAAAGTGGCATATACATTTCAGGGGACACGTAGACAATAAACTACCAGGGCACAATGTCCAGGGGACACCTAAGAGGAGTTGATACAAAACATAGGTGATATAAATGCTAAGTACTTAATGAAATGATCTGCAGACTGGAGGAGAGATAGGCAAAATGAGAGATGTGAAGCATATTAAGCTTCTTGGAAAAGATACTATTATTGCCTTTTATCAATTTTATTTAGTAAATATTTACTGAGCATTTACTCCATGGGGGCTGGGGGACAGAGAGCAGTCTTGCTAATGAAAACACCACACACTAGTGCGTCATTGTGCAGCTGTCCCTTCTAAAATAACTTAACCTGGGGAAATCTAGAAATGTTGGTCTCCCTCTGCCTCCTGCCTCATTTTCTGCAAATGAAAGGGATGAAGTGGCCTATTGCCAGACACATACAAAGGACTGGCCACCTCTGGATTTCCATTCTATACACACAACGGCAACAATCAATCCCGACTGAGTCATATAGTGCTACTTCCAGAAAAGGTTAAAGCTATTTGGTAAAATTAAAGGGAATATGTGTGTATGTATATTGGGGGAAAGGGGTAATCTCAACTCACAGTCACTTTTTTTTTTTTATTCTTTTTTTTTTTTTTTGTAGAGACAAGGTCTTGCTGTGCTGTCCAAGCTGGTCTCGAACTCCTGGCCTCAAGTGATCCTCCAGCCTCAGTCTCCCAAAGTGCTGCGATTACAGGTGTGAGCCACCACACCTGGAGACACAGTCACATTTTTAAAAGCTTGAAATGTAAATCAGACTAGTTTCCTTGAAGGATCCTTAACCTTATACATTTACCTTCTTTTACCTGGGTGTTGTCCTCTCTTTACTTCAAAGAAATGTTACTTAAGGACAAATATTCCCCAAGATCTACTTAGAATCAGATATCTCTGCCACTACCTGAGCATCATTTGCCCCCCAGACATGCTCTCCCTTTTCCCCTTGCAGGCCATCTCTCCTAATACCCCTTCCCAAAGAGACTCTATCTTCACCAAGCTGCTCAAATCCCACTGAGAAGCAAAATTCCCTTTCCTCAATAAGACTGTCTCTAGAACCAATGTGCCCAATATGTTTTTGCCATCCCACTTAGGAACCTGAATTACATATAGCCTTTCTCACCTACCCTGGAATCCGCCATGACTTGAAAGGCATGCACACCTCCACACACAAAGCTATAAGAGAGTCTCTTATCCAGCCTGGACCACAGCCACACCAAATGCTCCATTGGCTGTACCACCTGTCAAGCTTCTCTCTGGACCAGCTTCTCCAAGGCAGCTGATGAGTAACTGCCCTTCAATTAGTCTACCACTTGTGAATAAACTGTATTTCCTATCACCCTCAAAGGATGCTTCACACCCTTTCAGTCACCAATCTGTTACCAAATTTCATTCCAGTTCACCACTGATCCAACAGAAGATCCAAAATGCAAGCCTGCTGGTGTACTAGGTTGAAGATAGTGTTCACCCCAAAAATCATGTCCACCCAGAGCCTGTGAATGTGATCTTATTTGGAAATAGGGTCTCTGCAGATGTAATCAAATTAAGATGAGGCAACACTAGATTGGGGTGGGCTTTAATCCAATGACTGACGTCCTTACAAGAAGAGGGAAATTTGGACACAGACATACACAGAGAAAAGGTGGAGGGAGAGAATGGAGTTAATGCTGCCACAAGCCAAGGAACACCAGAGATTGCCAGCAACCACCAGAATTTAGAAGAGGTAAGGAAGCCAAGAGCTGTCAAAGGGAACACGGCCCTGCTGACACTTCGATTTTGTACTTCTAGCCTTCAGAACTGTGAGAGAATTTCTGTTGTTTTGAGCCACCCAATCTGTGGCAATTTGTTATAGCAGCCCTAGGAAACTAATACAGCTGGCAAGTCAAGGTAAATGCAAATGAAGCTACTGCTAATTGCCTGGTGCTTGCTGCAAGCGCCCAGACACTTTACAGTTTCTCAGAAAGCATCTGTGGAAACCGTGAGTAACCCTGAAAAACAGGCAAAGCAAAATGCTAGTTTCAACTAGATCAGTGAAATCCTTTGGGCTTAATGTAAACAGTGAACAGAACAATGCACCAATACAGTTGGGTGTTTCTGAAAGAAGGTATTGAGAAAACAGCATGCAAAATCCTGAGGAGAATTAGGCCTGACTGCTGTAGCAAACAGCCCCTCACTTACAAAGCAGCCCCAGGATCTTAGTACTTATTAAGAGCCCAGGGAACTCAATGCTCACCACTATTTTTAACTGGTTTAAGGCAGCCAAAGAGTGCCACCTACTGAAGGACCACCAAGAGAAGGCACTTCTGGAAAAATTCCAATTTTATATTTAAAACAAGTTTCCACTCTCTTCGTAGGATTATGGCAGAAGAGAAGAGAGTCTATGGCCAACATCTCTCTGTAGAATATGCTTGTTTCCCCCAAGGGGAAGCGAACTGTATTCTGCTCAACCCAGGCACCAGGGATTCAAATAACCAGATGGCCAGTGGCCTCAGACCACACAAGCAAGCATACCTTTTGCTCCATGATTGACAGAGGAGGGAGGTTCATCGTCAGACGTGGAGCTGAGGTTCAGGCCAAGCTCTGCAACTCTTTTTTTCTGTTTCTTGATGGGGGCAGTGCATTCTGGGTCTGTTCTCCTCTTCATTGTTAACTGCAACCATAAATCCAGACAGTCAGCTGCCCTTGGGTCAGAGCCACTGTGATCAGAGTAGGAATTCCAAAGTATAAATCATCAATGGGATGAGATTTGGCAACTCTACACATCTTTCAGTGCCAGCACTTGAATAGCCTCTTCCTCAGAATGAGGTCTAGGAAGGATGCTAGCCAAGCTCTGGTTTTCAATAATGGCTGTTAGTTTTACTGGAAAATATAGTGCTCACAGACCCAGAGGCCTCTGGGCCATTGGTGACACATACCAAAAAGTCACATATCAACCCCACAAGCCACAGGGGGTAAACGGCCTTGGGTACTTGTTATTCTATATTCTTGATGCAACACTGGCCCTGCATGGAAATTCACACTGGAAATGAATTTAAAACCTAATAAATATCAACCAATAGGTGAAGGGACCATCCCAGAATGATTGTTCCATCATCATTATTATTTTACCAGAACAATTAAGAGATTACATAATATGATAAATACTGGTTTTTGGCTTACTTCATGATGTTTGAAAATATGAAAGAATTGGGAAAGTTTTTAAGCAGAGTAAGGAATAAAACCAGTGGTTGGCTTAGAACTGAGGAAAAAGAATAGTGGGAAAATTGTTGGGACCGGAGGTAGCTATATCACAGAACTAAGGTACAAAAACAATAATTTTAAGACTTGGAAACCACCTCCACAAAAAAGAATGGAAACAGGCAGGCCCCATGCCACCATCATACACGCCCATGGTAGGTACATGAGAGGTAAGCATGAGAAAAAAAATTAGATGGAATGAAGTGATTATGAGACCCTGAAGTCTTAAGGAACGATCAAGTTAAAGAGCAAGAAAGAGTAGCGAATACACTGTGGCTTACACACAACTGACTGGCTACAGACAACTCAGAAAAAAGAAAGGACTCAAAACAGGGTGGGTGACCAGCTGGGCTGCAAACCTGGAGGAAGGGGAGGTGCAAGGGTACAAGAGCAGCCTCATAGCATGGGTCACAGCAGCCGCGGCAGGAAAGCTATGAAATCCAAAGGTGTCACCAATCTCCCTAACCTCACAAAACCTTGGATCACACGTTTCAGTACTCTCCAGCTCAAGGGTGAGCCAGTCAACACAATGCATAGTTGTATCCTTCCTAAGGAGGCCGCTTGCTACTAGGCAGTGAGGGGCTAACATGGGAATTAGGGAGAACAGGAAACACTGAGAAAACAGAAAGATCAGGCTGAGCCACATTTCACTCTGAACCGTAGTCTTAAATTTCCCTCAAAAGGCCCACACGTAAGCCCATCACAGAGTCTGCTTCTAGCCACAGCAAACGGAAAAAAGGCTCCTGTGATTCTTAAGCGACTCGGGGGGAGATTGGAAATACATGAAATTCAATGTGGACTGTGTTGGGCTGGGGTGGGTGCAAGAAAAAGAAACGGAATAGTTACATGAAAGGCAGCAGATGCTCATGCTCCTCCCCAAGCCACATCACCTTAGATTTGGGCCTTCCAAATCATCTAATGCAACCCTCCTCCCATTTTCCACTGGAAAAGGTTGAGGCCTGGGAGGAAAAGGCCGCACAGCTAACCAGTGCCCAGCTCAAGTGGCCCACACAGGCCAGAAGAACGTGGTCTGGCAGAGAACTTCTAAGTGGAAGGCAGGAGACCTTGTTCTACCTGCTGCTTCCCCACAGAAAGGGTTCACATCTGCAGTCTTCCCTCCCTGGGCCTCGGTTTCGCACTGCCACCTATATTCACAGGGGAAGAGATGAGCTCCCATCTCCCCAGGCAGTCTCTTCATTTGAAGATAACGTGAGTATGTGAATGTGTGCGCAGAGACGCATGTCAGCGGCAGCTTTGGTTCCAGGGAGCTGGCGCGGGGGTGGCGAGACAGGAGGGGAGACAGCAGGGGCCAGGAGGCGGGAGAGTCACGACCGCGGGTGGAGGGCCGAGGCGGCGGTGGAGGGGAGAGGGATGCTGAGCCCGCGCGCCCGCCCGCTCGCTCCCCCCGGGCCGCGCGTCGGCACTCACGCTGAGGGGAGAAGGCGAGCTGCCAGGGAGCGGAGAGGCGGGGGTGAGGCCGACGCTGTCGCCACCGCTGCCGGGCCTGGCCCTGCCGCTACCAGACCCGCCGCCTCCTCCCTTAGTTTCGTTTTCCCATAGGCAAGTCCGGGTCCGCCCGCCGCGCCGTCGCGCTCAGGTCCCGCCCTGCGGGCTGCGCGGTCTGATGACGTCACTGGACAACACCCCCCATTCTAAGCCCCTCCCCCTTCCTGGCCCTGGGAAAGGCCACTCAGGTCCTGGCCCGCCCCATCCCTCAGCCTGGAGGCAGGGCGCCTGCGCGGAAGAGCCTCCCGGGAAAGGATGCGAGAGTAAAAATAACCGAGTATCTCCTCTTCCGGCTCTGGGGAAGAAAAGCCGTACTTCATTTTACTTTCATAATCTTCATTTTGCAGATTAAGAACGAGTCCAGAGAGGTAGACCGTTGAGGTAAACGGGTTGAGGGCAGGAGCCCAGTGTTCTTGTTCACTGCTGTATCCCCAACATCCAGCCTATAGGCCACCCTCAACAGATGGTGAACCAAGGACGGAGGAAAGAAGGAATGCCGCCTATATAGCCTCTTACCATATGGACACAGAAGGCCCTCCATCTCAAACCCCTCTTGGATTTTCACACCAATGTGGCCAGAAGTCTGTTGGACGCCCTCACTCTGTCATAAATTCAAATTTTGCCCTATGTTCTTCTCCCATAAGCCCAATCTTTTTCCCAGTGAATGGCACTGCCGTCCATCCTGTTGTTACAACCAGAAATCTGAAGAGTCTCAGTCTTCCTTGTTCCTCAGAGCTCCTACTACTCTAATTGAGTTGACCTCCTAATTGTCTCTCAAATCTCTCCATTCACTTCCATCTTCATTGCCACAACTCAGGCACTCACCCTCTCTCACCAGGATTCCTCCAGTATCTCCAAATCATCGTGCCTGTTTCCAGTTGTGATCCCTCTAATGCATTTTTCTCAAAATCAAAGTGATTTAAATTTTTTTTTTTTTTTTTTTTTTGAGACAGAGTCTCGCTTTTTTGTCCTGGCTAGAGTGCCATGGCATCAGCCTAGCTCACAGCAACGTCAAACTCCAGGGCTTAAGCAATCCTTCTGTCTCAGCCTCCCGAGTAGCTGGGACTACAGGCATGTGCCACTATGCCTGACTAATTTTTTCTATATATTTTTAGTTGTCCATCTAACTTCTTTCTATTTTTTTTAGAAGAAATGGGGTCTCGCTCTTGCTCAGGCTGGTCTCGAACTCCTGACCTTGAGCAATCCTCCCGCCTTGGCCTCCCAGAGTGCTAGGATTACAGGCATGAGCCACTGTGCCTGGCCTAAAAATTAAATCTGATCCTGTCACAACCTATCAATGATTAAAACCCATCAATAACTTCCCTCTGTTCTTAGGATAAAGCTAATATCCTTAAGGTGGCCTACAAGTCCCTCCAGTGTGACCCCTTCTTCAATTGTGTTTTGTACTCCTCATCCCTTAGTTCTCCCCATCCTGGTGTTAGGATGTTAATAAACATCTCTTAAGGATTCATCCCCCTGCCTGGATCCTGTTTCTCCCTGTCTTTGTGTGGTTAATGTCCACTTATCCCTCCAGTCTCAGTTTAATGTCCTTATATCTGGAAATCTTTCTTGAGCCCACAAGTCTAGGTTGGGATCTCCTCTTAGCTCCCATAACACTCTGTCCTTCCACTATCAAAGCACTTACCACAGTGTTGTGTAATGGCCTGTTGACTCACCTGCCTCCCCTACTCAGTTGTAAACTCTGTACAGGAAAGGTTATGTCTGTCTGCACTAAATTCACAAGATTTTGCATAGTGGCTGGTGGTAGGTGCTCAATGCACTGTGGGAGTGTGGAAGATGAATGAAGGTTGCATGATGTGCTCAAGGTCACAGAGCTAGGAACAGAAAACAGGCATTTAACCCAGTTCTCTATGGTTCTAAAGCTGAGTATCTACTTCACTTAGTAGAATGGGAAAATAAAATTAAAAAAGAAAAAAATAAATAAAGAAAAATAAATAAATAAAGCTGAGTATCTTTCCGCTTCACCAAGGCTTCTTAACAAATGTTGTCACCTTTGGTAATCTTGTGAAGCTTACGGATGCGTTCTCAGAATAATAATTTGAAGGGTGTAAAATTAAAGGTATGTGATTACAAAAGAAATGAATTATTTTGAGAATGTTAACATATTTAGGAAATTTAGTGATTTGTTTTAATTTTGTTATAAAGCATTAAATAAGGAGAGAATGCATTCTAAATATAGGCAAGTTGAAGTTAAATTTTATTCTTCAATAAATATGAATGTATCCAATGAATAGTGCTGGAATAACCAGATAAATTTAGGGGAAATATGAACCTTGACTCTTACATTATCCTACATGCAAAATTAAGTCAAGATGGATCATAGATCTAAACATAAAATCTAAAACAATAAAACATATAAAAGGAAACCTAGAAAAATATATTTGCAGCCTCAGGGTAGACAGAGATTTTTTTACACTGGACCCAAAGAGCATTAATCAAAAAGAAAAATAATGATAGAATGAACTTCAAAATAAAAGGCTTCTGCTCATCAAAAGACACCACTAAGAAACTGAATAGGCAAACCACAGACTGAGAGGAAAACATGTGAACACAATACATATATCTGACAAATGACATATCCAAAAATATATATAGAATGCCCAGGAATAAAAAAAACAGAAGTTTCCAATTCCTGTCAAAACGGAGAAAGCACATTCCATCCTGTTTGTCCCACTTAATGCAATTTAAAACCTTGGACAGAATGCATGGAACAACTACCTGAGGATTTTGAAAAGTAAACGGTAGCAGGATTATGGGGGAAGGAAACTAGAAGTCAAAGAACCACCAAATCAAGGGTGAGTTTCCCAATTTTCCCCCCTCTGATATCTCCCAGAATAGAATGAAAAGAAGCCTAAAATGTACATTTTTTGCACAACAATGTGAATATAATTAACACTACTGAATGGTACACTGTTAAATTAGGCCTAAATATGACTCTGTACATAGAATGCTGCAACTTAATGTAACATGTAAACAAATTGTAACCCAAATTCGGAGTGTATTGTTTTAAAAAGTAGCTGAGTTTTGACTAATCGGATGATCATAGCAGGCAAGCTTTCAGCCAGTGACAGGCTGGGACTGGCAAAACATGTCCGAATAAGTCAAATACCAAACTGTAACCAATCAGGCTATTTTTGTACATCACTTCCTTTTTCTATCTATAAATACTGCCTGCCCGCATTGCTAGTTTAGGGTGCTGCCTGATTCATGAATTGTTTCTTTGCTGAAATAATCTCTGCTAAATTTAATTTACCTAAAGTTTTCTTTTAACAACACTTAAAAATGGTTAAGATGGTAAATTTTATGTTATGTGTTTTTACCATAATGAAAAGAACAGCCATAATCTAAGACTTAAGAGTGAGGACTCTTACAATGAATGGAAAGATTAGTAAGTCTCTGCAGAGAAATAGAAGATAATAAAAATGAACCAAATGGGAATTTTAGAATTAAAAAATTTAGTGTCAGAAACAAAAATTTCACTAGATGGTCTCAGTAGCAGAATTGAGATGGCAGAGGGAGAATTACTAAACTTGAAGAGAGATCTATGAAAAGTATCCAACCTGAAAACAAAGAGAAAAAAAGCATCAGGCCTCCAAAAGACCTAATGCTCATATCATCAGAATCCTACAAGGAAAGGGGATAGAAATATTTGGTGCAGAAAAAATATTTGAAGAACTAATTACTGAAAATGTCCAAAAGATGGCAAGAGACATAAATTTACAGAGCCAGCTCAGAAACTCCAAAATGGTAAATGCCCAGAGAAGTCCACTCTCCAATGCATCACATTTAAACTGCTGAAAACTGAATGCAAAGAAAATGTCTTGAAAACAGCCAGAGAAAGTTGTTAGAATCAAAATGGAGTTACTTGGGTTAAAAAGCCTGACAAATAGAGCCAGGAAAGCCCATAAAGGGAAGGTACTCATGCATAAATGCCTGATAACAAGCGTAATCACAAAAGACTGCAAAAGTCACAACCTTGCACAAAGGCCATCACAACCTAACAACAATTACAATACTTCTGGAAGGACATCTGCCCAGCATCTGCCTCTCCGGCCTCCAACTGACACCAACCTTGTTATTGATCCTTGTAGCCGAGGATAATCATCTCAAAACAATTTTGTAATCCTCTTTATTTTTCCTTAAGAAATTTTTGTCTTGGCCAGGTGTGGTGGCTTGCACCTGTAATCCCAGCACTTTGGAAGGCCAAGGCAGGAGGATTGCTTGAGGCCAGGAGTTCAAGACCAGCCTGGGAAAGATAGTGAGATCCCGTATCTACAAAAAAAAAATTTTAATTAGCAAGGAGTGGTGGTGCATACCTGTAGTCTTAGGTGCTTGGGAGGCTGACACAGGAGGATCTCTTGAGCCCAGGAGTTGAAGGTTGCAGTGAGCTATGATGACACCAATGCACTCCAGCCTGGGCAACAGAGCAAGAATCTTATCTTTTAAAAAAAAATTGTTTTCCTTTGCCTGCCTAAATATGCACATGGTTTATTATGGCACCCACATTCCCATTGTAATGCCTATTCCTAAATAAATGTCATTTTCTTTTAGAGAGTCTCCCTCTCTGTTTATTATTTAGGTGGACAAAACTATGCATCACATATATGGGAAAACAATTAGAATGACTGTGGATTTCACATCAGAAACCATGGAGGCCAAAAAAGTAGTGGGAAAGAATGTTTAAGTCTTGAAGGAAAGTAACAGTCAATCTGGAATTGTATATACAGTGAAAATATCCATCAGGCATGAAGGCAAACTAAAGACATTCTCAGAGGAAGGAAAACTAAGAGAATTGATCAACAGCACATATTTTGTAAAATAAAGGATCAAGGAACTTATTCAGGCTGAAAAGAAATGATAACAGAGGAAAACTAGAAATGTTAGGAATAAAAGAAAAGCAATAAAAATAATAAATAGCTAGGTAAATATATAACAGACTGTTTTTCTCCTTTTAAGTTCTTACAAATATACATGATGGTTGAAAGCAAAATATGTAACATTGTCTGATGGAATTTTCAGTGTACGTAGATGTAATATCTACAAGAACTACAACATAAATGTGGGAAAGCATAGGGACCTATAAGGTTATAAGGTTTCTACAATCCACTGAAAGTGGTGAAATATATATTCTGTGAAAAGTTATACATAAATTAAACAATTTTTGGAATGGCAGAGTGAGGACCTCTGAAAATATAATCCTCGATAAAAGCAAGGAGAATACTAGCAAAACTGTCAAAATTGGCAAGATAGAATTCTGGGAAGATGGCAGAGTAGGAAGCACCAGCAATTTGGCTTCCCACATAGACAAAAATTACACTGGTAGAACCTGTCCAATGTCATTATGGGACTCCGGAGCCTATTGATGGCATGCAACATCCAGAGGAAGGCAACAATGGTAAATTTCAGTTAATTTTGGTCCATTTCAGCTCCTAGCACAGTAGCAGTTACTCATCCCCCACCACTGAGCCACATGGCAGGCAGCTGTGCACATGTTCCTGGCACAGCTGGCAAATAGCTTATGGGAGGGAGCCAAGGTAGGCAAAAAGGATTTTGTCCTTCAACTGTGAGTAATCTGTCCTCTGATCATTGATTGCTACTTCTGATCACAGAGGTGCAAACAAAGGGGTCTTGTGTGATCAGAAAATTTGCTTGCACCAGCCACTCCTGTGTGCCTCCCCCCCACCTTTGTTGCAACCCTCTCCACCTCTGGCTGAAGTGACTTCCAGAGGACTTAAAGGGATGATGCCCTTTTTACTTTTCCCCTTAATTTTTTTCCCCTTTTGAGACCCAGACATTAAAGACTAAGGCATTCCAAAACAATTGCATATATGAGGAAAATTAGAAAGTGACCATAAATGCCCTGGGAAAGGCTCAGAAAAAAACCTGATTAAGATCTTAACTTTATACTTGAAGCTGATCTTGGGCACAGAAATAGCTTATAATAATAGTAGTAGTAGTAAGAATAATAATAAAACAAGTATAAGAACCCTGGGGCAGGCCGGGCACGGTGGCTCACGCCTGTAATCCTAGCACTCTGGGAGGCCGAGGCAGGAAGATCGTTTGAGGTCAGGAGTTTGAGACCAGCCTGAGCAAGAGCGAGACCCCCGTCTCTACTAAAAAATAGAAAGAAATTATCTGGACAACTAAAAAATATATATATAGAAAAATTAGCCAGGCATGGTGGCACATGCCTGTAGTCCCAGCTACTCGGAGGCTGAGGCAGGAGGATCGCTTGAGCCCAGGAGTTTGAGGTTGCTGTGAGCTAGGCTGATGCCACGGCACTCTAGCCTGGGCAACAGAGTGAGACTCTGTCTAAAAAAAAAAAAAAAAACCCTGGGGAAGGGAGAGAATACACTTTCTAGAGTTACCACCTTATCAGATTCAAATGTCTAATTTTCGACAAAAATTCACAAGGCATACAAAGAAACAGAATAGTACATTCAAAGGAAAAAAAAATCAACAAAAACTATTCCTGAACAAAAAAAAGACCTGATGGTAGATCTACTAGATAAAGAGTTTAAAAACAACTATCTTAAAAATGCTCAAAGAATTAAAAGAAGATGTGGAAAAAGTCAAGAAAACAATGTATTAACAAAATGGAAATATCAGTTAACACATAGAAAACCTAAAAAGAAATTCTAGAGCTGAAAATACTATAACTGAAATAAAAAATTCACTAGAGGATTGAAAGTCAGATTTGAACAGGCAGAAGAAATAGCAAATTTGAAGATAAGACAATGGAAATTATTAAGCCTGAGAAACAGAAAAGAAAAAGACTGAAGAAACATGAATAGAGTCTAAGGGGCCTGTGGGACACTGCCTAAGGGGCCTCTGTTGGTACGAGCAGACCATTGTGAGAGCATTAGAAGGAAAAAAAAAACTATTTGAAGAAATAATGACTGAAAACTTCCCAAATTTGACGAATGTAAACATCTAAGAAGCTTAACAAACTCCAAGTAAGATGAACTTAAGGAGACCCATACTAAGACACATTATAATCAAATTTTCTAAAGACAAAGAGAATATCTTGAAAGCAGCAAGAGAAATGCAACTCTTCACATACAAAGGATCCCTAATAAGATTAAGAGAACATTTATCACCAGAAACTTTGGAGGCCAGAAAGCAATGGACCAATATATTCAATGTGCTAAAAGAAAAAAAAAAAAACTGGCAACCAAGAATTCTACATTTAGCAAAACTGTCCCTCAAAAGTAAAGGAAAAATTAAGACATTCCCAGATAAACAAAAGCTGAGGGAGTTTGTTACCACTAGATCTGCCCTTCAAGAAATGCTAAAGGGACCAGGTGTGGTGGCTCACATCTGTAATCCTAGCAATTTGGGAGGCCGAGGTGGGAGGATTTCTTGAGGCCAGGAGTTCAAGATCAGCCTGACCACGAGCAAGACCCCATCTCTACAAAAAATAGAAAATTAGCCAGGTGTGGTGGAATGCACCTGTACTCCCAGCTACTTGGGAGACTGCGGCAGAAAGATTGCCTAAGCCCAGGAGTTTGAGGTTGCTATAATGAGGCTACTGCACTACAACCCAGTGGCAGAGCAAGATCCTATCTCAAAAAAAAAAAAAAAAAAAGAATGCTAAAGGAAGACCTGCAGGGTGAAATGAAATGACACTAGACAGTAACTTGAAGCCATATGAAGAAATAAAGATTACAATGAAAGTAAATACATGGACAATTATAAAAGCTAATATTATCATAACAAATACATTCACTTTTTATTTTCTGTGTGATCTGAGAATACATTAATAAACAATTATTAGTCTAAAAGTATTATTTTAAATTTGGTTTGTAACTCAACATTTTGTTTTCTATATAATTTAAGAGACTAATACATTTTTAAAATAGTTTATGTTTGGGGGCACACAATGTATAAAGTTATAATTTTATGACATCAACAACCAAAATGGGTGGGGATGCAGTTGTCATGGAACAGAATTTTTTGAATGTTATTGAAGTTAATCTGGTATAAATTAAAATTAGAGTATTATTCCCTTAGGATACTAAATGTAATTCTTATGGTAACAACAAAGAAAATAGCTATACACACAAAAATAAATGAGAAAGGAATTTAAACATTTCACTACCAAAAAAAATCTATAAAGCGTAAAAGACAGTAATACAAGAAATGAAAGCTATAAGGCATATAGAAAACATACAGCAAAATGACAGAAGTAAGTCCCTTCCTCATCAGTAATTATTTTAAATGTAAACAAATTAACTCTCCAATCAAAAGACAAAGATTGGAAGGATGGGTAAAAACACAATTATATGGCATCTACAAGAGACCGACTTTAGATCCAAAGACACAAATACATCGAAAGTAAAAAGATGGAAGAAGATACTCCATAAAAACAATAACCAAAAGAGAACAGGGGTAGCTATACTAATATCAGACAAAATAGATTTTAAATCAAAAAAGATTATAAGCATGGACATTGTATATTAAAGGCTCACTATAGCAAGAAGATATATAATGGCAAATATTTTCACACCTAATGACAGGTCATCAAAATATATGATGCAAAAACAGAGAATTGAAGGAAAAACAGACAGTTCTACAATAATAGTTGGAGACTTCATTACCCCACTCTCAGTAATGGTTAGAACAATCAGACAAAAGATAAGTAAGGAAATACAGGACTTAAGTAGCACAATAAATCAATTAGATCTAACAGATCTAATACAGAACACTCTACACAACAGCATACACATTCTTCTCAAGTCCACATGGAACATTTTCCAGGATTGCCCATATGTTAGGCCACAAATTACATCTCAATAGATTTAAAAATATAGAGATCATACAAAGTATCTTCTCCAACCACAACAAGATGGAATCAGAAATCAATAAAAGAAGTAAAACTCAAAATTTCAAAAATTTGTGGAAATTAAGCAATACACTCTTAAGCAACCAATGGCTCAAAGAAAAAATAAGAAAGTTAGAAAATACTTAGAGATGAATGAAAATAAAAACACAACACACCAAGACTTATGACACACAGTAAAAGCAGCACTAAGGAAGAAATTTATAGCTATAAATGTTTATGCTAAAATACATGAAAGATCTAAAATCAGCAACTAACTTTACAACTTAAGAAACTATAAAAAAAAGGGCACATTAAGCCAAAAGCTAGCAGATAGAAGGAAATAGTAAAGATAGAGCAGGGATAAACAAAATAGAGAATAGAAAAACAGTAAGAGAAAATCAATGAAATCAAAAGCAGCAATTCAAAAAAATAAAAAGGATTATAAGAAAGTACTAGGAACAACTATATGCCAATAAATTGGATAACCTAGATGAAATGGATAAATTCATAGAAATACAAAACCTACCAAGACTAAATAAACCACAAAGAAATAAAAAATGTGAGTAGACTTATAACTAGTAAGTAGACTGAATCAGTAATCAAAAAATTTCCTGAAAAAGAAAAGCCCTAGACCTGATGGTTTCACAGGCGAAATCTACCAAATGTTTAAAAAAGAACTAATTCTGCCATGTGTGGTGACTCACACCTTTAGTCCCAGCACTGTGGGAGGCCAAAATGGGAGGCTCATCTAAGGCCAGAAGTTCAAGACCAACCTGGGCAACATAGCAAGACCCCATCCCTACAAAACATGAAAAATTAGCTGGGATTGTGGCCATGCACCTATAGTCCCAGCTATTCTGAAGGCTGAGACAGGAGGATCACTTGAGCCCAGAAGTTTGAGGTTGCAGTGAGCTATGATGACACCACTGCACTCTAGTCCAGGTGACAGAACAAGACCCTGCCTAATTTAAAAAAAGAAAGAAAGACAGAAAAAAAGAAAAGAAAAGTAAGAAGAAGAACTAATTCTAATCCTTCTTAAATTTTTTTCAAAAAATTGATCAGGCCCAGCATGGGGCTCATGCCTGTAATCCCAGCACTTTGGGAAGCTAAAGCAGGAGGGTCATGTGAGACCAGGAGTTTGAGACCAGCCTGGGCAACATAGCAAGACCCAGTCTCCACATACACAATTTTTTTTTTTAATTAGCTGGGCATGGTGGCAATCACCTGTAGTCCCAACTACTCAGGAAGCTGAGGTAGAAGGATTGCTTGAGCTCAGGAGTTAGAGGCTGTAGTGAACTATGATTGCACCACTGCATTCCAGCCTGGGTGACAGAGCAAGACCCTGTCAAAAAAAAAAAAAAAAAAAAAGGGAAAGAAATTTGGCAATATGCTACAACATTGATGAAACTTGAGGACATTATGCCAAGTGAAATAAGCCGATCACAAAAAGATAGATACTGCGTGATTCCACTTATATGAGTTACTTAAAGACAGAAAGTAGAATGGTGGCTGCCAGAAACTGGGGGAAGGGGAAGTTATTTTTTAATGGGTATAGAGTCTCAGTTTCACAAGACGAAAAGAGATATGGAGATGGGCGGTGGCGATGGCTGCACAACATTATGAATGTATTTAATGACACTGAACTGTACACTTAAAAATGGTTGGAAGAAAATTTTGTGTTATGTGTATTTAATGGCAATAAAAGAAATTGAAAACAAACTCAGCCTAGTCCCAAGCAATAATATCTGTGGGGGAAAAACAGTCAAAATCAACTTTTTCAGAACTCTGGAAAATAACGAAAGGCTTAAAACAATTTAAAAAGTGCTTATTCTACAAAAATGGCTGGATCTCAGTAAGAACAGAGGGCTTCGTGGTATTTTAACTTGTACTAATTCCACCCCCTTTTTGCCAACTCCATGATAACATTGAAATCCAGCAACCCTACAACTACGGTAGCTGTGAAAACCAGGAATATAACTGCCATTGGAGGGGACAAAAACAGGCTTTAGCTCCCCAAAAGCCCCATCCCCAGAAAATTTGTCAGTATTTGACCTGTCTGGCAGCTCTCTGAGAAGCTCCATTCTTAGGGCTTGTCTTTATTTTACCTACCTCGGGCCTCCCTCTGTGCAAACACGCCTATCTGCGGAACGTTGTCAAAAATACTCAGTGGCAATTGTATAACATTGCAACTACCTGAGGTAGCACTACCAGTTGTTCCTAACAAAAACCTTAACAAGAAAATCTCAGGGATAAAACACCCACAGGGGGCTCAAAAAAACCCCAGAACATTCCTAAGTGTCTAGACAGCCACATGCATGTGCAGGGCTATGCAGATGCCCAGGAAAGACCTGAAAAAGCCCCAATCTGTCACTTTTGGCTGACCTTGAGGCTCTACACAAGCAGGAAATGAAGGCTAAGGCACAGGTGTAAACTCATGCCAGAGCATTGAAGCCATAGCCCAATATGCACACAGAGGCCCTCAAAAAGGGCTGGGAAATTTGTTGTTTCAGGCACTTAAGTAAATCTATCCAGTCATTAGGCAAATACCAAGCAGAGATTCAGTAGCCATTCATGACAAAGAATACAGACCACAGAATTAGTCCCAGAAAGTGACCAATAAAACAGCAATACAAACAAAGCTATGGGAATCTGATTTCCAGAGTTGCCACATTATTTTAAATGTTTGGTTTTCAACAAAAAAATTAAGAGACATGCAAAGAACTGGTAAAGTATGGCCTACGCACAGGGGTAAAAAAAGTAATCAATAAAAATTCTACCTGAGGTAGCCCAGACATTGACCATATTAGGCAATCAGTTATTATAATGTGTCCAAAGAAGTGATGGAAACTATGTTTATAAAATTAAAAGAAAGTATGAGGACAATGTCCCATCAAATAGAGAATATTAATAAAGAGATAAAATTATTTTTAAAATACCAAACAGAACTAAATTGTGTTCCCCAAAATTCATATGTTGAAGCCCTAACTCACAACATGACTGTATTTGGAGATAGAGCTTTTAGGAGGTAATTGAAGTTAAATAAGGTCATAAGGATGAGGTCCTAATCTGATAGAACTGATGTCCTTATGAAAAGAGGAAGAGATCTCTTTCCTCTCTTTCTCTCCTCCCCCTATGCATGCACACACTGAAGCAAGGCTATGTGAACACACACAGAGAAGGTGGCCATTTGCAAGCCAGGAAGAAAATCCCCACCAGAACCTGACCATCCTGGCTCTAGAACTTTGAGAAAACACATTTCTGTTGTTGAAGCCACCCAGTCTATGGTATTTTGTTATGGCAGCCCTGGCTGACTAAGACGGGGCTCACTAGCAGATTTGAATTATCAAAAGAAAGAATCACAAAAGTTGAAGTCAAATGAGATTATCCAGGCTAAGGAACAGAAAGAAACAATAATGAAGAAAAAAGAAAAAAGCCTCAGACACCTGGGAGTCACCATCAAGTGTACCAACATACACATAATGGGAGCCCCATACAGACAGGATAGAGAGAAGAGCAGAAATAATATTTGAAGAAATATTAATAATTGCCAAAAACTTCCTAAATTTGCTGAGAAGCATTAATCTACAGATACAAGAAGCTCAGTGACCTTCAAGTAGGATAAACTCAGAGATTCACACTCAGACATATCATAGTCTGAGTGTCAAAAGACAAAGAGAGAATCTTGAAAGCAACAAGAGACTCATCACATTTAATTCTTTTTTTTTTTTTTTTTTTAGATAGAGACAGGATCTCACTCTTGCCCAGGCTGGTCTCAAACTCCTGATGTTCAAGTGATCCTCCCACCTTAGCCTCCCAGAGTGCTAGGATTACAGGTGTGAGCCACCACACCTGGCCTGCAATTCATCACATTTAAGGGAGCCTCAATAAGATGCATAGCTGCCTTCTCATTAGAAACCATGGGATCCAGAAGGTGATGGGATAACATATTCAAAGTGATGAAAGAAAAAGATCCTTAAAACCAAGAATTCTATATCCAGAAAAACTATCTTGCAAAAAGGAAGGCGAAATAAAGACATCTCCAGATAAGCAAATACTGAGGGAGTTTGTCATTGTCAGACCTGTCTTACAAAAAACACTGAAGAGTCCTTTCGGCTAACATGAAAAAACACTAGACAGTAAATTGAAACTACACCCAGGTAACAGAGCAACACTCTGTCTCAAAAAACAAAAAACAAACAAACACACAAAAAAAACAGGAACGAAGCTATAATGAACACTCTCACCACTGCCATTCAAATCCTACTGGAAGTCCTAGACAGTGCAGTAAGGCAAGGGGAAAATGAATACAATTGGAAAGGAAAGAAAAGTGTCCTATTCACACATGACATGATGTCTACATAGAAAATCCCAAAGAATCTACCAAAAAAATCTCCTAGAATTAATGTGAGTTTTAAAAGATCGCAGAATTCAGAGTTAACAGATAAAAACCAATGTTTATATATATTAGGAACTAACAATTAGGAATTGAAAAAATTTTTTAATATAATTTATAATATCTTCAAGAGAGTGAAATAATCTCACATAACTTGTGAGGATATATCTGCTAAAAAAAACCCTACAAAATGTTGATGAAATAAATCAAAGAAGACCTATAGAGAGAGACATAACACATTCATGAAATGGAAGACTAAACAATTAAGATGTCAATTATCTCTAAATGACCTATTGATTTAGTGCAATTCCAGTAAAAATCCTAGCAGAAATTTTGGTATCTATAGACACGTTGATTCTATTAATATAAATTTATGTGGAAAGGCAAAGGAACTTGGATAGTGAGAAACAACTGTGAAAAAGAATAAAGCTTGAGGGTTCATACTCCCTGATTTTAAGACTTACTATAGGCTGGGTGTGGTGGCTCATGCATGTAATCCTAGCAGTCTGGGAAACTGAGGCAGGCAGCTTGCTTGAGCTCAGGAATTCGAGACCAGCCTGAGCAAGAGCCAGATCTCGCCTCTACTAAAAATAGAAAAATTAGCCAGGCGTGGTGGTGCATGCCTATAGTCCCAGCCACTTGGGAGGCTGAGGCTAGAGAGAGGCTGAGGTTGGAGGATCCCTTAACCCCCGGAGTTTGAGGTTGCCGTGAGCTACAATGACATCATTGCACTCTACCGTGGACAACAGAGCAAGACTCTGTCTCAAAAAAAAAAAAAAGAAAGAAAGAAAGAAAGAAAGAAAGAAAGAAAGAAAAGATCACTATAAAGATACCATAATCAGGCAATGCAGTGCTGGTAAAGAAATAGACACATAATGGAACAGAAGTATAGAGTCCAGAGATAGACCACACAAACATGGCCAATTGCTTTTGGACAAAAGTGCAATGGCATGTCAGTGGAGAAAGGGTTATCTTTTTTAGCAAATGGTGTTGGAACACTAATATCCATCTAAAAAAAAATACCTTGAACTAAACTGAAACCTTATTTAAAAAATTAAACCAAATTGGATCATAGATCTAAACGTAAATTGTAAAACTATAAAACTTTTAGAAGATAGCAGGAGAAAATCTTCATGACCTTGAGTTAGACAAAGACTACTTAAATAAATCACGACCCATAAAAGAAAACATTGTTAAATTGGACTGCATCAAAATTGAAAACTATTGTTCTGTAAAAGACATTGTTAAGAAGATGAGAAGAGAAAGTACAGACTGGGAGAAAATATCTGAAAATCATTTATCCCACAATGGACTTGCATCCAGAATACATAAAGAGCTCTCAATATGCAACAGTAAGAAAACAACCCAATTTTCAAGATGAGTAAGAGTTGAACAGATAGTTCACCAAAGGAAATACAAGCACTGGAAAATATGCTTAACATCATTAGCCATTATGGAAACGCAGATTAAAACCCTGGCAAGATACACACCTGTTAGAATGGCCAAAAATTTTTTAAATTTTTTTTATTTCAGCATATTACAGGGGTACAAATGTTTAGGTTATATATATTGCCTTTGCCCCACCTGAGTCAGAGTTTCAAGCATGTCCATCCCCCAGACCGTGCACACCGCACCCATTAGGTGTGATACACCTAGCCCCTCCTCCCCACTCCCTTCAGCCCAACACCTATTGAATGTTACTACTATATGTGCACATAGATTTGATCAGTTAATACCAATTTTATGGTGAGTACATGTGGTGCTTGTTTTTCCATTCTTGGGATACTTCACTTAGTAGAATGGGTTCCAGCTCTATCCAGGATAATACAACAGGTGCTATATCACCATTGTTTTTTGTGACTGAGTAGAATTCCATGGTATACATATTCCACTTCTTATTAATCCATTCACATATTGACGGGCACTTGGGCTGTTTCCATATCTTTGCAATTGTGAATTGTGCTGCTATAAACGTTCGAGCACAGATGTCTTTTTTATAGAATGTCTTTTTTTCCTTTGGGTAGATGCCCAGTAATGGGATTGCTGTATTAAATGGTAGTTCTACTTGTAGCTCTTTGAGGTATCTCCATACTACTTCCCACAGAGGTTGCACTAGTTTGCAGTCCCACCAGCAGTGTGTGAGTGTTCCTATCTCTCCACATCCATGGCAACATTGATTGTTGTGGGACTTTTTGGTAAACGCCATTCTCACTGGGGATAAGTGATATCTCATTGTGGTTTTGATTTGCATTTCCCTGATGATTAGTGATGCTGAGCAGTTCTTCATATGTTTGTTGGCCAGAATGGCCACGATTTTTTTAAAAGCCTGACAATACCAAGTGCTGGAGAAGATGTAAAGCAACTAGAACCCTTATACATGCTGGTGGGAATGCAAAGTGGTACAGGCACTCTGGATAACAGTTTGGCAGTTTTTTATGATAAAACTTAAACATATACTTACCTTATGACTCAGCAGACCCACTTAACTATTCATCTTTAGGTAAATGAATTTATTCTCACAGGAAAACCAAATGTTTATACCAGCTCTATTCATAATTGTCGAAATCTGGAAATAACTCAAATGTGCCTCAACAAGAGAATGAATAAACAAACTGTATATAATTATACAATGGAATATTTATACAAGCAATAAAAATGAACAAACTATTGACATATGCAATGACATGAAAGAATTTCAAATGCCCGGTGGAAGAACGCAGGCTCCAGTGGTTACATACTGCATGATGTTTCTGCAACCTGTCTGTGCAACTTTTAGGAAAGGACAAAAGTCCTGGGACAAAGACTAGGTCAGTGGTTGCTAGGGCTTAGGAATAGGAGGAGAGTTTGACCACAGAACAAAGAGGAATCTATTTAATATGAGGGATTGTTTAGGGTGATGGAACTGCTTTGCATCTTGACCGTGGTGGCAGTTACACAGATCTATACAGGTGTTAAAACTTATAGAATTGTACACCAAAAAGTCAGTCTAACTGTATGCTATTTGTTATCAAGAAAATGTAAATTAAAACCACCACAATGAAATACCACTTCACACCCACTACAATGGCTAAAATTAAATATACAGACAAAACCAAATGCCGACAGGGGATGGAGCAAGCGTAATTCCCACACATTGCCGTGGGAGTGTAAAATGGTAAAACTATTTTGGAAATCACTGTGGCAGTTCCTCATGAAGTTAAATATACACCTACTCTGTGGCCCAGCAATTTTACCTCTAGGTATTTACAAGAGAATGAAAACATATGCACACAGAAAGGCTTGTACATGAGTGCTCATGGCAGCTTTATTCATAACCACCTCAAAAATAAAATACTGTACAAAAAAAGCTAGGCACAGAAAAGTCTATATTCTATGATTCCGTTTATATGAAGTTCAAGAACAGTCAAAACTAATCTGTGGTGATATCGGAACAATCATTGGCTCTGGGACAGAGGAACTGACCAAAAAGAAGTATGAAGAAACTTTCTGGGGTGCTGGAAATATTTTATACCTTGATTGATTTGGTGGTTACACAGGTACATACGTTGTTAAGACCCATGGAATCATTCACGTAAGTTCTGTGGTTTCGCTGTATGTAAAATTTAGCTCAATTAAAAAATGTAACATATATATGGGGTTTATGCGTGAGAGAGAGAGAGAGAGAGAGAAAGAAGGCTGTTACTTAGCTTAAATAAGAAAATTACATTGTGAGATGGTCTTTGACGTGCATGTTTTGTTGGATAGTCAATCAATTTTTAATTTTTGTTTCAATGGACATAAATATCAAAAATCCCCTTTCATAGATTCAAAACCTATTGTCTCAAATAGAATTAAAGCTTCTAGAGTATTTTTTTAATCAAGGCAAGAATAATCCTTTTTCAAGGAATGTAATAAATCGCCAAGGATTTTTTAGTTAAACTCCAACTGTATTTTTTTTTGTCCTAAGATCAATGAATTCATCTTCAGTTAGGAATTCATCTGAACATCTTTGATGCTGTTTATATAAGAAAGAAATGGATTGCATATATGTGGTTCAACTTAGAAGTCATCAAGATAGAAGTAGCTTTTGGAAGACTCCTGAAGTGTTCCAGAAATTTACAGATTTCTCTTTTAAGAGAAAATGACAGAGAATTTTGTATTACAACGCCATCTTAGAGAAGCATATCCTCCAGCTTTTTCCTTATCGACCACTTAACCAAGAATGTTTTTAATTTTTTCAGGAACATCCACAATGTTGACTTCATAACATTGAAATGAAAGGCTCAACTTGTTCACGTGGTTAAAAGTATCTGCCAAGTAAGCCAACACGTCGATAACATTTTTTCTCATAATATCCCAAGCGTGGATTTTCTTTTCTTTCGTTCTTGTTTTATTTCAGTTAAAGTAAAACTCCTGCCCATAGTTTGAAAAGGCACTTCAAGGCATATTCTCATGAAGGTCAACAAAATTCTGTGTGGTAGACGAGCAATTCACATTTGGCTCTCCCAGCTTGATGAAAAATTTGTAAATATGTTTGACTCAGAGACCTGCCTCTGATAAAGTGGATGACGTTATGGCTGTTGACAAAACTTCTTTTTCAGTGTTGCTTGAAGAATCTTTGTTGTCAGTGCTTGTCTGTGTAAAAGAACAATAATGATTCCCATGTGAAGAGTTGCTTTCTTATTAAAGTAGCAAAACTAGATGCATTACCAAGCATCGCAGGGGCTCCATCTGTGCGGGGTATGAAGGTTTTCTTTCCAAAGTTTTGCTTGGCATAAAATCCTTTTGCCATTTCCAAAATGTTCACAGCCTTTGTAGTTTCCAAGAGGACTCACAAAATAAGAATTCTTCCTTGATGGCATCAGCATGCATACAGAAAACAGAAAGAGGGAGCTGGCTGCATTGAGGGATGTCTGTTGGGAGACAAGTCTTACTTAGATGCCCTTTCAGACTGGGCAGATGTGAGGATGTGAGATACTCTTCAATTTTTCTGATGTCATACTTTGGTTCACATTAATTTTTACACATGCATACACACCCCCACTCTGCTTTTTGTGCTCCATAACATTCAATAATGGAAGTGAAACAATATAATAAATGATTTTCATTATTCATCCTTTTCTTTGACATTTCATTTTAAATTCAACTTGTAAAAAACATACAAAATCAAGCTAAAATAAAAACTTTGATTCAATTTACTTGCTTTAACTTTTTGATTTTGAAATAATCTCAGACTTAGAGAAAAGTTGTAAGAATAATACAAAGAATTTCCATATATCCTTGACCTAGATTCCCTAATTGCTAACATTTTACCATATTTACTCTATCATTTTCTCTCTACATATACACATATATGTCTCTTTATATATACATAGTTTTCTCCATCATTATTTTATACATACATATTTATCTCTATATAAATAGACATGTTTTTATGAACAATTTGAAAGTAATTATGGGCATGGTGTCCCTTTATCCCTATATATTAAAGTGTTTGTGTCATAAAAACAAGGACAGTCTCTTAACCACAGCATAATTATCAAAATTAGGAAGTTAGCATTGATATGATACTCTAATCTTCATTTCGTGAAAGGATCATACATGCAAAGAAACCCCCAAATGCAGACGGAACTGAGAAAACAATGAATGAGGCAGACAAATCCAGTTTGTCAGTAAAAGACGATTTATTGGGGAACTTATGGACAGAAGTGTGGTCTTGCACAGCCGCAAGACAGATCTCAGACCAGGGCGTATATACTACAGGAAAAGGGTATATGTGCTCTATAGGGAATGTGTAGGACAATTAAAGTTGACCTTCCAGGAAAAGACAAGAATGCTATATATGTCATAGCCTGTAATTTGTGTGATAACGTAAGGGCAGGATTTCTGGTAAGTACATGCACAAGTAAGAGTAGATAAAGCAGAAATCTTAGAGGCGTTCCAGGAACTGGTGTTATTCAGAAGTCAACATGGCAGATTACCATCCAAGATGGAGTTACTTTAGCCTCCACAAACCTACAGACTTTACTTATATTTCACCAGTTGTCCCATAATGTCCTTTGTACTAAATAATAAAGGGACCCATTCAGGATCACACATCAAATTATACGTAATGCCTCTTTTGTCCCTTTTAATCTGGAACAGTTCCTAAATCTATCTTTGTGTTTTATTATCTTGATATTTTAAAAAATGTATTTAGTAGAATGTCGCTCAATTGGATTTGTCTAATGTTTCCTTGTGATCATATTGGAGTTATGTTCTTTTGGTAACAATACCACTGGAATGATACTGTGTCCTCCTACCAGTAGGGCATGTTAGTTTGCACTATTACTAGTGATGTTAACTTTGATCATCTGCCTAAGGCGGTGCCTGTCAAGTTTATCCACTATAAAGTTACTATTTTTCCCTTTGCAATAAACAAGTATTTTGAAACTATTCAGATGTTGTGTTTCTCATCAAACTTTTGCCAACTAGTTTTACCATCCAATGATAACTCTTACCTGAATCAATGTTTATTGTGATAGCTGCTAAATGGTGGCTTTCTAACGCCATCGTTCCTTCTGCCTTTATTAGATGGCATTCTATTGTAAGTAAGAACATTTCCTTCTCCTTAATGTATGCATGTATATGAGTAGTATGTGTTTACGATAGTCTTAGGTTATCATACATTACTACTGTTATATAATATTTCAAGTGACATTTTGAAACTCAACTTTTGTATGGTTTTTCAGTAAATTGTTTTCATAAACTTAATGAGAAATAAGTAATTTGTATATTAAGTACAATGATATTCAAGAAATAAATATAACAATTTATAAAACAAGGCAAGATTCACACTTTAGCTGAGGTTTTATCACCTTTAACGATTTTTAATCCTCCAGTAGACATGTGCCTATCAGAATTGTACGGCAGCAAATAGCTCAAGAGTTGAATCCTTCCAAGAATCTGACTATTGTTGTACATGATGTTGAACTGCTTTCTGTGCCTTCCTAGAAAATAACAGCTCTTGTTTTTTATATCATTCACAGTTTTTTCACAGTTTTTATTGTCATATATATTACACCACACAATACAGTGCTATAATTATTGATTTATATAATCTTATGTTTTTAAGGTAGTTAAGAAATGATAGAAGTATAGAAAAAAATACAGAATCTTTTATATTAACCCATATATTTACCACTCCTCATTTCTTCCTGTGGATTTGAGTCATTTTCTGGTGTTATTTACTTTCAGTCTAAATGACTTCCTTTAGTATATCTTGTAAGGCAGCTCTCTCTGTAAGCAACAAATTTGCTCTGTCTTTATGAAGAATGTCTTATTTTAACCTTCCTTTTCGAAGGTTAGTTTTGCTGGATATAGAATTTTTCCTTCAGCATAGTAAATATGTGATTCCACTGTCCCCTGGCCTCCATTGTTTCTCATGCGATGGCGGCCATTAGTCATATTGGTGCTTGCTGTATGGGATCAGTCCTTTTTCTCTTGCTGCTTTCAAGATTTTTTTCTTTATCTTTTAATAGACTATGATGTGTCTAAGTGTAAATCTCTTGGTATTAGTCTTGCTTGAGTTTTTGTTGTTGTTGTGGTTGTTGCATACTTGGATATATAGATCCATGTTTTTATCAAATTTGGGAGGTTTTTAACCATTATTTCCTTTTAAAAATGTCTGCCTTTTTCTCTTTTTCTTTTGGGCACTTCCATTAGACATAAGTTGACATGCTTGATGTTATCTTACAGGTCTCTGAGCACTGTTTATTTTTTCTTCATTTTTTTCTTTATGTTCTTCAGATTCATTAATTTCTATTAGTATATATTCAAATTCACTGATTCTTTCTTCTGCCATATAGTATAGAATCTGCTGCAAAGCCCCTCTAATGTATTTTTCATTTAGTTATAGTACTTTTGGTGGTAAAACATACATAACATAAAATTTATCATTTTAATCATCTTTAAATGTATAGTTCAGTGAATTAAGTACATTCACATTGTCGTGCAACCATCATCATCTATCTTCAAAGCTTTTTCCATCTTCCCAAACTGAAACTGTACCCATGAAACAGTAACTTCCCATTCCCCTCTCCCTTCAGTTCCTCGTAACCACCATTCTACTTTTTGTCTCTATGAATTTGCTTATTCCAGGTACCTTGTATAAGTGGAGTCACACAATATTTACCCTTTGTGACTGGCTCTTTCCACTTAACATAATGTCTTCAAGGTTCATCTATGTTGTAGTATGCATTAGAATTTCCTTCCATTTTAAGGTTAAATAATATTCCATTTTATGTATATACCACATTTTTCTTTATCCATTCATCTGTCAATGGGCACTTGGGGTGATTCCGCCTTTAGGTCATTGTGAATAATGCTGCTATTTATACATGTGTGTGTAAATATCTGTTCATGTTCCTACTTTCAGTTATTTTGAGAATATACCAGAAGTGACATTGCTCAATCATAGGGTAATTCTATGTTTAATCTTTTGAGGAACCACCATACCACTTTCCTTAGCGACTATACCCTTTTACATTCCCACCAGCAATGCATAAGGGTTACAATTTCTCTATATCCTCATCAATATTTGTTATTTTCTGTTGTTTTGAATAATAGGTGTGAAGTGGTATCTCATTGTGGTTTTTATTTGCATTTTCCTAGTGATTAGTAATGTTCAGCATCTTTTCATGTGTTTATTGGCCTTTTTTATATCTACTTTGGAGAAATGCCTGTTCAAGTCCTTTCCTTATTTTCAAATTAGGTTGTTTGTTTTGTTGTTGTTGAGTTGTAGGAGTTCTTTATATATTCTGGGTATTAATCCCTTAACAGATATATGATTTGAAAATATTTTCTTCCATTTCATGGGTTGCCTTATCACATTCTTCACAGTGTTCTTTGATGTACAAAAGATTTTAAATTTGATGTCGTCCAACTTACCTATATTTTCTTTGGCTGTCTATGTTTTGGGTGTCATAATCAAGAAGTAATTGCCAATTTCAATATCATGAAACTTTCCCCTTATGTTTTCAAGTTTTACAGTTTTAACTCTTAAAACTATAAAACTATATATATCCATATTTAGGTGTTTAATCTATTTTGAGTTACTTTTTGTATATTGTATTAGGTAAGCATCCAACATCATTCTTTTGCATATGGATACCTAGGTTTCCCTGTACCATTTGTTGAAAATACTGTCCTTTACCTGGTGAATGGCACCCTTGTCAAAAATCATTTGACCATATATGTGAGGGTTTATTTCTGGGCTCTCTACTCTTTCCACTGGTCTTTATGCCGCCATCACACTGTTTTGATTACTGTAGCTTTGTAGTAAGTTTTGAAAACAGGAAGTGTGAGACCTTCAACATTATTTTTCTTTTTCAAGGTTGTTTTCATTACTTGAGATCTCTTGAGATTCCATATGAATTTTAGGATAGATTTTATTTCTATTTCTGAAAAAAAAAGTATTGTGATTTTGAATCTGTAGATCACCTTGGGTACTTATTATACCATTCAACTCTAGAATATTCTTTAGTTTCTTTTAAATTGTTTCTATTTCTTTATTGAGAATCTCTATTTGTTAATTCATTGTTGTCACACTTTTCTTTAATTCTTTAAACATTAAATTCCTTTAGTTCTTTGACCATAATTATAATGGCCTCTTTGAAGTCTTTGTCTGCTAAATTCAACATTTGGGAACACTCGATTTCTATTAACTGCTTTTTCCCCCTTGAGTGTGGGTCACACTTTCCCATTTCTTGGTGTGTCTTTTAATTTTTTTGTTCAAAATTGGACATTTCAGATACTGTCTTGTAGCAACTCTGGATTATAATTATGTCCCTGCAGTTTGTTGTTTTCGCTTTTTTTTTTTTTTGAGACTGTCTGTCTCTGTCACACCAGCCAGAGTACAGTGGCGTCATCATAGCTCACTGCAACCTCAAACTCCTGGGCTCAAGCGATTCTCTTGCCTTAGCCTCCCAAGTAGCTGGCACTACAGGCGTGCCCCATCACGCCCAGCTAATTTCTTCTATTTTTAGTAGAGATACGGTCTCGCTGTTGCTCAGGCTGGTCTCGAACTCCTGACCTCAAGCAATACTCCTGCCTCCGCCTCCCAGAGTGCTAGAGTTACACACGTGAGCCACCATGCCCAGCCTCTGCTATTATTTTGTTTGTTGTTTTTCTGCTTATAACTTTGCTGAGCTAAAGCTATGAAATTTGTCTCTCCTGTAGTGCGCAGCTGCTGATGTCTCTGATTTGTTTTGTTATTTTAATTCTTATTTTTATTTCTGACTTCCTAAGGATTGCCCCATCTTTGTGTAGCTTAGTGGTCAGCCACTGACTGGACAGAAGTTGTGCTCAACCACCTCAAGCCACTAAGTCTTCGTTGTCTACTGATAGAACTGTGTATGAGTAGGGGAGTGCATTCAAAGTTTGGACCATTTTCAATTCTTATCCAGCTTTTAATTTCTGTTGGGCCTTTTTTTTTTTTTTTATCTCTGCCACACATGCATAGAACCTTAGGGTTGGTCAGGAGTATGTAGCTGACTCGGGTGGGCCCTCTCTGTGCATACGTGCGGCCTTAGCCTGAATGTGCTTGCCCCACCAAGAATACAACCTCAAGCTAGTAGAGCCACTGGCCTTCCTCACTTGCCCGCATCTACAACTGTCACTTTCATCAACAGTGCTGCTGAGTGTGGGCGCTGTCCACTGCTCAAAATTGAGGGAGCCCCCATTGACCACAGAAAAGAAGTCGCTGGTCCTGACAGCCTGCAACATCCTAGCAGAACCTCTCTGTCAACCAAGAGGAGGAGGAGGAGCAGCCCCAGGCCAAAACACCACAGATTCCCACTATTCTTACCTGAAGTTCAGCAGCTTTTCAAGCACAAATGCTTCTGAGATTGTTGTATGACTCTGGTTGATTTCTAGAGCACTGAAATGGTTGTTTTCATCAATCTTGGTTTTTGCCAACTATTGTTTTTGTCAGTAGTTTCTTTTGGGGAAAAGGGATATGCCGATCTCCTCACTCGGCTGCACCCAGCAGTCTTGCCCCCAGTTTACTTTTTTTAAATGTTTAGTATTTTTTAAGGGAAAATAATATATAAATACCACTAGTATAACACACTATGTATTCACACCTTTACTTCAAAACACAATATAGAAAAAGGGAGTAAAAAGGGGAAAGTAAAAGAAGGAACCTCTGCCATTTGCAGAACTTGTAACTCTACATATGACCTGTATCATGTGCTGGCAATAACAAGTTATCTTAATACCTTGTAATAGTCACTTCAACCATTAGACATGTTTGAAATTGCCTTGTCCACATTTGTGGATGGTACATGTGTTCATGTTTCGGTGATGCTGGCTTGGGGACTCTCATGAGGTTGCCGACAAGCTGTTGGCCAGTCAAGCCTTCTGCGGGTTTGACTGGGCTGGAGGATCCACTTTCAAGCTCACTCGTGTGTCTTAGTCACAGGCAAATGCCTCTATTCCTCGCTGAATCCTACATCATTCTGGGTGGCTATTTGTCTAGCTGAAAAGCTACAATCCCAGCCTCCCTTGCAGCTAGGTGTGACTATATTACTATGTTCTGGCCCATGAGATGTAAATAGGAGTTGTTGGATGGAACTTCTGGGAAGTCTTCTTAAAAGAAAAAGACAGTTGCTCCCTTAGTGGTTGCTCAGGCAACCAGTAAGGATGATGAAAGAGAAAGACAGAAAGAGACTGAGTCTTCAATAACAGTAGAGCCTCCCTTCAGTGTCCTTTATGTGGGGAGAAAATGGATTGTTTAAGACTCCGTATTAGCCTAACATAATTCTGATATGCATACATTTCAACCTCACAAAAAGCCTGGAAGGAAAGATTTTATTATCCTCATTTTATAGGAAAGGAAATCAGCAGATAGATTAGCTGACTTTCCCACACTCATATGAACAGTAAAGGTGGAGCAGAAGCGCAAATCCAGGTGTGTCTGACTCCCCAGCCTGTGCTGAGGGCCACGAGACTTCATGCTTGCCTTTCGGCACGGGCAATCTACGTTTCTGCAATAGCAGTAACAGTAGTGACAGCGATAATAGCAACAGCTAACACTCAAGGAGCTCTTGTGAGGTAGCCGGCACTACGCTATTGGTTATATACTTATAATTTCATTTAATTTCACTAATTTAATTTCACTTAATTTCATTTAATTAATAACTTATAATTTCACAACCGTCTCATGAGGCAGGGGTTATTGTCCCCATTTAACAGATGAGGAAACCGAGGCATAGAAAATTTAAGTCATTTGCCCATGGCTCAAGCAGAGACGTAGGTGGCCAAGACATGAGCTCACGTATACTTTAGAAGTGACCTCTAGATAAGGGGTGGAAAATGGATTGGAGATGGGAAGAGCAAAGACTAGGGGCTCAGTCAGAGGGCTGTTGAAAGATTTCGAGAAGAAGGGAAGAAGACCCAAGCACTTGCTCAGTCTGTCCCAGGAGCTGACTTCAGGATGTGTGACACGTGTGCTCTGAGGAAGCTCCCTGCAGGACAGGTCCTCTGCAAGATGGGGAGGAGGTTGAGGATGTGTTTGTCTCTCTCCTCCCTGGGCTTTTAGGGAGCTCTCTCCATCCCCTCTTGTCTCTCACCTACTTAGCCTCTGGGGTGTCCGCTGTCCCAGTCTCATCAGAATTTGTGAAAGGGAGAGGATGCGTGGAAGGGAAGAGCTGATAAACCCATTTGCTTTAGAATGTCATGAACTTAAAGGAGAATCCTCAGTGGGGTGGGGATGCGGGGGTGGACAGGAGAGGGGTAAGGGGCGGTCAATCAGCGGCTCAGCCTCCAATCCTGACACTTCTGTCTCCCTTCATTCCCGTCAGAAGATCCCTTTCCAACTTCACGGAATAAATAGAGACCATCGGTAGAAATAGTCCGCAACTTCCTCTACCATATTTTCAGACTTTTCTCTCCATCTCTGTTCCATTTCTTTTCTTTCTCCCCTCCAGAAATATAACTAGTGCTTATTTCTCTCTCACTCCCTAACTTCTTGTTTTGCCTCCACTATGCCACTAAAATTGCTTGTCCGATTGCCTCCTGGTTGCTAAACCCATTGGTATTTTTAGATCTTATCTTACTTGACTGAACAGCAACCTTTGGCCCATTCAACCAACCACTCCCTACTTCTTGAAACACTGACTGGCTGTATTAGTCAGTGTTCACCGGGAAAACAGAACCAACAGGATGTGCATATATAGGGAAAGATTTATTATAAGGAATTAGCTCACACAGTTACGGAGGCTGACAAATCCCTAGATCTGCAGCTGGCAAGCTGGAGACCCAAGAGAGCTGATGGTGTAGTTCTAGTCCAAAGCCCTGAGGCTTGACATCCAGGAGGAGTTCCTGTTGCAGTTTGAGCCTGAAGGCAGGAAAACAACAATGTCCCAGCTCAAGGCAGTCAAGCAGGAGGAAATTCCCTCTTACTTGCCATTTTGTTCTGTTCAGGCCTTCAGCTGATTGGCTGGGGCCCATCCACATTAGGGAGGACAATCCACTTTATTCAGTCTGCTGATTCAAACGTTAATCTCATCCGGAAACTCCCTCACAGACCCGGACTAATGTGTGACCAAATGCCTGGGCACCCTGTGGCCCAGTCACGTCAATGCGGAAAATTAGCTATTAATATTTCACTTGCCCGCTCAGATATGTCACCGCTTACGTCTCCTACCTCTTGCCTCCTCTCTGCAAGCTGCTCCCCTTTACCGTCCGTTATCCTCAGGGTCTGTCCTGGGAAGTTTTTCCCTCTTCCCACTCTCCTTGGGGGACTTTAGCTCCTCTCATGACCCCAATGACTGTCTACACTTCCACGAGTCCCACATTTGTATCACCAGCCCAGCTCTCACCTCTGAACTCTCAATTCTGTGTTGAGAAGCCACAAAGTCCTTGTGACTGATACCACGTCCTCCACCCCAGGGCAGTAGCTGCTTCATGTCCCGACTTCATAAAGTTATGTAATGGGGCATTTCCTTTTGTCACAAACGTCAACGACAATGCTCACTTGAGTATGTATGGCACATGGGAATATTCCCACAACAGCGTGAGACAGGTCTTGAAGCAACAGCTCTCCTGCCCCAGCACTTACATACTCTCCCAGCTAGGGATTGTTCATCTCAACAACAGTGGATGCTGGAATGGATGTGGGTCTGGTATCATGTGGCACACTTAATCACGGGTGACATTCGCTTTTTGGACATTGTGGAAGAATAAATTCTCAACTCTGCCTAATCTAGGATGACTTTAATGACTTCCATCCATTGCTATGGAAGATGATGCCCAGAAGACCATGAGGAAAAACTAAATGTGTGTGGACAGTGGAGGAGAACATATGAATTAGCATGCAGGGGGACTTGGTAGCCACTCCATGCAATTTTCTTTTTGGCATCTTCAAACTCAACAACCCCCAAACAGAACTCACGTTTGCCCACCATCTTTCCCCAGACATTTTCCTCTCCCTGAGTCATTAATATTTCAGTGAACACCATTGCTGAGATTGTTGTCCAAGGCAGAAATCCATGGTCAGCCTTAACTCCAGGCTCTCCCTCTCCCCCACATCTAACCAATTATAAATCTAGCTCAATACACCTGCTAAACACCTGTGACACCCTCCACTTCTCTCCACCCCCACTGCCAGTGCCTTAATTCAAGCCATCCAATCTCTTGCCTGGGCTTCTGCAATTGTCCTGCCCCTCACACACCCTCCACACAGCAGCCAGAGCACTCCTCCTACAACACAGGAAAATGTCACCCCACCTTATGGCCTTCAATGGCTTCCAACCGTTCTTAGGATAAAGCCCTAACTCCTTAATAGGGCGTGATCTCTTCTTCGGCTTTATTCTCCACTTCCAATTTGTGTGGCCTTGGGCAACTTACTTAAGCTCTCATTGCCTTCCTTTTCTCATCTATAAAGTGGAGATAATAACAGGGCTGTTATGAGAGTTCATTCCTCTAAAGTGCTGGTAACAATGCTCCACAAAATTCATTGCTCTATTATTAGTTAACATTGTCGTTTCTCACCAGAACTCTGCAATCTAGCCACACAGAATGCCTTTCCTTGTCAGCGGCCGTGGGCTCTCTCACCGCCACACCCTCCCACTTCCTGTCCCCTCCCAGTGCTACCCTGTTCCTACTCTTACTTTGCTGACGCTAGTCTAGTCGTCCTTCAGGTCTTAGCTTAGATGTCACGCGCCCCAGGAAGTCTCCTATGCTCCTCAGTCTGGGCTGGGGCCCCCTCTTCATGCTTTCTTGGCCCCAGGACTATTCCTACGTAAACACTGGTTACTCCGTGTCCTCCACAGGACAAGCTCCATAAGGTCCCCGACGATGTCTGTCCTTTTCAGAGTTGTAATCCCAGGACCTAGCACAGTGCCTGGCACGTAGTAACTATTCCGTAAATATTTGTGGGACAAATGAATGAATGCTGAGAACTCCTTCACCAGGGGTTCAGAAGCTAGGTTCTCCTTAGAAGGGGTTGGGTAAGTCCAGAGGGCAGGGGAAGGTGAGCAGTCCTGCCCCTCACATTCAGGCCTCTTAAGGGGTTTCCATTCCCCGAATCTCAGGACCTGTGGCATAAGGGTGAGCAGCTTTTCCAGATGGGAGTAGGAGGGTAGCCATTACTGCTCTGTGAGGGTTGCACACTTGGAAACCAGTCACGTGACTAGAGACATTCACAGGGAAGCTGGCCTGCTCTCAGCATCGGCCCTCAGGCCCCATATTGTGATCTTGGAGTCGAGGTCAGCTGCCAGCTTCCAGCTCGTAGCAGGCTTGGGAGGGATCGTCCCCACAATCAGGAAGGATACGACTCAGGACAACCTGTGCCCTTGTGGGAAGAAGCCAGAGCTGGCTTGCATGGCGGGAACCTCTGGGTGGGGAGGGAGGGCTAACACCCAGATCCATGCAGCTCAGGGGAAGTGTGGTTCTCAGCATCCAGCACCGAGGCTCCAGCCCTGGAGAAACGCCCAGTGCCTCAGGCACAGAGCCTGTTGCCGCTCTCCTGTGAAGGATTCTGGAAGTGCAGGGGGGCACCGGACGGCTGTGCTGAGCAGTGAGGCTCTGCTATTGGTTACATCCCTTTCCTCCACCCTCTCCACCAAGCGTCCGTCTCACCTACATTGGTGGCTATGAGGGCTCAGGTGACTGAGGAAGGAAATGGGTGGCCGGTCCAGGGGATGGCATGGCACCTGTCATCTGCCTGGCCTCTGGGATTAGGTCTGGGCCCCAGCGGTGCCGATGGTCAGCAGCAATTTTGTTGAGAAACGGGGACTGTGAAGGCGTTGGTGATTCGAAAGGTGCCAGAGTGTGGTCTAGGGTCGTGGGAAGGGTTGTTCTCCACGCCGGTAGTGACACTGCTACCATCCTGGGACAATTCCAGAGCACTGAGAAGGAGACAGCATCCTTAGCCCGAGCAGTGACTTTCTCCCAAGAACTGGGAAGACCTGGGGCGAGAAGGCTTCAGGAATCAACTATGTGGGGAGATGCCAGAGATGTTCCGGTAAATGTTTAACTGGCTATTCAGGGCTGGGGAGAGCTCCGATTTGTGGCATTTGCCAATTTCCATGGTGTTGATTATTCCCACCATGGCTGATGGGAGCTACTAACATGGCCTCCCCAGTGAGGGGAGCACCACTGGGACAGGCCCAGGGGGGCCATGAGGTCAGGGGAACAGCCTCAGGCCAGGCATAAACTCACAAAAGCTCATGATCTTGAAAACCCGTCCAGCCCCCTCCACCACCAGGTTAAGTTTGGTATCAATATTAGCTTAGATGTCACATGCCCCAGGAAGTCTCCTATGCTCCTCAGTCTGGGCTAGGGCCCCCGTCTTCATGCTTTCTTGGCCCCAGGACTGTCCCTACTTAAACACTGGTTACTCCATGTACTCTGCAGGGCAAGCTGTGGCACACTGAGCTGTGCCTACCTTAGCTGTAGTGTCACCCGAGGCTTCCTCAGAGGTCTCCTGGGTGCCTGCCCTGGACTGTAGTGTAGAGGGGCAGGACCTATTCTCCACGCTGAAGGCCCACAGTTGCCAGAGATGCCCTTGAAGGCTCCTGGCTAGGGCTAGGCAGAGGCCCAGGAGGGCGTGATCTCTAAGGAGCTGGTCCCTGCACCCTGAGGACGGGTAAAAGCAGCAGACTGAGAAGGCTCGGGCTGCGCAAGCCCTAGAGCTGTGAAACGCCAGCTTTGGATCGTGGAGTGGGCCCAGCGTATCCTGCAGGCTCTCTGGCCTGGAGCTTGAGGAAGGTGAAGACACACCCAGTACCCAGTATGCTGGCCCAGGGGGCAGCACTGCGTAAACCCCTCCCACCGCATCTGGTAAAACCTTTGTGAGCCGATTTTCCCCTTTATTAGACACCTCATTAGAAGGTCATCTCACAACAGCTTTTTTTGTTTTGCTCATTGCCATACCCAACACCTAGAGCAGTACCTCATTAAAAAAAAAGCGGGGGGACATTCAATAACTATTGCTGACTTAAATTTATTGGGTATGTAAAGAGTACAAAGGCCAATGTACAACAACAACAACAAAAAGTCACACCAGGTTGAAGTACTCACAGAGCCTAAAGGGAGGTGGCCAGCAGGAACAGTGGGTGTAGAAACTGGATCTGAGCTGGGGATCTGGGTTAGAATTTGGTAAAGCAGCAGCAGCAGGTAGCCCATCGTGGGTACACGGATGCAGTAGTCAAAGGAATTACAGCATCTGTGTATTCGTTAAGTACCTACTAGGATTCATATGCTTTTCTAAACTGAACAATCAACTGAACAAGACAGTTCATTATTTCTCATCAACACAAGGTCCCATCATCTCCCCAGAGCCTCCTTCTCCTACTGCCTCAACTCGCATTTGTGGAAAATGCCAAAAAACTGACCAGGTGGGAAGTTTCCTTCTCTGAATGGAGCTAACTGGTGTCCACAACAAGCCCTTGGCCTCCTGTGGCCAATGGCAGCGTCCTGCTCAAATCAGGCCCTGTACCTACTCACAACACTGTGTTTCTGCGCAAGAGACAGTGATTCCAGGATTCTCCTGGTCTTAGATTAGGACCACAACTTAGACATTCCTCCTCTTATTTTCTCTGTCAGTAGAGCTAATCACAGGATTCATCAGAGGCCTGGGGGAATGAGCGTCAAGATAAACATCCCTAGGGCACGCCGGGTTTCTAGGTTATTCTTAGATATGGGGTGGAAAGATTCTGCCTGTAAAAAGCAAACAGGCAGTTGCAGAGAGCTGCCCACCCATCATCCCAGACACTCCTGTAGCTGTGGTGACTGCCTGGATGGTCACTCTCGAAGGAAAAAGTAGTGAGAGAAGAACTAGACATAAAGGAGGGAATTTAGGTCTTTCTATACAACAGCAGCTTCCAGAGAAACAGATGATGAGTATCCAGCTATCCAACCCACAAAGGACAAAGTCTCCCACCTTGGCAGTCTGATTGCTGGGATCAAGCACGCCTAGAGGCAGAGCAAGCCCTTTCTGGGTCAATGTAACCAGATGGATATGGGACACCTGCCACTCACTGCAAAGCGCTTCGCATAGCTGGCTGCATTCATCTGCTTAATAAAGCCAGAATATCAAACAAACCCGCTTTACCCAGTTTCTCAGAGCCCTGTCGTAAAGAACAAGCCTTTAATTAGAGCCAGACAGCATAGCAGTGGGGCTCAGCTATACTGTAGTTTGGCGCTGCAAGGCAGGAAAGTTACAATGTATTTTTCTGGGCAAGCAAAATGCAGAAGATGTTTAATAACAGATATCTCTCCAGGGAAGGAACATTATGTAGCCTAAGAGAAATAATGCAAGTTTGGGTTAATTTTTGGTTTGTGTCTTTTAAAAATAGAACATTCAGACTTTTGTTTGTGAGCAGTGCAATAATAACTGAGATATAATTATTCAGAGATGAAGAAAACAAGGCTCAGAGAGGTTGAGTAACTTGTCCAAGATTACAGTTACTAATAGCAGGGCTGAGATTCAAACCCAGCTAGTCTAGCTTTCAAATTTTGTTTTACTTATTATTCTTTTTAGTCTGTCTTTAAGAGCTCACTTTCTTAAACTCTGTGGAAAACTTGAGGGGGATGTGATGTTTTGAAAGAAGGGTTACAAGTCACTGTGTCCAGGAGCTGTGGAAGGAAACAGTCTGTGAAGTCAGTCTCTGCAGATGGCCTTCAGGCTCTTCAAGTCAAGATGTTTCTTCTTTAAGGATCTTTCCTTTAACCATGTGTGTACAAGAGTGTTAACTGCAGCATTGTTTTAAGAGTAAAAGGTTTGAAGCAACCTAGATTTCCATCAAAAATAGGCTAGAAAAGTAAATTATGATGCAAACACACAATGAAATAATAGCCAGGTATAAAAAAGAAACAGGTAGTTCTCTAGGTACTGACATGGAACTATTGCCAACGTAGAGCTGAAAAAAAGCTAAGGTACAGAATAGCATACCATTTGCCATTTGTGCAAAACAAATCTATATTTGCTTGTATGGACAGAGATCTCTGGAAGGACAATGAGGAACTGTAACACTAGCTGCCTCTGAGGCAGGAGGTGGGGGAGACAGGTGAGAGGCACTTCACTCTCCGTCCTTCTGTACCTTTGATTTCAAGCCATGTGAACACACTATTACCTATTCAGAAAATGTGCATCTGTACTCTTTTAAAAGTGAATTACAATATGTGAACTTAAAGACAGAATAAATAAAAATTTATATATACTCATGCAACCATATAAATGAAACACATGTTGGAGGAAACAATAAAGTTATTACATCAAGATGATAACAATCATTTCCTTCTCTATTTTTCCAGAATTTTTATGATGTGGTTATAATAAATATTCTTAAAGTATTTTCTGTATATTTAACTTACTTCCTCCCTCACTCTACCAGCATTCAATCAGCAATCATGGGGAGAAGCACAGAAATGAAGACAAGGAACTCTAGAATCCCAATATACATGGTATACTCAATAAAGAAAAAAGATCCATTATCCCTAAAAAGTTGGCAAGTCAATAGTTTCCAACACTTTATGAAAATACTTGGGGTATAGTTCTTTAACTATTAATATATAAAAGAATGGTTCTCCAGGTAGACAGTAAAAAGGGAGAGGGAAGCAAATCATTAAAGGATATAATGCAGTTTCACAATTCTGCTAGTGGGCTCCTAGTTTCAAATGACCATTCTTCAACTTCCTGTATATTCCCTCATTTCCATCACAGGTGACCAATATCACAGGCTGTCCTAAAATCTTCTATCTCCCAAATATCAAAACTGGTTTTCTTTCTGCTTAATTAAAAAGGGGAGGCAAGAGAAAGACAACTTAAAAAAAAAAAAGCACATCAAGTTCTCATAAAATCATTGCCCATGTGTTCATGACACTGGGTAAAACAGATTTGGAAATACCTTTAGAACACCAGCTGAAGAACAGGAACTCCCCTCGCCCCAAAACAAGGTAAGCAGTAGCTGCCTCTGCAATAAGGAGGAACCTGACAGTCAGGGGGTTAACAGAGCTCATCAGGTGTGGCCGTGAGCTTGGCTCAGCTTCTCAGGCCGACATTCACTTGAAGTCTATCATCTGATACAGTCACTTTCTTGGCTGTAATCTATGAGCTGCCAGTGTTTACTTGTGAGACTGTCTGTGAGCTGGAAGGGAAGGAAGGTAAATACACTAAAGCCCAGCTGAGCAACTGACAGGTTTTACATTTTATTTCCAGGAAATGACATACTATTTTCACAAAGAAAAGGTAAGCCATCCTCTCAAAATAGAGGCTGCTGTCAGGGACAGCCATGGGTATACCCAACCTGTTCAAAACAAATGTCAACAGAGGTGCCTCTGAGGTGTCAAAATAACAACAACAACAACAACAACAACAACTTTAAAAAACAAAACAGAACTCAAATAACCCATTCAACCCATTCAACCCATAGTGAGGCAGAGTCTGTGAAATACCCTGAAGCGGTCAGTGCAGTAAGCCCCAGTGGTTCTCCAGTGACGGGAGGGTGGGCTGACGTGGACGCTCAGTGAGGGAGGGCTTCCCAACTCAGCAGTCTCTGCCCCGCGTGGCTCCTCAGGTGACCTCCAGAGTGGCCCCGTCACATCCAGAGAATCCTCCAGATCATTCTGAGCTCCCATTGCCTGGCAGTCTTTCAAATGCCCTTAAAGCATGGTCTTCAGGACAGTCTCTTTGCTTTGGAGAGAAAGAAAAGGAGAATAAAGGAGGAGCCTGCATTTCCCTTCCTTGGCCATCCTTGCCCTCAGCCACCTTCCCACACAGCAGCCAGAGTGAATGGACGAATGTAGTCAGATCATGTCACTCTGCTCCAAGCCCACTCCCTACTCCTCTCAGACTGAGAGTTAAAGTCAAGGCACTTTCAAAGCCTACAAGGCCCTATGCAAACTGTCCCTTGCCCAGCCCTCCTCTCCTCATCTCCTGCTAACAAGTGTTCTTCCTGGATGGGTTCAACTTGCCAGACACCATTACTGCTGCCACTCCCTCAGACATTCCTTTACGAGACTCTGTCTTTCAGCCAATGGGGATGGACAATACCAGGGGATGCCTGCCCAGTGGGCAGATGGATATTCTTCAGAGCCTGGGCTCTGCCAGTTTCTCCTGTCCTATGTCTGGACCACCCATCTCTTAGCCTACAGGAAGCTGCCAAGAGCTACTGGCCATGTGGTCTGACCTGGGCTGATCTTCCCAGAGACCCTCAACCTCTCGAGGGTCCTGTCTCACAGATTCAAAAAAGCTGTGGTTCACAAACCTTTCTCCCCACCTCAGCACACCTGAAGGCCATGGCACACTCTCACTAGTAGCCTCTCTGTTCACTACTATAACAGCACGGGAGCTGGGGAATGTGGCTTTTAAAAGCCCCTGGGCTAAAAATCACTGTTTGAAAAGACCAATGAGATTTTCCTTCTAGATCATTTACTTTTTTCTTTTCTGAGCACAACCCAGAGAAACTCCTAGGAAAAGCAAAAAGTGAGAGTGCTAACACTCTTGTCAACCAACTAACAACTAATGAGAACAGAAGAAGCAGGAGGGGAGCAGCTGACAGAAGACTGCTCCCTCACCTCACCAGCTCCAGAGGGAGATTTCAGAAAGTCTCTTCCCTTCAGAAAAATCTCTTGTCAACATTGCAGAGAGCCACAATTGCTCCTGTGACAAGAATTACTGAATGTTTCTTATCTGCCCTGGCTCCAGAGCATCCTTTCTCCAACTCAGGACTCAGAATCCTAACATCCCCACCCTCCTCTCCTCTGGCCTCACCGAGTTTGCAAGAGATCAATGGCTAATTGGTCAGAGGCATCGCTCTTCCCACTGGGATATGGAACTTTAAGACACCAACCAGCCAAGGAGGCCTTAAAAATGAGGCTGCTCTTGGTGAAATTGGAGCACAGGCAGCCCCCTGCTGCCACAGGGGCAGGTCTCCCTCTCTGAATCCGTGATAACAGCAATCCCTGCCCAGGGCCCTGCCACAATGTCAAGACTTTGACGATCACAGGTGTGCCTATCCTAGTTCCCAGATCCTAAATTTGGTCCTTTTAAAAATTTTTCATGCACAGAGGATTAAACCAGCTTTCAACAGGCCCTGGAATATGCAAGGAAGGTTCGTATTTAAACTGAATTTTCTCTAAACTCACACTGCAGCCCAGTGAAGCTGTTGATGGCTCTGGCACATCTTTCCTTAAATCGGGTCTCAGAACCTCTGTCTGTCCCTAGAGAAAACCTCAAAGCTGCCCTCGCTGTGGTAACTACAGAAACTGAAATGAGTGCCAGAACTGCTCTGGTCGACGCATGCAACAGAGAGGCTGATTTGGTTTACTGCGTAGCCTCCTAGTGTTACCAATAAGGTGGAGAGGTACCTCTTTAGCTTTTGGAGAGGAAGAGGAGGAGGTGCCTGGTATTATTTACTCTGCGGAGCTAACTCTGTGTAAGGGGAGTCAAAGGTGAATTCAGGACACGGGGCTCCTCTTTCCCTTCCCAATGCTTCGCGAAGCACCTGCTGTGCTGGACTGCAGGGAAGGAGCCCAGGCAGTGGGCTGTGGGAAGAAAGCTCACGCATCCCCACTCCCACAGACTCAGCACACTTCAGCTCAAGGGCTATAACCTAATCTTGGTCCAATTTGGGTTCCCAGGTCACTGGTTCCTCTCAGAATGGAAAGTAAGAAAAAAACGTTCACAAGGCCTCAGTAGGTAATTTCTAAGCCTTGGCTGTCCTCATGCAAGTCTGGTGCCATGAGGACATCATGCCCTGTGTGAAGTACACTGGGAGGGTGGGGCAGTCACTGCTTCTCGTGCCTCTGTGTTTTGCTTGTGCTGTTTTCTCTGCTTGGAAAGCTAACCCCCTAGGGAACCTTAGGGCTCAGTTCAAATGTCACTTCCGCTGTGAAGCTTTCTCCCATACTTTACTTGCCCAAGCCAAATTAAGCGTCCCCTCCTCTGAAGTTTCATAACTTCAGCCTGTTGTGGAACTCATCACACTACCTACGTGCCTATCCTCACCAGACTGTGTGCTGAGATAATGCATTATTCGTCTCTATCCCGATGCCTAATGCAGTATTCCTATAAATGCTTATCGAGTGATGGGAGGTAAAAATGAAGAACAATGGAATTCTGGCAGAAATAAGTGGCTATTGGAGGTAAAAAAAAAAAAAAATCTGTGGGGGCTCAAAATTGGGTACAAAATCCAATAGCAGACACATGTCGGAAAAGTGGAAAACACTTCGGTTCCAAAGAACCTACTGAAGGCTGCCCCACCCTCCCACAGGTCAGCGTGTCTTCCTGTAACAGGCTCAGACACACTTCCTGTTCGGCACCTGCACTACCCGCTTCTGTGACAAGCCTGCTGCCTCCAATCTGGCTGACCAACCGAGAGCCAGTTTCATACCACAGCTGTTGCGAGTCAGTACCACATTCCTGACCCGAAGTGGCTGACTCTGTTGAAGGGCTAAGGCAAAGGAGTCAGTGGACAGAAGATCCTATTCTAAGCAGCATGGCCTTTTGGCCCTTCCAGCTTCTCTGGACTTAGAGAAAGGTACAACCAAAGAACACACACAAATGTGGCTTTCCAACGGCCAGGTGGAGGAAGCACCTGTAAGGGCAGTGAGCTGCTGGTTCTTCTCTGATGGGCCGGTTATGGGCGGCCAATTGACATCACAGCACTTTGGCTCTGAAGCTTTCCCAGAAGGCAGAGCCTAACTGGACTACTGAAGGGACTGAACATGTAATACCTAACTTGCTGTTTTGTTCTCTTTGTTCTCTAACCCTAACCCGTTTGGGTTAACCAATCCTTTCTACCCGTTAACTCCTTGTGCTTTGCCCCAGGACATATTGCCACAGAGACACTTAAGTCTCATGCAGAGTGGCTTTCTGCAGTTCCCAACACAAGAGGCCTCAAGTGTCACTTGGTTAAATGAACGGGTATTCACTATGCAAGTTCATTAAGGAAATTCACCCATCTCTTCCTCAATCTCTCTCTCTAACTGGAGACTTGTTAGGAAATACATGTAGGATTATATTTATATCTTTGGCTTAACATTATGCCCAAATTGTGTAACTGTGACTCATAGGTAGAACCTGTATATGCATTTTCTTTAGGCATTCTCCAAGTTGTTAATCTTTGACTTGTACACATCCTACTTACAATCATTATATACCCAACTGAAGGTTTTTGCAACACCTACATGGCAACTAAACTGTCTTGAGCAACAGCACCATCTAGTGATCAGTACAGCAAAACATCTGACTGTGTGTTTTCTAATCACATCTTTGACCTCCCACAACCAAGACACACATATTTAACCCCACCTTCCTGCTGTTCAAATAACAGAAGTTAATTCTACCTAAACTCTCTCACACAATCACTATCTTTAACTCCTTTTACTCTTTCCCATTTCTTCCACCTCTTCCTTAGTTCAAGAATCATTAATCTGACTCTCTCTTCCCCAACCAAAAAAAAAATTTTTTTTTACTGAAATCTGGAAGTAAATAAATTCTTTCTTGAGGGGTAGGGATTCTCATACTCACCTTTTCTTTCCCTAATGAGTATAATCCGTCGTTCTTTCACTTCTGAGCTCAGATTATCTACCATCTTATTAATGCAATTGTCCAGAACCAGGGAGCGGGTTTTGGACTCAATGTTCTTCCGACAAATGGGGCATTCTATCTTCCGCTTCATCCATTCATTGATGCAGTAGGAACAGAAACTGTGGGCACAGTTCAAGGTGACAGCCTACAATGGAAATGTGAACAACACATCAGGACCGTCACTCTTACTTCCTTGGGCTAGTTATGATCTCAAAGGTAGGACAGGAGCTCATTTTCAAGGCCAAATGAAAAGTTAACCACAATCCCATCTGGAGCGTTTACAAAGAGTGTTAGAATCATTCTTGGAGTTGGATTTTTTTTTTTTTTTTTTTTAGAAAGGGTCTCATTCTGTCACCCAGGCTAGAGTGCAGTGGCATGATCATAGCTCACTGCAGCCTCAAACTCTTGGGCTCAATCCTCCCACCTTGGCTTTCCAAAGTGCTAGCATTACAGTAGTGAGCCACACTGTATCCAGTGGAGTTGGAAAATTTTAAACTCCATGTTAAGACAACTCATTTCCTCCTTTCTCAAAGTTAAGGTCACAGACTCAGGCTCTAGGTAGGCTAATTTATCTTTTTTGATTCACCAACTCAGACCACACTGCCAACATGGGTTAGCCACCTTGCAAACAAATGTCACTGGACACAAGTAGGACTAGTAAGTATGTAAATGTTGTACATTTACATTACTAATTCGCTTATGAAAAACAAATTTATGTCCTACTAATGGTGAATTAGAACTTCAATTTTAATATATGAAGGGGAGTCCATACTGAATAGTCAGTGTACAGAATGACAGGAAGTATCATCCCTAAAAAAACTAAAAAAGTAAAATAATATAAAAGGCCATTAAAAAGGCTGGGCAAAAAAGGAATTAAAAAATGTCAAAAATGTAATGGGTTCACTGATAGTACCTGAACCTCTAGGCAGATTGCCTGTGAGGAGAGACAGCAGGAGAAGCCTGTATTGAGAGGCCCTTCTGAGTAATATCCCTTGTCAGATTTCTGCCAGGGTCTCTTTACTCCCAAGAATATAAACCATTCTCTTTGTTATTCTTGGTTATGTATATCTCCCACGAGACAACTTTTTCTGAGGCTCAAAAGTCCTCATTCCTGCTTTTAGGATAGCAGTGAAAAATAACATAGATATTATGTATTTTTCAAATGCCAGGTTGAACACGGAAAGCTAAGAAACTAGGAGACACTGTTTTTATGACATAACATAAACTCCAATAAAAGGACTAACAAGCTGTCTGATTAAAATGAAACATCTTGCTAAGACTGACTTTAAGCAGTTACCAGTAGAGTGAGTCAGGCACTATTCTATAAACAAAACACAGGTCAAGTCGTTTATCTCTTACACGTCTGTGCAGGTGCTCTGGGATGGTTAACTTGTCACCCATTCCAACCCCCACTCCTTGTCTTTCTCTACTAGAGTCCACAGGCCCTGCCAAAACAACACTGAGCATTCTTCAAAGTAGGGACTCATATGACTAGAAACTATGGGGGAAATTATGATCTGAAGTCTAAATAAATTCAGAGAAAAAGAAACAAGTCTGTCCAGGAGAGATTTTTCAGGAGGCTGATAGACCCAAACTCCCTAAAGACTGCCTGAGAAAAGGAAGCAGAGTGTATAAGTGTTTTCCTTTTTAAAGGAGTGTGTAAAGCACTGTCATTTAATAACCTGAGTTTAACACCTGTGGTTCTAAGATGAACTGGTCACAAATGGCAGAATATTTAAAAAATAAAAGAGCTGGTACAAAAATATACAGGATAACAAATGGCAGCCTAGGGGAGAGATGTTTCATTTTCATAAGGAGCCTCAGAGTCCCTGAAATATATTCATCTGGTCCCTGTATTCCCAAAGTGACCGCACATCAGTGACATTTACCACTCTGTTTAAAAGGCTGCACTATAAGCCTACTCTTAGCACTGTGCCCATTTGGAGTAAAGAAAAAATAGCTTTACTGAGCAGCTTTATTTTGACACTTCAAAAATCTAATGCCATGTGACCATGTTTCCCCCTAACAACAAAGACATAAAAACTTTATTACAGCTAAAAATGTTAATCATACCAAATAAATATTTAAGAACAGATGAAATACAGAAAAGGACAGTGAAGGGAAAGAAGACTAAAGAACAAATGAGAAGTGGCCATCTCTAGAGGTCACTTTGAAATCAAATAGCTATAACAAGGTCTTAGAAGAAAAGTCTCTTCAGAATGTTTCTCTGTAGCCAAAGTAGCCAGTATAGCCCAGACTCCATTCAGGGTTGGGAGAATACGACGGGGTGAGCAACTGTTCATAATTACCTCAATGAAATATTCTGAGCAAATAATACACTGGAGCTCATTCTCTAGCACATCATTCATGTGGCTGAGAACTTCTTCCTTCTGTGCTTGCACCTTCTCCTTCTCTTCCTGCAGAGACACACAACCCCACCTGTTATTCTGAGAGAACCATCAAGAATGCAGAACAGGACAAGGAGCAGGGTTAATTGTCTGGAATAGGATTCAGGAATCTTAATTAATAATCCATTCTGGTGCAGCAACATGAGAATAAAACCTTCCCTAAGGATTACTGTTTCTCAAGAATTGCTTTCTAATACAGAGTGCTAACTTCCTTTCTTCCCTCTCCCCACGTGCTATGGTCTGTTTGTGTTCCCCAAAAATTCTTATGTTGAAACTTAATCCCCAAAGTGATGGTATTGAGAGGTGGGGCCGTTGGGAGGTAACTAGGTCATGAGGGCTCTGTGCTCATAAGTAGGGTTAGTGGCCTTATAAAAGGCGCCTAAAGGAGTTTGTTTGCCCCTTCTACCACGTGAGGACACAGTGAGAAAACGCCTTCTATGAATAAGACAGCTTTCACCAGACACCCATCTGCCAGCACTTTGTTCTTGGACTTCCCAGCCTCCAGAACCATGAGAAATAAATTTCTGTTGTTTATAAGCTACCCAGTTTATGGCATTTTCTTATAGCAGCCTAAATGGACTAGAACACCACTTTTTCAGTATTTGCATTATAGGTTCTATCTCCTTCCCCCAAATTAACCAAAATGAGAAAAAATGAAGGTGGCATACTAATCTCACCAAACCCCCAAGACCAGAGAGGACATTAAGTATTCTATAGCAAGCTGCAGTTCAGAGGTGATATAAAATCATCCCGAACAATTAAAAACTCACTGGACAATAAAAGATACAAGGAACACTCCACAGAAGCAGGAAGCTTGAATTAGTTCTAAGGTCCCTGTGTTCTTTGTAGCTGCCTCTTCTATAACATAAAGATATACCTCTGGAGGAAGGAGGCTGGAGAGATGGCCTCTTGAAGTACCTTCAGGCTCCCTGCCCTATAATACTTGCCACTTCCCACTCCTTCAGAGGTTGAGGTTGAGGTTGATTCTGCAGTGCAATTTCCCTGTGCCCTCCCCAAGAGATCAGACTGGTTGAAGACACACTTTTTAGGGAGGATCCTAGGTATGCTCTCTTGAAGCAGACATTTATTTAAGTTAGTACCTTTTCCCCAAAACAAAGCATCAAGAGCCCCTGATGGGGAGAGGAAAAGCCATTTGGGGTATATTTGAGTGGTTGGCTCATTTTTCATCTTTTCTTTTCCAATCAAAGCAAAGACTGTCAGACTGCTTAGGGCAGTGAAGAGGGTCTGGATCCATTTCTAACTAGAGTCAAGTTCCCTGAAACCTTATGAATCACTGGGTTTAAAAAGATATAGTTTCTTGAATCCTGGGGACGAAGGTACTATGTGATTTCAACAGAGGATAAGTATATCAAACCAACTAAGAAAAAAGTCTTGTCTCTTCCTTTCTGTACTCAGCTATGTGGAATAGGGTGAGACAAAGTCAGACTCAAGTTGCAAAGTGGTGGTCTGCACACTCAATCTAGCCTGCAGAATTATTTAGTTTCGCCTTAGTGGTATTAAAAAACACACAAAAACCAAACTTGTTGCCAATATTTGAAAACTAGAATATTTCACATGAACATTTGGATTTCCATCTGCTATGAAAAAATCATGATCTGACAATACTTGGCTTACATTTCTGGATGGCAACAACTGGCTGAGCAGAGAACAGCTGCCTCCTGGGGTAGAGGGTGAGTATCCCCATCCAGTGAGCCACAGTCCTCACAGCTTTCTACCACATTCTCACACCCAGGCCACTTCACTCACCTTTTTTTTTTTGAGACACAGTCTCGCTCTGTCAGCCCCGGCAGAGTGCAGCGGCATCATCGTAGCTCACTGCAACCTCAAACTCCTGGGCTCAAGCGATCCTCCTGCCTCAGCCTCCTGAGTAGCTGGGACTACAGGTGTGCACCACCACACCCAGCTAAGTTTTCTATTTTTAGTAGAGACGGGGTTTCACTCTTGCTCAGGCTGGTCTCAAACTTCTGAGGTCAAGTAATCCTCCTGCCTCAGCCTCTTGGAGTGCTGGGATTACAGGTATGAGCCACTGTGCTCAGTCTTCACTCACTTTTATTACCTGTCTGGCCCTGGTGGGCATTTAAGTTTATAACCTCTAATTTAAAAGTTCTACTGATTTGACATAGGAAGGAATTACATGAACACATCAGGAGGAATTATTTTTTATTTTGACCACAACAGTCCTTAGTCTGTACCAGTGACACACCCTAAAGAAGCATCCACCATAGACAAAGGACTAGAATGCGGGTGCCAATGCCTTATTCCCAGTATTTCGTTTCTGAACAAAGGAAAGAAAAGATATTGTCTTACAGACTGAATCTTCTATAGGCTTGAATAATTTTATAGATTATTTCCCCTGAGGCAAGGAGCAGCCATAATTTCTCTCTTCATTCACCATAGCAACCCTTGCACTGTTGAAAATGCTGAGTTGCATGTACTAACCAAATTCTAAACCTCCATCTTCTTTCCAGTACCTTGGTCTGCTCCAGTTCTTTGTTCTTGGCTTGAATGATTGCTTCAAAGTCCTTCTTGCTGCGATTTAGCTCTTCCATTAGAGTCCTGTGCTGCAGAAACATAGCAGATACACACTCAGGATGAACTACACAGCATACTTCCTTTTAGCCACCTACATGCCTGCTTCCTTGCTCTAGTAAGTGATTTTCGTTCAAAGATCAATGAATTGGCAATTTCAAAATAATGCCTTCATTCCACCAGGAAATCCTACCTACTTGCTGCCTTTTTTTAGGGATGGGGGCAGATCGGGTAAGAGGCCACCAAATCCATAAGTCTGTCTGAAACTAACCCAACATTAGTGGCCATCCAAAGCAAATGAAGAACTTTCACTGCCTTCCAGAGAGTCTGATTCTGTAGGTTTGTCTTGATGCCCAGAAATATGCTTTTTTTTTTTTTTTTTAAAGGCCACCCAAGTAATTCTGGGAACCAGTGCTTAAGAACTAGTAATTATGAGCTACCCAGCACTAGGAGTAGCTTTTAAGAAATAATCAGGGGGAAATGGGATTCAGGGAACCCAGACAGTCATTTTCATTGACATGAAAAAGATCTTTAACCAATTTATTCTACAAATCACACACTGCATGTTCATAAGGCAATGCTGCCTGAACCCTCCCAGTGTCTTCTGGAAGATGGCATGCCCAAGAGCTAATAGCTCATTCAATGTGATGAACCGCCTACACCAAATGTCAAGAGGTTCCACATCTATGAAACATAATTTATGAGTTTCCTCATGCTTAAGTACAGCTTATACTTTAGAATTTCACCTCAAAACCTTTTTAAAAGAAGGCAGAATAAAGGGAAGTATTTTTGAAAATATATTACTCAAGAAACAAATTTTAAAATGTGTGGTCTCCCAGAAAAACCAGTTACATCAGAAGGCCTGGGTCTTCATCCTGACCACTAATTAGATGTATGGGCCTTAACTTTCTCATCTATAAATGGGAAGACAGATGCCCCCTCCTACCTCAATGCATATACGAAAATAAAACAGGTATGAAAAGCATTCAGAAAGTTTCTTAAGCTCTATTTAAATGCAAGTTTTTGTAACAGGTTGATAAAGAACAGCTTCAGAGGGACCAGCATGGTGGAACAAAAACCAATCACTGCTTCATCTGAGAGTGGCACGTCCCCCAGGCATGAGGGTACAGAACCATGACCTAGAAGTATCACATTTTAGGCCAATAAATGTATGGCCAAGTATTTCTTGATGATAGTGATTTTTCCTGACTGTCTCTGAAGAGGTTAAGGAGTTGTGGATGCAAGGTATTCACTGATGCCTCAGGGATTTCCAAGTAGAACTACCATATTCTTTTTAAGTCAATTTCAAAACAATATCTGAATATTAATTTAATAATGCTTCAAATGGGAAACATGCCTACTCTCCCACCCTAGAAAATAAACAAGCTCAAAAAATAAAATTCCAAAAAGACTTAACTAATTTTCACCTAGTTCTTTCCAAAGCTATTTGTGCAAACCGTAAGAAAATCAAGGCAGGCACCCTGTCACGCATACAAATAACTACGTGACTGTTAGCACTGTAAGACTGGAAGGTAGGTATGCAATAAAAGAATGTAAGGATAAATTCCTCTGAACAAATTCTTATGTAATTTGCTCACTTTTCTCAAGGAAATCTGAACCATCCCTCCAACCACCTGACTAAATGTGCAAACTACTCATCTTAATACATAAAGAAAACAAAGGTTTTAAAGATGTGAAAGACACATAAAAAATAATCAAATGAGTGGTCAAGTTAAATGAACTAAATTACATGCAATCTTTTAGGAGAATTTTATTCCTGTTAAATTTTACCCTTTTGTTAAGTAGATATGTCTTACTCTTGCTTGACTGTTAAACTGCACATTCTCAAACTGACCTAAAATGCTTAACTGGAACATTCTCAAATGGTTTTTAGATGGCTACAGCTCAGGGACAGTGAGGTAATGGAGGCCCTCGCAGGCCCTGGTGGCCAAGTCATAGCTCACATTTCCCCCCTGCTGCCCTCACCTTTCTGGAAGTGAAGCCACTTCCCCAGAGAGCCTCCTAATTGCTAAGGCTCCATTCCATCTTCACCAGAGCAACTTCCGCTCAGATGAAGATGTAAGTTTTCATGCTGAGGTTTGGCATGTCTGTGAGGATCCAAATCTCCAACCTGATGGTGTGAGCAGCTGCCACCTGCTCTGTTTACAGACTAGAGATGCCACAGAGGTATGAACTAAGCAGCAGAGGCAGCCAGTGGCCACATGATGCCTGGTTGCCCCCCACTCTATGGCCCACTATAATCTCAGTACTGTGGCAAGAGATAAGTTACCTCCTGCAGAGCCTGGGCCAGCTGTTGCTTCAGGTCCTCTTCTCCTTCCTCTTTTTCCAAGTCCTGCAAAGCCAAAACAAAATGGAAGGTTTCCCTGCAGGGATGGGAAAAAGGAACAAAATCCAGCAACAAGCAGAGCAGACCAGCTAGTGTGAGCATCTGGAAACAACAGGGTGCAGGGAGCAGATGGAAAATCTCCTGTTTTACTTCAAGCTGTTGGCAGTAAAGGACTTGAGCAGAGTTAACTGCTCAAATACCGCACACCTCAGGGCTGTCAGCTTCAAGTCACCACTCTGGTTACTCTGGAAAAACTACAGGCTAACAGTTCAAACCTCCTTCATTGGCTAATGCTATGATTCCCAAAAGGATATAACCTGAGAACTTCCGAGCCACCAAATGTCTAAACTCAGACAGAATCCCCCATGCTGTCACTCACAAGACCTACCATGTTTCTTCCTTCTATTCTGGCCAAACTGTCTCTCATTCTGAGTCTCATTATGATGTTTAGCCTATAAACACTGTTCCCCTCTCTCCTTACATGAGCTCATGCTGTATTCCCTCCATCAGCCCCCTCTAATGTAGACACCTTCCAGACCTTCATTAATCTATGTCCAGTACCTTCCACAAGAACCTCTGGGCCTTTCCCTCCTTACGAATTATTTATCCATTTAATATGCAACTTGAAATTGTTCTCTAGTTTACTACATTGACAGAAAACTATTCTCTGTTTATATTACGTGCATAATATATCTTGTCCCCTCAATAAGATAAATTCCTTAATGGTAAAAACCATTTAGTATCTTTATAATCACCAGAATTCTGGCAACGTGGGTGTTCAAAAAAAAAAACCTCTGTAAAGCAGCAAGGGTTGAACAAGCTTCTGAACAAGCAGTAGGAGTAGGATAAATCCCTAGGGCTTGGTGGGCACAGGGAAATGTGGCTAATAAACAAGGGACTAGATATGCTTCACAAGTAATTTATACATGACCCACTCATACCTAGGGAAATTCTCTAAACCAATCCTTTTCACCTTTAACATTTTGGTATCATAAAAAGATTCTGAAGCTACATCTTGAAACAATGCCCAGAACAGCCACTAATATTAATCAACAGAACTCTTGTTCCTGAACATGTTAGCCTTTAAAGAGAGTTCTGCTCTGGTGATGGTGTGATACCCTAAATATATAGAGATGAACCAACCTCTATTAATTTCAAGAACTACCCTAGGCTAGATAGGGGAAGCAAAAAGGTACACACAAGCAACCAGCAAATACCCTTAAAAAATCTATTTAATCCATGGCCCTTGCTAATACTACCAGTTCGAGGGGATAGCAGAGATCAGAATGAAATTTATAAATTGTTCAGAAATAAGCCAACACTACTCCTAGTTATTCCTTACCCTGAGCAACTCAAACAAAAGATAAAAGCTTATTCACTTCAGTTGTGATCGGCCCTTCTCAGTTCTAAGTCAACAATGGGGAATTCTTGACATTCAATATTACCCAAGCAACTGGGTGGGAATAAAACATGTGGTTTCTGCCAGATGGGAAATGACATTTTGAGCAGGGACAGGATCAGCTCTAGCCTAAAGCTTTACGCAAGAGCTTGTCATTTAAGTAAATGACTCGGGAATGGGAACACATTTGGTCTTACCTTGACACAGCTAAGACAGTCATTATTTTACCTTCCTACTGGAAGGTGGCTTATCACTCAACCCAACAATGCATTCATGGCATACCTTTCCCCTCGAATGCTAGCTGCTCAGGATAGAAACACATTTTCTGCCTTTCTAGCCTCCCACCTCCTAGGTTAGCTACAGCGTTAACTAACCCTCATAGCTAACCGTCAGGTGTAACAACGGCAGAGGAAACAGCTGACCTGTATCTGCCTTAGGACTACGGGATATGGCCCAATGGCATCTGACCTTCACCCAACTTCTCCCCGAGTTTACCTTGGTTCTGAGATGCCTCAGCTTTGTATCCTAAAATCAGTTATGTCCTGGCTGGCTCTGCTGTCACCTTACCGTACCCTGGCACCCCAACTCTGGCTCCTGATCTCATCATCAGCATGCTAAAGCCTTAACCCTTTACTCAACCCCCTTCTTTTATCTCAAAGTTTTCTGTTCCCATTCCATTTTTTGTCCCTGGTGCTCAGCATTTGGTACCTGGCCCAGAAACTAGGAGCTCCGGCCAGAGGCTCACAAACTGGGTGCCCAACCCTGAGGGGCACTCTTGTCTTTCCCTCCTGTGTGGTACCTGGAGATGCTGTTCCTCTTCCTGGAAAGTTTTCTCCAGTTGCTTGACTCTTGCCTGCTGCTGAGCCTGCTCTGCACACAGCTGGGACTCCAAGTCCTGCAGTTCCTGCTCCATTTGCACAATTTTCTTTGAGTTCTCCTTTTGGGTCTGCTTTTTCATATTCAGAACAGCTACCTGTTTTTCTTTCATCTGCGTTTTCAGCTTCAGCATCCTGGATATGGTCACCTTAAAGATCTCTAAGCTGCTCTGAGAGGCTGAAGAGTTTGAAGCTTTCTGCTTCTTGTGATGAAGCTCTGTGACTTTTGGGGGGCCAGACTCTGTGGTCTTTTCATTTGTCTCAAGAGAAGTCAACTTAGGATCCAAATATTCAGAGGGTTGACTGGCCACTTCACCTCTCCCATGAGACTTCACTAGCTGACCAGGTTTATAAGACACTTCACTTATTTCAGATTTCAGATTTGAGGGTCCTTCAGCTCCAGAACCCTCTAATTCATCCAAACTAAATTTCCTTTTAGTTCTCAAGCCCTTATTTTCTTCCATCATCTGATCACTGTTTGGGGAAAGACAGGGATATATCCTCTCCCAGTCTTCTTCAGTGACTTCATATTCATACTCTGCATTCTCTTTATTTTCCAGAGGCACTCCAAGCTGGATGTGGTCTCCCTTATGGATGGAATAGACCTTTAAAGGTTCCAGACGCTCTCTGTTCAGCCAAACACCATTTAGACTCTGGGGAAAGGGAAAGACAGACAAAATAAGCTTTATGATTTTCCTTCTCTTAACAGAACTTCTCTCCTGCTGCCTCAAAACCTTCTGCCTTTTCAGAAGGAAAATCCTTGAAAACAAATAGAAAAGAAATGTTCATAGACCACTATCCTTAGAAACAGCATTCTTTAAACAGTGCTTTGGCTTTTACCTATATTTCAAATTCATGCCTCCACAGAGCACTGCCTGTACAACAGGCAGGAATTATCTTATTACTGGTGGATGATTTACCAAGCATATGCAACAGCATGAAAGGAAATGGAAACTGGATCGCTCCTATTAACCTAAACTGGAGCCAAAGGCCCCAAACTGGAAAAAAATGTTATTAGTGAAGGAAACAGTATCTAATGGAGAGGGCCATGAATAGGCTTGGCCAGGAAAGTTACTCAAGCACTGTCTCTGGATGTAGTCCCTCAACACATTGGTGAACTAGCAAAGTGCCTCCCAGTACACATAAACCAAAAAAAGAGTTCCCTACCTTGTACTGGGGTCAAATTGCAGGTAGGATCTGACCCAACTAATACTAACAAAGGGCAATACAGGATAGTGATTAAGAGCTGGCGCTCTGGACTCAGACAGATATTGGTTCATAGCCCAAGTGCACCACCTTGGGCTTATTACTAGCTGCATGGTGTTTGGCAATTTACTTAACCTCTCTGTACCCCAGTTTTGTCTGTAGAATAGTAATAGCACAGTACCTACCTCACACTGTTCCTGTGAGGAATGAATGACACATGTAAAATACTTAGCATAGTGACCCACATATAATAAATGCTTGATAAATATTTACTTTTATAATTTTAATGAAGTCAGGTAATAGGGGTTAAGAGCATGGATCCTGGAGTCAGACTGCCTGCTTTATAATGCAGCTCCATCACTTAACAGCTGTGTGACTCTGAGCAGGTTTCCTGACCTCTTTATGGCCGAGTTACTGCATGTATAAAATGGGTGATAATAGCAGTCTCTCCCTCTTGGTGTTTGTGTGGATTCAATGAGATAACATATGTAATATACTCAGGACAGCCTGGGCACATGGTATTACATGTATAAATGCCCACTACTATTACTATGTCTTGGTTCAATGGATTTATCAACAATCACTTCAATTCAATGCTCAGCATCTTGCAAGGTAAATAGTGCAAAAGTAGAAGATATAAAGATAACTTTTAGCAGCTGACTGTAGAAAGGACAACACAAGAGCACAAATAAGTAAATGTGGGATTACGTGGCATAGCCTATAAATGCAAAGTAATGTCACGTGGAGCAGGGTGAGCCAAAGGATACTAAACAAAGATGATAGGTCCTAAAATAGACCTGAAACAAACGCAGGATTTAGACTTAAAAGATATTAGTGGGCATTTTAACCCATATCAAAGACTTAAACTTGGGGGACAGGCCAGAGATGAAGCTCACTTCTGAATTGAGATTAAGACTTATGTTTACACTGGCATCTACAGCTACCTACTTGCAGCCAGAAAAAAATCCCTGGTCAATCCAAATATGAAGAACAGGAGGCCTGACCACAAAGCACATAGAAAGAGGGGGAAGTAGAGATCAGATCTTAGCTCTGTTTGGTATTAGGCTCTTGTTTCCGGTTTTATTTTCTATTATTTGGTTTGAGCAGAAAGAGGGAGAGAAAAACTGGTCTTTCTCCACTGCCCTGGGCCTAACCTGCCTCATCTGGCCAGCCTTCTCCCATCCTTTCTATTCATCCTGAGAAACTACAGGGAGTGATCAGTTCTGCTGACTTCCAAAACAACAGATGAGGAAATAACAAAAGAGGGGGATGAAGCCAGAACAATCTATTTGAGAACACTTTTAGAGTAGAATAGTCAATTTTAGATTATACTCAGGAAAAGGGTCTCAGAAAAAATAATCTGACATAGGAGGTCACCTAATACCAAGTTACAGAAATTTAAGAAAAGTCTCAAAGACAAAGATTAAGTAAAACAAACAAGGTTACAGAAGAAGGCCAAGGCTAGAGAGAACAAGGAATCCTTAAGAAGAGCTGGGGCAACTTCCAAGACATACTGCAGCCCTCCACTAGATCCTCTGCATTAACCCACTTCCTTCAGAGCCCTTTCAGTCTGGAAAATAAGCTCTCAAACTTCTCCCATCACACTTTGTCCTTGGATTCTTCTACGTTTACCCATTCATCACTTCTTAGTGACACCTAGTGGTATAATTTGGACCACAGCCCTGAGTCAGGTCCGTTCACAAGGAGACTATAGAAAAGGATGAAAATCCCATGGCTGCATAAGAACAATCAAGTACTGCGCAGGATATGACCTCAAATACAATGGTTTAAATAAATCTTGCTTTGTTCAATGCTTTCTTGATGTTGGCTTTCGTAATCAAAACTTGAACAATGTCAGCAGCAGTAAAATGACATTCAGAGAAAAGCCTGCCAGATGTCTCCTTGCTATCAATGGAAAATAGTGGGATAACCCACACCCCCTTAGACACAAATTACTTCACCTGATGCTCTGTCCAGCTGTTTTTACACAGAAGTTGAGGACAGGGGAAACTCAACGCCAAAAGGGAATGTTTTCTTTAAGTTTTCTAGATGAGTTATGCAGCTCAGTGATTCTCAACCCTGAATGTGCAGTAAAATCACCTGGCTGTAAAGCAAAATCACCTGAAGAAAGTTTAAAACAAATAGAAGTGCCTGGGTCTCACCTTCAGAGTGAGTTAACTGGTCTGAGATGGGAACTAAAGTCACCTGTATATACAAACACATGTAGTTGTGTAATTGTGGCAAGATACAGTGCCCCTTTGTAGTTAACCATTCCCCCATTCCCAGGCAACTGCTCATCTGTACCCTACATAGACCTGTCTTTGCTAGAATGTAACAGAAATGGAATCATACAGTATATACCCTTTTGAATCTGGCTTCTTTCACTTAGTATAATGCCTTTGAGATGCATCCATGTTGTTACATTATCAGTATTTTGTATATTGCTGAGTAATATTGAAGATTATGTGTGGACCACAGCTTATCCATGCCCTGTTTTTGCCCCAGGTTTTAGTAATTATGAATAAAGGTACTATAAACATTCATGTACAAGTTTCTATGAGAACATAAGTTATCATTAGTCTAGAAATAAATATCTAGAAATAGGATCACTGGGCAAGATGATTAACTCTTGGAAACCACCAAACATCGGCCAGGGCCCGGTGGTTCACGCCTGTAATCCTGCACTCTCGGAGGCTTAGGCAGGAGGATAGCTTGAGTTCAGGAGTTCAAGACCAGCCTGAACAAGAGTGAGACCCCTGTCTCTACTAAAAATAGAAAAATTAGCCAGGTGTGGTGGTGCACGCCTGTAGTCCCAGCTACTTGGGAGGCTGAGGCAGGAGGATCACTTGAGCCCAGGAGTTTGAGGTTGCTGTGAGCTAGGCTGATGCCATGGCACTCTAGCTCAGGCAACAGAGCAAGAGTCTGTCAAAAAAAAAAAAAAAGAAAGAAAGAAACAAACAAACAAACAAACAAACCACCAAACATAGCTTGAGCCCAGAAGTTTGAGGCTGCAGTGAGCTGATTGGGCCACTTCACTCTAGCCTGGGTAAGATAGCAAGACCTCATCTTTTAGGAGGGAAAAAAATTGAAAACAACCCCCACAAAACCACCAAATAGTTTTTCAAGGTGGAGGTACTATTTTGTATTCCTACTTGCAATGCTTAAGAGTTCCAGTTACTCTGCATCCTTCCCAAGCACTTGGTATCATGAGTTTTATTCTAGCAATTCTAATTGATATTTATCAGTCAAGATTTTTAAAAAATGCTTTACTAAAGCACAACACACAAACATAAAAGTACACAAATCATAATGTACAAATAGATGAATTATCACAAAGTAAACATCTCAATGTAACTACCATGAGGTTAAAAACAAAACAAAACCCACACTATCAGCATTCCTGAAACCCACTGTGCCCCCTTCGAGTCAGTAAGCCCTTCCCTCCACCAGATAAAGTGACTACTATCCCGACTTAACAGCACATATTAATTTTGCCTGGTTTTGAACATTATATAAATGGCATCATATTCTATTTGTCTGGTTTCTTTCCATCAATATTATGTTTGTGTGGTATAGTCATGTTGTTATATATGGTAGTTCATTCATGTTCACTATAGTGCTTCATTGTAAGAATATTCCACAGTTTGTTTATCCATTCTATTGATGGACATTTGGGTTGTTTCCCTGGGAGTGAAAACATTGTGTCATGAGCTATACATATGTTCAACTATAACAAACAATGCCAAATAATTTCCCAAAGTAGTTGTACAAATTTATACTCCCACCAGAAGAGTTAAGAGCACTACTTGTTCCATATCCTTGCCAATACCTGGCATTGGCAGTCTTCAATTTTAGCCATTCTGGTCAATGTGTAGTGGTATTTCATTGTGGTTTCAATTTGCATTTCTCTGATCATTGAGTCTGAACGCTTTCCATGGATATTGAACATTTGGATACAACCTTGTGTGAAGGGCCTGTCTCTTGCCTGTTTTTAAAATTAGCTTGTATCTGTCTTTTTCTTACTGATTTGGAGTTCTGTATGTATCTGAGTGTAAGTCCTTCACTGATTATAGTATGTAGTTAACATCCTCCACTCTGAGTTTGCCTTTCACTCTCTTAATAGTGTCTTTTGATGAATGGACATTCTTAATTTTATTGTGCTACCATCAGTTTATTTTTAAAAAGTACCCCAGGTAAGGGCAAAAACTGGAAACAGGGTTGAAAACCATTGCTGTAGTTGTTGGAAGACCAGAATATGAACTATCCCAAGCAGCAGGGTTTGTTCCCATAGAGTATGCTCACCAGAGACTTCAAATGCTAGAGCCCACAGAACAACAAAGGTAGGAATCACCAAGTAGCAGGTGAAAATCAACAGGAGAGGAGGGGAATAATGGAAAAGGCTCAAATAAGACACATCTAAGCCTCTAAAGCACTTCGCATTGTAACTGTGAAACAACTGATTTTACAGAAGAGCTGGATACCAATACAAAGGGTGGATCGTCTGAAGATCATCAATTACCTGAAACCTATACAACCAGAACCATCCTCATATTGTATGCAGAGTTAGCTGTTCTCCATGGTTTTTTTCTTTAATTTAAGCCAATTTTAAACCAAAATAACATTTGGTGCAATTTTTGTACCTATACTTAAAGCTCTCACTTTCTGGTCATTCCAGCAGTTGAAAGAGACTATGATGAGAGAACACAATTCTGAGTTTTGAATTATTAGAAACACCTAATTCTTGAAAGAGACTTGGCAAATGACTTCAAACATGACTATAAAAATAACAATAATATCCTGCAGCTGAGATGCAAGTCCTTTATCAGCAGAAGAGGGCTGCCATAGCATCATGCCACGAAGAAACCAGAAACCTTTCTGAGCCTCTGCTATGCCAAAAAAAAGAGGTAGGAGGTTTACTTGTAAAAATTGTTCCATCAAAACACCCCAGTCCTAGCTTCACTCAAAAATCAGTTACCTCACTTCAAACAACTAAAAGTAGACCTACCATTTGATTCAGCAATCCCACTACTGGGTATCCACTCAAAGGAAAAGATGTCATTTTATCAAAAAGACACATATACTTGTACATTTATCACAGCACAATTCACAACTGCAAAGATACAGAATCAACCTAAGTGCCCATTTTTATGAATGGATAAAAAAAAGTGGGGGTATACACCCCCCCATGGAATACTACTCAGCCATAAAAGAGAATAAAACAATGTCTTTTGCAAAAACTTGGTTGGACCTAGAAGCCATTAACCTAAGTGAATTATCTCAGCAACGAAAAAACAAATACCACATGTATTCACTTATAAGTGGGAGCTAAATGATGGATATACATGGTCATACAGAGTAGTATAATGGACTTTGGGGACTCAGAAGGGGAAGGATGGGAGGGGCTTGAAAGACCAAATACCACCTGTCGGGTACAATATACATTATTCGGGTGATGGGTACACTAAAAGCCCTGACTTCCCCACTATACAATTCATCCACATAACAAAAAACCACTTGTACCCCTAAATCTACTGAAAGAAAAAGAAAAAGAAAAAAAATCAGTTACCTCACAATCACAGCTAAAAGATTTAAACCAATTGTACAGAAAAGTCTTAGAAAAATTAGGAACCTAACTTTCTTCTATTTAACCTGACTGAGACCTGAGAAGAGAGTCCTAACAACAGCCCTAGAAAAAAAGAGTGCAAAGCAACACTGGAGAGTGAGCCCATAGCAGTCATGATCTGTCACTGGCATAGGCTGCCTCTGTACTCCTGTGGGTGACATTCAAAGAACACTAAAATTGGTCAGCTGGTGGCTTCCCAACCTATTGAAATCTGTTAATCCCATAAATGGATCACATCCACACTGCACATAAGGAGAGAAGCAGGAAAGAACTCACCTCGATAATACTGTAATCCCAAATCTCATATAGTCAACTTGGATGAGGAAAACATCTTTCCCTAAGGTTTTTTTTTTTTTGAGACAGCGTCTCACTCTGTTGCCTGGGCTAGAGTACAGTAGCATCATCATAGCTCGCTGCAGCCTCAAACTCCTGAGCTTAAGCGATCCTCCTACCTCAGCCTCCCAAGTAGGTAGAACTACAGGTACACACCACCACACTTGGCTAATCTTTCTATTTTTTGTAGAGACAGGATCTCACTAAGTTTCCCAGACAAGTCTCCAACTCCTGGGCTCAAGTGATCCTCCTGCCTTGGCCTCTTAAAGTGCTAGTATTACAGGCCTGACCTACCTTACATGGCCCTTAACGTGTTTTGATGTAAGCTATTATAGAGGCTTTAAAACCTTGCAGCCAGAATACATAATTAATTTTTTTAAATCATGAAGCCAGTATAATAAATTGCTTATGTACTTTACTGGTATTTGACAACAGGGCATAGTAGAGAAACTTACCTGAGTTTAAGTCCTGGCTCACTTACCCACTCACCAGTTACAGAGACCTTAGGCGAGACAGTTTATCTCTCCGGGCTTCATATTCAACTGTCTACATAAGGAGTTAAACTAGATAATCTCAGTGCCAATTTCTCCTCTGCTCATGGTGCCTTGCTAAAAGTGCTGAACCAATTTACTTAGCATTTATATACTGTCTCCTTCCACATATTGTCAACTCAACTCTGGAGCGGGAATTCTAAGCTGTTCTCCACCAGCTTAAATCTAGCAGTTTTACGCATGCAAAGTGAGGCTGCTGGGCAGGCCTGTGGGATATCCTTCCCTTCTAATAGGTACCTTTAAAATCCTTCTAGCTAGGCCAGTGAAGCAGTGTGAAATGGTGCCTGAAGACATTTATACTTCCTAAACCTTAACTGTTTGCATTAGAATTTCTCTCACCTCACAGTCTGTATTTTCATTATATTCCTGGTTGCTGGTTTATCTGCACTTTAGATACTCTCTAATCGCCGGGCTTTATGTATGATTTCACCTCCCTTAGAACATTTACCACTAAACCAGTGGTTTTCCAAATTGTTTAAAGCAGAAAAAGCATTTATTCAAAGGAAATCATCAGAATACCAATATGGAAAACAGGTTTTAGAAATGGGGAGGGGGTGTTACTCAGATTGAAAGGATCATGACGAAGGGAAGGAGCTAAGTGCAATCAGCTCAGTTTCTCCCTCCTCCCCTTATCTGCTGAGTCACAGGCGTACTCTAGGAGCTTCAGCAGATACCCAGGGTCTGTGGATCTTCACCTTAAGAAGGGCTAATTCTCCCAGTCACTTAGTCTAGTTTCTGGAATAGGACCTACTGCCCCAATTCAGGTGTTCCCTTCACGGTAACAAACTTCAGCCCAAATCATGAGAAATTATTTTGGCATAATCTAATCTCTGACAGTATATAGCAGTAATTGCCTCTGGGAAAGAGAATTGGGTAGCTAGGGGAGAAGAAGATATTATTATAGTTTGGAATTTTGTACCATTAATTACCTATACAAAAAAAAAAGTGATTTAAAAATAAACCAAAAAAAAATCAATAAATGTCATCAGGCTCCTGTGAATTCCTGTACCTTGTTGTCCATAATGGTCCACTGGCCCTCAGGATTCTGCTTCAAAACACAGTGGTTTCGAGAAATCATCAGAGGGCAGATTTTTGACACCAGTTGGTACGTGACACCAAATCCTCGTCCTACAGTCACCTAGGAAGACAACAATGTTAAGAAACACAGTCAGTCATTGTACTGAATCTAGTCATCTAGCAGTGTGCACAGGTCCTCCCATAGAATGCAAACAGTTTATCTGCTATCTCCTCTTCAGTGTCATGGGAGCCACCAAATAAGAAAAAGCCAACAAGTTGTGATGAAAGAAAGCTAAAAGGAGTTACCCATGGAATCTCAGGGTTGGGAGGATCCTGAAAGGTCATCTGGTTCAATTACCCATGAGATGGAGAAATTCTTTCTACACATCCCCAATCAACCCATCTTAAACAATGTCACAAACTACAGCCTGTATACAAGGCAGGCCCTCCAATTTTTTTTTAATGGCTCTGAATTGGCATCTTTCTCCCTATAAATTCCATCCACTGGCACTGGCTCTGCCCTGGACACCATCAGAAAATCCCCATTCCTCCTTCCATGTCACAACTGTAAAGTGACTGAGTCTTCTCTGCCTCTGTATTCCCAGTTACTTCAACCTAACTCCCAGGGCAAGGGTTTGAGTCTCTCTGCCATTCTAATGAGTCTTTGAAAGGACTCCTGGTTTATCTCTTTTCCTAGACACATTAAGAAAAGTAAACTTAATTTCTATTAAGCAGTCAAATTCAAGTGTCACTTTCCCAGTTATAGTTATTATTGCAGCATATAAATTGAATTAGCTTTCATAGCAGATCTAGTGCACTGCCAATGTACTCTCAGACTTAAGAATGATTAAATTTCTTGGTTTCCTCCTCCTCCAAGAATTACTATGATAAGTCATGTCTCATCCATTTTATACTTAACCAATAAAGAAAAACTTGGATTCAAGTGCAGGACCTTAGATTGGTTCCTATTAAATTTCATCTTCTTAGTTCAGCCTATCACACCAATTTATCAAGACCCTTCTGAATTTTTAATCTGCCATCAGACTAGACATACTCAATATCCTTCCAGCTTTGAGTCACCCACCAAATTAATATGATGCCTTCTGTACCTTCATTCAAGACACATAAAAATACTGAAATGGGATGTAGCCAAAGGCAAAGTTTTCAAGAAAGCTTAGTAAACATTAACCCACATGATCTGGATATACCTTCAACCAGTCTTTGCATTCAACAAAGTCTTTGCATTGAGCATATATTCTTCATCTTATCCACAAGGACAGTATGAGAACCTCTGGAAAAGGTTGAAAGGAAGCCCCAATTCACATCTATCATACTTTCCTGATGGACCAGTCTAGTTCATAACAACCCTGTGAAGGAAGGAAATGAATTCTTCTGAGATCCAAGTCTTAGAATTCCTGGCTTATTCTTCTCAGTGTACAAGCTACCTCTTTAATGACCCATATATATCACAAACTTAACTGGGAACATTAAACAAAAGTCTACGGTTTTCTAAAAACTGCCCTCTTTGCTCCTTTTGAAAATCTTTCAGAATCATGCTTGTCCTCCTCAGTTGCTCAAAGACCACCATGACTCCCTCTGACCTAATCTACTCCTCCCCACAAAGTCTCATCTCAGTAATTAACACTACCATCCAACCAAGTGCTCAACCCAGAAGCCATCTTTGATTCACCTCTGTCCCTCATCTCCCCATTCAATTCATCAGTCAATTCTACTGGCTGTAATTCAAATATGTTCTAAATCTGTTCATTTCTATCTATAGCTACGACCTTAGTCCAAACCACCTGGCCTCTGTTTTTGCTCCCGCTCTAGTCCCCCTAAACTTCACATAGCAGCTAGAGTGAAAATGTAAAAATTTTAAATCAGATCATTTCCCTTCTTTCCTTAAAACTCTCCAATCATTCACACTTCTTCCCATGGCCCATAAGGCCCTGAAAGTCCTGAGCCCCTCCACCTGCTTAGTCTGTCTCTCACACCATGGTGGCAATACTAGCTGCTTCAGCCACTCAAGTCTTCTTTTTGTGCCTTAACCACTCCCTCCCCCCACCAGTTCCAGCCTGCCCGAGGGTCTTCTCCTTGTCCCCTCTACTAAGAACACTCTTCTCTCAGATCTTTGCATGGGTACCTTATCTTTCAAATTTCAGCTACTCATAAGCCTACTCTGACTACCCTTACCTAAAGTTGCTGTCTGCTTCCCCTCATCACATTTCTACAGGTATAGGATGAACTTGTAACAATCCAAAATTATCTTGCTTGTTTTACTTTTTTCCCCCTCCCACTTACCAAAACACAAATTTCATAAACAGGGACTTTATTTGTCTTATTTACCACAGTATTTCTGTGCCTGGCATGGTGTTCAGTAAGTACTGCATTTGTAAATGAATGAAAGAATAAAGAGATCTTGTCCATGGGTCCTCCCAGATTCCAGAATGGGCATTTTTGCAGGTCAGAAGTTGTAAACTATATTATTACCACTACAAAATAGGAGCAGCAGCTAGGGACTCTTATTAAAATCTCACTTGTTCCCTTTAAAATGTTGTGGTGACCACTCCACCCAAACTCTGAGTATGAGGTTTTTCAGTTCTTTGACAGTTTGCCAGAAATTCCATTAATTATATAAGTTCTTCTGAATTAATACATATATCCTTTAAAAATAGAATGCTTAAGGATTTATCTGTCATCCATATTTAGCAAAAATGTCCATTTAAGTATTTATTTCTCATAGAGGAAGTATTACATTTTCCACTTTAATACTAGAGGGAGACAGCCAGACTGCCATAGTAGGTAGCCGGGAGAAAATAGTAGAGAAAAGGTAGAAGAGTGCCTTTTTCCGAAATTGCCTCCGACAGATTCTGAACCCAAGAAAAAAGAAACATTCTCTTTCATGCTTCCCTTCACTGTCTGGTCCTAGAATTTATCTTGGTACTACTGAAATTCTACCTATACTAAAGTTAAAGAGTACCATGCATGAGCTTATGTGGAAATCTTAGCACCACTCATAACATTAAATTTCCCATGGGAACTGAGTGCTGACAAACTGTCAACCCATATGTTAGGGGTTGTTTCCATTTACAACAGTTTTGCAAGTCTTTGAGCTTACTCACATTATTAATTTAAAAGATCATCTTGTCCTTGTCCACCTTCACTAATGCTATCTTTTTCCTCCTAGGCATGACTCCTGCTGTCTCCCAGATGACTAGTAAATACTTCAGAACCATCCTTTCCTCGGAGCAAAAAGCTTCACAAAAACCAAAGACAAAAAAAGGGGAAAAAGAAAAGTACTATGGGTTTTTCCCCAAAGGCCTAGATATTCACAGTGCCTGGGAACTAGCTAATTTGTAAATCTCTACTTATTAGTTTTTCCACCAAACTCTAGATTGGTTCAAGAAGTTTAAGGACACTCATTTAGGCAGACAATTTACTGAGGATTCTCTTCACTGCAATGAGAGAAACCCTGTTTTATTATTTTATCTGCAACATCTGAGACTTTGAGAACTGGAAAGGCAGGGAACTGATCTTACTTTTCTGTTATAACTAAAAGATATCAACATGCCTTTCAAAATCTTGTGCAAACCTGCTTTTGTTATGGTGTGGGGACCATTATAATACAGTAAGTACAACTTTATCTCTTGGCTTTGATTCAGACCGCTGCTTCTACACACTGCAGGCTATGCTCCAACTACTGCCTAAGACCTGACATTGCAGACAGCCAGGCCTGGCAGGCTTCTCCTCCCCATAGGCCCCTGAGGCACTCTGCCTTCTTCCCACTGTGCCTTTATCATTCTCTGGGTATGGGTCTCTCCCCATAGCATGGCCCCACACAAAACTATCCAGTAGTTTAGAATATGTCTAGGAATGCTGTGCAGTCCTCTTGCACTTGCTACAGGTGCTTTAATTCTTTCTCCTCATCATACCTGGCCAAGATAATACTATTACCAAGCTATTCAGAGGAATATTAAACCACAGCAACTGAATCTGAAAGAATGAGTTAACACTTCACCACTAAGTTAAGAGTGCAGTGCATGTGTAGGGATCAGATTAAGTAATGTATGTGAAATAACTTATTTTTGTGTATAACTGTATTATTCGGGTTATTATTCAGGTGTTAGTGTCTCAATTTGTTAAAATTCACAACAACACATGCTTTTGGAAAAGGCCATACATGGGAAGGTCAGTGCTCAAGCTGAAATAATGAATGCCTAATGTAGACTCTTAGGCACTAATACCTGGATAAAAGAGGTGTCTGGGGGCAGAGATGTCTTCCTGGTGCTCCTCAAACCACAGCACACATGTAACCCTTTATAATGCCCCCAATCTCGCAACATTTAAGGCTGGACCTGAATCCCTCTTCTGATTTGAGGAACCACTGCCCCAGGATATTACTAATAATCCACATCTTGGCACTTGATCACACAGCCCACATGGATGTTCTTAGATTGCTTCATTGTATAAACCCTTTCCCCATTCAAGCCCTAAACTCTTAAGAGTGCAGAAGTTATTTGTCCCTCTCACAGTAAACCAAACAACATAAGTACTCATTACTATTAACAAATACCTTTGAGACTGAGACTGCATGGCTTATAGGAAAAATGTAACTAAGCATACATGATAGTCAAAACACTTCTTTAATTTATAACAGAACGACCAACCACCCACCCACTTTCACTGCAAGAGGAACCTTTCATACAAATTATTTCCAAAACTCAAATGGTTCCACTCGCCACAAGCTCGCCCCTGACCCAGTTCTCCTTCCCAAACTGATTGCAATCTAACTCTCCCTCCCTTCTCTTCCCTCCCCGTCTCTAGAGACTCCGCCCCGATCCTAATGGGTCCCCAACTGGAACCGTACCTCACCTTTCCTTTTCTACATTTTTAAAAAATTATGCACTTATGACTGCATTAACAAAGATAATAAGCAGCCTCTAGAGAGAACTCTAAATCTCCACCCCGGGCCCCCCTCAAGGGGTGCCACCTGGGCTGTACTCGGGGGTACCAGACTCACAGGATAAAGGTGGCCCATCCCAAAGTGCCAATTTCCTTCAAAGAGTTGGAAAAGAGGAAGACGTTTTTACATTAAAGTCTGAGTATTTTAAGAGACACAACCCACAACTCAAAATCGTTTTCAAAACGAACTCAAGAAAGTTCACGCCCTCGGCAGCCCTTCCAGGCTCCGCCTCAGACCCTTGGCGGTCGCGGACTCTGCTGTGAGTTGGGGCAGCTCTGCCTCGGTTCCTCGGCCCCAGGCTGGGTACCGAAGGGCTTCGAGCGACCCAAACTGCGGCTGTCCCAGTTCCCTGTCCCCTCCTCCTTGAAACCCCAGCATCTCTTCACATCCTCTACACGCCCGTCTTGCTATGCCCCTCCACTCGGCTCCTTCCCACAACCCCGACGCCTGCCCCGTCTCGTCCTTCAGGCCCAGGCCTCTTTCGAAAGGGCCATCTTCCTACCTCTTTTCCCTCGGGCCAGGGCCTCGGTCCCCACCCCGCCCGTTGAAGCCCTCCAGGTCTCCCCAGAACCGAACTCTACTTTCTCCCACTTGGTTCCTATTTCTCCCCAAACACCTCCCACCTCAGACCCCCACAAACGCTCGCCCCAGAACCAGACTTTCTCCCTTCTCACTCTCAGCACCCAGCTTTCACAACTCGCTCCTCCTCCCAGCTCCCACTTCTTCTATTCCACCCATCCCACCCACCCTAACGCCTTCGCTCCCTTCCCCCAACCCAGCGTCCACCAACCCCCGTCCCTCGTCCCAAAGGGACCCCTACCCCCCCCACCTCGCGCCCATCCTCCAGCAGCAGCCACTCGGCGTTCATCCCTATCCGCCGCAAGCACCAGCTCCGGCCACCGGGGCGGTCTCCCGTGATCAAGAAGCCTGGCTCGCCCATAGCCAACTCGACCGTGGGCGGCGGTCACCACCGAACGAGCCCCCGACCTGGGTTCCGGCTGCCTCTTCGCTGCCTCGCGGGCGCCATACCTAAACGACAGACAGAAGCAATCGCCGCGCGCTCGCGATCGATGCGAATACACTCCCTGGCTGCGAGCCCGCCCCTCAGCGGCAGGGAAGCAGGAGCACTGCGCTTGCGCGAGAGGAGGGCAGCGGCGGGGCGGGGACGGTTGGGCGGGGAGAGGCTCTAATTTCAGGTAGGGTGGGCGGGGCCCGAGGGGCTCTACCTCTCCGCCCCGCCTTCCTTAACCCTCTCCGGAACCACCGCTCCAGTCCTAGCCGCCCCAGACTGAAACTTCTCCTTACCTTTCCTCTTCTTAAAAAAATTTTGCTTTATGACTGCATTATGATAATGATATTCATGTTATTTAAGCAACTTTAAACTTTCCATAATTTTTTAAGTCTGTTTATTGTTACTAAAACAGCATCTATTTTGCACGACCTCCTGTTGTTACCGAATTCTTTAAAAAATGACACTAGGCAAATCTATTCAGAAAGCACAATTACCTGGGGCTAGGTGTGGGAGTGAGTATTGAATGTAAAAGGGCTTGAAGGAATTTTGGGGGGGAAGGGTAATAGAAATGTTCTAAAAGTGGATTGTGGTGATGATTGCACAACCCAACCGTATAAATTTACTAAAAAGTCATTGAAGTGTATACTTCCAATGGGTGAATTTTATGGTGTGTAAATCATCCCCAAGCTGTTAATTTAAAATTTTTTTTTAGAAAAAGCTCAACCTCTTTCCTTGGATTCTCCAGTATAGTGTGATACCTGCTACCTCTAGTGACTACCTCTGATAGCTCAGTGCCCCCTTTTGTCTTTTGAGTTTTCCAATACCTAGTTAAGAATTTTCTTATATTAAATTCTGTCAGGAGAAAATGTATATACTAAATGAATCATACAAAGTATAATAGTAAATGGCTTAACGTTTATTGAGAGCTAAGTACTAGGTAGGCCAAGCACACTACATACTTTATCTTATTTGTTCCTCACAAACAGTATGATGATGGTGGTTACAATTATAATTCCTACTTTAGGGATGCTGAGAAAAGAGGCACAGAGATGTTGAATAATCTTCCCAAACTAACAAATTAAATGATGGATTGGGTCTGTTTCCAAAGCCTAATTTCCTAAGCATGGTTGCAGCCTCAACCTGGAGCATTTTGTCTGTGTGGCATTCTCAGATCAATAACTTCAGCCCATGACATCACAGAGGGTCAGGAAAATTGGTGGTACCCACAGCTGCACTCATGGAGGTGATTCCTTATGACATATATGGGTGCCTGTTGGTGCCTCCACCCCACCTTAGCATTCTGTCCCAGGTGTAGTAGGTGCTCCTAGAGGCCACCCTGACAATTAGTCTGTGTGTCTTCTTAGGCTCCCCTTGGCTGTGATAGATTCTCAGACTTGCTTTTGATTACCTTGACAATTAGAAATACTGGCCAGATATTTCATAGAATGTTCCCTCAATTGGGATTTGTCTGATGTTTTTCTCTTAATTAGACTGGGGTTATGGGTTTGGGGGAGGAGGACCACAGAGGTAAAGTGCCATTCTCATCATGTTATATCAAGGGTGTGTGCGCTCAACATGAATTATCATTGTCGATGTTCACCTGGCTGACGCTGTGTTTGTCAGGTTTCTCCACTGTAAACTTACTCTTTGGATACTCTTTCCATACTGTACTCTTTGGAAGGAAGTCATTCCCTTCCCAGCTTACACTTCAGAAAGAGGGAATTATGCTCCATTTTCTTAATGGCAGAGTCTCTGCATAAACTATTTGGAATTTTTTGCACAGGAATTTTGTCTCTTCTCCCCTGTTTATTTATTTTGATTATTCAAGTTTGATTATTTACAAATGAGTATTCATTCATATATTTATATCAGTATGGACCTATGGGTATTTATTTTATACTTTGGGTTATAATCCAATACTGCTTTATTTGTTACTCAAATTGTTCCTACTTTGGCCATTGAGAGCTCTTTCAGTTGGCTATGGTGTCTCTTTGACATACTCTCATTATTGTGTTTTACTGGGCACTTCCTTACTTTCTGGCACAAGATGCCCTATACATAGAATCAGCCATTTCTGCAAGGAGCCCTGGTTCCTTTTTTGGGAAGATGGCATTAGAAACCAAAATCTGGGCACTAGGTGCACTCGTTGCTACTGGAATGTTGTTGCTTCTAGGCCCTCTCAGCTGACAGGGCAAGTAAATATATAGGTGAATACTAATCCCTCTATATACACATATTTATGAATATTTATGCACGTGTGTATATATATATATATATATACACAAACACACATATATACACACACACATATATATATATATATATATATATACCTGTAAGCTAAACATGAGTTCATCCTGATGTCTTAAACAACTCTAATCTATTACCACCTGGATCATTCGAGCCATCCCCACCTTGCTTATCTGTAACCTTCCACTTCAAAAGGGAGAAACCTGGCTCCCACCATCTGTCATTCCTTCACTTAACTGTTCACTTCCAGTGTACGTGTATAGTGGTTTCAGAATTGTTAACCCTCCGCTCATGGAAATAACTTTAGTACTTATATGCTGGTCTTTCGCCTTTAGTCTTGACAGACTCCACCCATTTCCAAAGTTTCTTAGGTCAGCACCCTTTTTCCCACACCCTTCAGAGAGGTTGTTTCATACATTTGTAATACAATTAGATTCTTTTGTCACATAGTCTGCATTCTAGCTGGGATTCCCTGTCCAGCTAAATGATTTTTTAAAATTTATATACATTTTACATGAAAAATTACTAATGTATACATTAAGTGTAATGTATACATTAAGATTCACTCTTACTGCAAAGTTCTGTGAGTTTTGATAGAAACTTACTGCATAGTGTTATGTATCCACTATTACAATATCATAGAAAATAGTTTTATTGCCCTAAAAAAAATCCTCCAGGCTTCACCTATTCAGTCCCACTCCTGCCCCTTGCACCTCGCTTGTTTTATTTAACTGTATATCCTGGAGATTACTCCAAAGCAATATCTACATATAGTCCTCCTTTCTCATTACAGCTGTATATTACTCCATTGTGTAGATGTACCATTGTTTACTAACCAGTCCCATATTGATATACAATAGGGTTCTTCTGCTGTCACAAATAGCCCTGCAATGAATCAGGAGGTACCACTTTTGAGTACCTATTATATGCTTTTCATATATTCTTACTTAATCCTCATTACCATCCTGCAAGACATTCCCGTTTATCTATGAGAAAGCCGAGACTACTAGATTGCCCAAGTTCTCATTACCGTGAGCTTCTCGAGGGTTGTCTTATTTTCCACTGTGTTCCTGAAATTTTATTGAATGAAGGAATGAATGCAACTCAACTAGTAAATGGCAGTGCCGGGAACTGAAGCCAGGGCTGTGCGCCTAGACCTATCTAGCCCCAAGGTTGCATTCATTACAGTCTAGCAGTAGGAATGGCCACCCTTAGCAGTGCACAGATGATTCATTTGTTTGTGAAAAGAATATAACAGAACACCTAACTAGGTTTTTATCCCATCCTTTTAAAAATGTCCATTTTTGTGAATATTTTGTAATTACATAAAGGAACATGGAGGATATGTAGACTCTATATGAGTAAATAAATATGCCCATATGGGCTGTATTCTCAGACATTGTTTTGTTGCTAAAAGTGCATGATCAAAACAGTTTGAAGACTACTGACTTCTAAGATTTGGGGATTTTATTAACTCCACCTCTCTTATATAATGGCTCTCAACTGGAGGTGATTTTGCTCCCCAAAGGGCATTTGGCAATGTCTGGGGACATTTTTGATTGTCATGACAGGGGCAGGGGTGCTACTGGAATCCAATGAGTAGAGGCCAGGGATGCTGCTAAACATCCTATAAATCACAAGATAGCCCCACGACAAGAATTATCCAGTCCGAAATGTCAATAATGCTGAGGTTAAGAAACTCTGCTTACACCCGTCTCAAGAGGGAAAACTGAAGGGGAAAGAGAGAGCAGGATGCAGAAAATAAGTAGGGTGTTATCTGTCTGTGGCTCTGACAACTGTCACAGTGTATATGCTCAACTAATGTCAACTGAACAGAGCTGAGGAATGGTCGAAAGAGCCAACTGTGGAGAGGCTTGAGCGGGGTTGGGGGGAATGACAGGAAGAGGGGGAAGCACAGGGCAAGAAGAAGAAAGGGAGAGGGCGGAGAGAAATATGGAAAGGAAGTGTGGCCGATTACACTTTCACAAGATGATTGCAGCAAGATCTCCCACCTACTTCCCCTTATAATGTGTCATTGACACTGCTCACGGTGCAAAGTGGAGTCTTTTTCCCTCTTCTTGAAACCAGGTGGGCATGTGACTCCAGCAGAAGTGACACTATGTCATAAAAGGTGATTCACCTTCCACCTGGTCTTTGGGGGATGCCCCCTCCTGGGACCTTGTCACCATGAAGAAGTGGAGCGATCGATCACATGAAGAGGCCACATGCAGATGTTCTGACCAACAGCCCAAACTGAGGTCCCAACTGACATCCAGCATCAATAACAGACATGGGAATGAAGATGCTCCTAGATGATACCAGCCCCTGACAATGACTCACCCCCAGCCCTGTGTCTTTCCAGCTGAGGCCCCAGACGTCGTGGAGTAGATCCAAGCCATCCCTGTTGTACCCCATCTGAATTCCTGACCCAAAGCATCTGTGAACACAATACAATGGTTGTGTTAAACCACTTAGTTTTGAGGTGGTTTGTTATGCAGCAATAAAGAACTGGAAGAAGAAGGGTGTAGGGACATGCTGGGGGTTCTTGGAACAGTCATTGGTGTGTGCTTCATATATTAGTAAGGGTAATGCTAGCTGGTGTAACAAACCCCAAATTTCAGTGGTTTAAAATAATAGAAGTTTATTTCTCATGTATTTGTTTAGTGCAGTGTTCCTGGGATGTGGACAGTCTTCCATAAAATCATTCAAGGACTCAGACTACTTTCATCCTGTGGCTTTGCTATTCCCCAGGGCTTGGAGTCCTCTGCATCCAGAGAGCAAAACAGGGGAAGAGAGAATGGAGAAGGCACACCTGCTTCTTAACTGTCTTGTCCCAAAAGTTATATTAGAGAGAACTGGTCACACGACCCCACCTAGATCCAAGGTGGGGTGGAGGGTGGTAGGTTAGGAAATGTAGCCCCTGGTTGATCAGCCACTTGCCAGAAACAACTCTAAACTATAGGAAGGAGAACATGGATTCTGCCAGACTTTAGAACTCAAGTTACTCAATTAAAATGATGATCAAAACTGGTTCTTCCTCTCTCTCATTTCCTTCCTTTTTTTTTTTTTTTTTTTTTCAGATAGAGTCTCACTCTATTGCCCGGGCTAGAGTGCTGTGGTGTCAGCCTTGCTCACAGCAACCTCAAACTCCTGGGCTCAAGCGATCCTCCTGCCTCAGCCTCCTGAGTAGCTGGGACTACAGGCATGTGCCACCATGCCCGGCTCATTTTTTTTCTATATATATTTTTAGTTGGCCAGATAATTTCTTTCTATTTTTAGTAGAGACAGGGTCTCGCTCTTGCTCAGACTGGTTTCGAACTCCTGAGCTCAAACGATCCGCCCGCCTCGGCCTCCCAGAGTGCTAGGATTACAGGCCTGAGCCACCGCGCCTGGCCTCATTTTTTTTCTCCCTGGAATGGAGATGGGGTGAAAGGATAGTTTTGCTCATTCCATGGCTTTTGTGTGAGACCAGCCCTTGATTCAATGGTAAACTAGAAGCTGCTATAGCACAGTAGTTAGGTATGTGGACTCTAGAGCCAAGTTGACTGAGTTCACAGTTCTAGTTCTGCTATTTCCTAGATATGAGACTTTGAGCAAGTTTCTTGGCTGCTCCAAGCCTGTTTCCCCATTTGTAAGATGAAGATGATGTTAATTATAGCACTGAACTTATAGGATTGTTTTGAGGGTTAATTCTTATAAGATAGTTATTCCTGGCACATAGTAAGTACCCAGTAATTGTCAGCTGCTGTTGTGGAAGAATAGAGTGTCAGCTTCTGCAGATAAACACTATCTCCCTATGCCTTTTGTGTGCTCATTTGTCCAAGAGACATAGAAACAAGATGTTTTTGCCCTCTTTAAATTGGTGAAGTTATAAAGCTGAAATACCTTCAATCAATTTTAGACTTTTTAAATAACCCATGCCCAAGCAAGACAGGTTTTTCAAATGTCTAAGCCAACTAGTTCCCTCTGTGAGCGAGGGTGATCCACTTTGGGGGCACAGCTCTGCCAACAGACTTAAAGCGTGGTTTCCCTGTGTGAGGTTCAATAAGGGTGAGTTGGAACTTTTTCATTATGTTTTTGAAAGATTGAGTAGAGAAGAAAGGGGTCTTGATGTAGCATCTCAAGCAAAGTACTCCCTGAGTACTCTCTCTTTTTTAAAAAATTAAGTTTCCGTACACAGCATTGATAAGTACTCTCTAATCTTGCGATCACAGGCCAACTTTTCAACAGATTGCTGCATTTAGCCATCTTGAGGGTGGGGTGGGCAGTGAGTGCGAAGATGGGTACTACAGACTTGGAGGATCTCAGGGTGACTGGGGGCAGCGGGGAGGTGAACACCCAGATGGGATGACGCGGCCTGAGTGTCTGTGGTGGGAGTGGGGAGGCGGGACTGATGGCTCCACATTCTCACTCATTCCTCCCACCTTTACTCTTACTCCTTTATTCTACCACCGTCTCCTCTCCACCCACCCCCATAATGTAAGACTCTATGCTGAGAAGACATCAGGGGAAGGTGTCTTTTATTTTTGTAAAGTAAATGTTTTAAAAAACCAGAAGCAGATAAGAAGGGGAAAAGGAACCATTTATTTGGGCAGCTTGTGTATTAAGTGCTATTTTATGTAAACACAGGGTTTCGGGTATAGAGTTGTAAGATATTTGTGATACCTTCAATCAAGTTTATTATATTCTGGAAGTATCTGAAATCAGTAATGAAGGCAGATATTTTGGAGGTAATTAAAATTAGTATTGTAGGTACCCACCGCATTCCACTTTGGTCGGGGCACTGGCTGTTTCAAGGATCAGCATCGAGTTCAAATATTTATTACCCATCTGATTTTATTAAGGAGGGAGAGAGGGAAGGAGGAAAGAAAGGAAGGAAGCTAAAGGAAGTGGAAGGTGGCCGTGGGAATCAGGCATCAATAACTACTGACTAGCTTTCCTCTTGCTGTAGAGTTGGCTTCAGGCTGTTTATTTTGCAAGTCATATGAGGTTTCAAGCACCTAATATAAAATTTAGGCTTGGATGACTCACAGTTGAATCATATCACTCTGAGCTGGCTATTACTAAAATTCACAGAGATCCTTGACTCAGTTCACCTTTGTCCAGGGTTGGGGAAGAGGAGCAGAGAATGGGGGTGTTTCTCATAAGGAGAACTTTGAGTTCTACAACCCAAGGTTATAATGAGAATTTTCATCACATTTTTTGACTCATAAATTTGTTGTACCATCAGCTCTGGTATATAATATTCAGAACTTGTTGAAATGTGCTTAAGCGTATTTCAGCTAGTAGCAGCCTTACCTCTCCCATTTCAGTAATAATGTTTAGAGCTGTGTTTTTCAAACTCAGGTTAATACTGAGTATTGAGTCTTCCTATCATTCAAAAAAAAGGAATACAATAGATCAGAGGCCATCACACACAGAAAGGGTGAGTATTGCGTGGGAAACATTGCTTGTGTGTGTGTGTGTGTGTGTGTGTGTGTGTGTGTATTGGGTCTCAATGTAAAATGTGTGTTTTACTGAAGGCTGTGGTCAAAAAGAAGTTAGGAGGCCTTCTGGTGCCAGACAAGATGGAGTAAGCCCACTGCAGGCCCCTGTGATCACAACTAAAAATTCTGGACAAAATACAACTGCTTGACGACTCTGAAAAGTAAACGAGTAGGCAAATTAGGGAGGGGAGTCAAAGCTTGAAGAAACTCTGGGTCTCGTTAAAATTCTACAGCAAGGGTCAATGAACTAGGCCCTGCAGGCCAAATCCAGCCCTCCTCCTGTTTTTATAAGTAAAGTTTTATTGGAACACAGCCATGCCTATTAATTTACATAGCGCCCATGGCTGCTTTGCCACTGCAATGGCAGATCTGAGTAGTTGTCATAGAGACTGTATGGCCCACAGAGCCTGAAATATTTATTATCTGGCCTTTATGGAAAAAGTTTGCTGACCCCTGCTCTAGAGAATGTTTTTTTTTTTTTTTTGAGACAGAGTCTCACTTTGTTGCCCAGGCTAGAGTGAGTGCCGTGGCGTCAGCCTAGCTCACAGCAACCTCAAACTCCTGAGCTCAAGCGATCCTCCTGCCTCAGCCTCCCGAGTAGCTGGGACTACAGGCATGTGCCACTATGCCCGGCTAGAGAATGTTGACTTTGTTTTATCTTAGCAGACAATCAATCCAGTTAGGTTCAAACTGCAAGTTCTGTGGGCCATGGTTCCAACGTCATTTCAGTTTTTCAAAGGCTTTGCTATACTGCTTTAGATTTGTTTTTACCATGTAAAAATTGTGCTGATTCGTTCACAGAATTAGGGGATCCTCCTCTCTACCGGGTTTCTTTCTGAAATTCCCCCTTTACTCCCTGGCTCCCAGGGAGACTCCCTTTCCTAGTCAATTTACCAGCATAATGGAGTTCTTTTTGAAATTTTAGTTGCTTGTATTGCTCCTGCCACTGCTCCACTATTGAAGCCTGCCCTTGGGACAGATGTAGGAGACAGAAAAAGAAATGTTTTTAATGGGGATTCCCCTCCACACGCTCTGGCTCACAGGGACTTTTCTCCAAGTCCTCTGGTCATAGAAATGGGGTTTCAGAGATTTTGCCGTCTCTGCCATCGTGCAGCTCCCCAACTGGACCTGCTCTTAGGTCAAAGCTGTGAGAGAAAAAAGGAAAAAATCTGGAGAAACTCACACCATACAGACAGCTTCTTCAAGATATACATGATACAATTCAGAATCCCTCAACAAAGACCTAGGAAAATGAGACCAATTTTTACGGGAAAAGATGATCGAAAGATGCCAACCCCAAAATGACCCAGAGGTTAGAATTATCAAAGACTTAAAACAGCTATTATAACTATGTTCTATGAATAAAGGGAAGCACACCTGAAATGAAGGGAAAGAGAAGTTCTCAGCAGAGAAATAAAGTCTCAGGGACTGTGGGTCTAATGTTCATATTATTGGAGTCCTAAGGGAGCAATAAGAGATTAGCGTAGAAAAAAATTTTTGAATATTCTCAAGTTTGGTGAAAGACTTAGATTCAAGAAACCCAGTGAACCCCAAACAGGATGAATGCAAAAACCAACCAAACAAAAAAATTCCAGAAAACTTGTTTCAGTTCTTCAATTTCTTTCTTCAGCTTAGTATTTTCAATGCAAAGTTTCTTTTCTTCTCTCAAAGTTGCCTGCAAAATTGCTTTCTCCTTAAGGAAAGCAACTTCCTGTATAAGATATTCAATGATTTGATCTGCTTCTGCAGCCTTCTGCTCCAGTCTCCTTAAAACAGCATCAGTCTTTGCCATTTTTGCCAAGAAATGGCAGAAAATCATGAAACAATAGACAGGGGTTCTCTGAAAAAAATCTTAAAAGCAGTCTGAGAAACAGTATGGCAGTTCCCTGAGAAAATTAAAAATGGAATTACCATATGACCCAGCAATTGCACTTCTGAGTATATACCCAAAGAATTGCAAGCAGAGCCTGGAAGAGATATTTGTATACCCCAGTTCATAGCAGCATTATTTGTAATAGTCAAAAGGTGGAAGCAACCCAAGTTTCCATCAATGGATGAATGGATAAACAAAATGTGGAATATATACTAAATGGAGTATTATTCAACCTTAAAAAGGATGGAAATTCTGACCCATGCTAAAACATGGATGAACCTTGAGGACATTATGCTAAGCAAAATAAGTCCGTCACAAAAAGGCAAATACTATATGATTCGACTTATATGAGGTACGTGGCATAGTCAAATTCACGGAGACAGAAAGTAGAATGGTGGTTGCCAGGGGTTGGGGTAGAAAGGGAATTGGGAGCTGTTGTTTAGTAGGTATGGACGTCAGTTATGCAAGATGAAAAGAGTTCTGGAGATTGCACAATGTGAATGCACATAACACTACTGAACAGTATACTTAAAAATGATTAAGATGGTACTTGTTTTTCTTTTTTCTTTTCTTTTTTTTTTTTTAGAGACAGCATCTGGCTCTATCACCCATGCTGGAGTGCAGTGGTGCAATCATAGCTCACTGTAACCTTGAACTCCTGGGCTCAAGCAATCCTTCCATCTTGGCCTCCTGAGTAGCAAGGACTACAGGCATGTGCCATCACACCTGGCTAATTAAAAAAAAATTATTTTTTTGTAGAGACAGGGTCTCTATATGTTGGCCTCAAGTGATCCTCCTGCCTCAGCCTCCCAAAGTGCTGAGATTACAGGCATGAGCTACCACAACTGGCTAAGATGATAATTTTATGTTAGGTACATTTTACCTTAGTTTTTTAAAAGAAGCAGTCTGAGAAAAAATGATGAATTAAATGTAGAACAATTATTTCAACGATGGTGGACTTTTTTTTTTTTTTTTTTTTACCAGAAACCAAGGAAGAAAGAAGATTGTGGAACAATATCTATGAAGTACCAGAAAAACAAAACTATATCCAGAGAAAATATATTCAGGGATGAAGGCAAAATAAAGATATAATCGGAGGAAAGAAAACTAAGCAAATTGTTGGCAGACCTGCTATAAGAGAATTGCTAAAGGAAGTTTTTTAGGTTGAAGGGAAATAAATATACCAGAAGGAAACTTGGAACTTAAGGAATAACACAAAAAGTAAATGTTTTCTCTTCAGTTCTTTAAAATATGTATGACTATGAGAACAAAATTATAATACTATCTGGTGAGGTTTTCAATGTATGTAGATGTGATTCATATGAGAGGACTTCAAAAAAGTTCATGGAAAAATGGAATTAAAAGATAAAAATATAAAATAGAAATTATTTCTCAACATAAGCTCCACCAAGTTCAAGACACTTTTGTAGGTGATGATACCACCCATTTAGTACATCTTGAGAATTTAAGCATGCCAATGCAGTCTTTTTTTGTTATTAATTAAAGGACAATGATTGCCCTTTACAGATTTTTTAAGATCAGGAAACAAAAAGTCAGAAGGAGCCAAATCAGGACTATAAGGTGGTACCTAATGATTTCCTATCAAATTCTCACAAAACTGTCCTTGTTTGATGATAAGAATGAGTAGGAGCATTGCTGTGGTGGAGAAGGACCCTCTGGTGAAGCTTCCCTGGGCATTTTTCTGCTAAAGCTTTGGCTAACTTTCTCAAAACACTCTCATAATAAGCAGATTGGTCCTCCAGAAAGTCAACAGGCAAAATGCCTTAAGCATCCCCCAAAAACTGTTGCCATGACCTTTGTTCTGGACTAGTCCACTGCTGCTTTGACTGGACCACGTCCACCTCTTGGTAGCCATTGATTTGATTGTGCTTTGTCTTCACTAGTAAATCCATGTTCCATCTCCTGTTACAATTCTTCAAAGAGATGCTTTTGGATCTTGATCCTACTTGTTTAAAATTTCCATTGAAAGCTCTGCTCTTGTCTGCAGCTGATCTGGGTGCAATAGTTTGAGCACCCAGCAAGTGGAGAGTTTGCTCAACTTTTTCAGTTAGAATTGAGTAAGTTGAATCAATTGAGATGTCTGTGGTGTTGGCTATTGTTTATGCTGTTAATCATCAGCCTTCTTCAATCAGGGCATGAACAAGTTGAATTTTTTCCTTGAAAATTGATGTGGTCTGGTTCTGCGGGCTTAATCATCAACATTATCTCATCCCTTCTTAAAACAAGGTATCCATTTTTAAATTGCTGATTTGAAGCATTTTTCCCCATAAACCTTTTGTAAAATGTCAATGATTTCACCATTCTTCTACCCAAGCTTCACCATAAATTTGATATTTGTTCTTATTTCAATTTTAGCAGAGTATCTGTTGCTCTGATAGGGGATCTTTTCAAACTGATGTCTTATCCTTCTTAGTGCCTCAAACTAGATCCTATAGCAAGTTAGTATGAGTTTATTTTGCTGCAAAAATTTTGAAATCCATGAATAGTTTTTTCATAATATGCATTTTCCATGAACGTTTTGAAGACCCCTTGTATAACAACTATAACATAAAGAAGGGAAGGTAAACAAGAGCTAAATGGTTGTAAGTCTTCTGCATTTTACTTGAAGTGATAAAATATTAACTGTAAGTAGTGAACAGTTAAGTATATGTATTGTAATCCTTAGAGCAACCTCTTAAAAATTATAGAGATAGAGCCAAAAGTCAAGAGACACATTAAATTATTCAAATTATTCAAAAGGTGGCAGGAAAGGGAGGAGAGAGGAACAAAAAACAAAGGAAACAAACAGAAAACAAATAGATGGTAGACCTAAATCCAACCATATTAACTGTAAATGGTCTAAATGCACCAATTAAAAACAGGGATTGTCAGACTGGATTGGAGAACAAGATCCAATTACATGCAGTCTTTAAGAAATCCACATTAAATGTAAAGACATAGACAGGTTAAAAGGATGGGAAAAAAAGTTTGGAGACCAGTAGTTTGAAGAGGTCTGGATTTTCCTCTCTCAGATAATGGTTAGGGTGGGTGGGACAGGTATAGTGGGCTCACTATTGGGACAAGCTTAGTGTTACTACAAGCAAAAATCGCCAGATTCCCAACAGCTGTCACTTCAGGTAGGGACGATCACAGTCACCATGCAGAAGCCACACCTCACAAATGACTTGCAGAACCAAGTTGCACAGGGGTTCTCCTTGCTTCCAAGAATCCTAATTTGGCCTTTGCCAAAACAAGGGGATGCTTTGACCTGTCATAGCTGTGGGTGCACTGCAACCACCCTGGCAAGCTGGCACAGGCTCAGAAGATTCTGGTCTTGTGGCAACGTACTTTATGCTCTGATTCTGTGTGAATCTCAACGTTTTCATCGTGAATCTAAAATCACCACCTTGCTGTATATAGCAGCTTTCCAAACTGTCTCCAACCAGGAAGGAAGTGTTGGAAAGCCCAAGTCAAAGGCTCAGTTACTGGCACTTAGTTTCTGTCTCTAAACCTCCGGGCTTCACAAAGCTGTTTTGACCTGCAGAGTCCAAATGAAGGCAAGCCAAATGCTGTCAACAAGAAGCTCTTGCTTCTAGAAGCAAATAAGGTCACTGTTTCAGGAATCTGTGCCATTATCCCTTTGCAGGTGAATAAAAACACAGGAAGGGCCTATTTTAAGTAAATCTGTAGAGATTTAGATTGCAGAAACATTGGATAAACTGTAGGTCAGAGTATGCCAGGATTAGTTTGGAAGTTTTCATCAATTTCCTAGTCACGATCAAACATTATCTCAGAAAATGCTTGACTTCCTGCACAAATAAAAAATAGAACTTTTTAATGAAGATTAGTTCAGGTTAGTTATTTTTAGCTTCAGGATCAATGGCCTCAGTCCAAATAATATTGAGTAGAAAGTGTCCGTGTTTTATGACAAAGGTTAAATTCCAAAGTTAATTGTGACAGTCACTTGAATTTTGAAGTCACATTCCCCACTGTATGTTTATGGGAAAGGCTGTCCCTACTTCCAACTTTTTCTCTTAGGTTCCTACTGTAGAGATTGTTACCTGAATCGTAACGTCTGTTTTTCCTTCCTCCATAGTAATAGAATCCTGATTCTTAGCCAGGCATATCACTGCCTAGAATAGCCCAATCCCCCCAACTTCCCTTGTAACCAGGTGCAAACTACCCTGTACTAAGTTCTGCCGGGAGTTTTAAGAGGCAATATCCTGGGACAGCTTCCTGGAAGCTTCCTTACAACACTGCTGGCACCTTTCCTTCTTCCTCTTTGTCCCCTCTTTAATCCATCCTGCTGCTTGGAAAGCAGATGTGAGACGGCCGGAGGGCCAGCCACCGTCTTGACCATGAAGACCCAGGGAAGGCATCTGGGTTCCTGAGGACTTTGTGAAACGGAGTCATCATACCAGCCCTGGGTTGCCTACTTCTGGACATTTCCATGAGGGAGAAGTAAATTTCCATCTTGTGGAAGTCACTGCTAATTTTGGTTTCTGTTCCAGAGCTGAATTTAGTCCTTACATAGTTCCTAATGACCACAACCAAGAAACACTCTCAAATAAATACTAGGAAGAAGTTCTGGATAGAGAAACCATCTGAATCTATCCTTGGTAGATGAAAAATGTAGTCAACTACCTTTCTTGAGACATTTCACAGCAGAGTTACCAAGAGAAATACCAACAGCCAACAACCTAAATAGGCTTAACGGAGACCCTACATGGAGGGCCAGTCTCAGTTCTGTATGGTTTGGTGGAACAGGCAAGCCAGGGGTGGTCTGCACTCTATTCTGGTCCCTGATGCTGCCTGTCGTGGCCTTGGGTTGGGTTTTCCTCTGTGAACAATGAGAGTGTTAAACTAAATTAGGTATCTCTAGGCTTTCATCCAGCACTGAAATTCTAGCCCATTTTCTACCCTCCATTAGATTATGTACTCCTTTTGGATAAGTGAAATAATCTACGTAAAGTGCTTATCACTGTGCTTGGCACATGTAAGGTACTCTATAAATGTTAGCTATTAGGACCAAAGTTATTCATTTTTGTAATTCCAACAGTGTCTTTCCCAGAGTAGGTGTTGGTAAGTGTTTGCTGATGCCTTTGCGAATGCCTTCCGACTGCTCATCCCCTGCTTGCCCCTTCCCTGGGCTACTGGTATCAGCAAGAGAAAACCAAGAAAAAGAGACTCCTTAGGTTCTAGGTTACACGAATGCACAGGAGAAAAATCAGCAGATGAAGGAGGAAATACACCATTTATTTACAATTCTTTCACTTTATCCACAATTTCCCATACAAACATAAAAACTAAAAAAATAAAACCACCACTTGGGGAACACAAGTGTCTTTCTTTAATTAGTCCGGTTGAGGGAGGGTCAGAGCCCTCTCGCTCTGCGAAGGAGACTACTGAGGCACGCCAAAGGGGAAAGGAGAGGCGTGGGAAGAATGCCTGAGAAACAGCTCCAGATGAGAAACCGACCTCATACTGTGGTGCTGTGGCGGGCTTCACTGGCAAAGAGACTCAAGGGTGTCACCCCCCCGGGGACACTGCTTGGCTCCTCAAGAGGATGACAGCTACTTGCCCCCCAACAGCCCTCCACTACCAAATACCAAAAATGGAACACTGAGCTGTGTGGGGTGTGAAGGTGATAGTGGGGGACAACGAATGCTGCTCTCTGAGAAGATCCCCAAACCCCAGGGACACACAGGAAATCCCTTTCCTTGGCACTGAGTAGTCGGTCACAGCTTCTGTCCTGAACACGATGCTGACTTAAAAATGTAAAAACAAAAGCTCTCCCCAGGTTCCGGGGGAAAGGCAGGAACTAAAAAAACACACAGAATGGACTTGTCTGCCTCTGCAGTCCCTTCGTGGGTTGGCCGCTAGGGGTGGGGGTGGGGCAGGGCAGATGCTCCAGAAAGGCCCGGGAGGGGTGGGAAGAAGGGGGGACTCTGAGACACTGATGCTTGAGGTGGCTGCCACTGGTTTTCGAAGTGGCTCCACCTGCTCAGCCAGACATACTCTGGCAGCCTCCTGTTCCGCTCCCCCCAGAGCGGGGCACCCAGAAACCAACCTGGAGACGCGGAAGCTGCCTGCCCGGCAACTTCATCTGTGCTAGTGACCTAGATTGCTTTCACATGTTGATGCACATTATAAATATAAAATCATATCTGCTACAAAGAGGACATATTTGTACATCTTTACCCATATACATAATAACACAATTTACACATAATATCTTGGAGTGGGTCATCATGGAAAAACGGTTTGGAGAGGTAAGTAGCCCCTTCTCCCTCCCCTGACCTGATCCTTCTCAAGGGACGCTTGTACGCTTGGTCACTGGGGCCCTTCCCAACTGGTCTGATGGGGCTAGCTTGGACACAGAAATCCAGACATGTAACTAAATGCTGATGGGTGTGTACACACACTAACACCCCCACACACAGACATCTGGTGAGAAAAAGAAAAATAAAACTCCTAGCCCTTGGGTGTAGGCCTCTTCCCAGAGGTATAAGCATCAGTGCCTCTTCCATCTAGAGCAATGGTCTTATTGAAAAGCTGTCCCTCGCTGGCTCAGACTAGGGCAGAAGGAGAAGGGCTAGGAAACCAGGGAGAGGGAAGAGGGGCCAGGAGTCTTTTGAAAACATAAGGCGTTTTTGACCTGTGATCAAATCAAACCATGTCACAAAAATCAACCGTATCAGCTGGGGCCTGGAGGTGAGAAACAGCCAGTCCATGGAGGGACGATGGGAGTGAGACCCTGAGCCTTCCCCTTCTTTTTTCCAGTTTCTTTTCAAGGGGCAGACAACCCTGTACCACCTTTTCTGTCCTCTCCCAGACCTGGGCCCATCCACACGGCATGGAATACTGACAGTGGTCCAAGTGACACAGCCGGAGACACGGAGTGGTGGACACCAAAAAGTTAAGACCTGGGCGGCGGGCGTGAGCTTTGTACAACAGGAGTGGTTCCTGGCCGGGGTCCACGGCTCGCACAGTGGCCACAGTGATCAGATTGCCATCAGAGATGGGGGCAGTCTGGGTCCCCGGGGGAGACAGCACCTATCGGCGGTAGTGATTCGGGGCATCGGCAAACATGTACTTGAGTCTGTACGCCTCGGCGAGAAGCAGCCCAATCTCTTCGTTGCCCCAGTGGATTGTAGGTAGGTTCTGTAGCAGCATGAGAAGACCCTGGAATGCAAGAGAGGACTTTGACATCATTCCAGATTGCAGTCCAAGGGACCGCAGGCCCTCACGCAGAGACCAAGGCCTGGGATGCGGCTCCTTCCTCCTCGGCCTCACACCCCAGCGTCCAGCCCCCTCCTCCCAAACAGCACACGGCCCTCGGCCCCTCGTTCACCTCAGGAAGGCTCGAAAAGCCTCTGCTGATTCTCTGATCCACCAACGTCTGCCTCTTTCAAAAATGTTATAAATAGAGAATGATTTTAAATAAAGATTTTTAAGAGAGAAAAATAATCACTCATCCAAATATACTTCTCTCAAAGTATTCCTTTTCAGTATTTTTTCACATATTTCTTTAAATAGCTGTAATCATGACTTTAATATGCATTTTAGTCATCCTTTTTTACTATAATTTTCATGTTTTTCCACACAACCTTCAAAAATGATTCTTCTCGATGCCAGCGGTCCCATCAGGTGGCTATACCCTAATTGACTTAACCATTTCTCTTTTGTTAGGTACTTAATTTGCTTTTTATTCAACCTGTATTGACAAGACTGCAGCATATATCCTTTTGCATTTGACATTTTCCTGGTACTTCCACCGTTCACCCGCAGTCACCATGTTTGCCCTCCGCCGTCTCCAAAGACCGTCCTCCGCCTGCCTGTCTGGCTTACGGCCCCCCGTCCCCTGAGTACACCCCCCTCCAGCCAGGTCCACTTCCCACACATTTACTGTTTAACTCATGCTGTTCCTTTTACCTGGAACACTTTTCTCCTCCACTTATCTAAATCCTGTTCAGCTTTCAAAGTCCAGGTCCCTCAAACAGCTCCATAAAAACAGTCTATTAAAGAGGATAGTGGAATAAGAAATGAATGTGTGATTTTAGTCTATTTCTGGTAATTTAGTTATCTATGCTGCTGCTGCTGCTTCATGTTCTTTCTCTGTCTCTCTTTCTGAACTCGATATTCTTATTTTTCCCAATTATAAAGGTAATAGTTGTAAGACACAAAATCCAGAAGTCATAAAGAGCCTTACAGGTTTGATTACATACAATTTTGAAACCTCGATATGTCAAGAGACACCAAAAACAAAGATAAAAATATAAGAAGCTGACAAGAATACTGATAACATCTATAAAAGATAAAAGGCCAATACATATAATCAATAAGGACTGCCTACAAATCAGTGAGAAAAAAGGCAAACAGCCACATAGGAAAGAAACCAGATGAGTGAGGTGAACAGGTACCGTGCAGGATGCCCGTGGCCCACTCGCACACCAGGGTTACTTTAAAAAAAATGCTTTTAGCTGATCTGAAAATGGTCTACACCCAAGGGCAATATTTTGCGTTCTCAGTGTAGAAGTCTTGCACATCTTTTATGAGATTTCTTCCTTCAGTATTAGAGGCTCAGCTGGGCACGGAGCTGCCCGTGGCACGTCATTGCCATGTGTGGCCAGTATGATCAATTTCTGACCAGGTCTGGGATGTGAGCAGAAATGATAGATGTACCTTCTGGATTCTGCCCTAAACTTCTCCTTCTCTCCTCCCTAGACAAATGGATATGAACGGAAGGGTGGAAGTGGTCATCTTAGACCATGCTACTGAAGCCATGTGTTGAAGGTGGCAGAGCACTAAGACAGAAGAAAGCAGGGTCCCTAACACGCTGGAACCACGTTAGCCCTGGACGGCTCACATTTAGACTGTCAGCTGAAGGAAAGTAAAAAACTATCTTGTTTTAAGCCACTGTTATTTTGGGGTCTTGGTTACAGTAGACAAGTTTATATCATCTTAAATACAGGCCATATCTATCAAAGTTAGAAATGCGCATGGTCTTTGACTCAGCAACTCTGCTTCTATGTCCCTATCCTAGGAAAATATCCACACTCATGTACAAAGGTATTCACTGCAACATTGCTTCAAACAGTGGGGAAAGTGATACCAGGGAAGTGCCCGTTAGTATGGGAATGATTAGATAAAGCATGGATTATCCATACCATGAAATACAAGGCAGCATTTATAACAAATGAAGTAGGTCTACATGTACCAACACAGAAAGATATAGAAGACATTTTAAGAAGGACAAAAAAGGAAAATTGTAGGAAAATTTTATATTATGATCCCTTTATAATATGACCTCTTTTACTTGGGTAAAAGAAAAAATACAGAACCTCAGAGTTTGAGATTGCTGTGAGCTAGGCTGACACCACGGCATTCTACTCAGGGCAATGGAGTGAGACTCTGTCTCAAAAAAAAAAAAAAAAAAGAAAGAAAGAAAGAAATAGTAAAGGAAGTCTTAAAATCTAAATAAGAGAACTCTAGAGAGTAACCTAAAGCCATATGAAAATAAAGTTCTCTGGCAAAAGAAAAAAAAAAGAAAAAATACAATAGATTTGTCTATGCACATGTGTATATAAAAATTGTAGACAGTGAGGTGGTAAACTGGTTACCTTTGGCAAGGAAATCTTTCACTTTTCTCTCATTCTGCTGTACCTTTTCAAAGAAAGTCTTTGTATATTATTGTGTGATGAAACATTTTTTGGGGGGTAATACACGCTCTGTGGAAGTTTTGTTTAGTAAAAAGTAAAAATTCTGGAAATAAATTGCCCATGAATTCATGATCAAGAGGAAGCCATTTTTAAACATTTTGGCAGATTTCCTTCTAGCCCTTTTCCTGCACATTTCACACAGTTGAAATATTTTCTCTATATAATTTTGAATCTACCCAGCATTTATCATAAATATTTCCTCTAATGTTAAGGACCCCTGGTAGACATTTTCAATGGCCAAAGAATTTTCCATGATGTAAAATGTACCAAAATTTACTCTACATCCTCCTGCTTTGAGTATTTAATTATTTCCAGTTTTTTACTATAATAAAATTACAATGAATATCTTTGTGCACAAAACCATATCTTGGTTTATTTACTTGGGCTAAATTCCTAGAAATGAAATTATTGTTCCAGAGGGCACAAACACTTGAAAGTTACGTAACATTCATCCAGAAACACATTCCAGAAAAATGCCCATTTCCTTAGATCTCCATCAGCACTGAATACTCACTCTCATTAAAAAAAAAACTAACTTTGTTAATTATGTCTTTCCCTTAGATCCCCAAGCCTGAGAACAGAACTCGAAGCCTAAGTCACAATGTAGGTGAACCCGCAGAGAAATATAATGCTTCTCTGTATGTCCATACTCTCCCCTTCCCTGGCTGCTGGCACCCACCGTCTTTCCCACACCCTCCAGGTACACACCCCTCCAAACACACTGTTGCTGAGATTCACTCAACCAGGCCAGCTACTCACCCAGTTACTGACATTCACTCAACCCACCAGATGCTATCATTTCTTTAAAAAACTCTTTTAGCAGATCTGAACATGTCCGGAGTGCTCACTTCTTACAGTAGCAATTCTTCCTTGGTTCTATCTCAGTCTCAGTCCTGTCTGCCTCAAAGCTTTCTTTTTTAAGGGAAACATCATTTCTACCTCAACTTATTTTTTAAGATGTTGACCTTGGAACATGAACTCCCTGGCCTCTGGCCCCTTTGACTCTTCTCTCCTGCTTCCTACTTCCTTCCCCCAATGTGCCCCCACCCCCACACAAACCAGAAAAGGTATTACTTAGCGTTCTCCTCATGGAACCAAATTTTATCCTGAATTAGGCAGACCCTCTTTTATACAGGTCTTGACCTTTTCTGTACCGTAGACTCTTTTGGCTGTCTGGAGAAGTCTATCGATTCCTTCTCAGAATAATGGTTTTAAGTACATAAAATACACAGAAATACAAAAAATATACATTTTTTGTTTTCAGAGACCAGATCTTGCTCTTTCACCCAGGCTGGAGTGCAGTGGCATGATCATAGCTCACTGCAGCCCTGGACTCCTGGGTTCAAGTGATCCTCCCACCTCAGTCTCCTGAATAGCTAGGACTATAGATGCACACCACTATGCCTGGCTAATTTTTTGGAGAGGCAGGGTGTTGCTATGTTGCCCAGGCTGCTCTCAAACTCCTGGCCTCAAGCGATCCTCCTGCCTCGACCTCCCAAAGTGCTAGAATTACAGACCTGAGCTACCATGCCTGCTTGGCCCTAATTAAAATATTTTTAAAAGAAATTTGTGATAGGCTGGGTGTGGTGGCTCATGCCTGTAATTCTAGCACTCTAGGACACTGAGGTGGGAAGACTGAGCTCAGGAGTTCAAGACCAGCCTGAGCAAGATTGAGGCCCTGTCTCTACTAAAAATAGAAAAATTAGCTGGGCATCCTGGTGGGTGCCTGTAGTTCCCAGCTACTCAGGAGGCTGAGGCAGGAGGATCGCTTGAGCCCAGGAGTTTGAGGTTGCTAGGAACTCTGATGACATCACTGCATTCTACCCAGGGCAACAGAGTGAAATTCTGTCCCAAGGGAGGAAAAAAAAAGAATTTGTAACATTTACCTCTGTGTGGTAAGATTTCAGGTACCACTTTTTTTTTTTTTTTTTTGGAGACAGAGTCTTGCTCTGTTGCCTGGGCTAGAGTGAGTGCCGTGGCGTCAGCCTAGCTCACAGCAACCTCAAACTCCTGGGCTCAAGCAATCCTCCTGCTTCAGCCTCCCGAGTAGCTGGGACTACAGGCATGCATCACCATGCCCAGCTAATTTTTCTATTTTTAGTTGCCTGGCTAATTTTTTTTTCTGTTTTTAGTAGAGAAGGGGGTCTTGCTCTTGCTCAGGCTGGTCTTGAACTCCTGACCTCAAGAAATCCTCCTGCCTTGGCCTCCCAGAGTGCTAGAATTACAGGCATGAGCCACCGTGCCTGGCTGCAAATTTTTTCTTATTGGAATTTTCTAATTTTTCTATAATGGTTATATATACTTGCGTAATTGATAACAAACAAAAACAGCCGACAAAGGGCTGAGCTCTCTAGAAGAGAATACTATTCTTTGCTGAGATGGGCTGCAACTATAATTTCTAATTATTCTAGCCTTAACAGAAACCTCCCAGAGGCTTCAAATAATAATACCCCTGGACAAGTTAACCTCCCCACGTCCCCCAAAGAGATGTGGCTCAAAGGAACCACTCTGCCACCTGGTGGCTATGCCTAGAAACTGCAGCACCACCACTTTCAGCCCTGGCCCCATCCCACTGCCCATCATAGTGTTGCAACAATCGGAAGCCCTGCCCAGTGGATTAAAAAGTAGAAACTGACTAGTCATGGCTGGGGGACAAAGGTGTTAATCACAAATCAGGAGCTTTTATCTACGGGTAGAGAAGAGGCACAGCCAGGGCAGGAATGACTGAAGATTTGTTACAAAGCCAGTTCATGGGAGCATCAGGCATGTCATGCAGTCAGATGAAATACTACAGCTGGGAGGAGAAGACAGCTTATAGGGCAATCATCAGGGACAGGTTCCCAATTAATGGAAAAAAACGCAATCGCCTTTCACAGAAGAAAGCTGGAAACGGCCAAAATAGCAAAAAAAGGGCCAGACACAGTTACCTGCTGAGAACCTACATATCCACAAAGGAAAAAGCAATATGGTAGAGAAGGAATTCAAGTCGTATGTGAGGGGTGGAAAAAACAATTAGAAAGGGATTAATGAAGAAGGATGGTAGGTAATAAGCAGAGACTTCAACAAGGGAAAGGTACAGGGAAAGCTCATTAGAGAACGCCCAACAGATGGGAGAATGGAGGAAGAACATCATCAAGGATAATAATAGTGGCAGTTACCATTTATTGAGCATTTACGACGTACCAGACAGGGCTCTAAATGTTTTACATATGCTTTATATTAGTTCATTTAATCCTCACATCAACTCTATGAGATACATATTATTCCCTCCATTTTACAGATGAGGAAATTGAGGCACAGAGGTTAAGGAACTTGCCCAAGGTCACGGATTAGTGCGGGGCTGGGATTTGAGCCCAGACAATCTGGTTCAAGAGCCGGTGCTCATAACCACTATACTATACACTGCCTGCCCTGGGGTGCGAAGTGGGGCATAAAGTAGAAGGAACAAAAAGAAGAGTGTCATAAAAGAGGCTGTTTGAAGGAAATCTTGAAGAATGGAGTAAATTTTTTTTGTTCATTTTTATTTAGTCATGAAGTCCTTAGAATCATAGTGGGGCTTGATGCCATGTTGGTGTCACACTTTGCCAAGTCATCCAAAGAATATGCCAACCTTCTTTTTCAGCTTCTTTGTCTGCTAATGCATTACTAGACCCAGCAGGCAGCTCACCCAGACAATTTCAGTAACGGATTTTGGCTCTCTGTGCATAACAGATGACAATTCTTATGAAGCATCCAGTCTGTCTTACAGCTGAGAGAGGTGAACCTGCTGCAGAGGTCACATCTAAATTCTTGAATGAACTTTTATCAGTGCCGCCACCGTGGCCTCCTTCTCCCGTCCCCCCTTCTCTCCCTCCTGCGCATGGGAGCGGCCCGGCCAGTGACCAAGAGCTGATTAATTTTACTTGGCAATAAGGGCCAGCACAACCAAAGATAGGATGTATTAACAGCAAAAGAACATAAAATACATAGCTATTAAATAAGATACTGCATGTAGAATCACTCTTCAATATTGGAACACTCTTCGCAAATGTAAAGTGTATTCAGGCATGTAAAACTACTTTCCTAGTCAAATAACTACTTTAAAACAAACCTCTCCTGTTTTGAGAATCAGTGAGATAGCAAAACATTTCCCCTAGTCCCAATTCAACTTTTTGAAAACATTCCCTTGCATATAAACTTTTGAGAGTCAAACTTTTATGCATTGGTTTTTCCCATGCCATTTGGCAAGCTCTCCTCTCAGAGAAAGCTGTATAGCATTTCCCTCAATGGCCTGTTTTTGTTCACATGTCTAGGAATCGTGCCCTTTCTCACACCAGCTTGTTTTGGGCGGAAGATCTTCAGTTCCCAGGGCTCCCTCCAACCCTTCCTATGGGCAGGATTCAAACTGGCAATTCACCAAATGTCTGTAAAGACAGGGCCGGTGTTTGGGCAATGTTCCACAATTGCGCCCTGGAGTTCCTGCATAAGTGGTGGGTGGATGCCATCTGGTTCAAGGGATTTATTTACATTTAGTTTGGTATTTAGGCCTGGAACATCCCACGGGCTTAGCACTATTTCATTTAATAACCCTGACCTGTTTCCTACAAAAGAAACCTTCAGAGTGGGAATCTCTCCAAGGTTTTCTTCCCTAAGATAGAAGACCAGCTGATACTTCAGTTTAGAGTCATTAGCTAGTTCCACTGACTCCCTTGTCATTTCCCTTTCTATGTATGTACGTATTTATTTTTTATTTAGATAGGGTCTCACTCTGTCGCCCAGGCTAGAGTACAGTGGTGTCATCACAGCTCACTGCAACCTCAAGAGATCCTCCTGCTTCAGCCTCCCGAGCAGCTGGGACCACAAGTGTGCATCACCACACCTGGCTAATTTTTCTATTTTTTGTAGAGACAAGGTCTCGCTCTTGTTCGGGCCTCAAGTGATCCTCCTGCCTTGGCCTCCCAAAGTGTTAGGATTATAGGGGTGACCTTTTTATGTATTTAAAGGAACTTTGATTATTAGTTCTTGGAGTCCCCTGCATGGTGCTTCTCAAAACCAGTTGTGAGCCATCCGAGGCCTTGTTGGCACCTGCCCGACATCTTTGTGGGCTCCCGTGTTCTTCTGGGCTCTCCCAGGCGCTGCTTTTCCTAAGATCACTTTCTAGGACTGTAGAGTGACCAGGCATTTGCTCAGGTGCCCGTCCTCTCTGACTTGGGCACACACTCTTCCTAGAAATATGTTAGAGCCAAACAGTTTTCAGGCTTCCTGTGGGTCACTTTATTCTGCATACATTTTCTGCATGCTGCTCATTTAAGTGCCTACAACTTGGCACAGCTCATGCTCTTCCTCATGCAGACTTTCTGGATTTTGGAGGTGTTTCCCTACTTCCCCAGGCACCCCCTCTGTGTTTTGGTTGTAATTATGTGGTGCTGCGCTCACCCACAGAGGGCTTCCATGTGCTCCCCACAGGAACTCACAGAGCTCACTCAGCCAGTTCCTGTCCTTCCGGGTTGGACATGAACCTGCTCTGGGAAGTCTTCCCTGAAGTCTGACCTCCGCAACCTGCCTTGATGATGTACTCTGCCAATGGATGCCAGGAATAAAAACATGTTTTCCAGTGAGCTAATTCTGTGGCTCTTCCAGTTTAACATTCCAGGTTTAGCCTTGGCCAGAGGGTAGGAGGCTGAAAGTCCACTCTTAATGCTATGATGTTTTAATTTAACAATGGACTGTTACCCCTGAGACTCCCTAGTGCGCTGTGCTGGCCTGGGTGGGGAGCTGGGAGGATATGGACAGAGGCCCAGAGCTGTGCTCTGCTCACAACCCACACTAGTCTCCAGGGACTGCCTGCTGTGGTCAGCTGTGGTGCACAGAGCCTCTGCTGCCCACAGAGACATGAGGGAGGGTGTCGGGCCACGTGGGAGGGAGAGCATGAGAGGGCAGCAGGAGCGCATAGATCCTCCTGGCAGTGGAACCAGAAAAAGCCAGGAGCCAGAATAGGAAGAGATCAAAGGGAGGACCTTGGAGGTATTCTTTTTCAGTTTTAAAACAGCCAATTTTTTTGTTAAACATTTCTTTGTGAGGAGAAAGCCTGTCAGCAATCGACAGGGAGAGGGGAGGGGGTAGGCGGGGAGTAAGCAGATCCTGGCCTGTGACTGCCACAGCGGGAGTGTAGCTCAAGGCTTCCAGGACGCACCTGGCCAGGCCCCAGGTAGAGAGGCAGCAAAGCACAAGGGCTCAGCAAGCGGATTCCGGGTTTCCACCATGCACTCTCTGGGTGACCCTGGCCTAGTTATGTAATCTAACCATGACTCAGTTTCCCTATTTGTAAAATGGGGGCATTAATTATGGCCTTATAGTACTATTACAAGGATTAAATGAGTTAACACAGATAAACATTTAGAATAGTGCCTGCACATTAAGAGAGCTAAAAACGAGCTATTATTAGATTGAACCTTATGAAACTGCCAACATTCAAATATTCTGTCCTATAAATACAATTGCATTCAATCTAACGTTTTTGTCTTTATTCTATTACACCAGCCAAGGCTGAGGGCCAGAATTGTCGAGGGCCTCCTGCTACCACGAAGAGCCTTGGTCCAGCTCTGCTAGAAGCTCTCATTTCAAGCAGCCCTTGGGTCCCTAATGACGCAGCCATCCTGCCCTCTAGCACTGTGCACAGATGTGCCTCTTAATGTGATCCTCCATCAGTTTTTGGTTCCGTCTCCCGGCCCGTGGCCCCAGACAACCGCTTGGCCAGGGAGAAGGAGGTATCCCTCCTCTCCCCGCAGCTGGGACCCTGTCCTCTGCCCCCGCATCCTCGGTGCCCCCTCTCCAGCCCAGTTTGCTCAGCCAGGTCGGCAGTTTCACCCAGGATAAACCTAGCGTGGTCTACTCATTCAGTTAAAAACTACTTAATTAGAAACTTAGGTTTTTTAAGCTGTGTCTTCACTGCTCCCTGGACTCAGGAGTACACTGCAGGTAGTAATAATATTAATAATAAAAAGCTCACTGTTTTCAGGGCTATTTGCCAAATATACCATTCTAACTGCTTCACATGTATAATTTGTGTAAACTCACAATAGCCCTAGGAGGTAGGTACTATTATCCCCATTTTATAGATAAGAAAACTGAGGCACAGAGCGCACCAAGTTACTTGTTTACAGCTGCATGCCTGAAAAGCAGCAGAGCTAGGATTTGACCCCAGGCAGTCCAGCTCCAAAGACCACGGTCTAACCACTGTACTATTCTGCACAGTCCTCAATTTTGGTAAGAAGGTGGCTGCTTCCCCTCTGGAACCCCTCCACCGGCCCCTCTTACATCTGGCTCTTCTTCCCCTCTCTTTAAGGGTAACAAGTGGCTGGTCTGCTAAAACTGCCACAACTCCCACTTTTATTTCTGCAACCAGTTCATTTGGTTTTTCTTTGAGTCACTTACTGCAGCTTTAGTCCTAAAACTTCTGTCCCAGGCTGGGCCTGTTTGGCTTTCTACCATACCTGTGTTCATCTACAGAGCTTCCTTCACGGTAATTTAATCAGAAGCAGCCTTTTAGCAGTGAGGATGCATGTGCCTATTTTCTCCGCAAACATTATGTCCAATAGCTCACACTCTTGCACGATGCTCTTGTGCCCTGTTCCTCACACCTCTGCCACGACCTCTGTCTCTAAAGGATACTGTTTAGCCTAACATAGCCAGGCACATTTTTTCCTTTTATTATTCATAGAATTTTAGAACTGTGTGGGGTGGGAGGAACTTTGCAGATTATCCAGTTTAATCGCCCCATTCTATTTTGTCTAAAAGAGGTCAGACTCCTGCATGAGTCGCATTAACTGAGGCATCGACACAGCAGCAGACAGCCCCAACGTTGTGTGGGTTATCGCCAAAAGACCTCAAACCTATCAGATAATCAAATATGCTCCCCAGTAAAGAACCCTCTATGGTTAACCTGGTTGTAAAGTTACAGAGTATTGTCCTCCGCTGTGCCGAGACCTCGAACTGCTAAAAGCCGTTCCAGGAATCAGCTCCAGCTCCCTGAGCTAACGCGCGAAGCACTCGGATCACACGTGGCGAGGCTCTCTGGGCCTGGCTTGTGATAACTAAATGGGACTTCTGCTCCCCATATCCTGCTCCCCTCAGCCACGTTAACAAAATCGATAGCTCGCCCGGCACACAGCCACTCCAGCCCCAGGTCCTCATCTGTCCTAGGACGTCACACGTGCTGCTTGTAGGCACAGCCATGGTTCTTAATCAGCAGCCTGCAGCCTCGGCGCCACAACTAGCGTCTCCTCACGGAGGTCAACCCATCCACTCTCCCTTTGCTTCCATAGCCCCTGCTTGGGCAAGCTGGGCCCTGTTTATCCATCTGTCTGCCGAACAGGCGTCCGTTCTGCTACTACCTAACGCCAGTTTCAGAGTGGGGTCCTGCATCGTTTCAGATGCCGTTGCCCTTGAGAACACCTGTGTTATCAGTCAGGCCTTAGAAGAACATTCAACCTTCTCGGGCTTTTTTCCCCCTGCTTTTAAAAGAAATATATACCTGTTAAAAACAAACAAACGAACAAACAAACAAAGAAACCAACAAACAAACAAACCCCTCCGTTCAGAAATGTACAAAGTGTAAAAACAAAAGCCCCCAACTGCCACCCCCAGATGGTGACCAGGAACGACCTTCAGGCTATTCTCTCTGCAGCCCACAGAGCTGAGCAATCTGTCTCCTCAATCCCTGTTCCCCCACCCACCAGCTAGCACAGGCCCGTCCTGAGCTTTCTCAGGGGGACTCTGAAGCACTCCCACCCAGGGCGTCCAGGACGCTGCCCTCGCACGGGTCGTCCCCTCTCAGCCTCCTCTGTTCTCTGGCCCCTTCATGTAGGAGCGTGCCAGGATCGGGCCCTGGTCTGCTTCTCTGTCTACATTCGCTTCCTCAGGGATCTCATCCAGTGTCCTGGCTTTGAGGCACATCTCATGAAAAGCCCTTAAATGTACAGGTCCAACCCAGACCTCTCTTTTGAACTCCAGACTCATTAGATTTGTTTGCCTAGTCTACATTTAGATGTCCAATGGCATTTCAAATTCAACACGCCCAAACCAACTCCTGATTTTCCTCCAAAAACCTCTTCCTCCTACAGCCTTCTCCATAAACTGTACAGTCATCCAGACTCATCCCTTCCTGTCAAACTCTACACCCAATTTATTAAGAAATCCTGTTGGCTCTACTTACAAAATAGATCCAAAATCTGGCCGCTTCTCACACCTCCACTGTCACCATCCAGGTGCCGGCCGCCCTCACGTCTCACCCGGGAGACTACAACAGCATCCTGGGCGGCCTCTCCGCTTCCACCCTCGCCCACACCTGAAGTCTACATGTCTACACAGAAGCCAGAGTGATCTTTTTACAACGTAAGTCAGATCATGTCTCTCCTCTGCTCAAGCCTCTCTTGCGGATCTCCTCCCACTCAGTAAAAGCCAAACTCCTTACAATGGCTACAAAGTCCTCGGTGATCTGGGTCCCTGTGACTTCTCCGACCTCACCTCTTCCTTCTTCCCCTGGATCACGTTGCTTCAGGCCACGTTGGTCACTGTCATGATCCCCTCATCAGCCCGGCCATGTCACTGCCTAAGACCTTTGCACTGGCTGTTCCCTCTGCGCAGACGCTCTTCCCCCAGACGTCCACATGGCCTGTGCCCTCACCCTCCTCAAGCCTTTGCTCAAGGGTCACCTTCTCAGTGAGCCTATCATGACTACTTTACTTGAAACTGCAAATCTATCCATTCTCTACCACCTAATAAGCCCTTTACCCTGCTCTACTTTTAAAAAATATATTTCTTATCATCTTTAAGTTCTTTTATATTTACTATGTTTTGTTTACTGTATGTCTCCCCCAACTCATACGTAAGCTCTGTGGAGAACAGAGACCTCTGTCTATTTCACTTCCCAATATATCCTGTGCCTTTAAACCAGTGCCTCTCACACGGCCGACATTCAACAAATGCTTGTCAGTGAATGAATGAAAGACCTCTCGGGCCTGCCCAATCACTCCGCAGCCTTACTGGCACAGAGACCCCTTTCACACCAACGAACTCTGGGCCCAGTGACTTCCTGCCAACTGGAAGGGGCGACCTCTTCTGAGCACCCTTCCTATTCCTATTCCCTGCTGTGGCAGCTTCTGTCTGCAGAGCTCCTCTGAGGGGCTGACTCCCATTCTGACGTTCATTCCCAGCCCAGGCTGAGCTCTCGGCCACTCACCTGGAAGTCTTCCTCATCCAAGATCTCTTTCCTCCACTTGATCAAGAAGGCTGCACACACGTACAGATGGAAGTGGGAGAACCCTTCTGGTTCAGACTGGGAAGCAAAGAACAGAGTTAGGTCTCCAAGCCCTGACAAGGATCCAGCTCTGGTCCTCTCAGTTCCAATCCCTCTGGAGGGTGGGAGAGCAGTACAATACCCCTTCACGGCCAGGCGCACAGAAGCATGGGAAGATTTAGCAAAGCCCCTGCCCCTGAGGCTAAGGCAGACACAGAGGTAGAGAGGAGGTGGGGGGACTTCTGAGCAGCCACACTCCACACGAGGGCGGGCGGGAGCTGGGCCCCTCAGGGCAGCGTGGCAGGGAGAGGCCAGGGGATCCCTTCATACCTGGTATGTGTCCCACAGGCGGATGGTGCAGCGGAGAGGAAGCTCCCGCATAAGCAGGTTGTTCATCCAACGAAAGGCAAACTGCAGGTATTCGACCTCGTACCTCCTGAAGTGATTATGTACCTGCTCTGAAACAGGAAGCGTCATTGGCCCCAGGGCACAAGCTAGAGGATCGCACTCTGAAAGGGTCACAGGAACCAGAAGGGCAGATTCCACTTCTTATCATCCCCTCCCCCACTGGGAAGCCAGACGGACGGGGCAGACAGGCCTCTGTTGATGGCATCCGGTCACAGCAACGCCCATGGCTAGCTCAGCCCGCGCGCACTACTTCAACACCCCACAGCAGCGGGGTGCCCCTCTTCCTTCGCAGGCCTGTGCTGGCCGCAGAGCAGGAGGCATAAGGCTCGCTTGGCTGTTTGACCTTGTTACTCATCGGAGAAGGAGCCGGGACGGAAAGGAACCTTGGAGGTCACCTTGGCCATCCCTCTTCCAGTGAGGAGTTCCTCTTCAGTGTCCCCGCCAGACGGCCAGCCAGCAGGGACTTAACCACTGCCAGCGAGAGGGGCTCCCCGGCGCTGCTCACGGCGGCCTCCTCCACTGCTGTGTGCGCGGACGCACCAGAAACCGGCCACCTCCCACACCGCCCTCTGGTGTCCGTGTGGTGTTCTGGGCCACCTGAACACACCTGATGCCCGCTCCACGTGACAGTCCTTCAGATAACGCTTAGAAGGATTGTTTTTTTAAATCACTGTCCTCCTTAGCTTCCTAATCCATAAAATGAGGATAATCATTCACACCTCAGAGGGTTTTCGGGAAGATAAAATGAGAAAATACAAATAAACTGCTTACAGTGACACCTGGCATGCGGTAAATATTTAATACAGTTCTTGAAAGAAGAACTATAAACAATGGTTATTTCTGGGGAGAAGAATCTAAGGAATGGGGAGGATTTCTACTTTTAATTTCATGTTTTTCTGAGTTGTTTAAATTTTTGTAATGAGAAGGTATTCTTTCTGTAAGGCAAAGAAACGATAAAAATATATATTTTTTTAAAAATCTACTATCCTAAAGTACTAACCCTTTATTTATCTGGTATTTTTAAGGGCAGTAAAAATGACGATTGGACAGACAGTGGCAGAAACCACAGCCTCTGCCCCCTGGAACCTGACTAACGACCAGCCTCTGGCGCCAGCTTAGCCCAGGAGAGGGCAGCCCGCCCGCACGAGGCTCTCGGTGAGGGACGCCAGCGGCCTGCACCGTGGGGGTAACAGCTGGGCCAGGGCGACGAGACACAGAGAAAAAGTATCCCACAGGTGACTTGTATGACACAGCTGTGAATGGACCAATGAGATTGGAAGATTGAAATTCTAAGTCATAAAGGAAGCCGGAGTGAGTGGAACAAATCAAGGAAGGTTTTCGTGACGGGAGAACCTGGGAAAGCAGAGAGATATACAACTGCTGTGTGGGAGGCGGGGTGGGGATGAAGGCTTCGCTTGGGTGGAGTAGAAAACCCGTGAGTAGAAAAACCAGGACACGACAACAGTCAGTTGGTGTGGAACCGGGTAGAGTCCCAAGGAAGCTGCCACCACTGAACGGCTGCTAGGGATCCCACGTAAGACGACCTCACTGTCAGGTTCTATGTGCCCCACGTGAGACTTAATTCCGATTTCTCTCCCTGGGCCTCAGTTTCTCCCTCAGTCAGCAGCAGAGCTTCCCAAGTTGCCTTTGAGTTCTAACATGCCATGATTCCAGGCCAAAGCCAAAGAATTCCTGTAAGGCTCCTGTTCCTCAACGACATCTGCATCAGGAACAGCCGTATCTCAATCTCCCCAGCCCACACCAGTCACAGGGAGAGACAGAAAGTCCTGCGGGGGTGTCAGGCAGACTGGAGGACCCAGGGCCCAGCCCAGGAGCTCTAAGTGCCATCACCACATGAAGGACGGGGGGATACAGATCTGAGGCTAAGCCATGGAGAGCAGCAGGAGGGGTCAGAGCAGAGCAGGGGCCTGACCAGAGCAGTGCTTTAGAAAGATGCAGCTGCATGACAGATAGTTTGGAAGAGGAAAGAATATGGACGAGGCAAGTCCTTCTAGAAGGAAGCTGCAGAAATCTAGGAATGGCTGTACTAAAGCTGTGGCTAGAGAAATGGAGAAGGAGTGAACTGAGGAGAGAGGCTGAGAGAAGTGATAGAACTTGGAGATAGGAAACCAGGGGGAAAGAAGAACCCGAGATCGCAGCAGAGTTCCCACCTCACCTCCCCGCTGAGACGTGACGTGGAAGGGTGCTGGTGCTGCCAACAGCACTGAGTGCGCCGGAAAGGGCCATGGCTAGGAAGGGAGCTGAGGAGAGGAGCCGCGAGCGTAACTGGCTCATCTGAGAATCATGCTGTGCCACTGCAAGAGAACTCCTCTTCCTCTGAACCTACCATCGATCCGGCTGACAAGCTCTTCCAGTGCCTTGACCTTCTTCTGGATCCCTGGTTGTGCAAAGGTGTAGTTATCCTGCAAATGACACAGAGCCCAGGATGAACAGGGACTCCAAACATTGTGCCATCACCCCTCAAGTTCACTGAAATGTGTTTAAAGGCACAGGCTGTCTTCCAAAGCCAGTGCCAATGGCCGGTGACCGTGTTCTGGGAAACAAAGGCCCCTACAAGATAGTAGAGTGTGGGGAAAGCCTAGGGGAACCCTGCACAGTGGAAGCAAACCCACATGGCTCGGGGTGCACAGCAGAAAGGAGGGGACTGCTCTGATGACAAAGCCAGGGGAACGTGGAGATTTCATCAGATTCCAGGGGACACTAGCCCACTGCTGACTGAAAGCTGTAAAGCTAATGAAGAGACCAAAGGGAGGTGGAGCCACACTGAGTGGGTGGCCCTGCCTGACACAGGAGAGCAATAAGGAAACCGAAGCCTGCAGGGAGCCCTGGGCCGCGGTGCCCGCGAGGGCGGCAGCAGCCCACCTGGATCCCATCCAGCAGCTTGCTCATGCACCAAAAGCTGTCGGCCTCAATGCTTCGCAGCATGTCCTGAGACAAGTTGGTCACGTCGAAGTTCTCCACATCCTCTTCTGTAAAACAAAAGGTGAAGAAATTCCAGGGGTCTTGTCTAAAAATGGAGAGAGAAAGATAGTCTACTGTCTTCAACAGGGTCCCTAAGGCCAGGTGAGAACCGGGCTAACTTGACGTTAAGGAACAAGGGCCTGCCCTCTACTCCCCCAGTCAGGTGGACAAATGTGTCACAGGCCAGTTCCTGAGGATCTCATTACAACACCAGCAGGACGTTTCTCACACGGGCCCCACTGGATCCAACATATCTTTCTCTTCCTCTGCATTTGTTCCTTTGGGTTTAGAAAATGCTACCTCAGGCCTCATGTTCAGTGAGCTGCACCCAGCTTCCCGGAGATGGTCTGGAAACCTTCCTCCGTTTCATTTCAGTGAGCCGTCGGGCACACTCACACCTCTGCACGGTAAGAACAGCTGGGAGCAAGTAGCCCCCACAGTTCATTTCAAAGGTGGACCCCTGAATTCTGATAAGGCAGATAATGGCCTTGCCTCTCAGAAGTGAAGGCATGCGTGTGAAAGAAGATTATGCCTGTGGGTGCTTCTGGAACATAATTCCACCAAGCTGGTATTTCCCGAGATGGGCTCTGCAAAACATCAACCCTATGGGATACTGAAGAAAAGACGGGTTCCATAGACAAATATGGCTGAGAAACGTTGCATTTCGTATCCCCATCGTGGAGATTCACACAGATTATAGCATACAAAAGGATTTGAGAAGTTATAAGAAATTCTGCATTAAGTAAATCCGCTTAACTTTGTTTATCCAGCATTTCCCAAGATTACCCAAGCTTACCCAAGCTTATTTAGCTATGGAATCTTTTTTAAAGAGGACTATCTACTGGCTTCTCAGGGAAACCCCACACTGAGTACCAGGAGCCAGACGCCATCTGGTCTGAGACGCCAGTGAGGAGAGCGTTAGCGGCCCTCAAGAAACCTGAAGGGAAAGGCCCTTGTTTAGCTCTCCCCTCCGGCCACAAAGACGTGAAGTAGAAAGGAGGACTCTCCTTGCCCAACAGGACAGGCCACCGCATGCCTGTCAGAGGCCACACGTGGAAACACTCAGGCCCCTGAGTTCTGCCCAAAGATAGCTTTTTTCCTTAGACCCATGAGCCCTGTTTCAAAAACAGGCTGTTCCCTGCAGTTTGTGCTACAGAGAGACACAGTCATCTGACAAAATGTATTCAGAGCCTAGCCTCTCCATTTTTAAGAATTATTACTAAGACTTATATCTGAACCTCCTAGTGACAACATGTAACAACTCTGATTCTCATCCTGTTTAAAGAGCCATTTATGGACATCAAAGGCTGTTAAAAAAAAAAAAAAAAGTCTTTTTGAGCAGGGTGGGTTGCTTTGTTAGAAAAGCCATGACCCTGAAAATGACCTAAAACTCCAACTCAAAGTACAGCCGCAGTTAATGCATACATCTAAAGTGCTAACCACAGTGCCTGGCACATGGTAGGTACAATATAGTTATTTCAGATGAAGTTTGTTAGGAATTTGTAATGACATGAAATAGTATGTCACAGTGTTAAGGGGAAAAGAGCAAGGTACAGAATTATTTGATATACTTTCAACTACTGTATATACAATATTTATATGTGTTTATATAAGCACAGGGGAAAGACAAAATATCACAGGATTTACAGTGTTTATTCACCAGGTGGTAGGAATAAAGGATTTTATTTTCTTTAAGCTTTATTGGACTTTTAAAAATTTCTACAATAAGCATAATTTTTATAGTCAGGGGAAAATGCACATTATTTTAGGAAAAAAACAGGCACAATTGACGACACTTGCTTTTTATCACCAAAAAAGAATAAAGATTTGTAAAACAACACTAAGCTTGGAGAAACTAAAAATTCAGATAACATATAAAGGTCCATTTGAGAACTCACATTTTTTAAAAAATGCTTCCAGGAAATATCATTTTCTTTTTTTTCCTACTTTAAACATTATATATATATATTTTTTTTTTGGATGAAGATACACACATAGATGATCCAGTTAAATGATATTGAGCTATCCACCTCCCATTTCTAAGGTCTGTGTTGCTGTGTGGTGTGCTCCTACCACGCTTGATCTACCCTTTGCCCCAGGGATGGATAACCGGCTTGCCTCCAACTGTCATGACCACAAACAGTGCCCTGAGGAATCGTCCCCTGTGAGAACCACTCTGGGTCACAGGCTCAGGCAGACCACTCTCCAGGACCAGCCTCACAACATTGCTCAAGGAAGGGGTGGCTTTCCTTGTTAGTGGGCACGGCCGCTCACTAACCCATCCTAGGCAGCAGCTCCCTCTTTATGAAAATAGGGTTGTAAGAAAAAAGTAGGCAGACAACTTGGGCCCCAGGGGGAAAAAAAAGTAAAACCCACAAGGAAGGCTCAAGACAAAAACTACCCTGCCATGTCTAATACATATTTCACAAAGGAAGACCAGAGCGCCATAATAATTTGACAGGTCTTTTCCAACCTAGGCATTCTAGGATTTCAGAACATTGCCATGGAAATGCAAGCAGGCTTGGAAACCACACACCACAGAGCAACAACGCAGAAAAGCCTGGGTCCCTGAGAACAGTGGGGACACAGCTGTCATATCAGCCCTGGCCACCTATGGCTTATTTGTCAGACGGAATAACACGCGGTTAAGAGCAGACTCTGGAGCCAGACCGTGGAGCTCAAATCCTGGCCGTCACTCACTAGCTCTGTGATCTCACCTTCAGTGCCTCAGTTCCTCATCTGTTAAAGTGGCAATATCAGCACCAGTGTCATAGGATAGGGTAAGGATTAAAGAATTAATATATGAAAAGTGCTAACAACAGTGCCTGGCATAAAATAAGCATTATGTAAATGTCAGCTGGCATTATTATTATTGTTGTTATTATTATTACTCTTACTATAATAAAAGGAACAAATACACTTATATCTTATTTAAGCCACTGGTATGTTGGATCTCTGTTATTTGCAGCCAAACCTAATACTAAACGATAATACCTACACCCTAAAACATACATTGACAATAAGTCAATTTTCAGTTTTCCACTTCTGCCTTTTGGTCTTAAGGGGAAAATCTGACCAGTAACACGAGTTCGCAAGTTGGTAAGTGGCCATGCTCAGTAACCGTGCCAACTCCAGACCTTTTACTGTCAGGGAGCAGAGACAAGGTGCTGAACTCTCCCTGGGGGCCTCAGGTTGGGGGCTATTATCCGCCCATTAGCCCTTTGTTTTCAGAGACAGTGAGATAGCTCACCAGCATCTCAGAGAGCAGAAGGGAGAGTTGAGCTCTATTTTGCTGCCTGCTGGGAGGATAAAATTCAAACATTCAGTCAAAGCTGCGAGCCGGGGAGAAAGGGAAGAGCAAATGCTCTCTGAAGGGCTGCATTCAGCATAAACAATCTGTTCCGAAGGGTCATTAAGCGTCCACTTGAGGAAATTCAACATATAATTGAAGCTGAAACAGGAAACCACGCCAGCAGCGTAGTCTCAAGTGAGGACAGCGTCTTTGGTTGTCATGACAGAGCATACAGCAGCCAGGACTCAGACAGGAGGGAAAAAGATGTTAAGGGATATTTTATGGCCATTTTTAAGAGGCAAAGCATCTGAAAGAGGAAACCCAAAAGCTCTTTATAAAAATCAAATTGCCCACTCTGGGCTTGACAAAGAACATGCCCATTTATTAGCTGATAAAATGCACTTGAGTGGCGGCTCCAGTCAACTGTTTATTTTTCTGAGAACTCTGAGTCCTGGGCCTAAAATCAGCTTGATATATGCCTCAAAAACTCCCCAACAGCCTTGGGAAGAACTGGTTTTGCCTAAACTGACAAGAGTAACTTGTCTATTCACTGCTGCAAGCATTTCCCAGGAACCATCTGTGATTCCAGGGCAATTTCTAGATTTTGTGATCTGGTAGGTCAGAATGATTCAGCCTCCGCGGCAGATGGCCTTTCTAGTTTCTAAAAGCCTCTGGTTTACCTGATTCGTGCCTTTGTTTTTATTTTATTTTTAAAACCGGACTCATAAGAATACCTTGCATAATATTTTCTGATCACAACAGTAAACTCAGAAAAAGAAAAAAAATCTTTTTGACCATACATCTAAAGAACTCCACAAAACAGAAACGTAAATGTTTCATCCAAAAAGTTAAGGAAAGTGTTAAGGAATCCATCCAATCACGTCTATGTGATAATTTTTAAGTGGTTCTAGTGCTGTATAAAGGAATTGTTGGGTGTTATTCATCTGGTATTTCCAGGCGAGTACTTTATGGCAGAAGCCAAGGTGGCGACACCACTGCAGACCTCAAAGCGTAGAGAGGGCACAAAGGCCGCTCGGTTAAACCAGGGGACGCCAAACCAACCGACAAAGAAAGGAGAGTGGCCGCTGAAGAGATGTTCACTCCGGAGAGATGGCTAGAGGAAAGACTTACTCTGAGGTTCCCGCAGGGGAGAGGGCACTGGGCGGCAGTTCTGTTCGATGAGGCCCGTGTTTCTGACTGTCGGAGACGAGCTGCTGTGTAGACACAGAGTAGCAACTAACCACACAGCCCTTCCTGACACCGTGCCTGTCAATCGGGGTGGTGACTATAACTTGGAACGACACATGAACTCTGGTCGCTCAGTGTTGGGTAGCCTGGGTATACATGTCAAGATACCTAGGTTAAAATTAATTATTTCCCTTAGGTTTCTATATTATTTTGTTTAGCAAACATTATTTGCCACTGCCTAAGTCAGCCTCTTTGCTCTGGCTATAGGACCCCAGATTACATGAGCCCAAACTACGAGTATTCAGGGGACGGGGCAAAGGAACAGCAAGGTCCAGCACACACTAACCTCCTAGGACTTGCCCAGAGACCTCCCACAGTGATGGGCAGCATGTCACCAAGACACTGTGGATGTGAACAGGTTCTGGGAGGGTCCTGAGCCCCCAATGCCGATGTCAGCTGCTCACAGAGGCTCCTCATCTAGGCTCAAACATCTTGAATATGTTGGCTATCTCAACTTCTCCTCTGCTACAATTTCCCAATCCTGGAGCCAGATGAGAGAGAGAGAGTGCTGCACACTCAACTCACCGCCCAGGAAAAGAGTGGGCTAAATCTTCCAGTCCCAGAGATGACAAGCCACAACTTGCCCTTGGAGAACTCACCTCCTATCCTGACAGGAAATCCAGCACTGGGCATCCTAACACACACACACACACACACACACACACACACACACACAGAGTTCTCAAGGGTCAGCTGAAAGCGGCCTGGCTCACCACTCTGGCTGGGCTATCTCTACACACGTCTGTTGCTGGGAAGAGCCTCAATATTCTTCAACTGTCTATCGCATGAGATAGGCTGCCTCATCCACGAAGACGGGGCCAGGAGGCATCGTGAGGAAAGGGTTAGACTCCCAAACAGTGGCTGCCAAAAATTCAGCATCAACCCCAACCCCAATTCCCTCCAAACCAACAGCATTAAAATGGAAAATTCTTACTGTATGATTCAATTTAGATAAAGTTTAAAAATAAGTAAAACTAATTGAGGTGTTAAAAGTCAGTGAAGTAGTTACCCTTACAGGGGGAGGCGGGGAGAGGACAGGGGTAGGGACTGGAAGGGAACACAAGAGGACTTCTGAAGTCCTACAAATGTTCCATGTCTTCATATGGGTGCTGGTTATTTTGGGGAAATTCATCAAGCTGTGCATGTATAACAGATGCACTTTTCTAAGTGTACGTTATAATTCAATATAAAGTTCATATTTAAAAAATCAAAGGAATGTCTTCTTGAGACAATAATGAAAACGCCCACTATGATGGAAGTGTGTCCCGCTTCATCTTTGGCCGCGACACCTAGTCAGACAGGGAAGAACAGGATGGGCAGAGCTGATGTCACATGCAGAGTCACACGTGAGATGGAGAACGAGGCCGCCCGGGAACTGGGAGCACGGACGTGGAGCTTACTCCACAACAGCCCAGGAGCAAGACACGGCAACGGTACCTGGGCATGTGGGGAGTTACTAGCAACGACTCCTTTCTGGGAAAGTTTGAGTGTTAACTATTAAAAACTAACCACAGGGCTCACCTCCTTCCCTCCTTCAGGACTTTGCCCAAACGTCATCTCCTCAGTGGCTCGCCACCTTGTTTAAAACCTGCCTCCTGTTCCCACTCTTGCCAACATGGCATATTCCTTTCCCTCCTTCCTACTTTACTTTTATCTATACACTTATCACATTCTAACAAATACCTATTGTTTTCAATGTATCATGTTTCTGCCTACCAGAATTTAAACTAAGAAAGGGATTTTTGAAAGGTATAATTTATATATAGTAAACTGCACATACGTGCACAGCTCTACGAGTTGCGATAAGTACCTACATCTATGGCAAAAAACTGTCTCAGTCCAAACAGAGCATGTTTCCATCCCCCCAGCAAAGTTTCCTTATGCCCGTGCCCAGTCACTCTCCCGCCACAGGCAAACTTTGTTCTCATTCCTATGGCCATAGATTAGCTGTGTCTATTTTTAACTCCATCTAAATGGAATCATACAGTATGTGGGTTTTTTTGGTATTTGGCTTCTTTTGTCCAGCTTAATGGTTTCTGCGATTCTTCCACGCGGTTGCATTTATCAGCAGTACATTCCCGCTTATTGCTCAGTGCTGTTCCACAGTATGAGTATCTGCTCTCCTGCTAACGGCTACCAGGGCTGTTTCTATTTTCGTCTGTATGAATGAAGCTGCTATGGATATTCTTATATGGGTCTTGTGGGGGCTAGAAGCCTTCCTTTCCCTTGAATAAATACCTACGAGGAGAAGGCCGGGCTTTTTGCCTGCTTTGTGGTGGTCGTGACCCCAGTGCCCAGAGCGGCACCTGCACGGCGCAGGTGCTCAGCCATGCGTGCCGAATGAGTGGGGTGTCCACTGCCACCCCTTAGGGGAGAAAGCTTTTGGCTAATTCAGCACAGTATCAGAAAGGTGGGATCCACCGCCCTCCAGTGGCCAGGCCCAGCAAAGCTGTGCTAATTCCTGAGGATTCCGCAAAGTTATCACAGATTGGCATTCGCTCATTCATGTGGACATGTGTGGGATGCCTAGTTTGGACACATAACGAAGGCACTGGGAATATAAAGATGTTTCAAATAGTCACTGGCCTCAAAAAATCACACAGTCTGGTAGCAGAGGGCAGGAGGGAAACACAGACAGTAACTGCGTGGTGAAGTCTACAGAAGAAACGTACAGAGCTATGGAAATAGTACTGCTGGGAGGGCAGGGGTGGGCATTTCAGAGAAGGCTTCAGGAGGAAGGGGAGTCTTAAAGGGCGCACAAGGATTAGCCCAGGGGATAAAGAGATGATGCAGGACAAAGCCTCAGATTTAAAATGTCAGTTGTGGAATGTTGAGTTTAAGGGGCGAGGCGGGGAGCAGATTACACAGGGCCTGCATGTTGAGTTAGAGCACCTGGACATTTTAACCTGTAGGCGATGGGCCACTAAGGAAGGGTTTTAGGCAGAGGAGCTGCATGGGCAGGTCTGTGTTTGAATGGTGTGGAACATGGGTTTGCAGCAATCCAGGCCTGGCCAGGAGCAGTCACAGGGGGAATGGAGAGGAAGAAGCAGATTCAAGAAACACCTAAACATGAAATCATCAGAGCTTCGTAAATGACTGGATATGGAAGAGTGAGAAAAGAGAATCATGGACAATTCTTAGCATTTCTGACTTAGGTGACAGGAAATGCTGTCAACTAAAAAAAAGGGTGGCTGGTTGAGGGAAAGAGTCAAACACTGAGTTCGAGGAGTTTATGGGTAGCAAAGATTGCCTGCAAATAACTATTCCGTCCTTCCTCCTTGGTGATAGGGCCCCTGAGGATACTGGTCCCCTGGGATACTATGTTTTTCTGCCTCACTTATAGCTAGGTGTGTCCATGAGACTAAGTTCAGACAAAAGAGATTCAAGTGCCAGTGTCACGCACAGTTTTAGAAAATGTCCTTAAACAGGAGTATGTCTTGCTTCCTTTCCTCCTCCATACTGGCTGGAATACAGATGTGATTGCTGGAGCACAAACAACTACCTGGGATCGTGAGAAGGAAACCACATGCTGAAAATGGCAGAACAATGAGAGAAAGGAGCCTAGAACCCTGATATCTTGAAGCATCATATAAGCAAGCTCTAGACTACTTACCTCTGGGCTTTTAATGTGAGAGAAATAAGCTTTTCTATCTTACTTAAGGTACTATTTTTTTTTAAAGAGACATAGTCTCGGGCCGGGCGCGGTGGCTCACGCCTGTAAGCCTAGCACTCTGGGAGGCCGAGGCGGGTGGATCGCTCGAGGTCAGGAGTTCAAGACCAGCCTGAGCAAGAGTGAGACCCCGTCTCTACTAAAAATAGAAAGAAATTATATGGACAACTAAAACATATATATATACAAAAACTTAGCCGGGCATGGTGGCGCATGCCTGTAGTCCGAGCTACTCGGGAGGCTGAGGCAATAGGATCGCTTAAGCCCAGGAGTTTGAGGTGGCTGTGAGCTAGGCTGACGCCACGGCACTCACTCTAGCCCAGGCAACAAAGCGAGACTCAGTCTCAAAAAAAAAAAAAAAAAAAAAAGAGACATAGTCTCATTCTTGTCACCCAGGCTGGAGGGCAGTGGTGTGATCATAGCTCACCACAACCTCAAACTTCTGGGCTCAAACGATCCTCCCACCTCAGCCTCCCAAGTAGCTAGGACTACAGGTGCACGCCACTGCACTCAGCTAATTTTTCTGTTGTTTTGTAGAGACGGGGTCTTACTATGTTGCCCAGGCTGGTCTTGAACTCCTGGCCTCAAGTGATCCTTCTACCTCAGCCTACCAAAGTGCTGGGATTACAGGCATGAGCCACCATGCCTGGTCTTATAAAGTGCTACTATTTGGGATTCCCTGTCACATGCAGCCAGGTTGATCCTAACTGATCACCTATGACATATCCAGGTGGAAATGTCACCCAGGGAACTGGACACACAAGTCAGAGGTCTGTGAAAAACTTCTGTTCTGGGAGTTCCCCTGCCATCATGCTTCTAGGTAAAATCTACAATGAAAATCCTACCATGCTGTTTCTTGGAAAGGAAAAGAGAAAAAATTATTTGATAATTACAGTTGCATTTTGTACTGAAACAAATGACAAAACACCACTCTACTTTGAAAAAAGGACACATCACAGCCCTGCTCTCTATGTGATTTCCTTATATATAGCACTTCAATAGTTGCTGTTAAGTAGTTTATTTTGAGGATGCCCACACTGTCAAACATATTGGATCTTAACATGTTGAGAGCTAGACTGATAATATTGTCTAAACCCAAAAGTTCTTGGAGCTGAGAGTGAAGAGCAATACCATAGTCCAGAGACATTATCGCCCCAGGGGTAAGCCTCTGCCACTGTCACCACTGGACCCAGACACGGCTGGCTTATGTGCAAAGGACCCACTTTTGTAGGAGCAGCTGACTTCAGCAGATAAAGAAGCTGCTTAGGGGCCAGGCTGGCTGAAGACAACTTTTCTGTCACCTCAGAGGGAAGTCACTGGATCTCCATGTTTTCAAATAATTTACAACAAACAAGACGCAAAGTATAAAGTAGGCCCAAATACTAATTTATAAAAGCAATAAGGGTGGTAGAGGGTAGATAAGGGGAAAAGATACGAGAGAGGCCAAACAGTGACCCAGTGGCACATGGACTCCACAGCTCTACTAGGGCAGATCTCCCAGGCTGGGGGTCAGTGAGATGGGGCTGCCTGGTGAGACCTGCCCCTGATACCGGGGCAACTGCTGGCCTGTTCCATGAGAGAAAGACATTGAGGCCTCCGACACTAGGGAGAGTCATGCCAGAGGGGCCACAGCAAACAGGCTTTTACAGCAGCTGCCTTATGAGGACACGGCACCACGAGAGAAATACAGAAATGCAGCACTGTCACCCAGACAAGAGAATTACCTTTGGCCACGACAATGTTGTATCTCTGTTCAAGAAAGGCCTTGATGCTGGGGAGAAGTCTGCATGCCTTGTTTAACACTTAATTTATATCCATCAATTGATGAATAGATAAATAAGATGTGGTATGTCCATTCAAAGAATATTTTGCCATACAAAACAATGATGTACTGACACATGTTACAACATGAATGAATCTTGGAAACATTACGCTAACTGAAAGAAGTCAGACACACAAGACCACATATTGTATAATTCCATTTATAGGAAATGTCCAGAATGGGACAATCCATAGAGACAGAAGATTAGTGGTTGCCTAGGGGATGGGAGGCTTAGGGGTCATGGCTAAAGGGTACAGGGGTTCTTTTTGGTTTGAGAAAAACGTTCTAAAATTGACTGTGGTGATGGTTATACAACTCTATAAATATATTAAAACTATTGAAGCAAATACTTTAAATGATGAATTGTTCTCTATCTCCTAAATTTGACAAGTTGATTTTAAAGTTCACCTAGATAAACCTGGAGGACATTATGCTAAGAGAAATAAGCCAGTTTACAGAAGGACAAATACCGCATGAGTCCACTTATGTGAGGTGTCTCAACAGTCAAACTCACAGAAACAGTAGAATGGACGCTGCCAGGGGCTGTGGGAAGGGGAGGCGGGAGCTGTTGTTGGAAGGTACAAAGTTTCAGTGATGTAAGATGAATCCATTCTAGAGACCTGCTGGCCAACACCATGCCCACAGTTGACAATACTGTAATGTACACTTCAAAATTTATTAAGAGGGTAGATCTCATGTTAAATGTTCTTACCACAAACTAAAAGATAAAAATAAAAAAATAATAAAGTTCATCTGGAAGAACAGTCAAGACAACCTTTTAAAAAATGATGATAAAAAGAGATTGGCCCTGGAATTTAAAAGACAAAAACCCCACTATATAGCTTAAAAAAATCTAAGCCGCGTGTGGTGATTGGATAGGAATGAAGATACACGGAACAGAACAGAGAAGTAGAAACTAGAACCGTGTAATTAAAGAAATTTATATAATATTATGAAGAGAGATTTCACATCAGTAAAAAAAGAATGTACTATTTATAAATGGTGTTGAAACAATTAGCTAGCCAACTGGAATAGTAACTTTAATTCTCAACCCTCACCACACAGGAAAATAAATTACTTATGGAACTCACAAAGCTAGATACAAAAACAAAGCAGAAGAGTATTAGAAGAAAACATGGGAGAGTATTTCTATAATCTTGGGTGGAAGAGGCAAGGTTTCTTAAGCAAGATACCACATTGAAAAACCCTGAAGGAGATGTTTCCTTCACGGTCTTCATCACAGTTTGCAAGTACTTGTTTCCTTGTTTGTGACTGCCCCACCAGTCAGGATGCTCCGGGAGGGCGGGGCCCACATCTACCTTTTTAGCCACGCTATCTCCTGGCACATAGTAATAGCTCAGTAAATACTTTCTGAATAGACAGATTTGACTACATAAAAATTAGTAGCTATATAAGGAGACAATAAATAAAGTTAAGAGACAAATGATGGCCTGGGGAAAAAATATTAGTTGGAACCATATAAAATTCCCCTGTTTGGGGGGGGTATCAAAAATGGTTGAATATTAGCAATTTCATGTGATTCAACCTAATATTTTTAGCACATACCAGATGAAGGATGAAAAGAGCTAATCTACAAAAACTTACAAAACAAGATAGATCAATAATCCATTCAAAGAAATGGATAATGATTGAACAAGCAGATAACAAAAGAAACAAACAATAATACACATAAAGGAGGCACAACCTCACTGATGAGCAAGTGGAAACAAAAACTGAAGCATCTGAGATTCCATTTCAAACAAACCATGGTTTGTTTGCCAGTTGGTGAAACACAACTAGAATAAGATACCCAGTTTCACTAAGGATGTGAGGAAAAGTGCATCCACACATTAGTGGCTGGAGTACAAACTGGTGTAAACTTTTTTGGAGTATAATTTAGTAGTACCTACTTGGCACACTCTTAGGACTAGCAATTTCATTTCTAGGACTTTTTCAGAGAAATATGTATTTTAACACAAATACATAAGAAAATATGGACAAGGATATTCATTGCAATGTTTTTTATACTAGCTAAAAATTATAGGAAACTTAAATGGCTTTTTCAATTTTTTTGAGACCGGGTCTCACTCTGCTGCCCCGGGTAGAGTGCAGTGGTGTCATCACAGCTCACTGCAACCTCAGACTCCTGGGCTCAAGCCATCCTCCTACCTTAGCCTTCCACGTAGCTGGGACTACAGGCATGTGCCACCATGCCCAGTTAATTTTTTAAAAAGTTTTTATAGAGACAGGGTCTCACCCCATTACTCAGGCTGGTCTTGAACTCCTAGCCTCAAGCAATCTACCTCAGCCTCCCGAAGTGCTAGGTAGGAGCCACCTCGCCTAGCTTAAATGACCTTCTTTAGAAGAATAGTTAAATAAACTATAGCAAAGTCTTATTATGGAAATAACATAATTGCTGAAAATAATGAAGTAGATCTATATGTTCAGAACTGCAGCTGCCAAGGATTACTTTTAACTGGCACAATATCGAGATTTCATGCCAGCATTTAGATTTCAAATGTAGATTAACGAATGGACTAATACCTTCCTAGCCTCATCCTTTAATACTATTAATATTTTAGAAAACTAATATTGCAAGAAGCAAAACAAAATCCAATAGATCAGTTGAACTGCTCTCTTGATAAACAACACAGTAGAATAAAGCTGCCTCCAAAAGGTGACCTATCGATGTGGGGAGTGTGTGTATGTGTGAAAAAGTCTTCTAGAAAAAGCTTTCTTTGTACGTTTTTGGAAGCTAAATTTAAGTCTTGCTTACTGATAGAGGGGGCAAGAGGGACCTTCCACCTTTACTTCTACCCTGGTTGCTACTACTTAAGCAGAACAAGGGATGGTATTCAGTCGCCTTAACTTTTTGAGACTGTCTCATGAAAGACCAAACAAAACACTATCCCTTTGAGCCCCATCAGAAAGCCTGAATAGGCCGGGCGCGGTGGCTCACGCCTGTAATCCTAGCTCTCTGGGAGGCCGAGGTGGGCGGATCGTTTGAGCTCAGGAGTTCGAGACCAGCCTGAGCAAGAGCGAGACCCCATCTCTACTAAAAATAGAAAGAAATTATATGGACAGCTAAAAATATATATAGAAAAAATTAGCCGGGCATGGTGGTGCATGTCTGTAGTCCCAGCTACTCGGGAGGCTGAGACAGGAGGATCGCTTGAGCCCAGGAGTTTGAGGTTGCTGTGAGCTAGGCTGACGCCACGGCACTCACTCTAGCCTGGGCAACAGAGTGAGACTCTGTCTCAAAAAAAAAAAAAAAAAAAAAAGAAAGCCTGAATAGGACAGACCAAGTGAGGCATTTCTTTTTTTTTTTTTTTTTGAGACAGAGTCTCACTCTGTTGCCCAGGCTAGAGTGAGTGCCGTGGCGTCAGCCTAGCTCACAGCAACCTCAAACTCCTGAGCTCAAGCGATCCTCCTGTCTCAGCCTCCCGAGTAGCTGGGACTACAGGCATGCGCCACCATGCCCGGCTAATTTTTTCTATATATATATTTTTAGCTGTCCATATAATTTCTTTCTATTTTTAGTAGAGATGGGGTCTCGCTCTTGCTCAGGCTGGTCTCGAACTCTTGAGCTCAAACGATCCGCCCACCTCGGCCTCCCAGAGTGCTAGGATTACAGGCGTGAGCCACCGCGCCCGGCCGCAAGTGAGGCATTTCTGATGCCCCCCACCAGGGGACTCCACTCTCATCCACTTTTCATTAACCTCCGATCTCCCTGGAATGGCTTCCTCCAAAAATCACAATAATCCATTACCTTCAGAGTCTAAAGAAAAAGGTCAAGTTCTAGCCCTGCCACTAATTAAGGAGGTGGGGAGTCTCACAACCCATCTGAGAAATGAGGAATTAGATGGACAGTTTTCTAAGATCCCATTCAATTGTTCTTATTCCTACATGAGCTTCTCATTACCTGACTAAAGGAACAAAGCATCAGGCCATAACAAATGGGTTTTCCTATGAACCTCCAAGCACAAGTGATTAAGGAAACCAAAAAGGAGAAACAGGACCCTCAACTCCTTTAAGACTCTCTCCTTAATTTAGACTGCCTGGAGGAGGAGGCTGGGAATATAAGAAAATTTAACTGCTGCCGTGAAATCTAATCACTTTCCAAAGTGACAAGAGCCCAGTGGGGTGAGAGGTGAAGGAGGTCCTGGAACTTTCCTTGGCCCCTTCCCTCACCTCCCATATGAAATGGATTCTGCTGCTACAACCTTTTGTTCTCCACGAGTCCCCATCCTGCTCCTAAGATACAGCAAGTGAACTCACGTGTGCAGGCCTGACGTCCAACCTAAAATCCGGCTTTCATGGATGAGGGCCTATGTGGGGACAAGTTCAAAACAATCCTAAAATAACTTCAAATAAATCATCAAACCATCTGTTTATGGCAGAACATAAATATATCACTTTGGTCACTCTTATGACAAAGCAGGTCTTTTTAGGTGAGATCTGTAACCGTCCCAAGAGATAAATGCCAGGCTGCAACTGTTGTTAAAGTAATTTTAGCTGTGTATTCCAAGGACACTATCTCTTTTTTAACAAGACATACCCACTGGCTACACTCTTGGGAAAAGCAAACAAACAGATGGCAGATAAGAAAAAGCAATAGCTTGTTCAACTTGGTACTCATGCTTCTTACCCACATATTCTGAGAGGAAGACGACAAAGAATGGAGTGACCAGGTCATTAATTCCCTGGACATACCCACTGGCAGGGTGTCGGATGGCCCAAATAAATAGAATTCTTTCAAAGATCTAGGAAAATGAGAAAGAAAGACATGAGTGTTAAACCATGGGGACATACTCTTTCCCTCCACTTACCTACATCACAATTTATCTCAGGGCTAGTGTAGAATTTTTAGAAAAAATTTAAAATACTGTGGGTCGAAGGAAGTATATAAATGCAAAAATTTCTAACACACCAGTTGTTTTCAAGTAGGGGTAGATACTTTTTGCTCTTTATTTATCTTTTCAGTATCTGGTCACCATGATATAAAATTGGGAAAAGGAAAGACAGAAACAAAAAACGACTTAGAAAAGGTTTGCAATGGATGTCATTAATTCAAGCCAGCACATTTTCATTTGTAGATACTGCTTTTCTATTTCTAAGAGCAAGATATGAGAGCATCCCAGTTCTGATACCTTTTTTAAACCTTTTTTGGTCATTACAGGATTTAGAGAGGAAATACCTCCTGTACCGCCCTCTCCTCTCTCCCTATGGAGAAGAAAGATCTAGATTTAGTTTTAATTCAGCTTGACTAGGAACAAGTGATGACTATACATGCAGGAAGTCACTTCATATATCAGGATGCAACTCAGACATTTGTTGGGGATAGGAAGTCAAATAAACCAAATCCTATGGACTCCTACAGTTGGGAATTTGAGAACAGAGAAATCAACCAGGGCCCCCATGGGAAAGCCTCTAGGTTAAGTATCTTACCCACAAGAAGCCAGAGGCCTAGGCTGGGGACAAAGGAAAGATCTTTATAGTCCCTTTACAGGGACCATATGGGCCCCTGTCCCATTCAGCTCTACTCCCCTCTGCTTTCAGTAGACCCTCTGTGCTTTTTCCTCGTCTTCTCTCAACCTGATAATACTCATCGCCTGCCTTCATCCTGATGACAACTCCCGGGCCTGACACATTCCTAAGACTGGCTTTGACTGGGCTGCCTCATGTCTCTGCGGACCTCACCAGACGGGCGGCAGAGGGGAGGTGAGTACATGCCAGTAGGACAAGGAGACTAGAGGGTCCCCACAGCACACGGACACTGCAGAGTCCCAACCAGGCAGCTCTCGGTCAGTCTGAAGAGGCCCTCCTTAGCAGGTGCAAGGCAGAAAAACTTCCCAGAGAGCTGATAAAAGGGAAATGGTTATATGATTTCTGGAGATTGTTATCAGTGTAGGAGGAACAGAGAATCTAGACACACAATAAAGGATGTTTCCCAGCCCCTCTGTCATAGTTGAGTCTGCCTTCCAGCTGGCCGAGAGCTGAGAAACACTTCTGCTGTCAACATTTCTGCCCTTACTGGCAGTGAAAACAAAGCCCTGCCTGGAAGTGAGCTGGTCTCTGCCTCCACTAGACTTACCCACTTGCTCTTTGTGGTTGAGGGAAGGACCTGGCCTCCTCATCTGTGTAAAGTCCAACACTCTAACAGAAGCCTTCTTACACTCTTCCCTCTCTGTTGCTAAATGATCCCCCTTCCTTCCTAGAAAATACAGCACAAGCTAGAATGATCAAGAATTCCCTGCCCCACTCTATTTTCCTGCAGCTCTTATGGCCTGTGTCCATCTGGATGCCCCTGTTAAAAAGTTCCTCCAGGGCAGTCTTTCTGAAGGATTTACAAGGGCTTCTCCTTTCTGCACAATGGGCCCCTTGTGAATACACAATTCTTGGTAATTGGCTTTAACAATAGCCAAGTACATGGAAGCTAGCTATTCAGAATCAGACCTGCGATAATCCCTCTCTAGTAAGGATGGGACAACATAGACACACTCACTGTACAAGCGAAGGTGCCAAAGAGATGAGAACTGAACAGCACCAAGCCTGGTTACTAGAGGAGACCATGGGGTCTTCACTATAAGAGTCTGGGATAATCCCACCTTGTAGAGAGGGGTGGACAGGATAACCCCTGAAGGTTTATCCTACACCTCTTCTACTAGTGTGGGTAATTCTGACTTACTATAGTCAATGTCAAGTACCTTTCAGGTTTACAAAGCAATCCTTTCTCTATTTAGTGTTACTTAGTTCTTTGCTCCTTGGTTGGCATTTTTACTTTGTTTAAGATGACTATAGCCTGCTAGATGAAAAGGTGATTCAAGAAAAACTGGAAAGAATAAAGTTTGAGATTCTGTCTTCGTATTCAGGTTCCACTACTAGGCGAAGCCTTTTAAACAAACAACTTCCCCCATCTCCATGTTTAGAGTAAGCATGCACAGGTAAAAGATAAGTATCTGAACATCTTCAAGATAAAATAAGGAATAAGCAGGGCTGAGCTGTGGGAAACTGAATGGGAGGAACAAAGGGATCCTAAACGGATCTTTAGTTTCCTTTGAGCTCAGTCTTATAGATAAAATAACAGTGTCACCCTCAAAATCTTCTTTATGCCACTGGCAAGTCATGAAGGAAGGATCCCACCAGCAGAGGCATCTACATTTAAACAATTATGAATATAATTCAAAGCCAAATAGAAATTATTTTGAGCATTTTTACCACCATTTCTCTTTAGGACAAGAACTGAAAGCTCAATTCAGAGAGCACTAACACTCTGTGTCCTGGCTCCTGGAAAGCTGCAAAGCAAAGTCCCAATCTCAAGGAGTTTACAGCTACTGCTTGGGTCAAAACATAATGGTCCCACTGAGACCTCCCATGTGCTTTAGTAACTGGTTAGGTCTCAAAATATCACTACTAATTCCACTTCTGGATATATATCCAAAAGAATTTAAAATAGGGACTCAAGCAGATATTTGCATACCCAAGTTAATGGCAGCATTATTCACAATAGCCAAAAGGTGAAATCAACCCATGTGTCCATCAACAGATGAATGGATCCACAATATGTGTTACATACATGCAAAGGAATATCATTCGGCCTTTAAAAAGGAAGTCTTGACTCATGCTACAACATAGATGAACCTATGTGAAATAAGCCAGACACAAAAGGACAAACGTTGTATGATTCCACTTATTTGAGGTACCTAGAGTAGTCAAAGTCAGAGACAAGTAGAATGGAGGCTGCTGGGGAAAGGAGTTAATAATTAATGGGTACAGAATTTCAGTTTGGGAAGATGAAAAAAGTACTGGAGGTGGATGGCGGTGATGTTTGTAAAACAATGGGAATATAGTTAATGCCACTGAATTGCATGCTAAAGAATTGTTAAAATGATACAATTTATATAATGTATATTTTACCACAATTTTTAAAAATCACTACCTCCGGCTTGATAAAGTAGAGCAAACACAGGGATAGGAATTCCTAGATGTGGGTTCTTCATTTTGTCACCAGGTAGCCTCAAGGCTGTGGGCAAGTTCCTTAACCTCCCAGAGTGCTACTCTGCTCACAGGTTTGTTAGGAAGAACGCATGAGAACGTGCTCTGAAAGAACCGAAGCCCCATACGTGAACACAAAGCACCATCGCAGTCAGCCGTAAACCTGCAGGCAGGTGCCACGGAGCTATGGGGGAGAAGAGCCAAAGAACATTAAGTAATTCCCTCACCTCCTGTACAAGCGGTTGCTGGAACAACGGAATGAGAGGATTCGTCCTTGGAATGTCAATGTGAATCTGGAAGACAGAAACCATGTCCAAAAACAAAATGCCAGTTTGTCCTTTTGACAAGTTATTTTCTTTAAAAATAGAAATTAAAGGAGTAAGAAAGCACAGTTTATCTTCAGAAAGAACTGATTGACTCAGAAAAAATTCTAGCCGGGCGCGGTGGCTCACGCCTGTAATCCTAGCACTCTGGGAGGCCGAGGCGGGTGGATCGCTCAAGGTCAGGAGTTCGAGACCAGCCTGAGCGAGACCCCGTCTCTACTAAAAATAGAAAGACATTATATGGACACCTAAAAATCTATATAGAAAAAATTAGCCGGGCATAGTGGCGCATGCCTGTAGTCCCAGCTACTCGGGAGGCTGAGGCAGTAGGATCGCTTAAGCCGAGGAGTCTGAGGTTGCTGTGAGCTAAGCTGACGCCACGGCACTCACTCTAGCCTGGGCAACAAAGTGAGACTCTGTCTCAACAACAACAACAACAACAAAAAAAAAAAAAAAGAAAAAATTCTAGTTAACCTACCTGCTCATGTGGAATATGTTTCCATTTTAGTAATAGCTTATTAATTAGTAAGGAAACCTCCCCAAATTAACCACTTAAGTCAAATAGCAATAGGCCTCACAACCTAAGAGAATCAACTGCTTTTTCCTGTTGCTCTGGAGTCCGTTTCACTCTGGGCTGGCACTTATGCAACAGGTATGATACAAGCGTGTACCCCTCTTTCAGAATCTTACTCATCCGCAGTTCAAAAACTAAAAGAGCTCCGTCAGCCGCAAAAACGTGCCTAAATAGGGAACCAGAGAAAGACTTGCTTATGAAGTCGTGATGTGTGAGAAGTGGGGAGGGACCAGGCGGGAGTTGGCCTTCAGTAACTGGAGCTAAAAGTCCATACTTCTGTTACCAAAGAAGTCACTATGGTTGGTTTCAGTTCCGTCATTTCTCAATGTCCAGTTTAGGTATCCAAAAGACTATGTCTTGTGTCTGCAGCAGCAGAAGCTACTTCTGTTCTTGGGGCATGTTGTATATCAGATAGTTGCCCACCCCCATCTTCCACCTTCTGCTCCTCCCTCCACATGTGACGCTGCCAGCAGACCCCTCTGCGGGCCATGAGGACCACTACGGGCAATGATGGAAGATTCCCTGCCAAGTCTACTGATAGCTATGGCTCCTGCAGACAGACAGGTGTGGGTCCTGAATAGGTACTGTAGCAGCCAGAAGGACACACTGATGTCACAGTCCAGAGGGACCGGACCATTCCTGAGAGAGTTTGCTTTTCCTCCTCTCATGTTCTATAATCTTTTTTTTTTTTTTTTTTTTGAGACAGAGTATCGCTTTGTTGCCCAGGCTAGAGTGAGTGCCGTGGCGTCAGTCTAGCTCACAGCAACCTCAAACGCCTGGGCTTAAGCGATCCTACTGACTCAGCCTCCCGAGTAGCTGGGACTACAGGCATGCGCCACCATGCCTGGCTAATTTTTTTTTCTATATATATTTTAGTTGGCCAGATAATTTCTTTCTATTTTTAGTAGAGACGAGGTCTCGCTCATTGCTCAGGCTGGTCTCGAACTCCTGACCTTGAGCGATCTACCCGCCTCGGCCTCCCAGAGTGCTAGGATTACAGGCGTGAGCCACCGCGCCCGGCCATGTTCTATAATCTTGCTACTCACAGTGTGGTCTGTGGACCAGAGGCATTGGCGTTCCCAGAGAGCTTGTTTGAAGTGCAGGGCTCATCCCAAACCTACTGACTCATAATGTGCATTTTCTCATAATCTCCAGGTAGAATCTTATTAAAATCCTCGGTGATTTGTATGTAGATTAAAGTTTGAGAAGCACTACCATTGACTAATGCCAAAAAAGTTTATTTATTTAAAACAGCTAAAATCAGAGCTGCTGAAAGAGGTGAAACAGTTCTGAGAATAAACTTATGAATAATTTCTAACCAGCACACCACAGCCTGGATACTTGAAAAATCTGTACCCCAACCGCACTCCTAGGAGACGTAACTAAAGAGTATGACTAGTAAGCAGCAGCAGGTGATAAGTGTACCTGTCTGTAGGTATCCTGGTGATGTTCTTCATTTCGAGAGTCATAATACTGTTCAATGAAGCCAAAATATTCCTCCCTCTTCCGCTGCAGGGTCAACTTCCTCCTCTCAGTGTTTGCTGGGAGATAGCCCTGTAGACAAGACTGACGGTCAGATGGGGACAGACATTGGTTGGATGAATTCTTAATTTTTATTTTAACCTGAGAAATGGCTTGGAAACTATCAAGGAAGCAGAATGAAAACTGCCAAGAGGACAAGGGTAAATCCCTTTTTGGCTTTGGCCACCCAGTGTTCGCCCTGTCCTCACTCAATGAGATCCACATGTGGGCAGATGCAGCAAGGCCGGCTTTCCCAGGATTGTTCACTCCTTTGGCCCTGCACTGCGCTTGGAGCTCACACTGCTGCTGAGCACGCCAGAGCTGCCGGAGTTGGCACAGTAGAGCAGTGAATGCAGGTCAGTGGGAGGGAACTGGACCCAAGTCATGGCCTGCGAGGGCTGCGTGTACACAGGGGCGTACTTCGGAGAATCACAGGGATCTAGCAATCTCTACAGTGCATCTCAGTGGCGTGCCAAGTAAGTTGATGCCAGTTACACATTCTTCTCCAGTGTAACTTTCAGAGTTACCGGCTCAGGAAGCTGAATGGAATCTGTGACATAGCAGCTACAACGTCCAGACAGAACTTCTGGCAGCAGCCCCCTCCTAGCCAAAGCTCCAGGCCAACTGTCATTCTCATCCCTGGTCTAGATTCCAGTCTCATTCTTCTATCTTCTGTTCCCCTTCCGTTCTCACCAAATCTACTCTGAATAGCATTCAAACTTATTAGAAGTGGCAGAGGCAATGCTCACACGGTTACAACAGTGGGGTGGGGAGAGCAGCCAGGAGAGAGACCCTTCCTCTCTCTCAAGTGCTGATGTAATGCATTCCACGGCGAGTGCCTGGACAGCAGGGGCTGTGGTTTACTCGTTTCTGTATCTGTTCACAGCACCTGGCACTGTGCCTGGCAAAGCAGCAGGCCCTCAATAAATCCTTATTAGAAGAATGAATGAATTTTACAAGTTCAGGAAACCCAAGTGTCCCTATCGTGGTGGCTGGCACAGTGCTCCATACTTGGTGAAAGCAGCACTAGTCAGGCTTCCAGGGGAGGCCCATTTATCAACCCTTCACAGTTGCAGAGTGGTATCAACCTCATTGGTTACTCCTACTGAAAAAAGGAGTGAAGCTCGAGGAATGCTGGAGCTTGCTCAAAGCTAGTGCTGGGACCACCCTGTCTTCTTCCTCACTGTTAAGAAAGGGAGGCTGTGACTTTGGGACAAGCTTGTGCTCTTCTATATGTGTGGGAATAAACTCTCAAGAATGTGTTTCTTTATGCACAGAAACAGGACTACAGTCCCACAGTTCTGTCATATCCAGCAGGACAAGAGAAGTCTATGGAGTAAGACCAATGTGTCCAGACTAACCTCATCAGGCAAGAAGGGCTGTGTGAGGCTCACGCTTCTCTACACAGTGGGTAGAACTCACCGACAGGAGTCTCCAGGTTACAGGTCGAACCTCCCTGGGAACCCCTGGCCAGCTACACTTCCTCAGTTCATCTGCAAACAGAACACAGCCACATTGCATTAGCTCTCCCCACAAGTGCCTGAAAACAAACTGCAGCCAGCACTGCCTGATGCTTCCTACCGAAGGAGTCAGACCACCACCGCCTGCTACCCATAAGCACAGGGGAAAGCCCAGAACAACAGCCCTGAGCAGCAAAGTGCCAAGGACACGCCCTTGCAGTAGCCATCCAGTCAGCTCAGAGATGAGAGTTAGAAGGGAACCGAAAGACCAGTGGGTGTGGATTTCAGTAAAAACCCCCCTGAGGTAGGAAAGACCAAGCCAGAATAGTTGCACTATGGTCTACAGGCCACAGAAACCAGTCCCACCTAACTGGGTCCCTATCCCTAGTAACATACTTCTGACTTAGTACCTGCATGTCACTGCAATGGGCACCATATCAGGAGAAGCTAGAAAAGTAAAAGAAGGAAGAATAAAGAGCAATAGCTTCCAGGTCTCTGGGAATTCCAGTCACCAAAAGCCCCTACCTTGCCCGGGGCTCACAAGAACTCACCTAAGTCAGTGTTGTGGCTGGAGAGAAGCTGACGGAATTTTTCTAGGCGGGTTTTCTCCCGGACGGTCATCGGGGGAGCCCCAGAAGCGTTCTGGTCTGAGATCCGGGCAACGAGGGGGATGATGGGCCGGAGAGGGAGCGACTGCTGTTTGTGGAGTGGGTTCCTCAGGCACGAATCACCTGAGGTCATCGGAAAGAGAAGAACGGGCTGTGTGAAGAGCACAGGTTCTGAAAAGCCTTAAACCTAACCGTTCAGCATCTGTGTCCTCCTCCAGGGCTGTGTGTGCCCGGGGCGCCCGGCGGAGGGGCAGTGGGGGGCGGGAAGCCAGCCCCGCTCCGCTCGCCGCCCAGAGGAAGGGCTGCATTTACACCATGCGGACCAAGACACGGCGCTAACACGCTCCAGGGGCTGCGGCAACTTCTGAGAACTTTTTTGGTGACTCCAGAGGAAAATAAAAAAAAATCAAATGTTTGCTTTCATACCCCAACCTGAAACTTGTCTCGGTGCCAAATAATGTGTTTGGTAGCAACACGATCTAAGGCAGTGTTTTCCTTCCCTTTCCACACCATTGGGCACACGAGAAATGATGACACTGCAAAGCACACTGCAGTAAGGGGGGGTGGCTGCTCTCCACAAGCCCTAAGCCCCACCTGGCCGCCCAAGGGCTAAGGGGATCAATATCCCCCGCACAACCTTAACCTGTTCTTGGCCCACCAGTGTGCCCTGCTCACCAGGGAGAAGCTCTGGCCTAAGGCCATCCTGCCTTGGGTGGCTGCAGTTCCTTTCTCTTCCTATGTTTCCCACCAAAATGAACCAGTTTTTAATTCTGCCAGGATATGACTGAAATTACAGGACACAGACTCAAGCTGAACTCTGTCTGATTCTGGACATTTCTAGAACAGATGGACAGGAGGAAGAATAAGCAGTATAGGACTAACATATATCGAGTGCTTACTATGTGTAAGGCACCGTGCTGGTCACTTATATGTATGATCTCTCATTGGGTCCTTACAATATATGGTAGGAATTTATAACTATTTACAGATGAGAAACTATAGCTCAGAGAGATTTAGTAATTTACAAGTGACAGCTTATATATCTGGGCCTTAAAAAGTAGTAGTTACAACAAAAATTAGAGAGTGAATACTAATTAACTAGTACTACCAGAAGGCTTATAAAAACAACTGCCACAAGGCACTTGGGTGGGATGCCTAGTGTAACAGGGGGCCTAGAAAATGCAGACCACACACTGCAAAGCTGAGACAGATGTGCATCTCAGATATCAGCTATGTCCAGACAGATGCACACAGGAGGGAACCCCCATAAGGAGAATGCTCTGGGGGTCCTTGCTGCACAAGGACAGCTCATCAGGGATTGTGGTGGGGGCCTTCCTCATGCTGGGAACCTTTGGAGACCTTCAATCATGGTGCATAGACACCTTCCACAGCCTGTAGCTGTGGGCACCCAAGTCAATCAACATGAAATGCCCATCTGGGCATGGCACAGAAGGTTCAGATACAGTCCAGGGCTCTGACAACCTTCCACTTCCTTTTCATCCTTTACCAGTCAGCCATTTCAACTCTCACTAGAATAAAGGCACTTCCCTCTCCAGCTCAGAATAACCAACTTCCATAAAATCCATTACTGCAACATGAAACACAGCAATGGATACTGAAAAAAGTATAGTGAGAGCCCCCAAACGTTTTATAAAACCACCCTTGCCCCAACCAGTTATTGAGGCCAGTTTCCTGAATAGAAACAGAGCAGGCCTCTCCTCCTGTCCCCCCACCCCCGCCCACCCCAGCCGATGGGCAGCCTGCCTCAGGGATCTGTGACCTGGTGCCTTCAGGCACGTGTTGGTGCCTCCCCCAGGAGCAGGAAGCAGCGGGCGTTCTCCAGGCCTGAACAAGTCTAACAACAGGCCAAAACGTCTGTGAAATCCAGCCACTAACAACTTTAAATACATTAGTCAATATTCGTAAACCTGACCATGCCTAAAGCCACATGAAGCCATCAAACCATATAACTTCTGGACCCCACTACACGTGTAGAAAGGAAGAGGAGAGGAGAATGGCAGGCAAGACTTGGGTGTCAGTAAGTGAGGGCCCAGAGCCACCGAGGCAGGAGGGGCAAGCACAGCTTGTGACTTCTTAGGCTCACTGAGGAACCTTGGCTTGGGCTTGCTCATTTGTCACCCAAGGGAAGATCTGAGTGCTGCCTTTTAAAAAGATCGTTTTTATTTAAAATGCACTCTGCTGAGAAGGCTGAAGCTACGGCAGGGGCAGGGTGGACTTACTGGAGTTTCTGGACAGCTGGGCATCGCTGCTGGACTTTATGACCTTGTAGTTGGCAGGAACGTCGGATGTCGTTGACTGGGACCGTTCTGGTTTTACCCTCAGCTTGCTGTGGTTTTCTAGAACTTGGGCTGCAGTTGCCAAAGCAACTTTTGAGTTCAGAGTTTGGAAAGAAGGTGAGGAAAAGTCCTCTTCCTCATCATCACCAATGTCCCAAGCATCACTGGTATTCCGGGCAAACTCATGAAAACTGGAGGCCTTCTTATTCTTCAGAGGAATCGTGTTGACTTTTGACCGTTCTTTAATGAAACTTCAAGAAAGGAGACACCATTACCAAGGAATGGTCTGACACATCTGACCACCTTCACTAGCTTAATACAATATTAATAATATTACAAACGACCCCATACATAAACATTAGCTTCTTCAAACAAAAACCACCACATCATTCCTCATCTAGATGCATCCAGGCCAGCCCTATGTAGCAGAGACAGATGTAGCAGAGATAGCGATGGTCACCAAACATCCCATGTGTTCCTCTATGTTTCCCAGCCCCCTTGCATTTAGGCAAGGCTATGTCTAGCTCTGGCCAATGGGCTGAGAAGAAAAGTGAAGTAATCACTTCCAGGCCAAAGTATAAAATAATAGGCGTGGGTTCTCTTATAACCTCTCTTCTGTCATGGTGACTGGCAAGGTTTCAAATGGTGGCGGCTCCCTCAGCCTGGGTAAGCGAGTGACTCTGTGGAGCAGAGCCTGCTTCTCCCCTTACTTCTTCACCCCATTTTGGACACGTAGCATGAACAAGAAATAAACCCTTGTTGTGTTAATCCACTGAGATTTCACAGTTAATTCGCTATGACAACATAACCTAAACTATCCATTAGAGTGGGACATAAACTACTGGCAGAACAGGAAATGATTTTAGGTATTCCATATATACAGCATTGAACATTAAGTCACAAAATGAACAGTTGTTCCATTTTTTATTTTGTTAAAGTCCTTCTGCTAGCCTTGAGGAGAAAGTCTAAGTTTGGTGCTACTCTGTCTTTAAGATTCTATTTTTTTTTAACAAAATGAGGGCAGCGTCAGGATCAACATATTTGCTAGCAATAGGATCTGGTGTGGAATTTAATAAGACTGTTTTGTTTTTCACTGTGTGTATTTTTAAGGTTACTTTCTATTTAAGGCAAACATTATTGGTTTTCCATTTATGGAAGTACAGGGTTTATTTTTAAAAAATAAATCTATTTGAATAAATGAGTACTTAATTAAAATGTATTTAGTAAATAATAGTATAGAATATGGCAAAAAAAAAATCATGAATATAGTACATGACTGAAGTTTGGGAAACACTAGATTAACCTATTGAGAAAAGGGGGCTTAGTCCAAAGAGTCACGTGAACCATTCCTACTTTCCTAAGCTTTTTCTCTTTGCGTCCTGAGCCCCACTCCCCCTTAAGGTCTGGGAGCCTTTATTCCCGTTCCAGGAGACTGGTTAGGACACTTCTAACTCAGTCTCATCTAGCATCGCTCAGACCCCAAACAGGGAAGCAGAGGTTATAGGTTTGTGTGAGTTTACAGTACATGGGGACCAGAATGTAACGCGGTTAAAACATCATTGAAATGCCTCACTGTTTGCCCCCAGCAAGACAGGGTAACTCTAGAGGCTCTGCCAGAAGGGCAGAAGTTCCCCCATCTCCAAGAGAGATTTCTTCCCTTCGGATAGAGGTGGGTGGTCTGCTAACCTGTCCTCCCTCCCTAAATGAGTCCAATACTTGCTGTAAAAGAGAGTTTAAATTATTAATGTCAATAAATACAGTCTGGTAACTCATACAGCTCATCAGAATGTCCCTATTATGAAAAAGTGGTATCACTGCGGCATTATTTGTGCACACTAATAACGAGGAAAGGAAAATCTGTTACACAAAATACAAAAGAACACAAGATTATAACAGCCCAAATGCCATGGAAACAAGATACCATTTTTCACCCATTCAATTAGCAAAGATTTAAAGACTTATGCTCTTCAGTGCTGACCAAGGTGTAGTGAGACCAACTAATTCTGCAGGAGGGGGTATATGCTGTATAATCCTCTGGAACACAATCTGGCAACATACACACCATGAACCTTAAAATGGTTCATAATCTCTGAGCATAAGATACAAAGATGATCTAAAATAGTTTATACCCGTGTTAGTTATTTTGGCTAAAATTACAAACAATATAAACATCTAAAAATTGGAAATGATTTAATAAATTATGGTTTAGCTACCAGATGGAATGTTACACTACCATTAAAAACCATACCTTGAAGGCTATTTAACATTAGCAAATGATCTCAATAAAGTGAATGAAAACAGAGCCCAAAATTATACATTTCTTATGATCTCTGTATTAAAAAAATATGTGCATAAAAAAGACCAGGAAGAAAATACATCAAAATCTTAACAGTGCTTATCTTTAGGCTATGGAATTATAGGTGATATTTAATTTCATTTTTATAATTCTCTGAATTAGTCACATTTCCTACAATGAACATGTCATTTCTATTAATCAGTGGAAAAGGTTGTTTTGCTGGACTTCATCAATTCCCAAAGAGTACACATAAGCCTATTGAAAGAAAAATAGGAAACAAAGAAGTGCCCAAACCAAAGCAAATAAAACTGAGGCAATGCAGCACAAATATTTGCACATATAAAAATCCACCTATTGGCCAAAAGGCAAATTGCTCCTCTGCAAACATACTGAGGCTGCATGTTCTACACTCATCCACCGACTGCTTCTCCTTTGTGAAAGGGAATCCAGGATCCACCACCTGCAGTAGCAACTCAGGGGGTCTGCTGCTGAGAACAAATAGGCAGATGTGTAAGAAAGATCTGTCGTCTACAAAATACTACACAGGAATATGTGGTTAGTATCGTTTTCCTTCTTGGAGGCTACAAAGATTGCATAAATACTGGAAGGTTTGAGAACTCTTTAAATAAATCATCAAATCAAGAAGCTGACTTTTCACTCAGATCATAAAGCTGATCGGAAACTGATGGTCTAATATGGGGTGAAGCACATGCAAACCCTGGCCTAGGTGAAAACAGGACAGCAAGAGGCAGGCCGCGCTGAGTGGCAGGTTCTAGCAGACGACCAGCTTCCCAACCAAATGGAGGAGGTAAATCAGCTGGATGGGGGGGTATCTGGGTGTTTGTTATGCTTTTCTTATACCTCTTTAATGCATCTGAGGTTTCATTATTTTTTTATTTCAAAATATCAATGGGACACAAATGTTTTTGTTACATGGATACCTTGTATAATGCTTAAGTCAGCACTTTTGGTGTGTCTGTCACCAGAACAGTATTCATTGTACTCAGGTTGTTTTCCCTCACCTCTCCCCTTCTTGGTTTCCAACGTCCTTTATATCTCTTTGGGTCTGTGTGTACCCATCGTTTAGCTCCCACTTAGTAGTGAGAACATAAGGTGTTTGGTTTTTCCATTCCTGAGATACTTCACTTAGGATAATGGTCTCCAGTTCCATCCAAGTTGCTACAAATGACATTATTTAATCCTTTTTATGGCTAAGCAGTACTCCATGGTATAGACACACCACATTTTCTTTTTCCACTCATGAATTGATGGGCACTTAGGTTGGTCCCACGTCTTTGCAATTGTGAATTGTGCTGTAATAAACATTCAAATACAGGTGGTTTTTTTTTTTTTTTTTTTGATAAAATGACTTCTTTTCCTTTGGGTAGATATCCAGCAGTGGGATTGCTGGATCAAATGATATGTCTACATTTTTTTCTTTGAGGAATCTCCATACTGTTTTCCATAGAGGTTGTACTGATTTGCAGTCCTGCCAACAGTGTATAAGTCTTCCTTTCTCTCTGCATCCACGCCACTATCTATTGTTTTTTTACTTTTTAATAATGGCAATTCTGATAGGGGTAAAGTGGGATCTCACTGTGGTTTCAATTTGTATTTCCCTGATGATTAGTGATGTTGAGCATTTTTTCATATGTTCTTGGCCATTTGTCTACCTTCTTTTGAAAAACTACTGTTCATGTCTTTTGCCCACTTTTTGATGAGGTTGTTTGTTTTTTTCTTGCTGATTTGTTTGAGTTCTTTATAGGTTCTGGATTAACATCCAGTCCTTTGTTGGATGTATAGTTTGCAAATATTTTCTCCCATTCTGTAGGTTGTCTATTCACTCTGTTGATTATTTCCTTTGTTGTGCACAAGCTTTTTAATTTAATCAAGTCCCATTTATTTATTTTTGTTGTTGCTGTAAATGTCTTTAGGATCTTAGTCATAAATTCTTCACCTAGGCTGAAGTCTAGAAGAGTTTTTCTCATGTTTTCTTCTACAATTTTTATGGTTTCATGCCTTACATTTAAGTCTTTCATCCATCTTGGATTAATTTTTGTATATGGTGAAAGAGAGGTGGTCCTGTTTCATTCTTCCACATGTGGCTATCCAATTTTCCCAGCACCATTTATCGAATAGGGCTCCCTTTCCCCAGTGTATGTTATTGTCTGCTTTGTTAGAGATCAATTGGTCATAGCTATGTGGTTTTATTTCTGGGTTCTCTATTCTTTTCCATTGGTCTACATCTCTACTTTTATACCAGTACCATGCTGTTTTGGTTACTATAGCCTTATAACCAAGTGAGGTCAGGTAATGTGATGCCTCCAGATTTTTGATCTGTTGTTGAATTCAGTTGCTAGCATTTTGTTGAGAATTTTTGTATCTACGTTCATAAGGAATATTGGTCTGTAGCTTTCTTTTTTTGTTGTGTCCTTTTCTAGCTTTGGTATCAAGGTGATACTGGCTTCGTGGAATGAGTTAGGGAGGATTCCCTCCTTCTCAATGTTATGAAATGATTTCTGTAGGATAGGTACCAGTTCTTCTTTGTAGGTCTGGTGGAATTCTTCTGTGAATCCATCTGGTCCAGGGCTTTTTATTTGTTGGGAGATATTTTATTATTGCTTCAATCTTGCTGCTCATTATTGGTCTGTTCAGGATTTCTATTTCTTCCTGATTCAGGCTTGAGAGGTTGTGTGTTTCCAGGAATTTATCCATTTCCTCTAGGTTTTCTAGTTTGTTTGCGTAGAGATTTTCAAAGTATTCACAGATGATATTTTGTATTTCTACAGTATCAGTTGTAATGTCTTTTCATTTTTGATTGAGCTTATTTGAGTCCTTTCTGTCCTATTTCTGGCTAATCTGGCTAGTCGTCTATCGATTTTACATTTTCAAAGAATCAACTTTTGTTTCATTGAGGCTTCATTTTTATTTATTTATTTATTGGTTTCCATTCATTTACTTCTGCTCTGAGGTTTGTTATTTCTTTCCTTCTGCAAGCTTTGGGTTTGGTTTGTTCTTTTTCTAGTTCCTTGAGATGTGACATTAGGTTGTTAATGTGTGATCTGTCATTTTGATGTAGGCATTTGAACTTTCCCTTTTGCTGTATCCTACAGATTCTGAAAGCTTATGTCCCCTATGTCATTCAGTTCAAGGCATCTTTGAGTTTCCATCTTAATTTCATCATTGACCCAAGGATCATTAATTTCTATGACTTTGTGTAGTTTTGAGTGTTTCTCTTGGAATTAATTTCTAGTTTTATTCCACTGTGGTCTAAGAAGATATATGGAATGATTTCTATTTTTTTTGGATTTTCTAAGGCTTGTTTTGTGGCCTAAGATACAACCAATCTTGGAAAATGTCCCATGTGCTGATGAGAAGAATGTATATTCAGTAGTTCTCGGGTAGAATGTTCTGTAAATGTCTGTTAGGTCCATTTGTTCTGGAGTCCTCTTTAAGTCCAGTGTTTCTTTATTCATTTTCTGCTCTAATGATCTGTCCAGTTCTGTCAGTGGGGTGTTGAAGTCCCCAGCAATTAAGATGCTACTGTTTATTTCTTTGCCTAGATCTAGAAGGATCTGCTTTATGAAACTGGGAGCTCCTACATTAGGTGCATATATATTTAGGGTTATTATGTCTTCTTGTTGAATTCCTCCTTTTATCATTATATAATGACCATCCTTGTCTTTTTTAAATGTCAATTTAAAGTCTATTTTATCTAATATGAGAATGGCTACCCCTGCTTGCTTTTGGTTTCCATTTGCATTAAATATTTTTTTCCCATCCCTTTACCTTGAGTCTGCATGAGTCACTGTGGTTTAGATCTGTTTCTTAGAGACAGAAAATGTTTGGGTTGGGTTTTTTCATTCATTTAACCAATGTATGTCTTTTAAGTGGGGCATTTAGACCATTTATGTTAAGTTGATATGTGAGATGGTGTTCTGTTCATCATGTTAGATGATACTTTATTGTTTTATTTTCTTTCTTGTACTATTGTTTAATAAGAGCTCTGAGCTTTAACTTTTGGGTGTTTTTACACTGGTGGGTATTTAATGTGCTATTTGAGCATTTCCTGTAGGGCAGATCTAGTAGTGACACATTCCCTCAGTGTTTGCTTGTCTGGAAAAATCTTTATTTCTCCATAATTTATGAAACTTAGTTTTGCAGGATACAAAATTCTTGGCTGGCAGTTGTTCTGTTAAGACAACTAAAAATGGGGCTCCAATCCCTTCTGGATTGTAAGATCTCTGCTGAGAAATCTGCTGTTAGCCTGATGGGTTTTCCTTTGTAGGTTAGTTGTTGCTTTCATCTTGCTGCTTATAGAATTTTCTCCTTCTTTTGACTTTGGCCAGGTTGATGACTGTGTGTCTTGAAGATGTCCTATTTGCTATGAATTTTTCTGGTGTTCGATGACCATCTTGTATTTGGATATATGAATTTCTGGTGATATCACAGTTGTTCTCCTCAATAATTCCCTCAAATAGGTTTCCATGCTTTTTGCTTTTTCTTCCTCTCCCTCCAGGATACTTATAATTCATATATTGGCTCATTTCACATAGTTGCATTAATTGTTCATTTTACTTTCTTGCTTTTTCATGTTTGGCTGACTGGATTATTTCGAAAGTCTTGTCTTTGAGCTCTGAGATTCTTTCTTCTGCTTGGTCAAGCCTGTTGTTGAAGCTTTCTGCAACATTATTTTATAATTCTCTAAATGACTCATTTTTTTAAGTTCTGTTATATCCTTTCTCATGTTGTCTATCTCTTTAGCAAATTTTTCATATTTTTCATCCATGTCCTAAAATATTTTTTTGGTTTGTGCTGGTTTTCAGCTTTCTCCTCATTCCCATTCATCCTGTTTGCCATCCACATTCTGAATTCCATTTCCATCGTTTCAGCAATTTCCTTTTGGTTGGGGTCCATTGCTGTGGATCTGTTGTGAACCTTTGGGGGTGTTGAATGAGCTTGTTTTTTCATGTTGCTGGAATTCTTTTGTTGGTTTCTTCTCATCTGAAGCCTCTTCTCTCGCTTCAGGGCTGATGGGTTTGCGGTGTACCTGTTCTTTGCTGGGAACTCTCCTACTTAGTGAGAAGGAGGAGAGATCCCTAGACAGCACTTTTGTGTCCTACTCTGGGGGACTGATCCGGCAGGAGAGGGGCGGATGCACTGAGAACCTGTAATGCAGCTGTTCTCCTGCAACATCCATTCCCCTGTGGTAGTCACAGTCCAAGCTGGTGCTGGGGAACATAGGTTCATATTGGTGGATTGGTTCCCAGGCCACTGTTGGAAGCTCTTCCTGGGTGTTAGGCAAGTCCCTCTCCATGGAGGTGGGTGGCATAACCTTAGCTGGCACCTGGGTGCGTTGTGGGACCTTAGCAGGTGCCTGGGCATGTTGCAGGACCTTGGCCAGTGCCTGAGCAGGTCATGGGACCTTGGCAGGCACCTAAGTAGGTTGTGTGACTTTGGTGGGTACCCAGATGGGTCAGCGGGCCCTGGTAAGAGCCTGGGTGGGTTGCAAGACCTTGGTGGGTGCCTGGGTGTGCCACAGAATCACAGCCAGCAGTGGAGTGGGTCACAGGACCTTCACAGGTGCCTGTGTATATCACGGGACTTTGGCAGGTACCTGGGAGCATCGTGGTACTGCAGCCAGCAGCATGGCAAGTGGCAGGACCTTTGTAGGTGCCTGGCTGTGTTGTGGGACTGCAGCCAGAGCACGGCAGGTTGCAGGACTTCGGCAGGTGATTGGATGCAGCAGGGGACCACAGTCAGTTGTGGGGTGGGTCATGGGGGCTTCATGAGTGCCTGGGCATGTCATGGGACTGCAGTCAGTAGCAGAACAGGTCAAAGAACCTTGGCAGATGCCTGGACAGATCAGGGGGCCTTAGCCGGTGCCTGAGCAGGTTGTGGGACTGTGGCCAGTGGCAGGGTGGCTCGTCATGCTATAGCAGCTGGGCCACCCACGGCTGGTGGGGCTGGGGAGACATGCAGTGCCCAGCTAGGGAGTGGCAGTGGCTGGGGCTCTCCCTCCATCCAGGGTAGCCAACTGTGGCAGCTGCTATGGTGCCACTCAGGTGGTAGCGGCAGCAATATTGAGATGGTGGGACGGGAGCAGCAGATGCTGAGGGCCAGTGGGCACCTGCTCTGCTGGGACCCCTGGGAGGTGGCCAGTAGGAGGAGTTTGGAAGGTGCACAGCACCCAGTCACAGTGTGTGTGAGAGTACCCACCCCCCCTACTCCCTCCCTGGCCTGGCAGGGGTAATGGGGAGGTGGCTGCAGTGGAGCTGACCCCTCTGCAGACCAGGCACTCTGGGGCTGAGAGTGCAGAGTGGCATCTGTTGCAGCAACCTGAGACCAGAAGCTGACGGGACCCCACTGTGCGCGCTCTCCGGTGCAATGCTGCTGCACAGTCTCCAAGCAGCTCCCTAATTAGTGTGGAGGCCTGCTGTGGTGGCGGAGCCGCTCACAGCTTGTGTTGCAGCGTCCGCTGGGGGAGCACAGAGCCCTGGGGAACTCTCCCCTAACCCTTCCCCATGTGTGGACGCTTCCCCCAGGTACCTTCCTATCTTGTCGAACAGATCATCCCACTTCTCTCTCCCCCACTTTGGGTGTCTCCAGTCACTTTTGATAATCCACAAAGCTCTCGCCAAGCATTAGCTCACAACCTTTAATCCTCTCCTTGAGAGCAGCGAGTGCAGGCTGCTTCTAGCCCGCCGTCTTGGCCCCGGTTTTCATTATATTTTTGAAGCAGATGATAATTCAATACAATTGAAGTAGATTATGAACTGGAATTTATGCAAATGAAAACTTGCAAATAGAAATTGAAGGACACTTTCCAACACAATGAAGAAGAAAGGAGGAAGGAAAGGCTGTCATTCCCTGTGACGGAAAGATATGAGATTCAAGGCAGACCATTTTGAGGCTGCCAGAAATTATTTTAGGGACACCTAGCCCACAAAACCAAAACTCAACCAACCAATTTAAAAGTCATCTCTGTCCTGAGGAAAGAGGCCATTACAGAGGAAGGGGTTGGTATCACCTATTAAAGGGTAGGAGTTTGAGGACAAAACAACATTGGTGAGAACCTCCCACAAGAACAAAAGAGGAAAGCAAGGAGTGAAAAGATACTTTGGGTCACTTCTGAGGAAAGAAGAAAACTCTATATACTAGGGACAATGAACAACAATGGTAAGATTTAAGGTTTTGAAGCTTTTCCATGTTTATTAATTTTGCTCTCTCCAGAGGAGAAACCTAAGCTCATACATATACACATAAATAATAATTAACATTTATTGGCTACTCACTAGGTACCAGTACTAATTTTTATATATACCCATTTTCTAATTTAACAATTATTAGTAAGCCTATGAGGTAGGCACTATTATTCCCACTTATAGATAAGGGGACTGAAGCTTACTAAGGACATGAGCAGACAGTGAAGTCTGGGCTCAAATCCAGGTCTACCTGACTCCTGAGCCAGCATGTGCTAACTACTCCATCTAGAAAAACTAGTTAAAAAGAAGAGGGTAAAGGCCTAGAAGGATCTGCAGCCTGGGAAGAGGAGTTGCCGAATAAACTGAGCCCCACACCAGCTATAAGTTTCCTCAAGTATGCACAGCCAACAGCCCAACTCTCTCACCTTGTAGGAGAAACTTCCTGTCTACTCAGAATAGACTGCGTGTGTCACGTAGGTAGCCTGGAAGGGAAGAAGCCACATCTAGGGATGGGGTCCTTGGAAGAGAGACGTCTCCCCTCCTTGTTGACCTTAGTAGTTACAGAAAAAAGTTAATCCAGGTAATTCCAGCTGGGGATACCTTTAGTTTATAGGCTACCTCATTTTAACATGGTCCCAACTATTATACCTAACTCAAGGCACAAGAGTGCCACGGTGTGGTTTGAAGTTTAATCAGGATTAAACACAACTCTGTGAAACTTACAACCCAACTGACCTCTGATGGATACCTTCACCATACCACCTTACGCCTGTATGCCAAATTATAGTTTAGAAAACACTTTTACAGACTCCTCATGCAAGCCTCACAGCAACTCTGTGAGGTGAGTCTTACTATATTTTATGGATGAGGAAATTAAGGCTCAGAGAGTTTAAGTAACTTGCCCAAGGTCATGGAGCTATTAACTGGCAAAGAAAACGGAATCTGAAAAGTGCAGGTGACACTAAAAACTTTCAAAAACATAACGAATGGCACATCTGAGCAAGACTTAGTGAAAGGTTTGGTGACTGGTAAAGAGTAACTTGTTAAATAGTAACGCAAATACTTCAGAGTATGTTAAAAAAAAAAAAAAAGAGTGGTCATAGGTTACACTGATTGGGAAGACCAAAAAAAAAAAAAAAATCAATCATTCCATAATTTGATACTACTACACTGTCTTACTGATGCGGTTGTTTCACTTAACAGAATTTTTTAAACAAATGTTTGACACCAGTAAGTGACTTGAGGCAAGTGGAGAAATTTAGTAACATTCAAATAAATCAGTCATCTTAGTAACCAGTGTGGCTTCATGTGAACTTGCTTGATAACTCAGAACTAGGACCTATCATACTTTAGCACCAATTCAGAAAATAATAAATTTAGAAGCTTGTCATCCTATCAAGTGGCCAATGGAGCTGCTCATCAGTAAGACTAGTTTTATCTGAGCTATAAAAATTACTGCAGCCAATATCATCACTAATAGTAATAATTTCACAAACTGAAGTCAATATACATGGACAGGGAATGACTTGCTGTGTTTGTGCAGTTTAGATGATTGAAGACCCTACATAAAGGCTTCCACTGTGATGGGGATTAGCCACACAGTAATTAATGATGGTGTGAAGTGGAACAATAATCATGTCGCAGAGAAAGTCATAAAAATGCCCCAACAAAGGTACTAAAATAAGGACGATAAATGTTTTATAGCAACAATCTGAAAGAGTAAAACAATCTGGTGCAGACCTAGATGTGGTCTCATGTTGTGCAGTATTAATATCAAACCACCACAGACATGAAAAAGGTGAGCAATTAATTCAGTGACAATTAAATTCCCCCCAAATTGCAAAGCTAAGTGATTACTTCTGCTGAAAGTGTGACTACCACTCTGCTGAATGACCAGTGAAAATATTCACTGTTTTATATCACTAACAGGTAAGAAAACAAGAGTATATAAAGTTTGCCTTGGCAGTTTGGGATATGGCGATATTCTGAAGATATGTCCTAAATACAGAATAAGGGAAAGCTCAGTTGATGACAGGTGCAGATGGCATATGGTGACCCTGATCAAAACATAAAATGAGATAGTAGACCTACTGCCTTACATATGAGTGGATGGAAAGATTTATATGTTAGCCACGTGTTTATCAAAGGTTATTATAAAATGTGTTGGAATGTATCTATTACTAATCAATAACTCCTGGCTGTGACGAGAATGCTTTTTGTTACAAGAGAATACTCAACTGTGATGCTTAAATAGGAAAGACCACAATGTCAGGACTCGGGCTGGTGTGTCTGCAATTCTCTCGGCCCTTCCCTCAGGATTACCAGTTAGCTGCCATAGCTTTCAGCATCTTACTTCCATTCTTCCACATTCAAAAGGCAGGGAACAGGTGAGTGGCAGCAAAAAGAGGCTTCCTTCCTTGTGTGATCTCTCTCTGATCAAAAAAGAAAATCTTTCCAAGAACCCACCCTTAAGAGACTTTCTTTTATAGGCCAGAACAAATGAGATGAGACCACCCTAGACCAGTCACTGGGATTCCAAAAACATTATCATAAGAGGCTCAAACTAATTCTAATACCTGCCCTAAGTGTATTTTTGCTTACTCAATATCTGAATAAAATTATGGTTCTTAAGCATGAAAAAAGCAAGCAGGGTCAGGGATGACTACCAAGGTAATCAATAGTGCCTGCCACACGTGCCAACAGACCAGATAGTCTATCCTTGATAAGAAAGAAAGAGAATTCATTCTATTTAATGGACAGACTACACAGATATCACAGAAAACATGCTCCCCTTGTGAGGAGCTAATATAAAAGGTGCAAACCAAGGAACATTAAAGAAAAGCCACTGTTTAAGTAAACGAGATAGCTTCATTCTCTCATTCCATAAACATGTACTCAGTGCCTACTATGTGCCACATGCTGTTCTAGGTACAAAGGGTATACGGGTGAACAAAACAAAGTCCCTGGCCTCAAGGAGCTTATACTAGAATGGTTTCTGATATAATAAGTGTGCATCTTACAGACAAGAACAGCAGTCATGCTCCCACAGTAATTCAGAAGACTGTGTCTTCTACATACTTGCCAAATCACAAAAAGAACAAGTAGGTAGAATTATAGAAAGTATACCAAATATTCAGCTAAGTTATTTAACAGTGGCTCACGCCTGTAATCCTAGCACTCTGGGAGAACGAGGTGGGAGGATCGTTTGAGCTCAGGAGTTCGAGACCAGCCTGAGCAAGAGCGAGACCCCGTCTCTACTAAAAATAGAAAGAAATTAACTGGACAACTAAAAATACATATGGAAAAAATTAGCCAGGCATGGTGGCGCATGCCTGTAGTCCCAGCTACTCGGGATGCTGAGGCAGGAGGATCCCTTGTGCCCAGGAGTTTGAGGTTGCTGTGGGCTAGGCTGACACCACAGCACTCTAGCTCGGGCAACAGAGTGAGACTCTGTCTCAAAAAAAAAAAAAAAAAAATTTTTTTTAAATACTGATAATGTATATTTCATATAGCATTTTTCTAGGTATTCAAAAATACCTTAATGCACATTATCTTTTTTCCTTCTTTTTGTAAAAGACTTTATTTATTTAGAACAGTTTTAGGTTCTTAATAAATCAAGAGGAAGGTACAGAGATTTCCTATCTACTCCCTTCGCCGCTATATGCACAGCCTCGCCCATTATCAACAGCCCCCACCAC